>NC_083282.1:26345759-26945759 GCF_963506605.1 Zootoca vivipara
GGCAGTGTAAGGAACAGCTGCCATGATGGGATGAAGTGGAAGTTCTGGGAAGTTTGGGTGATAAAATGCATAGCTGTGCAACGTATATAAAAAATTAGCTGAAAGAGGCCAAAGGGAAGTTGATAGGGTTTTTTTTTAAAATGATGATAGGCCTTTGCAACTGTTTAATTAGCCAGTCACTTTAAAATTCTATTTTTATTGGGGGGGTTGTACACTGCCCTTATATTTTATGATATGGTAGTATAGATAAATAAATAAATGAATAAAATAAATCCGTCCCAATGGCTCCTTCCTTGACTGTAAGGAGAACATTATTTTCCTCCAGCTCAAGTTTTGCTAATCGTTTCCTTTTGGTTGGCTCAATTCAACCCCCAATACACAGGGTGGTTTTTTGTAAAAGTGAAAACATTCGGATCCATTAAACAGCAGCCTGACATGGTACAGTCCCACTAAAGGTGTCCAGCCAGATTATTCTGAATGTGCAGACCACTTTGTTGCAGTTTTCTTATTTCCACAAAGTAGTAAGTGCGAGAAATATTTTAGGAACCCATATAACCTTAGCAAGTTGTCCTAAAAGACATGGTGTAAAGCTTTCCATTTCTTGGATTTCCTCAATCCATATTTGATAGACTGGTAATATTTTCTTTAACCAAAGCAATCAAATATAATTTTTGGCTTTCCCTTACATAACTTAAAATAAATATTGTGCTGCGTTACATTCCATAAATCTTGGTATATGGCCTAGCCCGTATATTGCGGTATTCTGAGGAAATAATTTTTTTGAAGTAGCTTCAGTTTCCTTAGGATTCTTCTGCCAGACACAGGAACTACAGCAAAAAAAACACCATACATATAGAAGTCAAATATTTATTACATACTACTTAGACTGATGGGCTCTACCATTCCTTTCCCAAAGGCGCATTATATTTTTGCCTTATTTTATGAACTTGCAATGATTCTGACTATAATTTCCTACTATAGTTTCTCATCTCAGTGATAATACTTTTCCACGAACCATCGCACCTTAAAAATCTAATTATTTACAATGCTGCTTGTTTGTTCATTTGAAGAGAATATTGGTACCCTGTTTCTCCGAAAATAAGACGTAGCCATAAAATAAGCCGTAGCAGGATTTTTAAGCATTCAAGGAATATAAGCCCTACCCCGAATATAAGCCATAGTGATAGGCGCAGCAGCAATGCTGGCCGCAGCAGGAGGAAGAAAAAAATAAGACATCCCCTGAAAATAAGCTATAGTGTTTTTTTTTTTTTTTGAGGAAAAATAAATATAAGACGGTGTCTTATTTTCGGAGAAACACGGTACTGCCTTGGCTGCTTTGCAATCCCAGGTAGATAGCTCGTGTTCCCCTTTTCCACAACTCTTCAAAAACATCTGATATATGTATATGCAAATTCAGCATTCCTTCTTTTCCATTGAAAGAAAAAATTGTAATCCCAAGAAAGGGATCATTTTTCATAAAGAAGAAGTACTAAGAAAGGCACAATGACACTGGGGGAGGAAAGGAAATCAACCAAACAAACGAAACTAAATTATACGAGACACAGGATGCTCGTAGAGGCATATCTTAAATTCTGGTATGTGGAAATGGGCAATAATAGTCCCTTATTAAATTTCTGACTTGGTTGTTGCTATTTTCTACAGGAACATCCACCGCAAATTTCGCCAGGGCAAGCCACAATGAAACTTCTGGGTGCTACCATGCTTTCAGTGGCAGCTAGCAAGGTAAGTGGTAGTGCCCGGAACTGTTAAATGGCTGCCCTAGTTGTGGGGCCCCTAGGCCCTTACTGGTAATCAGTGCTTTTTTTTCCTGGGGGACGCAGGGGTACATATACCCCTAAACATTTTGTGAATCTAACGGGAGAAGAAAATAATATATATTTTTTAAAAAATTAGTTTCTTCTCTAGCACGGTGAATCGTCAGTTCTGTTGCTACCCCCAATGGCAGCCTCATTTCCTGTCATGGTGTTTCCTGAGTTTCAGTCAGAAGCGGGCATTCAATGTGTGAAGTAGCAGTTGGAATCCAGCATGGTGATTGGTCAGTTTCGTTGCTACCACCCCCGATGGCAGCTTCATTTCCTTTCCCGGGGTTTCCTGAGTCTCAGACAGAAGCGAGCGTTTAATGTGTGAAGCAGTGTGGAATGTGGATGTGTGGTGTTTTACTGGTGAAAGTTTGGCCTCAATGAGGGGCAATATTTCAGTATGAGTAGGAAAATTACTGTTTTTCATCATCACAGCCAGCAAAGAATTGTAAAGTTAATGATGACTCCGTAAAAACAAAAGATGGGATAACAGTGTTGAGCATGTTCTTTGTACTTGTGTCCATTTACCGTATTTATTTCCCACCGATTTGAACTATAAAATGGTGATTTTCTTGAGTCAAAATGAGAGGACCCCTAAACGTTTTTGTTTTTGTTTTAGGAAAAAAGCACTGCTGGTAGTCATTGCAAATCAGGGTGTGCTTGGAACTAGCACAGTGCAGATGCCACACCTAAGCTAAATCCTGTACTGTAAGTACTTTTGTTTTTACAGCATGCTGACTCTGTAATGTCCACCAGCAAGGACTTCATGGGGCTTCCTCAGCTGCTTTTTTACATCCCCATTGTTCACTGCTGCTGTTGCATTTAACTAGGATGCGTAGAGATCTTCCTAGTAGACCTTGCCCTAAACCATGAATTGCCATCTTAAGTATTTTTAAACCATACTGATTTCAAGGAGATGTACAGCTCAATCCTATGCCTATTCAGCAGGAAGCACGTCAAACCAGGAACAGGGGCGTACCCAGGATCAAAATTAGGGAGGCAAGGGGCGGGGCCAAGGCACAGGAGGGGAGGGGCCACAGTGGGAATGTGGGCGGGGCTACGTGGCCTGTGCCTTTCAGCTCTTCCGAGGAGGTGGCCCCAGGCTCCCGCTCCCTGCGCGATGCTCCAGTGGTGCGCGGGGAGCGTAAGCCTGGGGCCGCCACGCTGCGCCCCTCAGCCTTTTGCTTCTGGGGGGGCAACTACCCCCCTGCCCCCCTGCCTACGCCCATGACCAGGAAGTGTATTTATGATTACAACCTTCAGGATGTATTTAATTCTCTCCCATAAAAACTAGCGGGGATTAAACTTGGGTGCACCAAATCTAATTTTTTTCCCTTCCTGTGTTTCAACTGCTTTGAGAAATAGCTGTTCTCATAATTCCTGTAACGTTATTAGTATCGGAGGTTCTGTTTATATAGATAAGGAATTTACTATGTACGTGGTAGAAATATTTCACAGTGGGGAAAATAACTGCGTTGCATGCAGAGGACATTTTTTAATGTTCACCATGCACATAAAATCCCTCATGCAGGAAAATATGCTGAAGTCAGTGGGAGTATTGTGTTAATAAGGGTTTGTTATGAATATAATGTCTGTGGATTTGGCAATCTTTTTGTCACTACTCCTTTTATAATGTACACAGGGCCCTCGCTTGTATTGTTTAACTTTTTCCTGTGCATGTTTCAGGGGACAGCTTGGATGAAGCCTCTGAGACAGAGTTATACAGAGTTTCACAGTAAAGATAGACGCATTGGAAAAAACCAATTGAAGTTAAAGCAGCAGAAAGGGAGAGAAGAGTATTGTGTTTCTTTTGGCACAGTGTTGCTTCCAAATTACATCTGTTCTTCGAACATTTTCCAGAAGGAAGGTTCTTAGATCGTACCCTAATTGTATTCAGTAAAAAAAAAAAACCTCCATTCCATCATCTTTTAAATTCTTTTCTACATTTTAGCGCCGAGCTTTGCTGGCATATCCCAGAAAGAATAGAAGCTGCCAGTCCTTTTGGAATCACACTAAATAAAGAAGCCCACATTTTTATGCCTCTTGTCTCTGTTTCTTGGCTGAGTGCAGCATTGCTGATCGAGATCGGCAACTTACAAACAGAATGTTCTATTTATGGAGAGCGGAAACTGCTGCTGGTGCTGGTACACTGAAAACTGAAAAAAAGAAAAGAAATAAGGGTAAAATAACAAATATTAAACACTGATTTAAAATGCAGAAAGGTGAAACCTGCAATGTGTGTGTGTGTGTGTGTGTGTGTGTGTGTGTGTGTGTATTGGGCCAGTCCTGGGAAGTGAGCACATAGAGATACTAAGTGACTGTAGAGCAGGGATGGGGAACTTGCAGCCTTCAAGACTCCAATTCCCATCAGCCATATGGCCAATGGTTAGGGATAATGGAGTTATAGCTTGACAACATCTGAAAGGCGACAGGTTCCCTGCTCCGGCTGTAGAGATTTTAAGTACCTATATTGCTCCTTCCAGTTCCCTTGGGATCTCAAATTTCAGCAACACCCTGTGCAAGGCCAAAAGTTTGTCTTGCCTTTTGTCTCCCATTGTACATCATAGTTGCGTCACCCCTGAGACTCTGCACCCAGTGTGACCGAACTGGTTGCGCTCCCCTAAATCTGCCTCTGCAGTTCCTTGGCAGAAAAGCGCTCCCTTTCAGATTTGCAAAACTTAATAGCAAGAGCAGTGATTTCTTGTCCTTTGATGCTGGCAGTATCAGGGTATGTTCGAGCCCACGTGAATATGGTAAGGGGCTGGCAGATGTTTGGAAGTGTGTGTGTGGGGTGTGTGTGTTTCTCTTTGAATTTCTGTGGTAAAGTGTTCTTACAGCACTCATCCCTTGTTCATTATCTTCGCGAATCTCTGAATGTGTCGCGAATGCAAGGTGGAAGGAACTTGGCATGTTTAGCTTTGGGGAAAAGATGGACCTGTGTGGACATCGACAACCCAGGCTTTCCCCAAGGGGTGCTCTAGCTACATTGATGTATTAATTCATAGGTAGGCAAACTGGCCTGCGGGCCAGATCCGGCCCAATCGCTTTCTAAATCTGGCCCGCAGACGGTCTGGGAATCAGCGTGTTTTTACATGAGTAGAATGTGTGTTTTTATTTTAATATATATTCCGGCCCCCCAAAAGGTCTGAGGGACAGTAGACCGGCCCCCTGCTGAAAAGGTTTGCTGATCCCTGTCTCTAATCTACTGATCTGTGATACATTTTGTACTTGTTTTATGAATGTAAACTTGTTGATCTTACGCTACTTACCGCTGTGGTATTTTGTTTTCTTCATGTTGGTGGGACAATACGTTTTGCAGACAAACCGTTTTCGAAAATCTGAAAACTATCAAAGCAGTGACCAATGGGTCACAACGAAAACATAGGTTGGATATACATTTTCTAATTTTAGGAAAGGCTGAACTGTACAGTAGAAGCCTGTGTCCATATGGTTCTTTTATTGTGTTAGATGAGCAGTTTGAAGAGGCCTTGGTTGCCGTTTTGCTTGAAGTGAGGTAGTCATTGATTGTAATTTGTTGGTCTGAATGCCAGTGAAAAACTTCTGAAAGTATCTTGAATGATGCTATGTTGACATGTGATATAGTTTTATGGCGAAATGCTCAAACCAAAATTACCCCTGCAATAATGTCGGTCCACTTCTTGGCATACCAGAAAATTGGCTCTGAATTATGTCAAGAGCGACTGAATCTCCCGTTCTGCAGGTTTTATTGAGACAACAAAATGATTACCTGTCAAAAAAGGGGGGGGGTTAAATCTGGGAAACCTTCACAGAGACCGTCAAGCTTCACCCCAAAGTGCCAATTCTGTGAAGATCGCTTCTGTGACTATTTTTCAACTCTAGTTTTATTTTTGGACTTCTGAGAATATTTTAATAGGCAACAAAAAGTAAAAGCAATTCACTACTTTCAGGAACTTTTTGCCCCTCTAAAAAAAAAATTCTGGTAATTTTATACAAATGGGCAATACTACACAGGGAAAAAATGCTCCATGAGTTTAAAAAAATTAACTATTTGCTTTCAACAACTCTACATGTGGGTGCAAATAAGAATTAAACAACATGGCCTTCAGACTTCTTCTTTTTTTACAACTCTGAAAAAAGGCGTAGTTTGCATATTGTACAAGTTATGCTTGCAAATTAACCAGAACATAAAGTTGGTTCCCTAGGCTTAAAACAACATGTCCTGGCCACTGATGAGGGCCAGAGGCCCCTGAGAGTGTATTAAGGCTGCTTTTTACCTAAAGCCACTACTAGGCTACTCGGGTGCTGGAATGGGATTGTAATGCCGAGTGGCCAGAATGTGCAAAGCACTACTTGTATGGGAGCCATTTTTTTATTCGGCCAGCAGATACTTGAACATTATCATTAGTCCCAGAGCACCATCAGCATCATCAATCCCTATGTGCTTGCTTATCCATCTCTGCAATGCTTGCTCAAACTCCTAGATTGGTACAGAACTATCATTAATTGCTAACACTGTCTTCTTCAAAAGGAGGTTGAATTTGTAAAGGCTGCCTTGAATTTCTTAGAAGAGGAGTGGTAGAAAGCAGGGGTATTTCATTAGCACTGTGGGAATACCTCTTCTATGTGGTTTATTCTATCCCTGAATGACTTCAGTTCAAGCTGGTCATTATAAGAACTGTATAACTTTAAAAACCGATGCCTCAGTTTGCATGTTTTCCTCTTTCTCGCTCTTCTCTCTTTCCTTTTGTGCCCTCCTTTTTAGATAATAAATCTGAAGGCAAGCACTGTAAGTAAACCACTCTGGGGGGGCCTTTTCAGCTTCAGAGTGGGGTAAAAACAATAGAAACAAAAATGTTGCACCTTATTGCGAGTTCCTTCACAATATTTCATTTAGTCATTGCAGATGACGCAGAAATCCAAGAAGTTTCTTCTACATTTAATGATAAGCTTTACAACATAGTATATAACTCATCTTTTTAACCATCCCACTTTTGCGTGAATTGGAACGTTTCGGAGGTGTGTTACAGTGAGTGCACTGAACCTTTTAAAATCTCTGATTCAAAACACATTGAGAAGAACCATCTTCTCATCTCCCTCTCTGCTGGAGTTCCAACAGCTGCAATGCAAATTCTTGTCAGATTTGCTGACACCTTTGTTATATTGTGGCATTCCACCCACCCCCGCCCCCCCCCCGCAACCAAAACAAACACCACACTCTAAGGTAGAACTACCCATTGTATACATTGAAAGTGAATACACTACAGTATAATTTTTGTCTTTGTCTTTTAGAGATGTAAAATCTTAACATGCTGAGTCTGACTTGAAATATGGATGGTTTATGTGCATATTTACCTCCACCACCCAAGCTGGGGGGGGGGGGAACCCTGTGTTGACACACAGTGCTGTAAGGAGACATTTTTCCTTAGAGAGGGTGGCCTCTAAAAAGCCCCTTTCAGTTAAACAAAAACAAAAAACAAAAAAGTGAGGTACAAAATGTGAGGTGGAAGGCAATAAAAGTGCAACCATGGTCATATTCAGGGCCGGATTTAGGTTTGAGGCCTTACTCTACCGAAGGTAATGGGGCCCTTTATATGTCCAGATGTCCTTTGTCAACAACAACTTGTTGCTGTTTTTGTTGTTGTTGGATATGTGCTACATGGTAATTTATGGACCTAATAGTTATCTAAAGCCATTTGCACACGTTGCTGTATGTAGGTTTTATTTTATTTGTTTTTTATCTTATATTTTGGAAATCTATATCCAGTGGGTTTTTCCTTTAATTTTTTTGGGGCCCCCCCAAAGAGTGGGGCCCTAAGCTACAGCTTGTTTAGCTTATACGTAAATCGGCACTGGATTCCTTAGCAGTTAAGCCCCACTGACTGAACTCTGTGAAAAAGCGCTTTTGGGGGATTGCAGCCTTAAAAATGGGGCGCAAGCCATATCAAGGCGGCAGCAGCAGCAGGCGGCTTCGCTGCAAAAGCGCTTTCCCTCCAAAGCGGCCGCCGTGAGAGAGCGCGCGCGCGCAACACTCTTCGGGCGCTGCAATAGGGGAGCCCAAAGTAAGCAGCAGCAGCAGCAGCAGCAGCAGCAGCAGCAGCAGCAGCAGCAGCAGCAGCAGCAGCAGCAGCAGCAGCAGCAGCAGCAGCAGCAGCACTCCCGGGCTCCCCCCAGCGGCGGCGTCGGGCCGCCCAACCGAGCCATCCCGAGTCAGGCTCTGTCTCTCGCTCTGCCTCCTCTGCTTGGCGGCTGCCGGGAGGCCGGGGGAAGAAAAGAGAGATGCGTTTGATGATGTAATCGCCAGTCAGTGAGCGGTGAAATTTAACACCGAGCCGCGGTGGGGAGGATTTGCTTTGCTTTGGGGTTGGCTGCTCGCTCTGCTCTGCTCTGCTCCGCAGCCAGAGGCAGAGTCTCCTTTCAGCTCCGGATGCCTGCGCTGTTGCTACTAGAAGCTGCAGAGAGAGCAATTTAAAAAGTTTGGGGTTGTTGTTTTTTTTGCCTGTGCGTTGCAGAGCTTCCTCCCCTCTTTTTTTTTTTTTTGCCAGTCTGGACCTTTGCTGCAGCTGTTTCCCCCTTCCGTTGCCCCAGAAGAACTCGTGCAAAAACCCACCCCGCCGAAGCCCCTCACGCCAACCACCACGCGACACCCAAACAACAGCGCCCAGGCGGCCGCCGGCGAGGCACGCGCGAGGCGCCCCCTCTCGCGCCTTTGCCGAGCTGGCGCTTCCCCGCCGTGCGGAGCAAGACCCGCTAGGGCGACCTTCGCGCAAGCAGCAGCAGCAGCTCCTCTCTGGGCGGAGCGGAGCCGAGGAGCGGCGTCGGCGTTTCATGGACAGTACCTGAAGCCCCTGGCTGTGAGGAAGCGCTTGAGGAGGAGGAGAGGGGGCGCCCCGCCGCCGGGAAGAAGACAGCCGCCTTCTGTTTTCGGTTAGAACTTCGCTGCCCGGACAAATGCATACAAATGCCTTTAGGAGCTCAAAGGACAAGGAGTGGAAGCATCTCTCCCACCGCGAAAACGTGAGTTTCAGGCGGGGGGGGGAAGCGGGGCGGGGGGGGGGACGGCGGCCGGAGAGGCGAGAGCGCGGGATGGATGAGCCGCGGGGCGCGCCGCGCTCTCGCCGCTTGTCAACGATTTGGCCGAGCAGTGGATCCCGGCTGTTGCAGTGACGAGGGGGTGGGGGTGCCTGCTTATGATGCCGGGAAGGGGGGGGGGGGAAACAGAGGAACCAAGTTCCCCCAATGAAATATTTGAGGGCCCTCCTCCCCAGAAAAGTTGATGGCCATTGGCATTGCCATCCGCACGGTGTGCGCGCGCCCTGAACTTGTGATGATTGATTATGTGGGGCGGGGCTTTGCTTTATTCAAGTTGGCACGAGTGAGTTGACAATCGATCGCTAGTGGTCAACAGCAAGATGCTCGTTTGTTTGAAGACCTCCGTTCTCCTTGCCCGGCGAGGCTGTTTCTGGACTTGATGTTTTAAAGCCCTCGTGGGGGAAGGTTGTTGGCGCGTTTCCCATTCTTGGGAGGAACAGGATGTCGGGACTCCCAGGTTTTCCCCAGCTGTCCCTGGGAGTTACTAGGTCCGCTCATCTGCCAGGAGATTCTAGCTTTCTCTGTTGACCTTTTCCCTCGTTAAACCAGAAGGAAACATGGATCCTTGGTTTTTTTTTTGCATTTGATTTTTTTAAAATATTAATTCTGTTTTATTTCCAGCACCAGATGACAAAACTTGAGAGGGCTGGCCTGAGTTGGGAAGCAGTTGATTGATTAATGATGAACTGGCAAGTTTGTTTGGGTTTGCTGAGAGCAGACTTAGGGAGGAAGCATCTCTTTTAACCAGAGATGTCTCTGGTTGCCTTAACCACAGCATTCTTCTCCACAGTTTGCCAGCTCTCCTGGATAGTCTGCAAGGAAAATGCCAGCTCTGCAGAGCAGCAGCTCCCAGAATTAATATCATTCCTATTGGAACTGGGGGTGGACTTGTGTGTGGATTCCAGCTCCCCAACCAAGATTGAAAAGCCCGTCCACCCAACTGAGCATCTACCACTCTGGCAAGAACTTGCTTATTGTGAACTACTGCATTAGATTAGCAGATCTGTCCCAGTCACTACAATGGAGCATAATGATTGTCCCCTAATTTCTGAACATTGATGCTCCCTAGAGCCAGCAGTTCTAAAACACATGGGTTCTTTTTGTCTTTGGACTTCCTACCTACCTAGGAGCAAAATTGCCCTTTCCTGCCCGTTGAGGAACGCCAGTCTGATGAGGAAGAGCCTGTCAGGGTATAAGGACAACATGCAACCCATGTGGGGAGGCTGCACATCCCTGTGGCCCCTACTGCATGTGTGATATGTTCATGGTATGAGACATAATGAGGGTGAAGTTGTGCCTCCCCACCCCCCATCCTCCCTGGAAGGGCACAGTTCATGTGTGTTATTTTTAGAGAAGGAACCATTTGGGTTCCAAGCATTCTAGGAGGGAGCTGCTGCAAGGACTTAGCTGCCTGCAGACACTCGCCTTTTTTAAAAAGAAAGAAAGAATCCCCTTATTTTTAAACTAATCATAAAAAGTTTTTTTTATTATTATTACTGGTGATCTGGGGCTATTTAAAGTTCTTGCGTTCATGAAGCATGACAGAAAAGCGCTTGCTTTCCCATCTGTGCAGCCCGGTTTGGGGAAGGAAGCAAAGGGCACCCAAGATGACTGTTATTGGGAGAGGAAGGAGAGTTTTGGAGAAGCATTGCTTGTTTGTACATGTGTGAGAGAGAGGGGGGGAAAGAGAGGAGGGGGCAGGGAGGCAGCTGACTGGAAAACCTCTCCCCCCCCACCCTCTTTTGCTCAGTTCACAGGCAAGCGCTGCATTGAGAGGTCAGGTTGCCAAAACGTCGCTTCAGTCTGCTTTCCTCTAGTTCATCTTTAGTAATAATCTTTCTCTTTCCCTGAAGGCAACAGGAGCAAAGAGGCATTTGTTGTTACTTGTGATGGATAGGACTACTTAGTTAGGTTTGACTTTCAGGCATGAGAAATCAAGGTGATCTTCCTGGATGCAGTTTGATTTGCCCTGGGCTTTTGCTCATTTTCTGCTTAGAAAATCAACAGGCTCTGCCAAGCAGCCAATTCTTTTAATTTAATACAGCAGAGTCTCTTGGGGCAGCTCTCTGTAAACAAATCCCTTGGCGTGCGAGGTAGTCTTTCCACAGAAGAGCTGGAGAGCAATTTGCTTTGTTGAGATTTGCAAGGCTGACTCCTTTTGTTTTATGCTTCGCTGGTCTGAATTTATTCTTCGTCAGATGTGTCTGCTCTTTAAGGCCCAGTTCTCATTGAGGTAGTTAAACATGGATCTGGAGAGGAGCACTTCAAATGACTGAATGTCCTTTCAACCAGAAAAAAAAAATTATGGGAGCAATAGTTTTATCGGAGAGCTCTGGCAATCATTCCATAAGCATAAGCGTTTCAGCCCAAATCAGTACCTGCCCCTTAGGAGCTAGATGTCTAATTTTCTACGAGCCAGTCACACTTCTCTAAAGTATCTCAGCCTCACTCACCTCACAGAGTGTTTGTTGTGGGGGAGGAAGTGAAAGGAGATTGTTAGCTGCTTTGAGACTCCTTAGGGTAGTGATAAAGCAGGATATCAAATCCAAACTACTACTCCTCCTCCTCTTCTATAATAAACGTTAGATTGAATACTTGACTAGTTTTGAAACAACAACCCTGTGTTAGGCTAAGAGATGGTGGCTGGCCCAAGGTCACCCAATGAGCTTCATGGCTGAGTGCAGAATCAAACCTTGGTCTCCCAAGTCATAGTGCCACACTCTAACCATTATGCCACACTGGCTCATTGCCTGTAGCTAGTGCATGGGCCTAGTAGATGATGGTTATGATAGGATTTTGATGCAGGCTTATCTCACAAAGGCTAGTGACAGTAGGGGAGGGATTTCAGATGATGAGTAAATGCGAGGGGATCATGATGTCATGCAAGCTACCGTAGTCCCAGCTGATGCATGTGCAGGGCACAGGTTCAGCAGTCATGAGAGGGAACCCTACATGTGTATGCATGCATGTATGTATGTACGTGCGTAGAGCTCCTTGGACTCGGCTATACAGCTGCAAATGTAATGTTTTAAGTGTGTTTTAAGTGCATTATACAAATGGGACACTAGATGGTGCTGGTGAGCTAACAACAAATTTAACATGTTTTTAAAAACGGTTTTTTTAAAAAAGCATTTGCACAACGTTTTTATGTGTGTGTTGATTCAGCCCTTGTGAATTTCACCAATGATGGTAAAATTTATCCCCACAATACAGGAGGGATAGCTAACATGGTGCCCTCCAGATGTTTTAGTCTACAACTCCCAATATCCCTGACCTTTGACCTTGCTGCCTGAGGCTGATGGGAATTGTATCCCCAAACATCTAGAGGGCACAGTGTCGGCTAACCCTGTATCAGTGCTTCTCAGGGCTGGCCATACCATTAGGGAGTTGGGCAGCCATCCAGGGGCAGCAACAATTCTTGGCAGATCCTTTTGCACCTCCAGCTATTCTGCTACATGGCTTTGTCTTGGCTCCCTAAGCTGGTCTGCTGCCCCAGATGTGGTGGTGGAGCTGTCCTGTCACCAGTGTTGAAGTAAGAGTCAACTGCTAATTTATTTGGCTTCTGCATGTGGAACTATAAGGGATTGCTATCTTGTCCTTTGCCTCAGGCCACAAAATGTGTCTGTCCTGTTGGCTGTGATTAATAGATGCTTCCGGATAGCTCTTTATTATGGGATGGGAGCTCATCATGCTTACCTTTTTTCTATAACATCCACATAACATCGTTGGCGTCAAAAATGCCAACCCCTATTTTGTCCTTATTTAATCTGGATTTAACATTTCTGGGGGGAAGCTGATTGGTTAACAAAAAAGCTTTTGCCATTGACCTGATTGTGATATCTGACCAACTCTTTGCAATATTAAGCTTCCATCTGGAAACAGCCCCAAATTTATGGGGCAGGGTGTCTTGACAGCTGATACCAAGAAAATCTGTTTCTCACGCTTTCTGCAGCATATATTGCCAGCCCTGAGAATTACTGAAGGATTTGGTCATGTAATGACTGTTTACGTTTTTGGCAGTGGCTAAAAATATTGGCACTGCTATAAAAATAGTAAAATACTGTTTATGTTATAACTTTCTATATGCAGGATGTTGTTTAGACAGTAACAGTCCTGAAACCTAGGAGCCATTGTGGACTGAAGACTGAATATATGAATGCGATGGCTGCAGCCAAAAAAATGGCAATGCAGTAAGCCCCTGCAATTTGCATGCATTTAACTTGTGCACATTCAGCTTTAGGCACTTGGCAAAAAAGGGGGGGACAAAAGGGGGGAAGGTTTGGGGGGAAATGAATGTGGCAATCCACGCCCCCTCCCCAAGTGAACCCAATGTGTTTTGACTATACATGATTTTGGCTTTAGGTGTAATCCCTGGAACGTAACCCCGACATAAATTGCTGGCCTACTGTACTGTTTTGGGTTACATTAACAAATGCATTATTTCCAAAAAAACCCCCAAGAAACTTGGGTAATTGGTGGTTTGGGAGCTCTCAAGTTTTCTGTCACACTGCCAATACTGGACCCACCCCACCCCACCCCACTGCAGTGCAAGCTGAGAGCTTTACAACAACAACAAAAGAATCAATCTCCTTGCCTTGTGAATAACATAGCCCTGTGTGAGGAGTGAGGGTGTTAAAGAATCATTGACTTACTGCTTAGCTTGTGGAGTGAGTCAATGAGTAAAACCATCTCTGCAAGCACTAGCTCAGTTTCTACTTTTTGTTCCCATGTCATCCTCTTAGTAAGGAGCACATATGGTAAGCCCCTGCCTTGGGGTCATAATAGGGAGCATGCAGCCACAGCCTGCAGGCATTAAAAGCATCAGGGTCTGGACAGCCTGCTTCAGATACCTGCTTATCCTTTCCTGTCCCATGTCCTATGTAGGGTTTCCACACGCAACACATGCTGCTAGCCTTTTGCGTGTTCAGACCTTGAAACCTCCCCCATAAATGAATTCACCCAAACCAATTTTGGTTTGGTTTTTGGCAGAATTTAGGCCACAACTTTATTGATTACAGCAAGTGAATGGTTGCATAGGCTCCAGTTCGACTAGCTCCCTGCCATGCAGGTAGCGCTGACCCAGGGTCCCAGCATAGGTCAGCCAAGGGTGAACACCTGGAATGTTAGAAAGCCGGGGACATGCTATGTCCGCCACCCAGATGTCCCCCTGGACTCAGGCACGGGCACAGCCCCTCGCAGGGTTGACCAAACCATTGAGAGCCTGGATTCCTTTAACGGAATACCCTTCACATAGGGATAGCAAGAGCGTTCCCCCATCCCTATCACACATCTGCCACACGAGAACTAGGCTCACCGCCAACCACTCACACCTGTAACCAATCCCTTAACCCTGCTGATGTGGAGGTCAGCCACAAATCATTCCCAGCTACAGACAGATGGACCCCATCAGGCATGTAAAGGGATGCATCACGGAAGGTAATGCCTGGGTGATGGATAACCGTCCCGCCCAAGGCCAGAACCTTCTTGGCCACTGCACTCTGGACGTGCCTCCTGGCCTTCTCGGTGGCAGTTGGGCAATGACTTCCTCTCCATTCAGGTCATGGCAGCAGTTGTGACCAGAATATTTTGAGTCCAGAAAGTGCTGCTTTCAACTCTTCCAAGTTCTCCTGCATGCGGGTCCGGCAGGTCGTTCTCGCCAAGCTGCAGCACCATCGCCGCAGGTGTGCCTTCTGCAGACACCTTTGCCCGCACCGTTGGAAGAAGCTCCTCCCAATGCATGCCTCGTCTGGACACCCAAGAGATACTCATGTGGTCGTGGAGCCCGAGCCTACGTCCAAATCCAGACTCCGCCGCCCTCTTGCTGGCCCAGTGGACAATGCTGTGTCCGACTATCCAGATGTGCAAGGAAGACGGACCTAGGAATGAACAAAACAAAATTAGCAACTCCACCCCAGCACCGTTTCCGAACATAACCCTTGTATGTTTCGGATCTCCAATGGCCCAGGTCCTTAATCCTGTTGACGGACAGGCCCCAATGTGCAGCGATGGTAGCTGGCCCAATATGAAATGAATGAGGTGCGAACTTGCAGGCCGACAGGCCATATGCTGCAATCGCCTTACACATAACTGCAGGAAATCGATGCCTCCTTAACGATGACCCATCCTCATGAACCAGGAAGCGATCATCCCCAGACGGGCGAAGTGACAGATATTTCTTGGCATCCTTAACTGAACAAGGGACAGGCTTACCAGTGGCAGGCAGCCTCATCAAGGAAGGCATGTAGCAAGGGAGGGGTGAAGGGGACGGGCCGCCCCTAGCTCCACTCTGGCGGGGGCAGCGCCCACCCCTCGTCTCTTCCGCCCAGGCAGGAAGAAGCAGAGCGCGCTACGGAGCGAGTTGCCGGGTGACAAACGCAGTGCACCCAAAAATGCAGTTGAGAACACTGCAGAAAAGAGTCTCTACTCATAAGTAGACCGGCAAATTAGCCTCAGATTGCTGTGGATAGCACACAAAATGTCAAATGTGACCGGCCTCCTACCTGGCGCCCTAGGTGGTTGCAATCTGGCCCAGCCCTCAAGGGCCCTGCGCACAACAAATTTAGTGCAAGGGTCTCTAGAATAAAGGGACTTACAGAAAAAGGAAATGGCAGAAGACTGAATTTGGATGGACTTCACTGCACAACCCATAAAACGCAGGCATGCCAAATACTGAAACACCTGCTGTGTAGATGGATAATCTGAGGTAAAGTTGGTCGTGAGCTGTGCTCTGAAAGCTAAAAAGTCCATCCATGCCTTCTTATAAGACCTCAAAGTGGAAGGAAAAATAGATGCTACTACTCCCTGCAAAACTAGTTGCTGCCAAGGTTCCAAAGTGGGGCTGGGAAATATTCCGGAAGTTGCTGGGCACCTGGAGCCAGGGATCTGAAGCGCTCCATCTGAAAACAGGATAGGGCATCAGCAATATCATTATTAATGCCAGGAATAAAACAAGCAGAAATCAGGTGGCGTCAGCGGGAAGCCCCATTAGCTAAAGTGCTGCCTCAGATTAAGAACAGTTTCAGATTAAGAACGGACCTCCAGAACGAATTAAGTTCTTAACCCTTCTGAATCAGAGCAGCATCCCGTTCTCATAGTGGCCAGCCAGGTATCTAAGGGAAGCCAAAAAGCAGGACAGGAGTGCAACGTCACTCTTCATACTTCTGCTTCCTAGTGACTGGATTGTTGCCTTGTTTTACCTGCATTCTTGTTTAGGCTAAAGCATTTTAAAGCGCATATCTGCAGCAATAACCGATTAAAACCAAAACCCAGATTCTTAGGTTGCTAGCAAAAAACTATATGCTGCACAGGAGGATTTCCAAGGCTGCATACTACCCACCTGTGTACTGCATGTGAATGTTGACAGCTAACCATGTGGGCGGGGGGTGGGGGTAGTAAGAGCCTGTATGGAATATTAGGGAAATGCTGTCTACAACTTTTCCAGCCAATGCTGGGGGGAAATATTAAGAGTTTATCACTTTAAGCAAAAACACAAAGAGGCTAAACTGTAAATGCATATGAAGTGAAAGATGAAGTGAGTATCCTTTCCTATACAATCTTGCTTTAAATTGCATTCCGCCCCCCTGTGCCCTCCATTAGAGCGCAATGGAGAAATGTTCTGTAGGTAGTGGGGTTTGAGCAACTGCTCACTACTTGAGTAGCTGTGATGGGATTTGCTCGTCATTTGTCTTTCTGCGTACATCTTTCTCCAGAGACCCTCTGATAGTTTCCTGGCTGGTATTGGGGCCTTGCAGATTGGGTCCAGATGAGGAAAAGATTTTGAAGTTGGTGTGCAAAAGGATGTATGTGGTGGTGGTGGTGGTGGGGAGAGGAATAATCACAAGCGTGTTTATCGGAACTGTGAAAGAAATGGCCAGGATGAAGTTTGGCTTTTGGGTAAGCAGGTGAGGTGGGCTACAGCTTCTGAGAGGCCGCAAACAATTTGCAGATTCCAGGGAAGGGAACCATGAAGCAGAGTTTATGAAAGGTTAATCTGGACTACCCTAAGCATATTATTCCATTGTTAATGTGCTTCCCAGTGCTTCCCAACAAGTGCTTGTCTTGACCTTTGAAGATTTAAAGATCCTGAGACCTTAGTGTCTAAACTGGGACCACTTTCCACACATGGATATGGCCATCAGCTGAAATTATCTCTGAAATTACCCTCTGAGATCAGGTGGCAGACCATCAGACAAATCTGCATAGATATAAGACTATAGAAAATGAAGGAAGTATTTTGCAATGTTTCACAGTAATTGCGTTCAAGTTTCATTCAAGCTAACATGAAGGGGACTTAGACTTATTTTTTCCTTCTCTTCATTCCCAACTTACAACTGTGGAAAAAGAAATAATACATGTATTCATGGGAAGAGATCAGTTTTCTAAATTGATTCACCTTCTGTAGCTTAAGGAATGGATTGCCAATCTTTAGAAATCCCTGAACTGGCTACCTTTTGTTTATAGTTTCTTGTAAGTTCTACCTCTGTTCTTTATATTAGGCAGAAAGAACTGCAGACCTTGAACATCCATTTCCCTATCTTCCTTTATGCTAGAGTTGAATAACTCATGGCCAAGTGAATTTTCAGAAACCTTATGAGGGATATATATATATATATATATATATATATATATATATATATATATACATACGTATACATATACATATATAAAATCGATTTTTTTTCTGATAAAGATAACTCTGACAACAGGAAACAGATCAATATACTGTATCAGTTACAATAGGACATTAGGATTTTGCGGGGGTTTGTTTATTAGATCTCTTTGATTGGTTTATTTTGTAATCCAAAATGTAGCATTACTAATATTCAATCATTCTTAAATCTGGGGCTTTTGGGATTGTTTGAGTTAGACTGCCAAGCAAAGTATGAATTATTAACCAGGACTGAAACTTAATTATAGGGTAATCAGTATTATGCTTGTTTGTTTTTAAGAGGCACATTTTAACGGGTACTGTTGCCAATTTTGAAGTACTGTACCTGATTTCATAATTTCCTTACTGTAGCCTTGTTCTTTAGAAGTTCTGATGTTACGGTCCATCATTATACAGGGATAATAAATTTTTCCTTCCCTGCCATAGCTTGATAACTTATTTTTTAATAGCTGCTTCTCCACCGGCCCACCTTCTTTATTTCAAAAATAATAATAATGTTGATTAGCTTCTGACCCTGGGCTTTATTCTAAATCATGTGCCATTTATTAATATCTCACCCGATAATAATATAACTGTAATAATAATCACATAACAGATTGCAAGGATTCTGGGGGTTGATTCAAGTACCCTTCAGGCTAATGTAGCCTTCTCTAGCCAGGGCCCCACAAATTGGCATTTGAGAAGGAAGAAAAGATGGAGGGCGGCAGACAAAAGCAACATCAGTCTGCTCCCGTCAGACTGGTGTTCAGGTATAAAACATTCATTCAGTTTTGGAAGGCTCAGAAATATATCTATCTAGTGCCATTTTTAGCATAAAATGAACAGTTCCTTTTCTTCTAGTTTTCTGAATTGAGAATTGGCCGCTGAGAATAAAATATCATTATCAGTGTTGCTTTCTCTCCTGGATTTTAGTAGGACGACTTATGCAGCCAAAAGAGAAGGAGCTACACACTTTGGGCTGCACAGTTTCTTTCTTTTCTTCTCTTTTTTTAAAAAAACCTTTTAATGTTGACTAGAGACAAAACAATGTCGAAGGAAACATTATTCAGAGCCTATGCCTTAGTAATTTGTAAAAAGTTCCCTCTGAAGTATAACATCTGCAGCAGGTGTGTTTTCTCATTATATCAGATGTCGAAGGGAAACCAGACAGAATGAAGTCAGCTGGAGTAGCCTCTCAGGAAGAACTTGTATAGTAAAAGTGAATTATTTACAAGAATGATTTTTTTTTTTTTACATTTCAGGTTGCCAACATTTTTCTGAAAGTTTTTTTTAAAAGCTGTGTGAGAAATAGCAAGGTGAACTAGCAGAGCCTTCAACACCCTGCTTGAAAAAATTTGCTAACACTTCTTGTATTTAGACAGAGGTGGTGGTGGTGAATATTGTGTAGACGCAAACAGCAAAGCTTTTTCTGTAGAAGTCTCAAATTGTTATTTGTTTGGGGTAAACACTTATAAAGTTATGTTGGCAAAAGATTAGAAGGTGAATCTTGCCTTGGCATGGAAAGACCCTGTATCAATAAAGTGCTAAACTATGGTTTATTGCAGAGTGGCTAACCTGTGGCCCTCCAGGTTGTTGCCAGACTCCCAACTGCTGTCAGCCCAAGCTGTGAACAGGAATGATGGGACTTGTAGTCCAACAACATCTGCAGGGCCACAACTTAGCCACCTGTCATTCAGAATTACAACACAAGCCAGCAGGAGCCTCACTCACAGACTGCTCCTCTTTTCAAGATTGGACACTTTTGTTTTAGCTTGTTACTGTAAAATGTGATTTCTTCAAACCAGCCATTATCAAGTTGTTGTTTATGATCCCGACTTGTTCTCAACATAGCTGCCAAGTCTCCCGCTGAAAAATGCGGGATCAGCAGTGGCGCGGCACCGGAAGTAGCTTCTACGCATGTCTGGACATGCGTAGAAGCAACTTCCAGTGCCGCGCTCCCCATGTCTGGGCACTGGAAATCGGGTGGCGCCAGGACCCAAAATGGAGCTTCCCTGGTAAGTAGGAAATCCGGGGGATTTACGGGATTTTTTCCAATCCGGGCTGCCAGCGGGAAAAGGTTTAAAATACGGGGGTTCCTGCGAAAAACGGGAGACTTGGCAGCTTTGGTTCTCAAACTGAAGTTTCAGGTAACCAGAGTTTCCCAGGTTTGGATGTAACGAGGAACTGTTGTTAGCTTCACAGTGGAAGCGGCTACTTCCTAATCTCCCCACCTTCTTGGGAATGGGTGGTGGTGGTGGAAAAGCTATCATGCAAGCCCATGCTTCATACATTTAATGCATTTGAACCAAACCATCTGCACTCTTCTTGCTGTTAAAGATGTAGGGCCAAAGCCAGTTTAAAAGTTGTTTTTATTCAGAATGGTAGCAAAGATAATTACAAAACACAATATATGTGCAGCCTGATTTCATGCAGAGTTAGGTTGGTAAGTCTATAGTTTTCAGTCAACTAGTTTACTCTTCACTCAGGGCTGATTCATGTATTACATTTCACCTTCCTTGACTATTAACACTAGTATAAGATGCACAATAGCCTCTCTCTTGTGAACAGCTGGATGCATTTCTGCTTTATGTCAATTTCACTCCTCCTCACAGGTGTTCATTTTTGGAGAGTGCATTTCTTTCACTCGAGTCAATCTGAAAGACAATACGAAATTAATAGTGACTTGGTCATGCAAAAATAACATTGATACATATCTTAGGACAAGGGGATTAGAATCTGCACTGATTGAAAAATAACAGGATAGATAAATTCAGAGCCTGTTCACTATTTAGGTAACATCTGCGCAGGCAGGCAATAGCTACAGGAATTTTTTTTACTCTGTAGGCCAGGCTTCCTCAACCTTGGCCCCCCAGATGTTTTTGGCTTACAGCTCCCATGATCCCTAGCTGGCAGGACCGGAGCTCAGGGATGATGGGAATTGTAGTCTCAAAACATCTGGAGGGCCGAGGTTGAGGAAGCCTGCTGTAGACCTTTTGTTCATGGATTTTTATGGGACATAAGCCCCTGTCTGAAATTCCTCTCCCAGTGCCTGTTTCACTCCCAACATTATCATCCTTGCTGGCTCCACTCCTTGACTTCTGAATGATTGGTGTGAGGTGTGAACAAGGAGCTTATTTAAATTATACAGCTTTGGTTGTTGTTGTTGTTAATTTGATTTATATACTGCCTTTCATCCAAAGATCCCAAGGTGGTGTACAATACAACATTATGAACACGTTTTACAGAGCATCAAGAATAAAAACCTAATAAAAAAGCATAACAATGTAAATAACAAATTAATAAGAGTACCTCCCCCGTTTTGATTTGTCTTCTGCAAGACCCAGAACAAATGGGGTGGGGTGGGGAGCTGGGTTTCTGCCTTGGAGCAGCCTACTTGGGCTGTGGGTACATTGCTGTCTTAAAAACGCAGCTCGTTCTTTTTCTCCATCTGGATCAAAATCAGTTTGACGAGGTCGGGTGGTGGTGGTGGAGACAGATGAAAAGGCAGCATTCCCAAGGATAGTCCCAGACTGTGTTTGGCACCCACTGGGTGCAGAGTAAAAGGGCTCTTGGAAAGGGTCCAGAACAACATGGAGCAAATGGGTCAGTGGCGTCTGGCTGTTAACTGGAAGGTTGGTGGTTCAAGCCCACCCATGGATGGCTGTGGGCAAGAGATTGTGGGGGGTTGGACTAGAATGAATCTTGAGGTACCTTCCAACTCTACATTCTATGAAATGCTTTGTGTAAATTCTTTCCCACAGATCTCCATGCTGTGTGCGTAGCAGACCATGTGTGTTCATTTTAGTTTGCTTTGTACTTTCCATGGTATCAGTTGCCTTGGGTGATGTTAATCGATCAGGCTGGAAAATGGTCAGGATAGTTTGCTTTGCTGATGCTCAGGTGACACTTCCAAGTGCTGGTCTCTTTCTTTTCCTTCTTGGATCATTATATGAGAGTGTTTGCATATCTAGCTGCCACCATCTCCTTCTTCCTTATAGGAACATTAAAAGAATAACAATCCTATGAAGGGATAGAGTAAATTAAGGTTTTGAAATGAAAATATAATACTGTAATAATAATAATAATAATAATAATAATAATAATAATAATAATAATAAATTTGTTGTTGACTGAAAGGCTGTCACACAGAAGAGGGCAAAGACTTGTTTTCTGCAGCTACAGGGGTCAGGGATAAATCTGATGGCATCAAGTGACTGGAGGATAGATTTCAGTTGAACATTAGAGGAAACCTGTTTCCAATCCAGTGGAACTAATTATGTCAATGGGTGGTGGTCTCTCCCTCACTGGAGGCCTTCAGTCAGAGGCCAGACACCCATCTGTTGGGGATACTCTAATATTGGATTTCTAGAAGGTGGACTAATGGCGAAATGTTAAGGTTTTGTGTAGCACAAACATTAATGGATATCACAGCTGGAGTCCCTAAGGTGGTCAGCCTCAGACAAAAACCTTCTTTGGCATCCTCCTGTCCCTGACAGTTTTATATATCTCTTCAAAGAAATTGAGGGTTTAGGGCCTTATTTCTTTGTGGTGCATACTGCTTTTTCGTTGTTGTTTGTCTTGGGGTACCACCTAGGTCTTTTGCCTGTTATCTGAGTGGAATTCTGAGCTTTGCCCATGTTTCTTCTATGAAATGGACATTGTGTGACACTCAGAACTGTTTCTTAGATTTCCAAATGTGTCCCGGGCCCAAAAAGATTGGGGGCCCTTGCATTGCACGGTATGATGGCTGCGGGATTGAAAAAAGCCCCGACACAGTGTGTAACTGTGGATATATAACTCTGTTGCTAGCACACAACCTCACAATTCTACTGTTCACTGTGCTTGTGCCAAATGAGGAATTCCAAAGAGAAGAAATATAAGAATAAAAAATGCAGGTAGCGACGGATAAAATGACAACTGTGAAAGTGGGGACAGCCAGGAATGGTGGTGGAGACGTAACAAATTTACCCATTGCTAAACCAACATGTGGTCTTCTGGCAAAACTGGATACTGACCTGGAAAGGCCTAATAGAATCTGAGAATTGGATGGTGAATAAATTGTTTCATGCCTAAGGATTGATGCAACACTTATTAGTGATAAAACATATATTTTTCTGTGTGTTTAACTTGATCTTTTTTTTCTTTTTTCTTTTAGGAAAACCCTCCTCCTTTTTTTTGCAACATGTATAGCTGTGGGTGCTACACAAATACTAGAAGAAGGTGAGACATGTTCCTGATTTTATTATAGAATATTTGAATGATCTTCCTTTAAAAGAGAGAGAGAGAAATTATATGAAGGATTCTGGTAGTAATGACGTGAAATTCAGTTTTTCAAAGGCCTCTAATGCCAGATAGTTACAATAGGAGCAGAAGTTTAAAGAAACCAGGAAGGCTGACCTTTTCAAAATTACTCAGATTTTCTGTCTGTGAAATTGCTTACATATTTAGGCAGACTCCTTGCAAAAAGGAAGTTTTGTACATTGTAAAGGCTTTGATTGTGACTTCATTGCACGTGGGTGTTTTTGGGGGTGGCAAACCGAAGCTGGATTACCTTTGCACTTCTTGGGACTCTCCAAAACAAACTAGTTCACATAATAAGTACTTAGTCTGAACTTGCATTTTTAAGGCCAAAAAAGTAAACTTGCTTTTTTGGCTTATTCCCTCCACCCACAGATTTTCAGATGCAGCTGTTGGCTAAAAAGCAACTGATTGTGCTTTTGTTGTTGTTTGTGTTTATTCAGAGGACTGATGAATGGGACAGATGGCTGGGCACTTGTTCTGGGATGCTAACATCTGAAGTTAGCATCTGTATCTATTTTAGCAGCAGTTAAAACCTGTGTTGGGTTTGTCATATTTGAAACAAATGCTCTGGTTTGCATGGAACACTAAGCCAAGGACGGGGAACCTGGTGGCCATCCAGATGTTCATGAATTCCAACTTGCATCAGCCCTAGTCAGCAGGGACAATGGGTTGGAATTATGGGATTTGTAACCTAGCAACCTCTGGAGGACACAGGTTCCCCAAATCTATACCAAGCCAGGCTGTAGTTTCATTTGAATATTTGAGTGTGAGACTTCTAGGAATGAGGATTGTGGCTGCTGCATTCCTCCTCTAGTCTAGCTGCAACTGCCCTGCTGTAAGATAAGCCATGGTTTGTCTTATCATGTTACCTGATTCCAGACTTTTGGCTTGTCTCACTCCAGATAAACCACAAGAAGTAACTCATGTTTATCTGGAGGAAACAAACCATAAGCCCAGATTCTGACACCGTAAAGGCAAACCATGGCTTCATTGAGCAGCAGGACCAGAGGAGGAGAAAAGTGGCTGCAATCTCCTCTCTCTCAGAGCTTACAAATTTACACTCTCCTAGTTTGACTTAGTGCAGGGGTCCCCAAACTTACCTGGCTTTGGGCCGGATGCCCACTGCGCCGATTGGTAGACCAACCTGAGAAATTGTGAGTGGTTCAGGCTCACCTGGTGGGCTTCATGACCGAACAGGTATTTCAACTCACTGACTCTTAAGTTACTACATTCTTCTGAAGATTTCACCCATCATATCTGCTGGCAATGGCTGCAGTTAGTATTTGGCCAAGATGCAAAAGGCTGGTTTAGGAACACCAAGGATTTGGGATTAGCACAATTTGCTGTGTTTTTTTTTATTAAAAAAACTGAGCAGTAGACTTCTCTGTGTTTCAAAAGTGACTTTCATTGTGGTGATGGTAGGGATGCCATTTAAGAAACCTGAAGAAACAGCGAAGTAGCTTCATAGTTCTTTGTATTCTTTCCTTCATGTTCTGCCGCTCTTGAATTTATCACACGCACCTGTGTTGTTTAAAGCATTATTGCTTACCTCAAGCCCTTTAGATGTGATGGGCTGAAAACCTGTTCTGTCATTTGGCATCTGGATTTCTTAGGTTATTTAGAATAGAAAACTTTGGAAATACAGGAAAAAAACTGGAGACATGTGGCACATATAGGGAGGAAAATAGTTTGATGGCTTCCCTGACTGTGCTTCCTTGACAATGCATGGTGTGTTTGAGGGATAAGAGGCAGCCCTGTTACGCTTATCCCCCCATGATTTAGGGAAATGATTAATGGGAGTCTGCAGGCAAGCATAGAAGAAAGTCTACCCTGGACTTGAAACAAGCCATTTTCAAGATGACAAATCATAAATATATGTTGCAAGGAGATTGCCTGTCCTTTGATTTCTTTTTTCTTTTTTAATTTAGAGAGTAAATGAAATCAGATGCCGACATCTGTGTGCGGGAAGGAAGAACTGATCATTAATGGGGGGGGGGGGAGAGATGGCCGCTGGAATGAGGAGAAAGCAAGTGGATTACATGTGCTCCAAAAGAATGCCTTCTGTTAAGTGTCTTTGAACACTGTTATGTTTAGAAAGAGCTTTTGAGCACTGCAGATGACGTTACAGCTTTCCGCACATTTGCCTCAGGCTCGAAGGCCTGCCCAAAGCAGTGTGGGTCGTTGCTGTAGAGGTGATCGCCCTCACATCCCAAAGTTTGCTTGTGCATTCATAACTGGCCACGTGGAGGAATAATCTGCTTTCTGCATTTGTGGGGTTGACGCATTGTGCTCTTAATCAGAAACATATACCTATAGTGGGGTGTATGGGGTGTTAGGGGAGGGGTAGTACCTCTGGTGGGGGACACATCATGTTACTTCTGGGGTAGTTTACCCACCTTTGGTCCCCAACCTGCACTCAGCTCCCACCGTTGTTTCAGAGAAACACCTTCCACCTTCAGAGAGGCCTATATCATAATTCTTCAGGATACCTCTGTTTGCGTCCGCTGCTGATCTCACAGTGATGTGAAGTGGAGAAAAATCAGTTTCATACAAGTTGATCAGTAAGAATGAAGGGATGCCAGTTGCAAATAAATGCTAGGCTAGCTGATCAGTTTGATAAGACGCACATGCGGTGTCTTATTGGTATCAAAAACAAAAACATAAAAATTTAAAAACAAAACAAAAACCAATTGCAGCTAAGCCATGATCATGCATGGGAGATTTTGGCCTTCAACTTATAACATTGATTTCTCACTGTACCATAACCAAGTCTGTACAATTACTGCAGATTAGACTATAGCTTAAATAAATGAATTTTTTGTAGCTGGACATCCAAAAGAGTTGGCAGATGTGTCACCCCCCCACCCCCCCACCCCAAATGATAGGACTTCCTGTGCCTCGGACCATGCTGGCTGCTTGCCATTTGTAAACTTGGCACCACTGTGCACTCCCTAACATGACTAGTACCGCTGCAAGGTGTGTAACTAATTTTCAAGATGTATAGCACAGTCAAATGTATGGATTCTGTGCCAATTTTTTAAAACCTTTCCAGAAATGTCTTCGATATTTGTGTGCATATGTGCACATTTTTGCTGGAACCGGAGCCAAGATGTGTCTGCTTTTAACATTTGCTAGTAATATCGTTGGTAAACAGAGGGAAGGCAAGTTGGGAAATGAAACCTAATTTCTTGGTAAAGTCTGTGGAAATCCTTATGTTTCAAGGACTCTCTTGACTTAGTTTTGGCTTTGACTTGCTTTCATGCTGACAGAGACTTGACCGTTCATCCGCACTTTAATCCTGATGTAACATCCTGCTGTTCTCAGAACTCAAAGAGCAATTGATCATGTAAATACCTTTCCTGCTTTGATAATATGAGATGGCATAGCAGCTTTTAGGATTAGGCGCTAGGTGTATGAGGATGTGATGCCATTTTTAGGACTTAAACACAGAGCTGCTACTCTGTTGACATTAGTCCAAGCAACATTTAATATATCAGGTCCAAACTAGTTGTGAGAATGGCAGAGCCATGTGTCAGAAGCAGGTGGCCATTTCTTTCCCATGAACTAGGTTGGAGATAGAAGATTTCAAGCACAAGATCAGTGAGCAAGAGGTGAGGGAGCTGGATTAGAGCTGGAAGCGACCCCAAATGCAGGCCTTTCTAGTTATGAAGTCAGATGAAAAATGTTGTCGAAAGACCAGCAGAATTCTGAAATATTGAGGGCGGGTTGCCCCGTTTAAAACAAAATTGACCTAGATGAAATTTTAATGTTTGAAATTAGTTGGGAAGATCATTAAGTAGAATTGTTAGCCTTGTGCAAGGGTCAAGGTTATGGTCAGCCATGTGGAAATAACATAATGTGGTGGGATCCACAGAACCAGGAGAGATGCCTTCGTTATATATATGAAATGTTGTTATGAAATACTGTTAGGCATACATTATTCATATGAATCCATACCACACCTTCTGCAATTCTCCTATCCTGTGTTTGAGCTGGAAAACCCTCTCTTTGCTACTCACTTGGAACAAACAGCAATTCTGTTTGCTCCAATTCAGCTTTAAAGAGTGGGTTTTTGTGACGCTTCAGGTGTGGACCATGCCTGGAACGTGTGGAGGAAAAGAAAGTGTGGATAAGCGCAGAGTTAATATAAAGCATTTGAATGAAATTAAGAATGAAGTTGTCTCACCCCTTCCTTTCTCTTTCCTCCCCTAGGCATAGATATTCTTCATCATTTAGGCCTAAGTGGGCAAGCTCTTCGTCAACCATCAACAGGGACTGCACAGCCCTTGTCACGTACTTCATTACCTCAGGGGGTTCACCTAAGTGCCTCAGGAGTTGTTTTGTCCACAAAAGCAGCCATTGAGGTGCCTGTCTCTCAAGTGATAGCATCACACGTAGGCTCCCAGTTCACCGTATTGGTTAGCTTACGTTCTTACGCAGTAAACAATGCCTTTCTTTTCAGTGTTAGAAATAAAAATAGACTGCAGTTTGGTGTCCAGTTGCTTCCAAGGAAGATAATGGTGCATACTGGAGGGAAGCAGTCTGTATATTTTGATTACACTGTTCACGATGAGCAGTGGCACACATTTGCTATTGACGTTACGGAAAAAACCGTGTCCCTATATACTCAGTGTGGAAGAAAGCACTTCAGCAGGGAGATTGTTTCTAAAGTACAGCCGTTCGATTCACAGAGTTTGTTTACTTTAGGAAGGATGAACTCCCATTCAGTCAACTTTGAAGGAATAATTTGCCAGCTGGACATTATCCCCTCTGCACAAGCATTGGCAAACTATTGTAAATATGTGAAACAACAGTGTCGCCAAGCTGACACATACCGGTCTCAAACGATACCTCCAGACACATCCCTTGGGGTGCCGCCAAGCAAACAGTTGGATGAAGAAACCCAACCATATTCCATGCCATTGAGTACAAGGAAAGGAGAACCAAACCTTCGTAGCAGCAATGGTGCATCAGTCCGTATGCCACCCGAACCCCTAGAGACAACCTCTCCCCTGACACCTCGTTTATTAGAAAATGGTACTGCATTGGAAATTATACCTGAACCAGATGACCAGGGAGTTGTGAAAGCATTGAAAATTCCTCAGCAAGATGCCAGCAAAAAGAAAGATGGCTTCCGGACTCTCACAAAATTGCCTCCAAACCTTACAGATAATGCCACGGATGATACAAGCAGGAAAACCTACCCCGATCTGCTGTTTTCCATAAAGCAGACTAAAACCAAAACTGACACATCAAAGCAGTATCCATACGAACCCGTGGAGCTGCAGCAAGCTTTAAACACAACATTATATAGAGCTTCTGATTCCACACCTTCCGATAACCAGCTTGGTTCAAGGGGCGAAGGGACATTTCCGATCGATGAGACTTACAACGCAGAAACCAGTTATGAACTTGATATGGACGGTTACGATTACGACTATGAAGAATTGGAAAGAATGTTTGAACTCGAGAATCTGAGAGGGCCTAAAGGAGACCCCGGGCTGCCGGTAAGTTGTCTTGTTTATGTTCCTTAATAAAATGCAGCAGGACTTTGCAGGTTATGCACCATAGTGACTCAACAAGTACACTGATGCAGGAATTTCCTGTGGTTTCAATTTGGTACTTTAAGATGGAAGTATGAGAAATAACCTTGAACTTGTGGTCCCTGATTAAAGTAGGGTTTGTTGCTGTGAATGCAGAAAAAACATGTCAAACTGAAGGTTAGAGGAAGAGGCTAGAACCTTTTCTTATTTATGATATCCCACTATGTGAATGCTAGAAGCCTTAGGGTCTTGATAATATTGTTTAATCTGTAACATGTTTTAATATGTAGAAGGTATCTGCTCTAAGAGCTGGTTCGTTACCCTCTTAGCGAGGTAACACCTATAATGAGGTTACTCCACTCTTCTTTGAGTAGTCTTTTCTTCTTCCAACTGATGAAGTTGCTTCATCCTGATGAACTTGTCCCATGCAAGGAGGTGCAAGGAGCCATCACTACAGGGAACAATCAAGGAAAATAGGCAGGGAACCTTTCTTTCTTTCTTTTTTGCTATTTTCTCTGGAAGAGAAAAAAGTGCTGCTGTAAATAGTTATATATAGTTTATAGTGGCAGCAGAATGTGCTTGCCCAAAGTTAGTTGCAAGGTGAGAGCCGAAACAGCACAGGGGCATTGTTGTCTAATTTGCCTGTAGTTGATGTCAGGAATGAAAGTTATTTTAGGCATAGAAACAATTCAGTACACATAATCCCTCCTTTTGGGATCATTTCTGAGATAGATATGTAATTTCCAGGAGTCTTCTAGATCAGGGGTCAGCAAACTTTTTCAACAGGGGGCCGGTCCACTGTCCCTCAGACCTTGTGGGGGCGGCTGGACTATATTTTGAAAACAAAAATGAACGAATTCCTATGCCCCACAAATAACCCAGAGATGCATTTCAAATAAAAGCACACATTCTACTCATGTAAAAACACACTGATTCCCGGACTATCCGTGGGTCAGATTTAGAAGGCGATTGGGCCGAATCTGGCCCCCGGGCCTTAGTTTGCCTACTCATGTTCTAGAATCATGTATAGGGAATCTTTGGTCCTCCCCATGTTGCTAATCTCAGCATCCCTATCCCATTGGCAATGCTGGCTGGGGCTGGGAGTTGTAGTTTGGCAACATCTGGGGGCCAAAGGAACGCCACACATATTCTAGGCTTCTGATTCTCTAGTTTTGTGTTCAGGTACTTTGTGCTGCTTTTGAGCCACTTGTCAGAAGTCTGCATTGTTTGATATCAGGACAGTTGCTAAATATATTTAGTTCCATGGCCTATTGGCCTACAATAAATTGCTTCCCATTCTACAATTGCCAATAAATGAGGCCTTCTGTTTTCACTCCCTTTTCCTGATTCTTGTGGTTTCTAGGCTGCTAACAGTGTATCAACATTTGACAAACTGGACTCTAGTTCATGAAAGCTTATGCCAAAATACATTGGTTAGGCTTGTAAGTGTTACACAATGCACTTTTTGTTGTTGCCAACAATGTAGTCCATTTGTGTTTTACAAAGATACAACTCTGTCGTGACTCCTGAGTCACTGAGTGCTCCTTCCTGTATACCAGTTTCCTATTAATACTTGTGTCAGAAGAGCACAGTTTATAGTGTGCAGTGCAAGGTGATGTGTGTGTTTATGTACCAGGAAAAGTACAGAAAGTAGATATCCCCAATGGTTTCCCTGTGTTTTTATGCATGCAGACTGAATAAATTAAAGGGACAGAAGCTGCTTTTCAGTTACGTCTTTTTAGCATCATATCACTTTACAACCACAGGATGAAATCTCTGATTTGATCCACAGGCAACCAGAAAAGTGACTTATTTAAAAGTAAATGTTAAATTAACAGCAGCTATTTAAATAATCATTTTCAGAATGCTTTTGTAACATGTAATTATGTTTTTGTGTTATTTGAATTTCTCGACAGAATCATTTTAAAGTGTAGGAATGTATCTCGAAACATTTTAAGGCAGCTTGCGACTATAGCTTTTGTTTTGTATAGGATGTGTATTTCCTAGAAATCCAGACTGTGGAATTCTGTATATCAGTGTTACTTCTTGCAGCCACGTGCAGAAAGCATGATTAGAGATGTTTGAAAAATTAAAAGCAAACAAACTAATGGAGAAACCAGATGTTTCACTGAGATTTATAATGTACATAGCAATAGTATGTGATTGCTGATGGCCAAAAACGAATTTCAGCTCCCATGCTGTTGCGCTATTTATTTAAAGTAGCATAGCTAATTCAATTCACCTTCCTCCTACTCTGTCAACATCTTTACCAAATGTTCGCAACACTACTCTTTGCCTAAAACCTGTTGCCCGGGTATCCCACTGAGTAAAAATTCAAGCTGGCTTTGTAGAGAGCCTATTATTGGTATATGCATTCTAGCAGAGACCGCCAAGGCTGCCCTAGTAGCTGAAGCTAGTTGAGCAGACACGTAGCCATGCCAGGAGCAGCAATTGGGGGGGCAGGGGGAGTGGGAGAAGGAAGCAGGTTGCCTGATATTGTTATAGGCTCTCATCCTCTGCTCTAAACCAAATCACACATGTACTAGAATGGAAGGGATGGAGCTGGAGAGTGGAAGCCCACCCTCTGCTGCTGCAGGGTAGATTTCTGCAGGATCAAGCAGGTGTTTGAACTGGGAGGAAGCTGCCCTAGAGCAAGTCAAACCATTTAGTCCATCTAACCCACTACTGCCGGGTTTGTTTTGCTGCTGAAACCCAGAACCACTAGGGACCTTGCAGACACCCCTCCCTGGCAATTCATAAGACCTTCTGAGAAGACCCTCTGGTCATTTGTCAACCACAGGATTGTTACCAGGTGACAGCACAGAAATGCATCTTCTCGGTGGTAGCATCTGTCATAAGGAGTGCCCTCCCTTGGGTAGCTCCAGCTACCTAATCCTTTTAGTGGAAGATGTCAGGGATTTGAACTTGGGGCCTTATGCAGGCAAGTTGCCCCTTGCTCCCCATTCCCAGTTGGCGCCCTTAATCATCTTGCAGAGAGTTGCTGCTACTCGGGGATAGATCTCCACAAGAGTAAGAAGTAACCAAGAGTCCTGGGCAGAAAATGGCATTTTCCCCTCTTAGAGAAGGGGCACAAAGGCTGATAATGCAGATGTATATGCACAGTTGTTCTTGGGCAGCTTCCAATCATAGGTCCTTGTTTTGTGTGAGTGGGATTTGGGTCGGGATGACAGAAGAATGTGATCTTCATTCTGTGGTTCTGTACTAACTTTCACAATTCAGGGATTTGGTTTTACTTATCCCTGTGGCATCTTTAAAAGGGGTTAGATGTTCACAGTTTAAAAAGCTGCAAATGGACCCTTTAAGCAGAGATTGAATAGCCACCTGCCATGTATAATCTAGTTGAGTTTCCTGCGTTGCAGGGGTTGGGCTAGATGACGCTCGGGATCCCTTCCAACTCAATTCTGTGATTCTATGATTAAACATTTTGCAATCTTAATCTCCATATGGTGGCCTCCAGATGTTTTGAGCTACAGCTCTCATCAGTCCCACTCAGCATGGCCAATAGTTAGGGATGATGAGAGTTGCTGCAGTGGTTATTTCCAGCAATGCCATTTCCTCTTTCAAAGAACACACAGTAAAAATAACCTCATGCAATTCAATGTGTCTAAATGTTGTCGAAATAGGATGTGTTGAGTTACACTTGTTGCCAGAGTTCATTCATTTGTTTGATGTTAACCTGTTTGCTTGTTTGTTTTCTTCTAGGGACCCCAAGGTTCTCCAGGATTACCTGGTCCAGCAGGGAAAAGAGGTCCGAGGGTAAGTAAAGGCTGATCTGTTGTTCCTAAAACATGATCATTAATGATAAAATCGGATGCTATATCTATGACTCTTCTCATACACTCATAACAAATTAAGTGCAGAAAGCTTTGTTGTTAATTATCATGATATGGCATATAAGAAATAAACAAGGCAGTACTTTTTGCTTTGCACTTCCACTGAACGTTGGTTTGCTGCTACACTAATCCTTATGTTTTTCAGTCTTCTCATCATCTGTGACTCTGCAACCTAAAGGTCATGTTCATTTGGTTGTTGGAATGAAGGGGAGTGGGCTTCCTAGATCACTGCATTCCAGAGCTAGAGAGTAAAAAACAATGAAGGAGGAATTATCCACATCTGGAGAGAAGAAAAGCTGCCTTAGGAATATATAGTGTACCTTCTTAGCAGGATGATGCAGTCATACTTTGAACGACTGCAAGAAAATTCTACCCCTTCTAAATACCCCCTGAAATACCCAGGATTGCACCCTTTCAAAAGAAAAACCTAAATTCTGTTTCAACACAGCTCATTTTGCAATTATAGAAATTAAGCAAAGTTCCATTAAAGCACATCATGTGGCTTATCTGACCTAATGCAATATTTGGTAGTTTTTGTCCCTGAGAGCTTTGAATATTTGGGAAACTCTTGGGGCAGTGGTCAGATTATTAGGGGAAGTAGGCTCTTAATGAAATACACTTTCCATGGGCATCTGGTTTGCCACTGTGAGAAAAGAATACTGGATTGAAAGCACCCTCTTATAAACTTATGTTCTTAAGTGGAGAAGGAGGGAACGTGGACCTAAAATTTGGGGAAAGGAGATCCATTAAATAAGTATCCTGCTTATCCATTAAACATTAATCTTTGATTTGTATCCTTTGCCCAATTGGGTCAATATGCAGCCACTTTAGTAGTCCAATTAGTGTGGAGATGCCTTTAGTTAAGGTTACATAGTTCTGTCCATTTCTAACGTTAAATAAAACTTCACTGGTGTATGGAATTTCTCACATGAAAACGAAGTTAAAGGATGCTTTGATGATTTCACACAAAACAAGACAATTGGATCCCGAGTCAAAAAATTCTGAAGCATTTGACAGCTGTTTACTTGATCTTGTTTTTTGCCTATTCAAGGGTGGCTGTTTGCAACAATACAATTCTGAGTATGTTACAAACTCCAAGGCTACTTTATTTTAGAGTAACACTTCCCACTTCTGAAACTGCAAGTTATAGCACTTCTCTTGTACATCCCTGGGTTATCCCTGAAATTTCCTTTAAAAATCCCTAAAATTTACCTGAATATGTCACAAATGGTATGACCACATTTCGACGTTCCAGTGGCAAGACCGTTAGTTGCAAATGAGTTGACATATTTAAGAAGTACCTTTCAGCATGTTATAATTAGCAAAAACTAACTCATCAAGTAAACAATGGCACTGATGCAGAGATTCCCACATGTATTGGCAAGCTGCATATGAAGGTCTCCTTGCCAAATGACTGAAGGTGTCAGTTTTGGCAGCCCTTATTACCTCAGCAGTATCAGAGTTGGCTGCACTGACTGATTATTTGGGCTAAGTATATGTGGTGCAGAAACGCACATGGTGCAGAACTCCACAGCACTCTCATTGCATTTGGACCCATTCCTAACAGGTGGCCTCTATACAAAGGAGCATGTTTCTGCACATGGATTAATTAATCTTTCTTGATTAGCATAATGATCTGGAATTTGGTGTTTGTTGAAATCACTGGGACTTGGTTATTTCATCTCATTTTCATCAGTAAAGACTTGCATGAGGGTGTGGAAAGTTACTTGAACTAGCATATGTGAAACATGTCCAGAAATTGAATTGAGTATATTTGAACAGCATCTCTGTTCAAACATATATTTATATACATTACAAATAGAACTATGGGGTTCTAATTTTCATCCACGCACTTCTATTTGGGTAGGAGCAGAACACTTCCTGCTGACCCCTCTCTCTATTTTATTTTATTTTTGCTGGGGGGGAAATATGCAACATGTTGAACTTCTGATAATTTTTCATTCTCTTGCTAATTGTGTTTTTAGTGCACATCTTACGTTTGACTTCCTTTAGCATGGTTTTCTCGGAAATGTTAAAATATATTTTTTGTTAACTTGTGTTGCTTTGTGTTTGACTTTCTTCATTGATGTTGATCAGCCAAATCTGATCATATAGTTTCCTATTCTGCGGATGCCTTATTTCTTAAAATGCTTTTCAGTGCCTCTGCGTCTCTGCACCAAAGTGTGTCAAAGTGCAAAGCAAAAGGAACAGGATGCCCAGCTCAAGGCTGGATGGCTGGCTTTGTCTGACGCTATCAGTCTGATGCGCAGAACAGGCAAGATAAGTCAAGGCTGCCTGAGGATGCTACTAGGGTAGCATGAGTCAGCATGTGTTTACGCACATGGCGTAATGTGTTTATGACCGGACACAGGAAGATCCATATATGTACTTGCAACCCTTTACCCCCTTGCGTGCGCACATTTACAGGGAGGGGGAAAGGAGCCCAAAGAAGTGTATAAGAAGCTTTGCAATTTGTGTTTCTTTACTCTTGTCGTGAAACATGGGTCACCAAGAGTCTCTTAAATTTAAGAATTAAATTCTTTCTCTGGAACTCAACCCCGGTGTCGTTTTGACTATCTTTGTCCTGCCTGGGCGCAACTTAAAGGACCCTTAGTAGCTGATAAGGCTACAATGTTTTATTTTGGCTTCTTTCATTTGATGTTTTAATGTACATTATAAGCCCCTTTGAGGTCCCCCCCTTTAAAAATATAAAGCGGTATGATAATGATAATGATAATATATTACCATTACTCAGTCCCGGGCTGTGCCATTCATCTGACCTCTCTGACTGAGTTGGTCCTACTTACTGGGGCAGAGAAGGAGGGGGCGTGTCTCAGTGCCACCGTGCCAGTAAGAGTGCCAGGTTGGCTCCTCAGGCACTTTTGCATTTCACTGTTGCCCACTTTTCTATCCAGCTTTCAGCAGCGACTTAGCAACCCTACCCTACCACCTACTACTGCTGCTACTTCATTATCTGTTGCTTAACATGGTGGGGCCAAGTTAAACAAATCACTAGGATTTGCTGAGCAGAGTGATGATACAGGGCCACATAAACCACCTATTTGCTTATTGGAAGAGAATATGTAGAAATAGCTGAGGGTGGACTGAGAGACTGAAACAAGGGCTGAGCAAGAGGTTGGCCCCTCTACTGACTTGACAGTTGAGGGTGCCATAATAAACATGGCGGCCTCACTTAGGCCCTTGTTTGTTAGTCAAGGAAGGCCAATTGTGTGAATGGAATAACCCTGCTTTGCTGTTTTTCTTTTATTTATTATACAACTCTATTCACCAGTTAAACAAAAAATAGCTAAACAGTGGAAAGCAACAATCTTAAGCAAACAAACAAATGTAAACAAACAAAGAAAGTTCATTGTATAAAAATACAACCCAATCAGGCAGTGGTAAAGAAATCATATATTGTTGAATCATACTCCAGAGAGGACCTCTGTGGATATGCTGCTATATATACTGTATAATATTATTCTCTTCATCTATTTGCATTGCTTTAATACATGAAATATTGCAAATACTGAGCATGTCCATTTTACTATGCTTATCAACGGAGGCCCTGAACCAGTTGCTCATGCTGTAAGAGGCTCTGTGAATGTTGTGTAGGAACAACTATTTCTCGGTGGTAGCTCTCAGGCTTCCCTCTCCAGAGACATTTGCTAGATGTCCTTCGTTCTTTCAACGCTTAACTAGTTTTGAGTTGGCATTCACCCGATGTGTTTTATTAGGATTTTTCTTTTTTAATTTTTTTATCATTACTGCATTTTTATTTGAGTACGTTTCATTGACTGGCCTGGGTATTTCAGGTAGAAAGGTAAAGTAGAGAAAGTTTAAATGAATTTTGTTTTGATTGAGAACTGTTTCATTGGGTCTGTTCAATGGAGAAAGGGAGGATATAACCATAATAATCACAGTAATAGCAACTAAATAATATAGGTAATAAGGCAGTTAGCAAGTTATTAACCTGTTTGGATTTTTTTGGAGATACCCCCCATACACTATTGACTATTGAACTAATGATCTTTCAGAACGGCTGTTTGTTATTTTTTACACAAAGCACTCCTTTACTCTTACTATTTTGTGTAACATTTCCTCTTGCTTTCTGTAGGGTATTCCAGGTCCACACGGGAACCCGGGGCTGCCAGGGCTGCCTGGTCCCAAGGTAAGCACATAAACTACTGTGTGAATCCAGCACTCTTCTGATATGTCCATGTTTGGAACGGTTAAAACCTGCTTGCACTGAAATTAATGAAAGTCATGTATTTGGTTTATAAATGAGGTCCTGATTATAAATGGTTCTCAGCAAATATAGCTAGTAAACAAGTGCAAGCCTGAGTGCAAACAGACAGTACTGCAGATTTTTTTTTAAAACTCCCAAAGAATTAAATATTGATATGGATTTTGGTCCTTTAAGTCATCATTAATTTTTGTATGTGAGAACCGTTTCAGATGGAAAACGTCACCAAATTGCGTCAAAGGTTCAGTGACGGTTAAACTGGAAAGACAATATTAAGCTTTGACAGATTAAGGCCTAGTGTGCGACTCCGAACTCAAGCCAGAGGAGCGCAAGCTACGTAAATAGCTTTAGACAGATTTGTGCCATTGTGGAATGCCTTCAGCTCATATTTAGTTATAACAGTTTGATAGATATGTTGGAGGGGGTGGGGTGGGGGGAAACGGAGCCCCAACCATGATTTGTTTTAGTGTGATTCCTCATGGCAGGAATCTGACCTGTAGTGACAGGTGTTAAAAATTGCTCCGGGCCAAGAAAATATATCAAATAAGGCTCTCACAGTTTGACATTGTAAAACAAAGTAGCCCATGATGGTTGGACATCCTCTTATTAGCATCTGGTGTTTTAAGAGCAGGTAAGTGGAATATGTAAAGGTCACTAGTTCTATCTGTGCGGGTTTTACGTTGAGTTAAAATATAGGCAGACCAATCAGAAGCTGCTTGTTGGCATAGATGTCAAGTTTTCCCTTTTCTCGAAAGAAGCCTATTCAGCATATTCCCTTTTAAAAAAGGGAGAACTTGACAGCTTTGGCTTGTTGGACATATCCTATGACGTTCTTTTTCAGTGACAAGGTCGCTGGTATTTTGAGGTGAAACGTTGGCTTCACCAAATCCAGTTTTTAAGGCTTTGTTGGTTCTAACATTACCGGGTGTTGTTTTTGTTTTTTGTACTTAATTAGTTGAGAAAGCAAGAATTGTTTTGTACTTGTTCCATGGGGTTTTTGTGTCTTTTGTAATCCCAATTCCTGCTGAATTCTTAGTCCAAGGATAGTTATTTATTAACCAGCCACACATTAATTATTTAACATATTAATATTCTGTGGCTATATATTTTATATGCATGGCAAATATTTTGATAAATAAATAAAGGCAAAATAGCAGCTGGGTAGTAGATTACATGGATGATACCTTAACAAAGTATTGGAAGAAGAACCTACCCACTGGGCCTTTCTGCACTTACTACTACTACTACTAATAATAATAATAATTTATTAATGGTATAGATGCTGGTTGTTGATTTTTGGCAGTTTTTTGGCATGGTGCCACACAATATCATCATTACTCGGCTACTATTAATGTGCTAAAAACGAACAAACACCACCCCTTGTTTTTTCTTCTACTGCAAAAAATCCAACATTTGTGAAAGCTCAATATTTTCATTTCATTTGTACAAGCATCACCCCCCTTTCTGTCTGAAGGCAATGAGAGGTGATAGCTATTGTTTTAGAGACATCTGTTTAATGCAGGCATCCCCAAACTTCGGCCCTCCAGATGTTTTGGACTACAATTCCCATCTTCCCCGATCACTGGTCCTGTTAGCTAGGGATCATGGGAGTTGTAGACCAAAACATCTGGAGGGCCGCAGTTTGGGGATGCCTGGTTTAATGCCACTTCCCTTTGACTGGAGCAAGTTGTCAGTTTGCAAGCTATTTAGTTCAGAAAGGAGATACAGCAAATAGTTAATGGAGTTCAGAGACTAAACCATTCTAAGGCAGAATAAATGTACAAAGAGCCAAGTCCCACCTCATCCCATTTCATTGCTGACCCCTGTTTATTGACAGCTGACTGAGGTTAAAACTTTCAGGGGTTACTGAGATCATTTGCTATCATGCATGTAAGATTATGGTGCATTGTATAGTTTTATTTTTGGTCTTATTTCTGGTCTGTTGCCTAAAATAAATAAACTGGTGAATGTGAGGTTGAAACCTGGATGTTGGCACTTTGCCTGGTGTAGGAGGGAGCAGGAAGCAAGTCGTGATGTTCCTTCTCATTCTTTACTGTTCTTTGATTGACAGTATTACTATATACTTCAGGGTTTCCCCCCCCCTTTAGTACTGACAAAATCTGTCAGCTGCCTTTTTTCAGGATTTGGACGTACTGTATACAAAACAGAACATGTCATGGCATATATATTATTAGAATGCAAAACAAAGCGACATATACTCCTCCTATGACCCAAACCCAGGAAATAACAGAAGAGGAAAAAGTGAAGAATGGTGATTGATTGAGTTAGTTAGGGAATGAGAGAAGGAATAGGGGGAAAACACCAGAGACATCCAGAATAGGCAGTGCTTTTTTGTGACAGTAGTCACTGTCAGCACCTCTAGTTTGGTTGCCCATGGCAGCCATTTTGGGCTGGCACCCACAGCACTTTTATCAATATATGAGCAGTGGCTTCTTAAAAAAAAAAAAAATCCCCAATGAGAATTCGAATTCGGACCAAACACCATTGAATGTAGTGCAGGCATTGTGCCTGTTGTTTATCAGATGTTGCTTCTGCCTGGCAACTGGTGACTGTATCATCAAAACTCAAGTTGAGGAAGTTGTAGCTCCATGGAGAGCTAGTGTCACCTCAGTGCCAGTTGCTGCTCAAATTACTACTACTAATTTGTAGGTCTTGACATACTGATTCAGGGTGCCGAACGCTTTTTAATCACCTGTTATGTACTAAGCTTGGGTCCTAGAACAATAGGCAAGTAGGATCCTAGAATGCAACAGCTGATTGGCCTGCAGGAAAAGACCAATCAGGCTCCAGGAGGGAAGCAGAATCAGCCAATCAGACAGGACTCATTGCGTAAATAATGTATATAAAAGCCTGAGGTGTTTTTTTTTGGGGGGGGGGGCATTCACCGTTTTACAAGCTGCAATAAAGAGCATGAAGTCACTTACAGGACTCCGAGTATATTTCATCACCCCTTTCCTTCCAATTGTAATAGTATGTAGAGACTTAATGGTGTAGTCACATTCAGATTTACTTACTGTGTTCAAATGGGGCCTACTTCCTTGCAACTGTGTTTGGGATTGCAACCACAGAACAATTTTGCATGTTCATTTACTGTCAGGGGCCGCCCACAGGGTTCGCGGGAGGAGTGAGACAGGAGATCGGGGTATAGGGAGCCTCGGCCCCTTCTGTCGAGCAGCACCTCATCCAGCCTGGAAAGCAGCCAAACGTCCAGCGGGGAGGAGAGGGAGGTGGCTAGCACGGAGGAGAGAGGGCTTCAGGATGCTGTCTCTGAGCCCTTGCACCACCTTAGCCAAGAGGGCTCAGAAAGGGAGACGCTACTTCCGTCGCCCCAATTGCCATGGGGATTGAAACGCAAAGAGGGGAGGCGGAGGATAGGGGTGCCCAAGTTCTTATGTTGGGGTTGAAACCGGAAGGGGGCACTCCCAGATTCTGCGAGTGACTGAGACAGACATGAACTTGTAGCTCTGCACTGTACATATTATGCACATTAAACCTGTAAACGTTCAGGTTGGAGTTTGGTGTCGTGAGCAACCACTACACCATCCTGACATTTACCGTGTTGTCTATTCAACAACTATTATGAAATGTATGTTTCGGATAATTTCTGGTGCTGTATTGGCTAAGTTGAAACTAGTTTGCAGAGGCCAAAAATATATACTTTGCTGCATTCTTGTAGATGGTGAAACCCAAGTCATCCATTAAAACAAAAAACAAAAAAACTCCAGAGGTTCTGACATGGTAAATGCATATATAAAACCATTTATGTATGACATTAATTTTGGGAAACAATGGCCTACTTAATCAGTTGATTTCCATTATACATTTTTTTTATTTAAAAAAATCGTAATTTTATTAATCTAGATTTTCAAGGTAGCTTACAAAAGAGAACCATGAAACAAATATAAAACAGATCAAAAACATCAGAAACAAAAACAATTATCGTAGCAACAGTAAACATACAAAAAAGTAGATATTAAAATCCTGGGCGCGTTTTAGATATTATACCATGTTGAAGCAAATTATCCATATCTCCTAAGTAATGATACCAATCATATGTTGTTGTTGTTTTCAACTCTTTATTTAATTTCTCAACCACAGGGTCCCAAAGGTGATCCAGGATTCTCCCCAGGACAAGCAAAACGTGGGGAAAAGGTAACTAGTTTAATTTTTAAAGAGCCATCTCCACAAATGTTTGAAATCTTGCCAATATTCTTGTACTCATGACATAAAATTTAAGTCTCTCCTGAATGTTTTCAGTAACAAACTACAGGTAGCTTGTTTATACTGGGGAATTTGCAACTTGGAGGAAAACATTTATATTTTATTGTTAGATACAAATCAGAACTAGTGCCAAAGTCAGAGTTGTGTTAAAGCAGACATCAAAAGCAGGTGTGGAAATACCCTTTCTTGCCTTGAAGCCCCATCTGAATCTGAATCTGGAAAGCCTAATAACCCTAGCTACATTGTTCAGAAAATGGTGCTAGATCAACTCAAATCTCATTTCAATATGTTCAACGGTGCTTGTGTAAATCAGAGTTCTGAGAAAATAAGGTGGGGTGGTGGGCAACCTAGCTAAGTCATAGAATGCATGCTTCATGTGCAAAGAAGCTCCAGGTTCAATTGGTAGTCTCTTGCTTGAAAAAGTATCCAGGTAGCAGGCAATAGAAAAGACTTTTTTCCTCACTGGGAATTCCAAGGATTGAACCCTGAACCTTCTGCATGCAAGGCATGTGCTGTGCCATGGAGATATGGCTCCTTTCTTGTCTTTTGGAGATATTGCTGATGATTTACACCAGTTCTGTGCATGCCAAATGGTGTTGTGTGGGTTTGCTTGTGTTGAACTGGCTGGGGAGGTGGGAGACTCCTGTGGTGACTGAATGGCTCTATTTTTCAGGGAGGGGGACATAGTGACCTTTATCATGTCTTCCAGCCTTAGACATGTTACGATTTCATCCCTTCCCAATATTGTGACCGGTTACAATGATTGTTTGAATTCTGAAATTACAGGGCGATACAGGACTAATAGGCTTGCCAGGCCTTGTAGGCATCAAAGGTGAAAAGGTAAGATTATTATTATCATCATTATTACTGCTATTACTGGAAGTCTACAAACAGAGAATGCTTGAGTTTCACAGAGTTTCAGTGTAAGGAAGGGTTTCCTTACAGACCAGTGCAAAGCTGCCCATGAATAAGATTGCTAGTGAGCAAACACAGCTTTGGATCAGAGCGTAATTGTTCAGGGACAATTGTGGCTCTCAAGTCTTGAGCGATACCTTTTTCCAGAAGCCTTTAAAAAAATCATTTGCCACAAAACCCAATCTAAAGAAATCTCAATTTTTTTTAATGCGCTAACTTGGGAAAACATGAGATTGTGGAATTTCATTCTAATATTTGATTTTGCGGGGATCTAATGTCCCTTCTGTGACTGATTGCCATGGGATCCTCAAGCTTGTACTGTTTTAGCTCTTGTCACAGAGGTTAGCTAAATGATCGCGTATGGAAGGCAGCTTCTCCACTGTGCGCTGCAGCAAACAAGAAATGGAATTGCAGTTGTTTTAATTTCTCGGCACTGGAATTTAGTGCTGTTGTCATTTGCTTTGTCCACAGTTGACATGCTTTCTAGGCTGGCAGGATAGAGATCTTTGCCAAATCTATGCGCTAATTTAGCAAATGATATCTATAAACCTTGCTATGAGGAGCTGCTTGTAAAAAGTGAAGCATTTTGAACTGTACAAAACTACAGTTCCGTCCTTTCCCATTTCCTCTACCATCTGAGTAGAAAATAGCAGGGCAGCCTATAGATTTACTGGAAGTACGTGCTGCAGTGGTCTTTTAAAAGTTCCAATATAAGTTATGTTCTAAAACCACAGGGGTGATGCATGTTTATCCATTGAAATAGCTTTCATACATCACAAGAACCAAAATCTTTTTAAGTGTGCTTTTATTCACTTCACCATAGCGTTTGAGCAGTAATTTCTGTAGTAAAATTATTTCATGGTGCCTTGGCTACTGTAGGAAAAGAAAGTATGAAGTTCAAATATGAGGGGTGATGGGAAGATGAGGAACAAGTTATTGGCTAAACCAGGCATGTCCAAAGTCTGTTTCAGGGGCCTAATCCAGCTGGTTTTATCCGGGTCTTGTGGCAGTTTATTTATTGGTGTCAAATCCTAAAAAAGCTCAACAACTTCAGGGTAAAACCGTAAAAAAAGCTAACAACTTCAACCCTAAAAAAAGCTCAACAACTTTGGTCCTCAAATCTGGGCACCCCTGGGCTAAATAATAATAACGTGTCATACAAGGAAATACGTTCTTATTGTTAGGCTTAATGAATCCAATTAAAACATGTTGGTGACCATGCTTTTGTCTCAAGATCTGTTAGTCTGCTTTTTATTTTGAGATATAATTTCAAAACTTCCTCACTTCCAAAAACGACACATGTAGATTATCCCAAAATGGTGTGCGCTGAGTGAGACTCTTTAAGTGATCTTAAAGAGAAATTTTATATCATCTCTGCCAGATTGAGGTACAGACTGCAGTAGTCACATTTCAGAGCAACCTAAAAATGTACTATGCATGGACAGATTTCCCCCCCTCCAAAATCCTAATATGCCCATTTCTAGTTGCAAATGGAAAATGTGGATGGGCTGTTGATGACATGTTGATGAAGTGTATATACATAAATAGCGTTCATTTTCCATTCAGAGTGATGCAAGAAAACACACACAGACTAAAGTATCCTTCAATGCTTCTTTATATTGTTGTAGGCCAATACATCTGGTCTATATTTTAGGCACAATTGACGTACTTTTTTATGATTACAGCTGCAGTAAGCTGTGAAATTAATTAACCACGTTGCAGTTAGTATATTCGGAAGGTTGCAGATATAATGCAAATTGATAGGGTCATATTTGTCAGCACATGCTCTTTTCTTTGCTGACCAAAATAGTTCTCTTAAAGAACCTGAAGTAAATTTAAAATCTGCCTCCTCAAAGCAGCTTTCCCCCTCCCTCTCCAAAAGCTAGCCATGAGAGTCATAGAGGAGACATTCCCAGAGAGGAATTCAATGTTGTGTTAAGGGCTACAGCTGAAGTTCTATGTATATGTGGAAGGCATGCATTTGGGGTTCTTTGGGTGTAATTTTGGGTGCACTTTTCCTCATGCTGGATGTGAAGTCTGGACTCTATGTATAGGCAAAGTTGGGCTGGTTTGACTGTAAGAAGCATCTGACTCAATTCTATGGAAGCCATAAAGCAGCGATTCAAGCCTACCGCTTCTCACTGTTGCTTCTAGAATCTATTCCAGACACAGAACAAATATAATATGCCTAATTAAGCAGAACTGTAAGCAAGAGATGAGTTAGCAACTTGAAATAGTAAAAGACGGAAGCTTAATGTGTAATTGTTACATGGTGGGGGAAATGTTCAATTTGTACATTATCTTGTAAGTAGAACGTTTAATGTGATTTAGATTTTTTTTTACATAAAATAATCATGAAATAGAAATAAAATGTTCACCATCAATTGCATGCATAGAGGTGTTTGGTTGTGTGTGTTTTTTTAAAGTCGAGAAAATTTATGGCCCAGATTATCTAGTTTCAGGGACACTTCTGTGCCTGAATAGAATAGAAAAATTCAGCGGATGTGCAAAATATACCTCATTTTATGTAATCCATCCTGCAGTTCACACTTATTTGCATGTGTTTCCTGGTTTTGTCACTTAATGGGGAGGACTCCAATGAGAAGGAGCTGAAATCCAGCCCACTCACTTTTTTTAAAAAAACCTATTGCGCTAAAAAAGAAACTAGCCTTTTAAATATTGTGGCTGGCTTCATGTGTCTTCACTTCATGTGTGTGTGTGTGTGTGTGTGTGTGTGTGTGTGTGTGGTGTGTGTGTGTGTGTGTGTGTGTAAGGACTGGTTGTCAGCACCTGGAATCCTTGGGGGTCTGTCAGGGCACCAGTACCCTGGCAGGTCCAACTTCTGATGCCTGCCCTGGGCCCCTTGCTACATTTCTTCAAGGAGCACTGGGCAGCTGCCATTTTGATTTTCCACAATGTCCCCCAATGTAAGCATGTAGCTCCAGAGCATCATGAGACATGAAAGTGGCCCAGCCCCAGCAAGATGGTGTTGCTGCTGCAGCCTGCCATTGCTGCCAGGTATGCCTGCCAGGGTCACCAGTAGAGGAGAGAGGGGTACATCCAACAGCCATTTTGCTCACCACCCCAAAGCTAGCCTCGTGCGTGTGTTTGTGTGTGCACGCATGCACAACACAAGGTAATTCTTCTACCCACGGTTTGAAAGGTGCTTACAAACAGAATGCCAAGGATTTTGTGCTTTTTTGTGTACAACTGCCACAACATACCTTGGGATCTTTTGTGTGGAAGAAGAGGGAAATTGGTGAGATGAGCAGGTGGACTCTACAATGGAATGAATTCCTCTACTGTTATAAGAATAGAAATAGCAAAGTATTGATCAGAGCGTAATTTTGGGTTGTTGTTTTTTGGTGATCATAAACTTTCTCAACTCACATTATTTCCCCAAAGCCAGACAGTAAAATTTACAGGTTTAGTTCACTTTCTTAAATAGCAATAATTCTGTATTATTCAAGTGATAGGTAGGTAGCCGTGTTGGTCTGAGTTGAAACAAAATAAAAAAATTCCTTTAGTAGCACCTTAAAGACCAACTAAGTTTTTATTTTGGTATGAGCTTTCATGTGCATGCACACTTCATCAGAGGTATTCTGTATAATTCAGTTTAGGACAATGCTATTTAAGTAGTGAGACAACAGCTTGCATAAGCTGGCTTGTTGAATATTCCAAATTTATCGGAATATTGATGTTTTCTTTTACGTGTGTAAAATTATCTTAATCTTTTTTCCTAGATAGCTTCTTGGAGCTGTCTGTGAAAAAACTTCTCTATAGCTACCTCACTGAAACAGTATTACTCAGAGTGTTGCGAAAAGGATTTGGCATGGGGGGAAACTTCTTGGACCGGATCCAACATTCAGTAATTACAAGCAGATTGCTCCTGGAGGTCTTTTTCATCTACGTGTTTCTTATTGCAAACCTCTGCTTGATTTCAGGTTGGCATATCAAGAAGCTGATAAAGAGTATGGAGATACAAGTCTCTCCCCATTTCTCACCAATAGACTTGTCTTTTCAGACGTCAGCTGTTAAAACTAAGCTATATTGATATCAGATGAAAATAGGCTTGGCAAAATTTTCTTTGCTTAAGGGTGCGGTGGGGAGGGGTAAGCAGATTGTCGATACCTGACGTGTGTGTGTATGATCATTTCAGCATTCATTGAAACATTTATCTTTCATACCTGTAGGGTCCCACGGGGTATCCAGGACCACCGGGGCCACGTGGAGAGCAAGTAAGTGGTCCAGTCACAATCTGATGCGTCTCTTATAATGCACCTCTCATTTAATAAGCGCTTTCTGTCAGAGTTTGGGAAAGTGAGGCTGATACCGTAGGCAATTTTTGGAGGAACCAAAATTCAGTGGTAGAGCATCCTTTACATGAGTAAGGGGCCAGTTTCAATCTCTGGCAGTGCCAGCTAGAAGGATTTCAGAAAAACAGGACTGGGGAATATTCTGGTATCTGAGCACCACTGCTAGTCACAGTAGATACAGTGAGGGGGGGGGGAGTATTTGATCCTCTACTAAATTTGCCCATTTGCCCTCTGACGAAGAAATGACTAGTCCATAATTTTAACGGTAGGTTTATTGTAGCTGTGAGAGACAGAATAACAAAACCCCAGAAACCCAAAGACAAAAGTCAGAGATTGATGTGCATTATAATAAGTGAAATAAGTATTTGATCCCCTATCAACCAGCCAGATATCAGGCTACCTGGTATCTTCACTGTATGTAACAAACTGAGATTAGAAGCACCTGCTGTAAGGGGAAGACCGTAACTGTAATCCCAGCTCGTTACAGTACCTGTACAAAAGACACCTGTCGACAGAAGCAATCAATCCAGCAGATTCCAAAGTAGCCACCACGACCAAGACCAGAGAGCTGTCTAAGGATGTCAGGGACAAGATTGTAGACCTGCACAAGGCTGGACTGGGCTACAAGCCAAGCAGCTTGGTGAGAAGGTGACAACAGTTGGTGCAATAATTCGCAAATGGAAGAAACGCAAAATAACTGTCAACCTCCCTCATTCTGGGGCTCCATCCAAGATCTCATCTCGTGGAGTTGCAGTGATCAGGAGAATGGTGATGAAGCAGCCCAGAACTACACGGGGGGAACTTGCCAATGATCTCAGGGCAGCTGGGACCATAGTCACCATGAAAACTGTTGGTAACACACTACGCCATGAAGGACTGAGATCTTGCAGAGCCCACAAGGTCCCCTTGCTCAAGACAGCACATGTACAGGCCCGTCTGCAGTTTGCCAATGCACATCTGAATGACCCAGAGGAGAAGTGGGTGAAAGTGTTGTGGACAGATGAGACCAAAATCAAGCTCTTTGGCATCAACTCAACTTGCTGTGATTGCAGGAGGAGGAATGCTGCCTACGACCCCAAGAACACCATCCCCACTGTCAAATATGGAGGGGGACATAATATGCTTTGGGGGTGTTTTTCTGCTAAGGGGACAGGACACCTTCACTGCATCAAAGGGACGATGGACGGGACCATGTATCATCAAATCTTGGGTGAGTACCTCCTTCCCTCAGCCAGGGCATTGAAAATGGGTTGAGGATGGGTATTCCAGCATGGCAATGACCCAAAACACATGGCCAAGGTAACAATGAGTGGCTCAAGAAGAAGCACGTTAAGGTCCTGGAGTGGCCTAGCCAGTCTCCAGACCTTAATCCCATCGAAAATCTGTGGAGGGAGTTGAAGGTTCGAGTAGCTACACATCAGCCCCAGATCTTACTGACTTGGAGAGGATCTGCAAAGAGGGGTGGGACAAAATGCCTCCTGAGATGTGTGCAAACCTACAAGAAACGTTTGACCTTTGTAATTGCCAACAATGGTTTTGCCACCAAGTATTAAGTCATCTTTTGCAAGGGGATCAAATACTTAATTCACTCATTATAATGCACATCAATCTCTGACTTTTGTCTTCTGGGTTTCTGGGGTTTTTCCTGTTGTTATTCTGTCTCTCACAGCTACAATAAACCTACCATTAAAATTATGGACTGGTCATTTCTTTGTCAGAGGGCAAACGGGCAAATTTAGCAGGGGATCAAATACTTTCCCCCTCACTGTAATATTGAACTAGTTGGGCCAAGCTTCAGATACTGAAGTGGCAGATGATTTAATTTGGCTTCTGAACTATTGCACCGGGTACCTGACAGCAGACAGCGTTGAGTAAATTCTTATGTAGATATTGAATACCTTCTCACATGGTTCCCCACCCCAGTGTAAATAGCAATCGTATGACCAAGCTCAGGCTCAGTTTCTGTAATCTGCATTATAAATCACAGTCCCCTGAGGGAATCTTCCATGTTTCACTTTTTCCGAAAAGTGGTCTAACAGTTTCCCTCATGAATCAGCCTGTGTCTCACATTTCACCACTGAATGTCACGGCCCTCCTCTTCCGCCCACTAACTGTTGAGATTCATGTTCCATTGCTTGGTTGAGTTATCATGCTGATGCACAGGATTGACATTTTCGGTAAGTTATGTGAAAGGCAGTCTTGAATTGAACGTTTAGGGCTTACCTACAAGTGAGAAAATGCATTAATTCTTCTTTCCCCCACCCCTTTTCTTCAATTCAGGGAATTCTAGGAATGGCTGGCAATCCCGGGGCTCCAGGTTACCCTGGCAGGCAGGTGCAGTAACTATACTTCAAACCTAAACTATCCCCCCCTTTTTTACTAAATACCCAAATAATCAGTTTTTTCTTTTTTTAAAGAATACAGACACGAATACAATCCCACAATAATTTGTTTATTGCGCTGTTTAAGCTTGTTGATTTCTTTGCACAGTTTATTCACAGAACAGTTATAAAAGAATGACCACTTACCTAGTCTTGGGGTGGACAGTGGTTGCAGCCCATCACCCCCTAACTCCCTGGGGTAAAACGCTCCCAACATGGCAGCCGGCTGCTGGGGAATTTTCCTGGCTGTATGCAAGGAATGGTGGGAAATCCTGCCCCCCTCAAATTTAAACTGTCCAGCTTGCACTTGGTAGAAACAAACCGTGATCCCTAGATTAGCAATATGCCCAAACCAGGGATCACAAGACACAGTCAATTAACCAATAACAAACCTTGGCATATCACCATGTTTTGTAAGGAGCAAAGCGAACTATGATTCTGGCTTTGGTGTATTGTAAAGATCCTTGAAAGAGATATTATACTAAGTAAAGTGCATACAGTGGTACTTCGGTTTAAGTACACAATTGGTTCCGGAAGTCTGTACTTAAGCTGAAGCGAACTTTCCCATTGAAAGTAATGGAAAGTGGATTAATCCGTTCCAGACTGGTCTGCGGAGTACTTAAACTGAAAGTACTCAAACTGAAGCATACTTAAACCGAGGTATGACTGTATTGAAGAGATGTGGAGTTTTGTGTCAGGATATAGTGTGTGCATTTGTGTTTACAAATCTAGAAGTTTTGTGTTCTGGTAAAGTTGATAAAGATTATTAATATAAATTAGGCTACCCCCTGGTCACTCTATTTTTTGTTTGAATTTGTTGGTTCGTCCTATGCAACATTTGTCTTAAACTTCTATGCATAACGAGATACATAGATAATAGGCTTTGATATATTTCCCCCATTGGAGCAACAACCATGTTAATATTTGTTTCCTGCTCTCCTTTTCTTTTGTTTACAGCTCTTTCTCATGCTCCTTCAATGTTTTTGTTTCTGTGTTATTCTGAGACACACCTGCCTTCCATCAGAAATGTTAGAAACCAAATAACCAGCTCAGTAGACACTCAGAAATTACAAAAACTCCTTCTCCCCCACTTTCCCCAGCATCTGTTTTGATTCTTGTGGAGGGAATAATTATGTGATAAGCCACTTTAGGACAGTAAGAAGCACCTGCTGGTTTTCAACCCCAATTCTGATGGGAATATATTTTTTAGCACCAGAGTCTATCCAGAGTCTGAATCTGGGAGTGTGATATATTTATTAACAGCTGCCACTAGCGTAGTTTTATTTATATAAAAGCAAAGAGGCAAAACTTGAGTCAGATTCTCAATACTGGCCAAGCTGAAAGCCTGAAAGAAGCATGAACCAAAAACATTTTTGTTAGATTCTGTGCCACCCCTGTCAACTTCTCCCCCAGGCTCTGCGGGTTTAATTCCAAGAAAGCATAAAAGCCTATTTTTAAACTGTAAGGGAGTCTTGCTTCTCACTGACTGAATCTTCTCGCAAAAAGGAGTTTCATGATTAAAAGAGAGCAAAAGAACATCTGGCAAAATAATAGCTTACTTTTTTAAACTGGCCAGTTGCGCTGCCGACTTAAAACTGGCTCCAGGCCTTCTTTGGCAAACCCAGTTACTATGTGTACACTGAAGGTGTACCAAATATGTAACATGTGCAGAAAATAAATGCCCTGTGGATGACATACCCAAATCCTTAAAGACATCTGAGAATACTGACATCCAAGCCCTTTGTAAAACATGAGATTAAGGCATCGATAGTGTCAGTGTTCCCTGTGGGAAACACCAGTTGTGTTTGTCATGTGAAGTGCCCAGATTGGAGAAAATAAGCAAAGTAGTTACAGCATACAGTTATGTTATCTGTCTTCAGTTCAAGCCATGGTCCAAAATATCCAAGATGGATGCTTCTGCATTACTTTTTCCACAGCTCTTTGCCTGGGGCCAGTTCCTATAAAGAGAAACAGGTCCTGCCGGTTCTTAAAACCTCAACAACCAGATCAGTCCTCCACACGCCACTGCTGTTGGCCAGCTGAAATCCAGTGACTCATTATCAGGTGTTAGAGCCGGCTAACCATGCATCCTCCATGTTGTTAACATCTTAATTACAGATGTCAACAGGAAGAACCACGATCGGGGCTGTACTTTTCAGAAGCACAGACATTAACTGCAAAGGAAGCTGAATGAAATGAATAATATGATAGAGCATAACAGTTGCAACTGTCTTTGCAGGCTCATGGGGTGTATGCAGGAAGTAGATGTGGCACTTGTAGATCTCTGGGTAGTTTTCAACGAATCCATAAGGCTCTCTGACTTCCAATAAGAAAAAGGCATTCCTTGCCAAAAAAGAATAAGAGACTGCTGAGATGAAGAAAGTTTTGGGGAATGGTGTGGTTTAGAACTTTGGGGAATGGTGTGGTTTGTGTGAACTTTGTTCTGGTATCAAAAACAAATTCCTAGGCTGAGTGTGTGCTCAACTGTTAAATGGGCCCACCCCATTGAGTTGCTACTTTGCTCCTGGTTTCTTCTGGTGAATCTCAGAATTCTATCAGAAAACAAAAGTTCACCCAGCAAGCTTGAATTCTGTCCACCTAAGAAGGTGTTATGTACTTTTTAAATGTTGGTCATTCAGGTCAAGGAGGTTAAATAGTAATCATCATGAATAGCACAGACTGAGGTCCCTCACAGTGGTCCTCAGAATTTAGGAGAGAGACACAAAGTGGCTCACCAATTAGATATAAAGTGTTAATGGTTGGTGATGGTTCGTATCCTCACGGTTGGGCTACTGCCAAAAGTTAGCAGTAGGGAACAAAGGGTTATAAATATGGAACAAGTCAAGAACTGAAGAGCCTTCTGAGAACCAGCGCTGGAATAACAACAACAAAAATACTACTTCAAATGCACTGTACTTTCCCTTCAATATTTGTCTTGGTTTCTTAATTGTTTTTAACCACTGGAACTTTTATAAGCTCGTTAATGTGTTAAACGACTCTTTCCATTAAGTCAGTACATATAGAGAGAGAACCAACTAAAATATCCATCGTCATAGACACAGGATTTCATTAATACATTTAATATCAGGAACGAAGTTGAATTCCAATGTACACATACAAAGGGGTCAGTTTTATCCCTTAATTTTGGCTTTTGCAGTGTTTCTGTGCCTGATAATTGGTTTCTAATAACTCACAGTCATGAATAGGGACTATTAAAATATTTAATAGTTTATATAGCAACAGGATAATAGCCTGCCAGCTCTTCCCAACTATCAAGCACTTTGAATGACTGGGATCAGCATGTTGTTCCGGGAAATGTCTGTAATTGCATCCGAGCTTAAAAGTTTATTAATAGCTTCCGGGTTCAGCGCCAGCGTCGATCGGCGGGGTTTCGTCTCGTCTCCGAGACGGCCCGTCTCTGCTAGGAGTGGGGAGGGCAGCGAGAGCAACGCTGCGCCCCTTAGAACCTCGGGAAGGGCGTCCCGAGGGCAATTTGCTCGGCACAGACCCAATCCGGACTCCCCAACTCTTCGGTTAGCTCTAATAAGAGCTCCGGAGTGAGGAGGGTAGAAGTCGCGGGGGCCATTTTGAGCGGCAACGTTATTCTAGCAGGGAGAAGCTTCAAGCCGAAGGCGGAGAGCGCTGGATTCTTCCGAAAATAAAACGATTGGAAAAGACTGTAAGTAACCTCATGATTTGGATTATAAAACAATTTGGTCTGGGAGAGAGGGGAGAAAAGAGGAAGCCACCCCCCCCCCACGGCAACAAAGAGACAGTAAATAGAAACCCGAAGCCATAAACAGAAGATTTGTAATTCAAAAGGATCCCTCAAAGGCATCAAAGAGAATATCCCCTTTGATGCAGGGTGAAAAGGGGAGAGAGACTGTGGTTTATGACTGCCCTGCAGCAATGAGGTAAAGCCTAAGAAAAACCTTTCTTTCCCTCGGGAGCCGGCAATCCAGTGAGTTGATCAGGATTTATAAGTCAATTTTTACTTCACTTTGTATTTCTGGACTTTGTGGAATTTCTTTTTTGGCTTAAGTGCTTGTGAAATGTGAGTTCGAACTTTATTGTTAACAAGACTTGAAGAATGCAGCCAGCTTGTTAAAATGGAGTCGAGAAAATAAACTGTGATCATATTCCACCCCACGTGATAAGTTTTGACCTTGGCAGGACTGAAATATGTCAACAAAAAAGTGTTCCCCTGAGTTCCAGCGGTCTGTTTTGACCTTAATGTGGGAAACAAGAATAGAGTTATGTCAAGAGGAGACACGACGACAGGAGTTACAGCAGAAATTTCAGGAGGTGATGGCGGAATATGATTTTCTAGGAGATGAAGCTTTTGACACTGAAAAAGAGCAATGTGAGAATGACAATGATGGGGAAGGAAAAGATGAAGATGAGGACTGTGATGATTCAACACAAAATGAAACACACCATGAAAAAAATGACGACTCTACTCTACAAAAAGTTGGATGGAGTGCCCTGCCTTTGAGGGGGGCACGATTGGTATTATTGGAACTCCAGAACGCCCACAGGGAAGAAGGAAAAAATATGCAGAGAAGAGAAGAAATTCAGGGGTCCTGTATGGTGACCTGGATGGCAAGAGACTGTAAACAGGGGGTGGGGTGAAGGGAAAGTGATGTTGTGATTATAAGGATGGATTAACAGGTTTATAACTGGTCTGCTGATTTTGGAATTTGCTGGATTGGGGGGGGTGGAGCCGGTAATCGGGGATGTAAGGTTAAATTGAGAATAGTTATAGTTTTAAAAGTGAATGGATTTTGGAAAATGTGAAAATATGGAGGCTTATAGAGGGAGAAAAAAAAAATTAGGCACGGGAAGAGAAAATGGGAGTTTGAATTTTCAGTGATTTGAATATTAGATGAAAATGTTAACAATTGATTTATAAGTTGTATAAGATACAAAGGTGTATTTTTATAAAGTAAGAAACTGTTGCAGATGATAAAAAAGGGATGAAAACCGGGGAAGGGGGGGAGGGGAAGCCCATAAAATATGGTTTTTCAACTATGAATGCAAGAAAAATTTTTCTGTTTTGTATTGTTTTTTTCTTTTTCTTTTTTTTCTTCGCCCTTTCTTTTTTCCCTTTTTTTCTTATTTCTATTTTTCTCTTTTTTTGGTATAACAATAGATGGTTGGATGGATGTCCTCCTGCGTACTGCCCTGGTTTGCTGGAGCTCCCTGGTGGCAGGGGGGGGCTTTGGGGTCAGGGGAGGGGGAGGAGGACAGAAATCCAAGCATAAAATGGACCATTTCTGACTGTTCACAAACATGGGATACTTCTGTGGCAGGGGAGGACCCATGTGGGTGGGTAGGAAGGAGGTGGAAAAGGGGTTTAAGTATGTACCGTTTTTTTTGTTTTTTTGTATTTTGTAAAATTAATAAAAAGTATGTTAAAAAAAAAAATAAAAGTTTATTAATAAAATGGTTGTGAAGTCAAATTAAGCCAAGTCTCTAATTGAAAGGGGGTGAGGTGCGATCCCTGCAAATAATGAACTGAAAGAAAAAGAAAGAAAGTTGCACCCATACCAAGAGAATTACATGTTGTTGTTTTAAAAGAAACCCTCTGCAAATTTGATTACATATAGAGAGTTCTGACTTACACACTCATAATTTTTGAAAAAGCATTTTGCCAGTTTTGCAAATGAATAGCTATGGCATTTTAAAATATAGTATCTCTGTGTATTAAAAATGAAGTAAAAGGCATTTCTTCTTGTGCTAGGGTTTAGCAGGACCAGAAGGTAACCCAGGCCCTAAAGGTGTAAGAGTAAGTAAGCATTTTTAAAGGATTATGACATGCATGACTTTATTTTATTTTTTGCCCATTCACAATGTAGCATGGAACTGCAGATACTTCATCCAGATTTACTATTTTTTCCGCTCACTGGGTCACTATGTGAGTTATTTACAAACTGTGTTTCATTAACATTCATGGAAGGGTTTGTTTCATTGTGCTCACAGTCTACAGTCTATCCATGCTAGTGCTCCATTTTTGATTGGAATATAAACAGAGAGAGACAGACCCCGGAGGGAACATTGTGTGGATGTGCATGTATGGATGCTGGGCATTTTGTGCCTGAAACAATTGATTTTGTGTTGTTAAGAAGACAGGATGGAAGAATAAAACAGACTTTCCGCACAGTTATCAGGTTTGCAAAACTAAAGGTGTGTTTGGACGATACTTTCCTGATTTCTCCTCTGAACGCAGTAAGATTGTGAGGAGGTCTTGGGCTTGTGTACTTCCACCCAGTCCCTCTGTAACTGACCCAGAAGAATGTGAAATCTCCTTTGACCCTGGATACTGAACTTGCTAAGCAGAAAATGTCTTAAAGAGTTATGTGTGTGCCATCGAAAAGTGAAGCAATCCATCATTCTATTTAGAATAGCAGTTTTAGCAGAAAGGTGTAACGGTGCAGGGGCATGATCAGTGTTGCCGTAAGGCAATGGTGGCTAATCTGTCCCTCGAGCATTGCTGAACCACAACTCCCATTGGGCCCAGCCAGTAGGAAGATAGGGGTGGTGCACCACGAGCGACGCATCACCGCTGCCCACCCCACCCCCAAAACACGTGCCCCGCCCCAAAACACGAGCCCCGCCCCAAAACGCGCGCCCCACCACTGCGCACGGCGTGCCCTGCCCCCAAAATGTGCACCCCGCCCCACCCCCAGAACACGCGCCACGTCACTGGGGGCAGCGCGCCTGCATGAAGCTCAACCGCTGAGCATGGCTGGTGATGAGGGATGTTGGGAGCTGTAGTTCAGTATCTTAAGGGCCATGGATTAGCTACACCTGCCACTTGCATAGCTGCCAAGTTCTCCCTTTTTTAAAAGGGAAATTCCATTATGCTGAATAGGCTTCCTCGCGAGAAAAGGGAAAACCTGGCAGCTATGCACTTGATCTAGGAACTAGTTTGCTCATTTCTTTTACTGTACATGGAAGAGGTTACTTCAGATTCTAAGGAGTCACTACTGAACGAGTTGAATAGCTAGTCAACAACAGTCAACGGGACAACAAGCTCTGTGAAGTTAAAGGACTTAAGTGCTGTTTTACACTAAATGTAAGTCAGTGGCCCAACTTACTCAGCATTATCAATCCCATCATTTTCTGGTGTGCATGAAGTTTATTTTTAACTGGAGATGCTGGGAATAGAACGTGGGATCCTTCTACCACTAAGTCTATTCATTTTAATTGCCGATTAGTGGAATATTTTGTGGCAACATCTGAGAAATAAGACTCTTTTTCTCAATAAACATTTGCTTGTCACCCTGGTTACTACTGCACAGATTTTGTTTTCCTTTGTGGGTTTTCTTTGTGTGTGTGTGTATGTATCGTGCACAATTGAGAACAGTTGTCTTTAGTTATAGTTTTCTATATTTTGACACCATAAGTATAGACTACTTGGACATACAGATTCAGTTCCTGTTCTGATGCCATGTTTGGAAAATGCATCAAAATCGATACAGTTGGCTGTTAAATTGGTGGGGAAAATTTAGTTATATTTAAAAGACAATAGGCTGATTGGGAAAAAATTAGTTTGGAAGAACAATTCGCAAAGTGAAAATTATGCAATAAAAGCTAGGTGTTTCTTCAATATTTGAATTAAAATAACTTTATTGGATAGTTCAGCCATGGAAATAAGTATACAAAAGTTAGTAGCCAGTGACAGATTTTAGGATCTCTCTCTCCTCATATTAGTCACTCAGTTGTGTCTTGATTTCCTTTTCTAAACAACCCATTTCTTGAATCTTTCTTGCCATGGGCACCCAGACAAATGACTATTTATTCTTTTGATCAGTTCCTTTAGTTTCAACAACAGGGTTTTCTCTGCGACATGTTTTCCTCCTTGGTTAAATTGCATGTAGCATTTGGTGCTGGTCATCCATGAGTGTAGCAAATTGTAAGTGACTTTGTGCTGGAGAAAAAATTTCTGATCTGCTTATTTCTTTTGTTTATCAAGGGTTTCATTGGGCCCCCTGGTGTGGCAGGACTGCCTGGACCCGAGGGAGAAAGAGTAGGTTTTATGGAATTTTTACGCATTTATGATAAAAAAGTACCATAAAATCTTAATGTGATATGCATTTCATAGGACTCTGCCTCACATACACCAAACAGAAGGCCAAACTAGACATGTGCTCATTTCATAAAATGTAAACAGCTGCTGTAAGGGAACTCAGTTCTCCAGGAAGTGTAATTTGTCATGTCCTCTCCTTCATTAATTTAACAACAACAGCAAAATCAATCAATAAAAAAATTCCTTTCAGTAGCACCTTAGAGACCAACTAAGTTTGTCATTGGTATGAGCTTTCGTGTGCATGCACACTTCTTCAGATACCATGCATGCACACGAACTGCTGTGATTCTCCAGCAGTTGACTTCGCCTCATGAGGCAAACTCCATCGTCTTGCGGGACAGGCAGATGCCAACATGTCTACATATATTTAGATATCTGGTCTTTCATTGTCCATTGAACACAGAGGCAATACTTTGTCTATTTTTGCAATAGACAAATTACTCAGTTTTTTTTAATGTCAATATAAATGGAGTCATTTAGGAGCCAATAGTACCCACAGGTGTATATCTCCATCTCCACCCCCACCCCCAAAAGATAGCTATCATTTTGTGTACAGTTTACTAATTTGGCTTTTGGGATCAGTTTTTGCCAGCAGCCTCATGTTCTAAATCTGTGCTTGCCTAGTAACATTAGATAGGCCCCTTTTAATATAATGTTTTAGATGCCTACTAAAAAAAACTTTATTTCAGCAGGACGTATAGTTTAGTTACTCATACTTGTTTTTAAAATTTGCTAATTTTAGCTGCATATTATTCAAAATTATGCTATTTCGTATACACCACTTAGATTTTTTAAATTAAAAAAATAAGCAGGCTATAAACATTATGGAATTAATTGATTTATTCATTAAAGATTGTAAACAAATAACAAGAACAGTAATAGAAACAAATGGCATTAACAAAGAGCCTGCAAGGATTCCATTCTGTGACGTTTTTGTTTCAGGGCATCCCAGGTTTACCTGGAAAAAGAGGTCTTAAAGGGAGACAGGTAAAGTGCCTCAATGTTTCATTCATTAATTCATTCAGCCTTTATCGGCACAATGTATTCTGTACTTAGTTTGCTGCTTATTTAATTTGATTGGTTGTTCCCTATTATATTCTGTCTTAACAATGTTAAAATGCTGCTTCCTCAGCTTTTTTTAATATTATTTTTTGGTTTTGTCCTGGAGGAAAGGTTTCTTATTAAAAGGATGTTCTGTACAAAGGCCTGAAAAAGAGAAGAGGGGAGGGAGTAGAGGACCGTATCAAAGCAGAAGGGTGCAGACTGAATGGAGAGGACCTCAGCAGGATTTTGGAAAGAGCAAATAACGTTTTAACCTCCCCACTTTAGTTGTAAAACCTTGCTTCGAGAACAACTTAGCTTTATCAAAGTAGTGCTTCATGCTGTCTCATAGACTTGTGCAGTGAGAGACAGCACGAGAGGTAGCGCTCTGTGAAAAAAATGATAAGTAGGGTTGCTCCTAAAGAAAGATTTCGGCATTTGAAATGGATCAGGCTAGTTTAAATGACGGGGAGAGCCATTCCTATGCACCTTTCACCATGTGTGAATTACACTCCTTGAAATCCAAAAAGCAGCTGTAGTAGTTTTGTGGTGCCTGGCTTGCCCACCTGGGCCGTAACAGCTCCTGGGATAGATATGATTTCCACTCCCCGCCAATATATAGGTTGATTTACTCCTTTCAGAATGATCTTGGCTCCATCTTGGTTACTCTTTTGCTACCGTTTCATAGGCAGTAGCATTAGAACGTCAGACTTTAGGAGAGAGAAAAAGGGATTCTGCTAAGAGAGCAGTTGTGATTAGTACTTCAAATATTCTTGGCATACGTGAAGTGGAACAAATTATTAAACTGGTTAGTTTTATTATTAAGAAAATTATAGGGTCTGGGCTACAAGCGTTTTTAATATTCTGAATGTATAGTATGTTTAAATAAAAACACTCTGTTATTCAAAACATATGTATCAAGTTTCTTTTCCACATTATGTATGTTATATGAAAACTGGCATGTATTACTGTATTTGAAAGTTATTGCCAATTGTATTATATTTGATACACAGGATTTTTGCAAACGTTATATTTGGTCGGGAGAATAAATTATATGAGGGCTTTCTTATACATGGAATTATTCTATATAGCTAGAAGTCAATCTGATTTAGGACACTTCATAAATTGAATTTACAGTTTTCCAGTTTAACTCACTGTAGCTGCAAGAACAATCAATCATAGTTCCTAGTAAAATATTAATAGACTTCCTCCTAGGGATGTTCTACAGAAGCACAGCAACTGGTACTATTTAATGCTAAAGAACAGTGTACCACCTGAATTGTTACAGGGATGTTTAAAATGTAATGGGAGATAACTCATTTTTTAAAAAAACAAATCCTGACAGTGGCTTATGGGAGATTTAGACTGGCATCTGAAGAGTTATTTTTGTATCCCCAAAAGTTTTTGGACTGTTATTGCTATTATTTTTTAAGCTGAGGACTGTCTCTTTGCTGCCATGCCGTATCAGATACTTCTTTTGAAAGCAGCCTCAGTGTCAAAAGAGAATGGTTATAGTGGAGTATTGTTCAAGGAACACAACTTGAAAGCACCCCTGGGAACGCAAAGCTAGCAATGTAATTCTTTGGATCCTGATTTTTAGGACTTCTCAGTTTTCTGAACAGTGTTGGATTTAAAACAACGCCAACCGATATTTGAGAATTAAAGAATTGCCTTGCTGTAGCAGTTCATAGTAGTATGAATAGAATTGTGCTCTGTTCTGTCTTGCTTTTTTATATAATACTGACTTGTTTAAATTGGCATGGCGTGGAGTTGCAGTGGTTGACTGATCGCGGTCACGGTAAAAGTTGATTCCCAGGGGGTCATTAACACAATAAGAATCCAGAGAAACACTCAAAAAGGAGTTCCTACTTCACCACTTGCTTCCAGTAGCAAACACAGTGGCAGTCACCTAACCTCTAGTTGGTTGTGTCACTACTGGTTACCAGGAGGTAGAATGGAAGGGGTGAGGCAGTGGTGAGGTCAGTGTGGCAGAGTGATATAAAAGTATGCCTCATGTGGAAGAAGTGGCTAGGGAGAAACTTCTCTATCTTGAAATGCTAACATTTCGGCTAATGAAGCTGAATGTTGAAATATTCAAGCCAGATGGCAGAAAGTGCTTATTCACATAGTGCATAGTTAAAACTATGGAATTTGCTCTCACAAGAAGAAGGGGTAGCCACAAATCTGGACAGCTTTAAAAAGAGTATTAGGCAAACTCATGGGGGATAAGGCAATCAGAGGCTACTAAGTTGTACATCCACCGTCGTAGGTTGCATGCATCTGAATGCCAGTGGCTGAAAATCACAGGAGAGGAGAGTCCTGTTGTGTTCATGTCTTGCTTTCAGGTCTCCCACAGGCTTCTGATTGACTGTGACAACAGGATGCAAGACTAAGTGGGTTAGATTAGACTAGATGGCCTGATATGCCGGGGCTCTTTATGTGGGAATCAGACTGTTAGAGCTGGAAAGCCCATAAGAGACTAAATTAGTAAATCAATGAATAAGCCCTAAACACTATTTGGTTTGAAGATTCCTAAGAGCAAGTCCCCATCACCAGCAGCTTACTCTCAACTCTCAACATATAATGTTAAATATGCACTCCTATATGCTGTGACTTCTAACAAAACTATTGGTGATGTTTTAACCAGGGATTACCAGGTGATATTGGAAATAGAGGCCCCCCTGGTCCTGATGGAAGTCCTGTAAGTATGATGTCACGCGACAGAAAACAATAAGATGGAATTTTCGAGCTTATTCAGTGTCTGACAACCTGTAAGAGGCCTTGCTCCAGGATTATAACACATTCCTATCTATAAGAGGCCCCATTTACCTAATATGACGTTAATATAGGTTGGAGAGATTGAGCATCCTAGGTCCCTATCTTTTCAGAGCGACATTTTAAGGTCAAATGCATGGTTGTGTTTGTGTATCTTTAAACTAATAACAGCCTTGGAGTAATTGGCATGCAAAATGGGAGGAGAAAGGGAATTTCACTTTGCTCCTTGTGCCATCATTATTCTTATTTTTTGCTATGTGCCTTGTGTAGGGGACGGGTGAGCTACTGGGGATGCAAATAGCAGAATCCACCCCCTTCCCCGCAATGCCAGGGACATTGTTTGGGAAAGGCCCAAGGCCCAAGGTTTTTTGTTTTGTGGCATGTCTTCCCCCCTGCTTTTATGAAACTCATTAGTACCACCACCAACAACAACAACGACTACAACTACAACAAACAACTACAACTTTACATACATGCACACTGCAAAGAGCAGTGCTAGTGTGATCCCAGCCACCCATCATCTTAATTTGCCCAGAGGCACAATTTCCGCTTTAATATGTACATGAGCAGCAGTTCTTAGGGGTCCAGAAATTCCTAGGAAGGTCCAATTCACAAACAGTGTACCAGGCTCAGAAAATCCTGCTGTCATTGCATAGCTCACAGATAGCCCTGGTAGCCAGAGTTCACATATATATTAGCATATGCAAATTTGCATTATGAGTCTGTGTGCAGAGTATTTTAAGCATCTGAAAGCTGCACAACTGCTGAAGGTGAATGGCAGTGTTTTTCTTCAGGAGAACACTATTATGTGGATGTATTCGTCCTTTTTCTCGTATGTTGCGGTCCCAGTCTAAACCAGGGCCTCCCTTGACTGTATGATTATTGTGATCATTATTTACTATTGTTAATACAGATAGACAGATTAGGTCAAGCCTTTAACTGTGTTTCATTTTGCTGTTGGGGATGTCATCAGAAAGAAGGCAAGTGATTTTGTTGGTTGTATTCATGATAGACCTTTATAACAGTAGCTGCTGTTGTGGAGCTGTGGACCAGCACTCCTGATCATGGCATTGTGGCAGAGCCGATCCGCCACTCCTGCCAGTGCATCTGTGCAGCCCTGACCTCAGTGTTACCCCACTTCGGTCCCACCCAAGGAAGGTTCAGCAGTGCTGATGTTGGGAGGGCATCTCTGTCACTCGGCTCCACCAAGCCAAGCCAAACTGCAGCTCTGTAACAACTGAACACTTGAACTAGGACTTATGAAGAATGTCGTCCTGGATGACTAGGAATTCACAGCAATCTTGAGTTTGTAGTCTGGGATGCTGCTAGCTCCGGACACTTGTCAGACCATTTTATGGGGGCGTCTTAATAATTGCTTATATCTGAATTAGTTTGTTGTGGGATTAGTTTTGTTAAGTAAAGAAAATACCTTGGACCTTCGGCCATGTAAGAAGCCTGAGCTAACTGCTAGCAGCTGCTTCTTTATAAATGCTCAGATAAAATATTTTGCAAATGCTGCTGCAGAATAAACAGTTTAATTATAGAATCAAACTTGGCAGAACCTGGATTCGAAAAGAGCGAGAGAGACAAAAACTATTCAGTGCAACTGAGAACGTTTATATAGAAGAAGAAGAAGAAGAAGAAGAAGAAGAAAAGTCAATAAATCCGTTTGCAAAGGAGTTCCTTCTAATTGTCTGTGACAGCTGCTGCCATTGAACAACCAGTCAAGCCTGCCCCGCAGGGTTGGTTCAGGCAAGCTGCCAAGCCTGCAGCTGCTACGGTGGGGAGGGTTGCAAATGCTAATAAGATAGCTATTGCACCTACTGTAGTAAAAATGTGGGACTGCTCAGAAGCTAATGCAGGTTTCCTCCAAACTCTGACATTAGAACTTGAGCAGCTGGTAATGAAGAGAAACCTATGCTTAAAACATACCTAGATGTCATACATAAACCCAGCACTTTGGATAAGTCACAGATAAAGGCAACTACAGATCTCTCCTTATACCAGGGGTCAGCAAACTTTTTCAGCAGGGGGCCGGTCCACTGTCCCTCAGACCTTGTTGGGGGCCAGACTATATTTTGAAAAAAAATATGAACGAATTCCTATGCCCCACAAATAACCCAGAGATGCATTTTAAATAAAAGGACACATTCTACTCTTGTAAAAACATGCTGATTCCCGGATTGTCCGCAGGCCGGATTTAGAAGGCGATTGGGCCGCATCTGCCCCTGGGCCTTAGTTTGTGGACCCCTGCCTTATACCATTTGCAAATGTGCCCACAGGCCCAAAACATTGGCAACCCTTGCTATATACTTTCCTCTGCCCCACGTGTTCTGCTATAATAGAGCAAATGCTTGTCTAAAGAATAGTTTTAGTTATAGTTGCCTTTCTACATCACCATTTTGAAAATAGGAACTGGAAATGAGGGTATACCAACTCCGTGATACGGATTTGGCCACCTGAGTTTCCACATGACAGCTGTTTAAAATGCCAATGACTGACACGAATGGAAGAAACAAAACAAAACAAACCCCTCTCTGTGGTTCTTTGTGGCTTAATAGCATGTGAGAGTGCAAATCAAGAAGTCCCTGGTTCGAATCATGCTTCAACTTTTGATGTCAGTTAATCCTTTTAGATCTCATTAAGTCCCCCTCTAAAACATGCTCCCACGTCAACCATCTGCCATATGGGACTAATACTATTGGGTTTTTTTTCTACACGGTGGTGGAAGGGTGTGTGTGGAATGCTTTGAACACTTACAGTGAATGTGAACTCTCATCATTATTTGAAAAATAATGTTGATTGTGAAGTAGGAATTATTGTAACTGTGCAACAGAATTGTCAGTCCCACTTACAGGTAAACCTCCACCACCCTCACAGATCCTTGAGTGCAGCAGTAGTCTGCATGACGATAAATAAATAAAATGGTATATTTCACACATTGAGGGCTTTTGCAATCAACAGCGAGTCCTCAGAACTGCAAATGGAAATATGTGAAGCAATAACCTTGATTCCATTGCATACTGAACAGATAAAGCAGCATATAAATGGAAAGACAGAGCAAAGCACCTTTTTTGCACAGAGTGTGGAATTTGCTGTCACAAAAATCACGTGCCCAGATGCATGAAAGGTGGGGTGTCAGAGCAATAAATGTCATGGAGACAAGGCCACAATTTTTATTTTGGGTTACAGCAACCTGGGTGGCTGTATGGCACAGGGCAGGTCCCATTCATGCAGCTCACTTGCAGTCCAAGGCCCCTTGCCCATGTGCTGGGGTCTGTCCACAGGGGGTTGCCCTGAATTTACAAGCCTACTTACAAGCATGGACCAGTCCCGGTGGGCTCCTCAGGAAACCTGTGAGCGTTGCCAAGCAGCAGACCCCTGAAGCTGGGTCTACTGTTAGAAGGTAGACTTTCTTAATCCCTTATTAAGGGGGATCCCCATTGGGGAGCTGGGAACCAACCCTCTGCTTTACATGGTAATTACACAGATTCATGGAGAATCAGCTGTGATCATGAGTGCTGTCTGTCGCCTGCAGGGTCAGAGGCAACATGCCTCTGGATGTTGTGAGCATCTTGTAGGCATCTGGCCACAGTTCTGATCCAACGGGGCTCTTACATTCTTTTCCCCTATGCAGAACTCCTATTCTGCAATCTGTGCCCTTTATTTTTCACCATCTGAACTTTTGCTTAGAAACATACACAGTTCTAATTGTTTTACGCCCATTTTTTTTCACCCAAAGGGAATTGTTGGTGGTGTCGGTCCTCCTGGATTTCCTGGACTTCGAGTGAGTAGATATGCTTCATCCTTTTTTCAAAAGTTCAATTAAATACTTATGGCCCCTGTGCCATGCATTCACAGACGTTTCTGCTAAATATTGAGGGATAGTGATTTGCACAAACCTTTATAAACAAACTTTCCGTAGTTCACTAATGTGCATGCAACTTGTACATGGCTGCCCTGATCTGTGGTTATTTTAACTTTGTCGTGATCTCATAACTGATGTGATTGAATTGTGGCAACCTGTGCTGTGACACTAGGGGCTGTGCTTGAGTGTTAGTGCTTCCTGCTGAAACCATACACAGTGGCACATTTGGCTGAATGGGAGCTGGGGCAAGGCAGAAATGGAACAGAAAGCAAAAGGTTGTGGGGTGGGGGAGGTTTGCAGTCAGGATGAATGGACTTGAAATAAAGAGCAAAGTAGGTCATGCTGCAACACAAACTATGCGTGTTTATTAGAGAAGCTTTTTCTTTTAATTCCGGGAAAAATACCAGTGCTTAAATGGGTTAGAGTAGAGAAAACACGGCTTGGAGATATATGCCTATATGCTATTTACTGAACAGGAAGAAGTGAACTGTAGTCTTTTAGCATGTAACTGAAAACATGGGCCACCTACACAGATGCATGGCAACGCCAGTTCTCTCCAGAGGAAACATGCATCAAGCAATCAATAAGGAGAGAGGGATTGTGTTGGCATTTTGTGGCCAACCACCCCGTCCTCTGTGCCACAACCACTCAGGCAGACGCATGATGGAGTAAGTGCTTATCAGAGTGCAAGGCTATAGCACATGTGTAGCATCTGGAAGTGCTGGTTCACTGCCAAACTTATGTGCTCTGTCTCTGGCCCCCAGACAAAATTAACTGCTCTGCCATTAGAAGGAGCTTTTAAAATCCGATTCTTGATCTCAAGAGTCTTTTTGCATCTTAATGCATTTGAGAAAGACAGTATAAAGGCCCAACTGCATGTTTAGTTATGTTAAAACATGGTCTCTCGGCCAGAAACTCTTTTCGTGCACGAAATCCTTAGCCATTTCCCACCAGTGGCAAAAGTAGCTGCACATTTGTTGCAAATTTGTTCGTGTATGCTGTTTGGTCATTCATCCTGAAATATACGCAGCGACACAAAAATCATAGGATGTTGATTCAACTATATTGTTTTGGTTTGATTTCGTAAAACCTGCTCAGACTTTTGACAAAGCTCCTTACAAATTAAAAGTAGTCTCTTTTCTTACTTTCTAAGTAGCAAAATGAGTTCTTATGTACAGCAGCGCTTGTATCCTTTAGTCATCATGTTACATGATCTGCCTTTCAGTGCCATAATTTTGATTCTTCACAGCATTCTTTTATTTTGCTTCCTAAAACAGATTTTTTTTAATGTGTTTTTCTTGGATGTTGCTAAGGAGCAAGTAGCACAAGTATTTCTTCCCTTCGGTGGAAACATATTCCCATTCTGTGCTTGTAGAAAGCCTTCGTTTGCATCCAAGCTCACATGTGAGTCTACTCTACAGTAGATCAACACACTGGGCCTAAGTTTTCTCTTTCTTATAGCTGGAATAGTTTCAGCTGGCTCTCAAGTCGGCGCAGGACTTTGCCATATGGATATTTCCATAACATCAACATTGGCTTGGCTGTTTCTAGACAAAAGTACATTTAGCCATTGCCAGATTAAGGCTTCCAGCTTATGGCTGAGATCCTAAGCACACTTGCTTGGAAGCAAGTCCCAGTGAAATCAGTGATGAAATCAATTCCAAGTTGTGGTTAAAATAAGGTCCCAATATTCTACTGTTTAAAAAAAGACCCAAACAAACTCCAAAAAAATCTATAACTGGAAAGGAAACCAAGGTGGACTTGGCCAAAAAATACTAAGACTAATGGTATGGTGGCTGCTTTTGATTTCTAGGAATAAATGATGTGACAGAACATGTATGTACATTTAAATGAAAGGGCCAATTACACATCAGGGCAATCTAGTCCAAATGTCTGCTTCAAAACCTGAAGTAAAAAAGGCTTTTAAAAAAAGTTATCTACACTCATTTTCAGGGGAATATTTACTTACTTTACTGTCGGTTTACTTAGTCCATTTCTGTTTTGAAAAATACACAATCCATTTAAGTGGCATTCTTCCCTTTGCCTCTGCTGAGACACAACCCACTCTTCAGAGGAGTTTTGGCCTGGGTGATTACTCAGAGTTGATCTACACCAGGCATCCCCAAACTTTGGCCCTCCAGATGTTTTGGACTACAATCCCCATCATCCCTGACCACTGGTCCTGTTAACTAGGGATCATGGGAGTTGTAGGCCAAAACATCTGGAGGGCCGCAGTTTGGGGATGCCTGATCTACACCCTCATAATAATCACAAGGTATGAGTTATTCATAAGTGACCCACTTTAAATTGTTCTAAAAGTCCTATATGTTCCCAGTGTTCCCTATGAATGTCTTGTATTTAGAAAGCTAGCCCTCCAAAACATTCATATCTTGAACTGATGTCTGAAATCAGATATAGGAGAGCAAGCTGAGACTGAGACAAGACAGAAATGCTCTTGTTGGTAGGATGGTTGATGTAGCATAGAGATACAGCCAATTTTGGACAGGGTTGCGGTGCCCTTGAAGAATCAGGTTCATAGCCTATGAGTACCTTTGGACTTGGACTTCCCATGGGAAAACCGTATTCTGGCTCTGCTAGGAGAGCTTTGGTATAACATAAGCTTGTGTCCCAGCGGCGATTGCAGAAAGAATGCATGGCCTGGGTCACTCATCCTTTAATTTTATCAAGGCTAGTTTGCTGTTACAGGCTGTACTTGGGACTGCCTTTGAAGTGTGTTCAGAAATTTCAGCTGGTACAAAATGCTGCAGCTACACTTCAGACCAAGGCCAGTTTTTTAAAAAAATACAAAACGAAATGAAAACATTCAACTGTGGGTGTTTTTTTTTTACCAACTTCACTAACTCCATGTCATATTTTGAGCTTAGTTCAAAGTGTTTGTCATTATTTATTTATTTTGTAATTGTTTTCATTTTCTGATACACAAAAAGCAAAAATAACAACAATAAAGAGAAACTGCCAAAGCAAGATGAGGGGAAGAAAGGAAGGCTATGAGAAGAGAGGAGGGAGTGGTTTGTTGTTGTTGCTGTTTAGTCGTTTGGTCATGTCCGACTCTTCGTGACCCCATGGACCAGAGCACACCAGGCACTTCTGTCTTCCACTGCCTCCCGCAATTTGGTCAGACTCATGTTTGTAGCTTCGAGAACACTGTCCAACCATCTCATCCTCTGTCGTCCCCTTCTCCTAGTGCCCTCAGTCTTTCCCAACATCAGGGACTTTTCCAGGGAGTCTACTCTTCTCATGAGGTGGCCAAAGTATTGGAGCCTCAGCTTCAGGATCTGTCCGAGCACTCAGGGCTGATTTCCTTAAGAATGGATAGATTTGATCTTCTTGCAGTCCGTGGGACTCTCAAGAGTCTCCTCCAGCACCATAATTCAAAAGCATCAATTCTTTGGCAATCAGCCTTCTTTATGGTCCAGCTCTCACGTCCATACATCACTGCTGGGAAAACCATAGCTGTAACTATACAGACCTTTGTCGGCAAGGTGATGTCTCTGCTTTTTAAGATGCTGTCTAGGTTTATTCTAAAAAACAGCATTATAGTTCCAGACAATTGTCCTTTATTGGCATATTATCCCAGAATGTTTTTTTTTTCCATGAGAAGAAGGCTGTTCCTTTACTTTACTTTAGCTGACTTCAATTGCCTGGCCACTATAAGCTTGGCAGCTGCGAACCAAAGGAATCAAAGTAGTTCTTTATTGGAAAACTCTGCTTCTGAATTTTCAAAAAAGGGCCATCACTGGGTCCATTGATTACGTTTGGAATGTAAGATAGGCTTATTTAATAAAGACTTGAAAGACTGAATCATGGGGCAAGGCCACTGCATATGGATGTATGTACCCATCCCCTCCCCCTCCTCCAGCAAACTGAGCTTGTTGTTTTAGTAATTCTGCTCAGGGCATGGGGGGGATGGGTACCACCTCCAGATAACCTTATGTGCATTCTCCCAAATGCATGCTAATAGGGTGTGAAATCGGTTAACATGACCTTCCACACTTGCGAGCAAATGAGTGGCACTTCCTGATTCTTCCTTTTTTATCCCATCATTCATCATAGACATTTCCCTATCTGGAAAGAGCAGGAAAGTTCTACCCTGGCTGTATTGGTCAGCCCTTTTCCAGTCGATCAGGCAGACAGGATATCCTTGCAATATATTTTCTAGCTGAGGAAAAAGAACGGCAATAATTACATGCACATCTTGGATGTTTTATTGTTGTTTAATTAGCTCTCAGACAGGTTAGCATGGATGGGGTAGAAGAAAACCAGCACTCAAGCAGCAAATACACTCTATTGTCTTATGACAGAGGTGGCGAACATGTTGTTTTCCAGATGTTGTTGGACTACAACCCACATCTTCCCTGGTTATCAGCCATGCTGACTGGGACTGATAGGATTTGTGGGCCAAATGCATATGGCGGATTCTTTGCTGGATACTCCTGTTATACAGGCTTTCTGTATGACTTAGTTCCCTTTGGAGAGTAAACACACAGAGCAGTCATGTTATTTATTGTCTTTTAGGGTGTTGTAGGACCAGCCGGACCATCTGGCGCACCTGGGATTCCTGGACCTCTGGTACAGTGTCTTGTAGCTCATACCCAAGTATTTTGCTGAAAGCCCTTTTCCGCCAAACAGTTGAACAATTGTGTTTTGTAATTTCTTTTATCTTTCTTCTGCATAGGGTCTTCCGGGGAGTATGGGGCAACCTGGATTGAAAGGTGATAAGGTGATCTAAATAGTTTCATTATCGGTGCTCTTTTAACTTTGAACCTTATCTACACCTCCTAATGTGATTCTGCAAAGAACCCTTTCTTACTTTTCTATTTTGGGGGGTGGGGGTGGGGAAGCAGCTGCAATAAGGTTCTGCATTTTACCCGCCGCTTTGTTTTGTACAAGCTGCTCAGGGCTAAGAATCTGTGCCAACACACACTTCCTGCTGCTGTAGCTATTATTACTGTGAATAATCTCATCAAATGCTGAGACCTGTTTTAGCCATTAGAGGTTCTGAAATCGTATTGATTTGTGCAACAGTGCAATGCATTTGGGCTGTGAATAACAAGCCATATTGACATATTTCTGTTGGACTTTATAAAACTTTCTATTAAAGTGTCCCTTCTCTCTCTCTCTCTCTTCTTCTCCCTCTCCCATATTAATATACTAATACATTGTTTAGGGCGAACAAGGCATTTCAGGAGAGATGGGGGAGCTGGGATACCCAGGAGACAAGGTAATTCATAACAGCTCTGTTTTGACCAACTTCTATAAGTCTTAGTCTTCTTGGAAATGTGCTACACTTTAAATCGAAGCTTGTTATTGATTTGCAAATGCCTATACAGAGTGGTCTTACGTTCTAAACTGTTGTGTTTATTAATCATGGGTGGTATCCAACTAACTCATTCTCAGACTTGCTGACATCACTTCGTCTTCCTCCGGCTGCACTGACTGGTCGCATCCAATCGTGGGTGAGTTTGGGGGCATGACCCGGGGGGGAGACCAGAGGGAAGACTTCATCTCTGACTTCCCTCTGATCCTCTCCCTGGCTGTATAAGCCACCCATGCCCAGGCACTGGTCTAAATCGGCGTTTGGCATCCTTACCCACTCGGCACTCTGTGTGCAGGACTGCCCATGGGCAAGCCATGCATAAGACCTTGCTACGGATGCCTTCAATCACTGTATTCGGGGCCAGGAGCATTTTGCCTGTGATATTTTTTGAGGCAGATTGATTCCAAAGTGTATGTTGCTGCCTTCCAGAAAACAACATCCTTGGCGGAATTCAAGATAGTGCTAAGGCTAAAATTGCATTAGTGCAAGGATTTTCCCTTGCTCAACAGAACGTTTTCCCCTTCCCCGTACGTCAGGCATCCCCAAACTGCAGCCCTCCAGATGTTTTGGCCTAAAACTCCCATGATCCCTAGCTAACAGGACCAGTGGTCAGGGATGATGGGAATTGTAGTCCAAAACATCCAGAGGGCCGAAGTTTGGGGATGCCTGCCGTATATCCTCTAGATAAGCTCCCTGCAAACAAATCAGGATGATTGCTCAGTTAACAGGTTGCCTGGAAGCAACCTATGTTTCTATGACAGAATGGGGAAGGATAAGCACAGGAGGGAAGCAAGACATTTTGTTTTGCTTTAAAATCTATCTAGGTGGACTGGTTTTCAAAGAAAAATGTTTTGTAGCAGTGGCAAAAAAGAAAAGAAGAAAATATGAATGTCTGTCTTTTATTCTTTTCAGCCCCCACGTAGCTTTGTAATGCAAAATATCTATGGGGAAAAGCAAAATAATCTTTTTTTGTTTTGTTTTAGCTGAGCTGCGGAATTAGGCGCTATCTGGGCAGGATTTCCCTATATTTCTATAGGAATGTTTTATCCCAAAAATGGAAGCATAACAAGTCCTCTGACAGTTTATAAAACCATCTCCCTTCTATTTTTAATGGGAATGTACTGCCATAATTTTCACTTAAATCTCACTTAAATTTTCACCGTTCTTACTGTGTTTCTCAAAGGGTACAGCTGGTTTGCCAGGGCCACCAGGAATCAGAGGAAAACCAGGACCCCCGGTATGTCTTAACACTTCATTTGCACTTTGACAACTTAGTAGCACTTATTTGACAATTTGGTGATATATAAAAGGTTGCTGACCAAATCTTATCTGGCACATTGCCATACAATGCATGTTATTTATAAGAAGTAAGGAAATAAATCATTGGGCAATATATTTGGGATGTGTATGTGGTTGGGGAGCATTCAGCTTTCATAATCTGAAGTCCTGATACTGGTTATAAGTGTTTCTTGGTTCAAGCAAGCAAGGATAGTTTATAAATTTGAAGAACGTAAATGATTTTTTAAAAATTCTGGCCAAATGAATAACAACAAGAAACCAGGGAGAAAGAGGAACACCTACAGAATCTGATTGGTTGAACAAAATAAGAACCCAATGGATTCAAAACCATTAACCTATTTGTTTCATATAAGAGAAAGGACGGGGGGGAGGGGAGAAAAGATCATGTGACAGGAACTGAACTGTTTTGATTTGTTGGAATTTGATGCATCCTAGTTATATTTTCCGATATGCGTGCATTGACATTATTTTAATCACAAAAAAATAAATTAATAATCAGTACAGAGTGGAGCCATATACATTGGCAATATCTAAAACGATAATAGGGAACTTTATATTCCTTGGACTGTCTGTTGGTGAAAATATAACAAATGGTATAAATAGATAAAGGGGTTGTATCCAAGACAAGTCATACTTGATACCTTTCAATACACCCCTATTTTCGAATTAAAATTTACCAAAAACGGGAGCCATTTCACCATGAAACCTGTAAAATCAAGATAGATAGATACAAACTTTTCTTTTGATAATTGTTCAGATGTACGTTTTTGTTAAGAAATAGGAAACGTCTTATGCAGAACTCATCAGGAAAAACCTGGATTTATAATGGATGCTCTAATTTTAGGGTAAAACAGGAGATCCAGGACCCCGAGGGCCACCGGGACCTCTTGGACCTGAGGTAAGGAACTATTTAAAGAAGTAAATAATGCATCCTATTTTGCACTGAAAACTGCACAATTAGGCCAAGCTTTCACTGCTCATGCATGAAAGGTGGCTGACTTGGCTTATGATGCAGTAACTGTACTGAAGCTGAAAAGGGCTGGCTTTGGTCAGTGCCTGAATGGGAGACCACTTAGGAACTTTGGATGCCCCAGAAGAAAGGAGGTGTATACATGTAATAAATAAATAGCCATTGCTGATTCTTCGTTTAATGCAGATGTTATTCAGTACCTGCTTGGAAAGCAGTATATACAGTTTGGCTCGGATCCAGTAAGCTGGGATCCTTTTCATGTTTTGCAATACATAAATATATTTAAGTTAGGAGCGTAATTGCTTAAGAGCCAATAAGTTGTTTAGAAGAAGAAAACCCTTTAAAATTGGTTTACCTGCCTTAACCAGGTGTAATATTTGGTTAATACATTGCTGTTTCCTGCGGTACAGTGGAACCTCGGTTCTCGAACGTCTCCATTGACGAACGATTCAGAACCCAAACGCCGAAAACCCGGAAGTACCATATTTTTTCCGTGTATAAGACTATATTTTTTCCTAAATTTTTGAAGTTTAAAATAAGGGGTCATCTTATACCCGGATAATGCATAGTGCATTTTCTTTATTTTGAGTCCCCCCCTGTCTTATACACGGGGATGTTTTATACACAGAAAAATACGGTAATTGCTTCCATTTTTGAACATGCCTCGGAAGTTGAACAGCTTCCGCTGCATGTTTTTCCATTATTTCAATGGATTTTGCCGACCGCCCATTGATCCTTGGTTTTTGAACGTTTCAGAAGTTGAACAGTCTTTCGAACGGATTACGTTCGAAAACTGAGGTTACACTGTATTGCAGAAATACGTTCAAAAGTTCATAAATATAATCTAAGGCTCATAAATGTAATCTAATGCTTATGTTGCATGGCAAACTGCAGGGTACTTCAACAAGCATTTTCTCATGTAGCTTGTGTTCAGTGGTGGGTAATGAGGGTCAGCTGACCGAAAGCAGGGAGAGGGAGTTTAAAGACTTTATTTTTATTTTTGCTGTTAAAATGGAATTTCATGAAAACAGGAGTCTTGTTACTATTATCTCCATTGGAAAGCCATCTGATTAAAACCACTATCCTGTGTATGGAAAAAGGATTCCTTGCCAACTCCGGCAAACTGAACTTCTCTGTGTCTTCGTGGGGTTCTTCCCCCTTTGGTGGGGAAGTCCCTGCATTGCATCCCACAAACTTCTTTCAAAGCAGAATTTATTGTTTCCTCAAGGGGTTTTACTCCAGACTGCATCTGGAGTAAAGAAAACATAAGTCATTTATTTCAATAGATACTTCATTGTATCCATAAATTGTTTTGATCTGAAATTGCGCACTTAATTTTTTTCAGGACGGTCAGCCATATGGGAGTTGGCTGCCATATGTTTTGTGCACAGAGCTTGGGAATTTCAAAGGAAAAGGGGCACGTTTGATTTGACTCATGCTTTGGTGGCAGCAAAATGCATGTTTCTTACGCACGAATCACTGATCGTGCTCCCAAAAGTCTACTATCAAGCCATGTTTCATCTCAAACTGTGACGTTTTGAGGTTCTGCAGACAATGCTGTAAGCACTGGGATATCCAATAACTTCTGTTTACTATTACTTATATTTTTTTTTTAAAAAAAACCAACCTCATAACAGCTGGTAGTTAGTTATAGTTATCAGTGCTTCTGCATAATTTCCTGCAACATGAGAGTGCTTTGAATCTCTTGATTCTCAAGTGCTTTTGGCCAAGAGTATTTTAATTAATTAAGGTGCTTCGACCTATATTTTCAAAGCAAGGTTTGTTAGGTGGAAATTCTAATAGTAAGAAACACCAAGGGAACTATGGAGCAGTTATCTGAAATTAGACACATAAGAGGCGTCTGGTCACTATATATTGCATATAGCCCCATTCACTCACTTTCCAGTTTTGCTTTAGGACTTGTATATCTTTTATAAGACTCATTCGAAACCACCATCTCATTAAAAAGAATTATCATGGTGGTGTACAATAAAATCTTTAAAATGTTGTCAAATTCTATAGTACAGAACAAGTGGCTAGCACTGAATGAAATTACACTATGTATCCATAAAACATTATTGTCTTCTAAACCTCCTTTCAAGGCAATTGATTGTCTTTTCCTCGTGGGAAACGTCACAATTTAAATTGCTGTGCACAGCCTTTTGTGTTGACAGGAAGTGTCTGTTTTACCATTCAGGACTTGTTGCCCTATTTCATGTGCTCAAACAGCCTGGTGGTGGTAAAAGGTGATCTGGGCTTTCCATGACAATATCTGCACATGACAAGGTCCCAGGGATAAGATATCCCAACCCTAACCCCCCTTTTTGGTAACAGAAATTGTAAAAGCAAGATGTCATTGTGGAACATTTAGCACATATATTATTTTCTCCATGCAGCTACAGTGACATGACTGCATAGCATGGGTGATTTTGAATATATGAACCATTACTGGAAAAATGAACTTTTCATTAATTCCAGACCTGGTCACAAGAAACACGACATGTTCCGGGGCTTTCATATTTCCAACAGAAATGTGCTAGCATTGCTTAAGTTCTGTGTTTGACATTAAGAACACCTGCAGATTTTCCTTTGCAGAGCAGCTCTAGTAAAATTAATGACATGTACAATGATGGAATATTTTAATGTTGACTTGCAGAAGTGAAAATAAAGACTCGCAGAAAGGCAATGACTGAAGTGTGAAACTAAAATTATAACAATTACACACACACACACTTGGAGGCTTTAGACTTATTTCCCCTCAAACAGTAACTTCTTCTGTCCTTTTAAATGCCACGGTATGAACCACTTTTAAAATTGAGGGAAGTTTTTTAAGCATCTTGTTATGATATAAGAGGTCTGCTGTTCAAAGAAAAGCAAACATTCAGCTAGGCTAAAATGTGAGCCTAAAGAGCTCTTTGGATTATTTCAAGCAATGGTTTTATTTTGGTTGTTAGGCAGTGTGTGTGTGTGAAGCTTTATTTAGTTAATGGGGAAATTAGTTGACGTTTGTTTAGACACAAAGCAGTTGCGTTACCATTCCTAAATTTCACTGATTCTTCTGTGGTTTGGAACTCCTAGAACGTTGAGATATTTTGTATTTATACATAACGGCCATAGCACTGTATTAGAGCACATACTCTTGGTTTTGCTTCAGAATGTATAAATCTGTCACCTTTTACTAAAGTAATAGGGCACGTGATTTGTCTGCAGAAGTTCCTAGGTTCAATCCAAGTAGAACTAAGAAAAATATCCATCTGAAACGTTTGTTGCCGGTCACTGCTGCTGACCCATAGAACACCAGTGGTCTCACCCAAGGTCGAAGGAGGCACCCCATGTTTCCTATAACAAACCTGTTGGTTCTGCAGAGGAAGATAGTCGATGATGACCTTGAGGTGGCTTGTGAACAAAAAAGGAAAGGGTGGAAATAACCAGGGCCTTCTTTTCAGTTGGAACTCGCCGGAACTCAGTTCCGGCACCTCTCAGGTGGGCGTCATTGCCATTCTGAGAGAACCGGGGGGGGGGTGTTCATGGTGAGTTCTGGCACCTCTTTTTCTAGAAAAATAGCATTGGAGATAACTTTGTTCCTCAAAGTAGTTCCTTCCTTTTACTTGCCACAGAACTTTATGAACTACTAAAAATGCAAAATCTACAGATTCTTTGAAGGAATATTTTCATTTCTGAAATCGTTATTTTCAATAGCTTTGCATATGGCTTGCATAATTTAGCAGAGCAGTTAAGCGTATAACATCGTTTTGAGTCTTTTGAGGTAGATTGGTTTCTCTCATGTAGCAAAATAGAAGAAACCATTACAATATGGGCTGGGGAACAGAATGTGAAAAGATTTGCAGAGTGACTTTTACATTTCCTAGGTATTTATGTCTAAGAGTGAATGGTTTGATAAAAAGTAAGTTATTATTAGATAAATAAATAATATAATAAATAAATAAATTATTGTATTAGCTTGATCTAGAAAATGTGAAATTAGTAAAGTCTTTCTCAAATGCATCACCCACACCAACATTTTCTCTATAGACCTGTTGGATTTTAGAACTGAGTAAGCAAAATAAAAGCGTTATTTATTTCTTGGTTTCTAGGGTTTTCCAGGGGATATTGGTGCTCCTGGTTTGAATGGCCCTGAAGGCCCAAAGGTAAGCATATGTGAAGTACTGTTGTAAGCTCTTTCAGAGCGCAGGATAATATCAGTATTTCTTGCTTAGAAAAAGTGTATTATTATTTTTTTACTTTGAAGTCCTTATCTATTTGCTTCTAATAACTTTTATACAGAGGTTGGTCTGTGAGAAATCTTTTAGATCTTGATATAGGTAAACTTGCTGCTCTTTAAAATCCAATGGTATAGTTCTCTCTCAAAAGCACAGTAGGAGAGGAAAATGGAAGAAAAATAGGCACAGCTGTTGGATTCTACCAGTTGGATGTATGAAGGAAGCAAGGGTAAAAAAAATAGGCAGGAGTTTGTAGGAACAGATCCTGCCTTAGTTGTTTTCACAAAAAGCCCACTTCCCTTATCAAGGGATCCCTGAAGCCAGAAGGGAGACTCCATAGACTTTCTGACGCTGTTCTAGGCATGGTCAGTGTTCAGCTTACAATTGAGACCGTGAGTCTATGACTACCTAGTCATAGGCAGGGGCAGATCTCTTAATCATTCATGGATGATGAAGACAGCAGTAAGATGAATATGCAAGGGAGCTGTAAGCCTGAATCCTAAATTCTCTGATGCAGCTATTAACATTTTCTAATCCACTGTTACCAGGAATTTTGGACTCTTAATTAAAACAGGCTGTCTAGAACGAGGGCAAGAATGTGGTTTCCCCAGCCATGATCTAGTATCCTTGCTTTGTGGCTGAATGACTAACACATTGAGTCATAAACAGACAGCACTATCAGAACTGTGACAGAGTTGGGTTCAGGTGGAAAAAATGCCTTGTTATCAGCAGCTTATTCCTGCTTCTTCTTGGATAGGCTTCAGGAACACTGGATCCAGTGGGAATAGGGAAACCAAGGTAATGCTAGTTGTATCTTGATAAAGGTCAGTTGGGGGTGACACTGGCACAGAATCCACTGAATTTTGAGGGTACTCTTCGAAGCTGCCTCAAAGGGACTTTGGATTTTCAAGTGGTTGCAATCAAATGCCCAAAGATGAACTGAACGTATGGTGTCAGCATGCATGTGACCACCTAGGCCATGGTGAAGAACAAGCTTTGCCGAAACAGTCAGCATGGATTATGCAAGGGCAAGTCCTGTCTCACGAACCCTTGAGAGTTCTTTAAGAGGTGATCTGGTTGACATAGTGCACATGGAGTTTCAGGTACCTCACCAAAGACACCTGAGTAAGCTTAGCAGTCATGGAGTAAGAGGACAGGTCCTCTTGTGGATCAGGAATTGCTTAAGTAGCAGGAAGCAAACTGTAGGAAGAAACGGACAGTTCTCTGAATGGAAGGATGTAGGAAGTGGAGTATCCCAAAGACTGGTGCTGTGACCTGTATTTTTTAACTTACTCATAAACGATCTAGAGTTAGGGATGAGCAGTGACATGGCCTCATTTGTTCATCATACTAAATTGTTCAGGGTCATTCAGACAAAAAGAGATTGTGAAGAGGTCCAAAAGGACCACTCTAAACTGAGTGGGCGGTCAAGTGGCAAATGCAGTTCAGTATAAACAAGTGTGTAGTGATTCATGTTGTAGCAAAAATGTACTAACTTCACTTATATGCTAATGGCATCTGAACTGGTGGTGACTTACCAGGAACAAGACTTTGGGGGTCAAAGTGGACATCTCAATGAAGATGTCAACTTAGTGTGCCACAGCTGTGAAAAATGCAAATTTCATGCTGGGGATCATTAGGAAAGGAATTGAAAATAAAACTGCCAGTATCATAATGCTGTTAGGCAAAGCGATTGGTGTGACTGCATTTGGAATACTGTGTACAGTTCTTGTCACTTCATGTCCAAACAGATACTGTAGAGCTGGAGAAGATTCAGAAAAGGGCAACCCAAATGATTAAGAGGTTGGAGCGACTCAATCCATGAGGAAAGGTTGCAGCATTTGGGATTTTTTTTAAAATTTTACACTAAAGCTCATTGATGTCCAATAAAGCTGAATGTTGGAAGATTTCATGACATATTTTTTAAAAAAGGACTTCTTCATGCAGTGCATAGTTAAACTATGGAACTTGCTCCCACAGAAGGCAGTGATGGCCATCAACTTGGGTGGCTTTAAAAGAGGTTTAGACAAAATCCATGGAAGAGAAGACTATCAGTGGCTGTAAGAGACGGCTGTGGTCTGCCTCCCTGGTTTGCAGTTGGATGCTTCTGAATACCATTTGCTGGAAACCTCAGGAGAGAAGAGCGCTGCTCTTGTGCTCAGGTCTTGCTTGAAGGTTTCCCGCAGGCATCTAGTTGGCGACTGTGAGAACAAGATGATGGACTAGATGGGTCATTGGCCTGATCCAACAGGCTGGTCCTTATGACTTGTTTAGAAGTTGGCAGGTACAGCTTTAAAACATGGTTGCCATTGGTTGAAATTTTCGTATGACTTTGCCCCCAAGTTTCTGCTAGAATGCCTATCAACTCTAAATACACCTTGGGTGGACTATGACTTTCTCCCAAGGCTAAGAGCTAGAAAAAGCACCTCTCCTGCAGCAACAACTTGATTGCAATCATTGTCCAAGTCCAATGACACATGTTGATATTAATGTTGATGTTATGTCAACATTTCAGCCATTTATTTGGGTACAAATATCTGCAATCGGGAAGTATGTTCACATTTCTCCCTACTAAAATATACTGTCACAACCCTCACTGCTCTAGTTTATTGCTATTCTCTCAGATCCCTGCCAAAATGTTGATTACTTAGTTGGAAACGTCAAATGTTGTTTGCTATAATAATAACTTTTACGAAGAGACTTTATGGTCTCCATAGATTTTTTTGGCTCTTATACATGGAGAGCTCAGACAGCCATCTCTAATCAGAGAAAAATTGGTGTCTTACATTTGAGATGAGCGTTAGACAAAATGGAAAAGCTTTTACACAGTCTGTAAGACCAAGAGTCGAGGCCTACATGAAACTGGAAATGTTCAGCTTTAGCACTCCCAGCTGCTTTGTGCTGACTGCGGTTTTGAGGAGTTCCCTCTCTCTTTTATTTTTGGAATAAAGCTTTGCTAAGCCTCTCTTTTCCTCATTCTTCTGTTTTTATGCTTCCACAGAAGTTAAATGTATGCTAACTGCCAAGAAAGCATTACAGAACTTTTGTGTTAACACTAGTTTAAGATATCCGTGTTTCATACTGTCTGCAAACACTAGACTGGCTTGTTCATTATTATTTTTCTATTTCTTTTTCCAAATCCCTACAGTAATCAACAAATGTAATTCCCTGGTATATTTTAATTGTATTATTATGGACCATGATCTGAACATAAAGTTCAGCTTGTAAACAACATTTTGCTTTTGACCTTGGGCTGTTGTCCTGTGATTAACATCCAAACATCGTTGGAAGTATTTTCATTTCATTAGTTTTAGAAGAACCTATTGGCGGTTGATTTTGTTATGTGTGCTTTCCCTTGAGTTGTGTTTGCTGATGATGTCTCTGGCCTCTCCATCACAAGAGCAGATGACGTAAGGATGCTAATTGGTTAGATGAATCAATTAAAAACATTTTGAATATAAAGGTGCCTCCAGAATTAACAGATTTAAGCAGATTTTATCTCAAGTGATTTTTTGATAATTAATATTAATTACTATACTTTTAAAAAAACACTGCAGATAGCAATTGCCATCTTCAAAGAGGCATTTCATCCTATGTGTACTAAAAGTGGCAATGTGTCTTCTAAGGATCAAAGTATGTGCAAATTCAGCTGCATCCTCATCACAGCTAGTTTGGCCTTGGATGACGTGACCCTCAGAACAAAGAGAGAATGTTTTCCCCCCTGTCTGAAGTTTTATGCAAATTTAATAGACTGATAAATCAAATAATCGGCTCATATTGATATGATTAATGGACTACAAATTATCTATTCCCATATGAACCTGCACAATAACTTGGCTCAGGTTCTGAAGCCCTTCCTGTTGACTCCGACAAAGGTGCGCTTGGTGGGGATGTGGGAAACAGCATTTGCCATTATGGGCATCCAGTCCCATTTAACCATACACCCAAAAGCAGAGTGTGTGATGGGGCAGAGCACCAGAGTCACCCTTTCTGACGGTGGTATCTCTGCAGCCAACCTGGACCAGAATGGGCAAGGCCATGGTGAGCTTGGGGCCACGTGGCTGTGCCAACAGCAGTACCAGATTGTTAGTTCTACTGGTGCAATTGTATGTCCCCGACCTTTGTATGTCCCGTAAAGCAGTGTTGGGAGGGAAATTTCATGACTGTGCCCACTGCATGCATTACCACTGTGTTTTCCACAAGCTGCTGAAAGGCAAGGCTGTCTTCTTTCCAATGTAAATCTGGAGAGATGGTTTTCTTTTCCACCCGAAAAGCTTTATTGTAAGAGTAAGAACCGCCTGTCCTCAGAGGAGGCTGCCACTCAGGTTTCTACATGAGTCAGCGATCTGGACATGCCTCCTGATTGAAAATGGGCAGGCCTAGAGCAGTGACTCAGGCCAACGATGCAACAACCTCTGGAGTTATGTAATTTTGTGATTGAATGATCCAAGTATGCCCACTGCAGTGGTATCTAACCTTCTAGCAGAGTTGGATTTAGAAGGGAGCAAGCCTATATCAAGTATACATTCAGATAGTAAGTGCAGGGCCTTTCATCTGTGGACTACGGGAACCTTTAATTATTTAATTCATTTATGTCTTTCAGCACACTTATTTGAGAATTAACTGCCACGCATGCTGTAAAAATGGAAATAGCTGGTAGCTTCTTTCCATTACTTTCTGGTGTTTTGTTTGGACTGCTTACATGATATTAAGAACTTCACTAATCCTGTAAGAGAAAGCTAATGGGGAAGTTACATAGCAATGTGAAGTATATATGACTCTTTGTAGACTCTCTAGATTCTTTCCTGGCATGTTTGATAAATCTCTGAAAGACCTTCACTTACTTTCTTTTTTTAGTTGAAACTCTTAGAAGGAATGGAAACTTCAGTCAATTATCCTGATAGTGTCTGGAAACACTTTTTGCAAACTGGATAAGTCATGTCTAAAGATCCCCAGTAGCAAAGAAAGTTGCTGCCCATCTGCATCACATTAATTAATTAATAGTGAAAAGTATATCGTGTTCGTTGACAGGCATACGGGAAAGAAAACCAACAGCCGTTTAGTAATATTTATATTTCCCCAGTACGTCAATGTTTGAATGTGTTTTTTGGCCCTTTCCAAGAATTTTGGATCTGGTATGTGCCATTTCTGGCCCTCTTCAAGCCATTCAGAAATTATTTTAAAATTATGCTGAATGTAGAAGCAGAGGCTGCATTGTACAAACCACAGTCTAGCAGATCTCATTGGCAATGTGGTTCATTAACTCAAAAGGGTCATGTAGGACCTGAGGATCTGTTTATCCTTTTACCTATACCTTGCATGATTGGGTTTAATGTATGTTTGCAGGATCATTTGGTCCATGAGGAATAAACTGGCAATCCACTAGATGGGTGGTTTAGCTGGGTCAGCAGGATAAAACATAGTCCAAGACCAGGGAGTTGGCTTGAGAGTGGTTCCAAGGAGAAAGGATGAAGTGGCAACAGAGGCTGGGCAGCCAAACTCCACTAGGCTGGAAACTGGAGATGTGTTCAATTAAAAGAAGAAGTATATGCTGGCACCCATCTGTCTCAAGAGATGGTGGAGGGCGCCTCTGAGGGAGAAGTTCACACTGCTGCAGAGACTGGTAACTTGTAACTGCTGCATCCCACATTGTTTTGGTTGCGTTAGCAACGCTGAATAGACCTCTCTGGGGCGCAAGCCTGGGCAGTGTGTCTGGAGGTCTTGTGCTGCCCAGACGACAAGCCCTCTCTCTGGGCCTAGCTGATGTGGTCCAAAGGAAAGTAGAGCAATACATTTTGCACCAAATTGGCTGCAGGAGTTGCCAGAAGGAAACGCCATCCAAGTCCAACTGTCTTAGGGACTTGACTTGGGATTCTGTAGGGTTTACTCCTTAGCCTTTTCTTGAGCCTGAAGATTTCCTGCAAGGGAGTGAGTATGGATTTTCCCTCAGGGTTTACTCCCAAACCATTTCTTATGATTGAGTATAGGCACAAGGCAGCAGAGGTTTAGGATCAGAATTTTCACAGCCGTTATAACAGTGGCTGTTGTTCCCAGATAATAGCTGTTAAAATGGCATTTAGACAACTGCCCTGCCTATGAAGAGAAGGACTGTGTCTCAGTGGCAGAGCAACTGCTTTGCATGCAAAAGGACTCTGCCTCAATCTGTGGCATCTCCATGTAGGGATGGGGCTGTTCTGTGTCTGAAACTCTGGAGAGCCGCTGCCAATCAAGGTAGACAATACAGAACTAGACGGGCCATCTTTGTGTTTCTCAGTGAACATTCCTGGTTTTTGGGGTGGTTCACACAACCTACCACAAGGGAGCAAGCAACGTGGCGAGCTAACGATTGGTTGAATTCGGTTCTAGCCTTGTAAACACTTGTTGAAATCGCACGTCTCCCTATCGTGAGAAATTTTTGGAAATGTAGCTTGCTGAAGGAGGTTGTAAGCCAGTTACCATACTGAAAAATCACGTGACAAACTGATTGTAGTAATTACTGTTAGTGATTTTAAAGTAGACTTCCCCTATGGTGAAAGCAGTTGACCACTTACTGAGTAGTAACTTAGTACAGTTATAGTTGTGCGTGTAATTATTTGAGCAGTTTTGTAACTTCTCAACCCAATCAGAAACGTGTGAGGGTGGGACTTACCTCTGAATATATCCCTGAATATTAGGGTAGCCCTGCAAAACAGTGGTGAAAGTGACGAAGCTAAACACCTGGATTCCATCTACAGCTTGGTTGTGGTGTAATGTGAAATGGCAAAGCTGTTGCCATTTACGGTACAAGCAGTAGTGCTTCACTGGATCCAGACCTCCTCATAGTGCTGAACTTGTTCCTCAACCCTTGTTTTCTACCCTGAAGTATCCCAGAACAATATAATAATTTTCCCTGATGAAGTCACATTACAGTGGAACCTCGGTTTATGAACACCTCGGCTTACGAATTTTCAGTTTACGAACGCCGCGGACCCATCTGGAACGGATTAATTCACTTTCCATTACTTTCAATGGGAAAGTTCGCTTCAGTTTATGAACGCTTCAGTTTATGAACAGACTTCCGGAACCAATTGTGTTCATAAACCGAGATACCACTGTATTGGCTATGCTATATTGTGGTGCTGGATTGTATAAAACAGCAGTTTCCAAACTGTACACAGGGGCACACTGGTCTGCTCTGAGAGAACTGCTGATACGTTATAAGAAGAACATTAATTAAGTAATGCACCTGCAAGTACCATCCCTGGAGGAGGAGGAGGAGGAGACCTGCATTTTTGCATGATTCAGTGCTCAGGGCTTTCCTGCTTCATGTCAGCCAAAGCTGGGGCTGGCAGATGTGCCACATACCTACATTTGGTGAGAGGCATCTAACTCAGTTACTTCTAATGCATCAAAAGAGGTTTCTCCTTGTGTCTCTGTATGATTAACTGCTCCAGCATTGCCTCATTCCTATACATTTCTGCTGTAGCAGTACTTCCACGTCTCCGGCAAGTATTACTGGATTGTTCAGCAGTTTGCAGTGCACAAATGCAGCGTAATTATCCAGCTCTAGGGGAAGCTGCCTCTTGCATCTCTGCAACTCTGGACTTCTCCTTTTGATCAGGACTTATGCTCAGAGCAGTTGCTTGCGGAAAACAACATGGAACAGGGTTTCTCCGGTGGTGGGTAATCTTAGAGTGTGGGTTGTTTGGGTATTATTTAAGTAGCATTTTAATAACTGAATGCATACAGAATACAGTAATATAGCAAAGATGATTTTATGCTTCTTAAATGAGACACACAACTGGATATTTTATGGTTGAATTATAGCTGTGAGGCCAACTTTAAATAATTTGTGCAATGCACTCCTCTCGTTCCAGGCTGTTAGTGAATTGATGCTAGAGTCTTGAGGAGTTAGCAATTTGATTGCTGCAGCAAAACTGTTGGAGACCCTTACCATGGAGCTATGTTTGTGTCCAAAACGCCTTTCCCAGTTTCTTTCTCACCTAAAATAGGGAAATATGGATTCATACATATCAGTGCCACCAGCAGGAAATGGTTATCAGATTTCCCTCGCTATAACCAGTTAGTTCCCCATTGTAAGCTGCCTTGTTCTGTGCAACTGAAATGCATATGCAGATAATTGTATACATATTGTAGTTTTACTAAGAAATAAAAATGGTCACAAATGTGCTTCCTAAGGAAACGCTTAAAAGAATAAAATAGAGTGAAGTGTCTTAGCTTTTATGGCATCACTCTTTCTAGGTTGTCTAGACTTAACATGCTCATCCATTAATCTAAATATTTGTGTGTGTGTTACTTAGGGATTTCTAGGTGATAGAGGACCTCCAGGACCACCAGGCCCCAAAGGTGTTGAGGTAAGAAAGCTACATTGTTCCCTTAATTTCACATCATTTTTTCCCTTGAAATTGGACTCCATTTTCACTAACGTGGTTCCTTTTGTTTGCAAAGATATCGACCTTCTGTTTTGGCAGGTGTTGAATAGAAACTGTTGCAGATCACTGTGCTATTTATTTCTTTTGATTCCTTATGCACTGTTTAGATGAGCTGAATCTGGCAGCTTGCAGATATACTGAAGAATTAAGTTTCACATTCTGAAGAAGAATGATCAGGATGCCTAAATAAATTGAATGAAGTTTTTGAGTGCATACATTTTTTTTCTTTGTAAGGTTAGTTTTAAGAGGTATTAATGTTAAAAGATATTCCACTTGCTGTGGAGACAGCGGAGATATCGTAACATTGTGACCATCAGAAACATAGGTATAAGTAGCATCAACATAGGGTTTAATGAATATGTGTTTACCTTGAGAATTCCAGTAAATACAGCCAATCAAATACTTGGTGTGTGTATTCTAGATGGTGAGTGAGATAAAGATGGAGAACCAATTGCCTTCTAAATGTTGTTTGACTACAACTTCCATCAACCCTAACCATTGGCCACTCTGGCAGGGGCTGAAGGGAGTTGTAGTCCAACAACATTTGGAAGGCCACAGGCTTCCCTCCTGTTTCTGGATCTATGACTGCTAGTTAATAGATTAAAAAAAAACACCCTCATGTTTAACTGCACACAGAGCCATTTGGGTGTTTAAGAGAATTGTGCTTAAAATAAACACAGTTTTCAAGAATGGAGAAGAATGGCTAACCTGTTTCTATTTCAGGGAGAAGAAGGACTTGTTGGCCCTATCGGGGGAGCTGGACCAAGGGTAAGTAACTTCATATTTTAGAACCGCCGTAGAAGACCTGTTCGAAGTGAAATTCTCCAACTGTTTGCCATTGTGGACTGATGGGCATGAGTTGGGTTTATATTTCTGTCACTGACTTTTTAGAGGGGTCATCCTGTTGCTAAGTGGATCAATAGGGCATAGGAAACCCTCAGATTCCTGCTTGGTTGTGACACTTGCTAGGTAGTCTTGGGCATGAAACTCTCTCTTGACGTCCCTGCCTCATAGGGCTCTGAGAGGTTCAGATGAAAGCTGGGAAGGGAACATAGTCAGTGTTGTCCAGTTTTCTGCTTCCATCAGTGATCTGCCAGGTGCCTCAGGGTAAAACTGCGTGATGCCCTTACTGCACCACATGCAGCTGTCTCTTTGTCTTTCTAAGATTAGTTACAGCCATGTCCCCCATTGTTACTGGATTGCAGTGCGCAGGGAGGGGAGGGTTATCTCTTTGCCGCTCAGCTGTGATCCTTCTGAAAATCACCCGTTCACACCCCCTATTTTATTTATATACTTCCATCTCATGAAACATCAGGGCACCGTTCAACAATAGGCAAACAGTAAAACATGGAAAACAATATTACACCAGGAGGCCTAGAGAAGAGAAGAGGGAAAGAAAAGTAAAAAGAAATCTAAGAGAAGAGAAGAGAAGCTCTTATTGGCGTCAAACGTTACTTCTTTTTTTACAAAGACTCATTACCACTTTGGGGAGGCAATTTTAGGAGGCTGCAGTTGGGAAGAAGGGATAATTGTACCTTCTCTGTGTGTTTTGATCCCAACTCATCAAGCATGACATGTAGTTTGACCCTCAGAGAAGTTCAGAGAAGTTGGGGGGTAATGGAAGCAGCCATCACTTGATGTTTGTTGCCACCATCTGGTCATCAAAGGTATACTGCATCTGGATGTGAAAGTTGCACTGAAATGGGAATGGTATTATTGCAAGCAGCAGTAGTTCATGTTTTCTGCTCTTCGCCTTCCTGCCTCTTATCTGAGGGCCAAAGTTGACAGGACAGTGTTCACATAACTGCAAGAATGGTGTCATTTCTGGTTTGGCTCTGACAAGGTACCAGATGGAAAACAATATATAAAATGTCAAGGTTTATGAAAGCTGAATGATATCACTTTGCTTTTTATTATTTTTTGAAAATATATGCTCTACTGAAATGTATGTACTTAATTAATTAAACAAGTTTTCTATTCTATTTTCTGTTTGCTTTTTCCTCTGAAGACCCAGGATAGATGTGGAGTTTTTTTTTTAAAAAAAGGCCCAGGCAAATGCTTTCACCAATAATATGAAGGAATATATCCCTAGTTTAATCTCTTCTGCACGTGCAGCTTGCCACAATCTCATAACACTTTCTGCATCTGCTGATTAGATGTTCTTCTAGAGCTTCACAAGAAGACACTTTTATAATATTTTTGGGACCTTGCTTGATGAGGAGGATGCTAAACATGTTCCTCGGTTATCTAATGAGTTGATATTAATGGTGCAATTGCTGGAAATTCATTCTCTTAAAATTTATCCTTGCACCTTTGATAGCAACCAGTTTTCCATATTCCATTTCTTGTCTTTCACTGTAAGAACATCCCAGAATTCAGTATGATTTTAAGAAATAAATTCAGTGAATTTTAAGGAATAATTTTAAGGAATAAATTCAAGTTTTTATTATGTTTATTAATTTTTAATCCATTAAAATACTCTGCTAATGCGACCTTTTTATAAAAGTAATATTTGAGGTTCTTCTGCACATTATTTATTCTGTTCCCAAACCTTGTTGTTGTTTAGTCGTTTAGTCGTGTCCGACTCTTCGTGACCCCATGGACCATAGCACGCCAGGCACTCCTGTCCTGCACTGCCTCCCGCAGTTTGGTCAAACTCATGTTCGTAGCTTCGAGAACACTGTCCAACCATCTTGTCCTCTGTCGTCCCCTTCTCCTAGTGCCCTCAATCTTTCCCAACATCAGGGTCTTTTCCAAGGATTCTTCTCTTCTCATGAGGTGGCCAAAGTATTGGAGCCTCAGCTTCACGATCTGTCCTTCCAGGGAGCACTCAGGGCTGATTTCCTTAAGAATGGATAGGTTTGATCTTCTTGCAGTCCATGGGACTCTCAAGAGTTCCCAAACCTAGCGCACATCAAATTGCCCAGGTTGTTACTGTGTGTAATATAGCATATTCTGTGTTACTTTAAGCTTCTTTTGTTCAAATAAATACAAGAGCCTCTATATGTTCAATTTTCAGTTCTAGCTAATCAACAGTGGCAAAGTTTAGCTAAGCATTGCTTTTACTGTGTCAGCGTAACTCAGCTCAGTCCATTGAAGCATGGGCAGGTATTTTGTGTCAGGCATGATGCAACTCTGGTGCATTTCATTATTCCAAACCCATTCAAAAACAGAGGTTTTTCTTTATTTGAATGCAGGGAAAGCCTGGTCGAAAAGGTTATGCAGGTGAACTGGGACCAGAAGGCCTGAAGGTAGGGTTGAGTTTTTTCTGAATTTGCTGCTGTAAATATATATATATATATATATATATATATATATATATATATATATATATATATATATATAGTATATATATTGTCTAGCTAATACTAGGTTCAGAGATGAAAACTGAAAGCTATTAAAAATATATATCAATTTTTATTGCAATTTATTGTTCCTTTTTCCAAAAAAATGAAACTCAGAGTGACTTACAAAAATGAGCATTCGGAACAAGGATAAATAAACCAAAAATTATTTCTCTCTCCCCCCCCCTCTCTCTCTGATTCAACTTCACCCCAACATACCCAAGGATAAGCAGAAGATCCCCACCTTCTCTTCTCCAGCAGCCTTTCCTATCTCCACCAACATTTTCAGTATGCTCCTTGATCCACCCGAGAGGCTTTTGGGGATGTTATGGGCACCCGAGGGAGAAGGTGATAGGAAGCTTCCCTTCTGTGGCTCCAAGCCATAATCTCCAAGTGTGTAGGACTTTGTGCACATGTTGGCCACCTGCCCATAAAACACACAGCGGTGTCCACTCTTATAAAGAAAGTCCAAATGGTGAAGGCGCCCATAATCAAGAGACCATAGTCAGCAGGAACAAATCATATACGTAATCATAGAATTGTTGAGTTGGAAGGGACCCCAAGGGTCATCACCAATCCAACCCATTGCAATGCAGGAATCCTGTCACTCTAGCCCACCCCAGCAAGCTTTGGGTTGAGGGTTAATGTGATGAAATGTTTAAGGCAGAGGATTGCTTGTGTTGCTTTTGCTGTCCCCAACCCAGGACTTCAAAGCAGGCAACAATGTGTCAATTATTCTACCCTATCCAGACCAGCAAACCACTATCTAGAGACCACTTTGAGTAAAAACAACTTACGCCGCTTCTCAAAAATATACAGGCTTGGGCTGTGGCAGGTGTCTAGGAGAAGAACATATTGATGCCCACAAGAGATGCCATTGTAGATCTGACCTGGTGCATTGATGGTGTACTTTTTTTTTAAGTGTCCCTAGACATGGTGGAGGATAGGGGCAGGGGGGAAATCTCCTCGATACGCTTGTTTTTTTAGTGGTTTATGTGTCATCAAAATTACCTCTGCTTGAACCTGGAATGTAGTCGGGAGTCAGGTTGGGATCGATGGTGCATTGTACTCCTTATGACCCACTCCTTCAGGATGCAAGTCATTTTGCACCAGTTGAAGCCTCTGAATGTCTCTGAAAGCTTCTCCACAAATGACCTTACAGTTTTACCTGGAATAGGTATATTGAAGGTGCGCATAGGCATGTTTGTGAGTAGCATCTGGTGTGGTGCTGTGTGCGTTCATTCACCTGTGGGCCATGGAAGATGGAGTGAAAAGGCCTCCTGCCAAGTACACAATTGCCTCAGTTTTTGAGTAACATGTATGCATTACTTCTTCCTGAACTAATCAGCCTCATCCGACAAATAATCAATGAATATATTGTGCTTTTAAAAGGGGGCTCTGGCCAAGTATCATTATTACAAAATGCAAAATAAAGCCAATTTATTTTAACATGGCAAACTTGTAAAGATGAGTAGTATTGGAAAAGCAAAAATATTTTATTCTGTGCATTGATAAACTGCCTTAGGGACGCTGGTCTCCGACCGTAATAAATTATTCATTCATTCATGCCTTAGGGAGAGGAAATGCATTAAGCTGTTTGAGGTACTGTAAGTAAGGACTGAAAACTCCCTCTCTGTTAAAATGAAATTGTGTGCTAAATTACTAAATCTATTTTTTTTTAATTCACAGGGAGAAACAGGAGATCAAGGAATTATTGGGAAAATTGGTGAAACAGTAAGGATAAATTTATGTTTTATTCACCATATGGTATGTTTTGTAATGGTAGCCAGTGATTTGGAATGGGAAAACTTACAACTTACGGTAAATAGTGGTGCTGGGGGCAGGGGAAGAACTTGGCATGGGGCTGCAGTTTTCAATGGCATCCCAATAGCAGCTTAAGAAGAGCAATTTTCTTCTGTTTTCTTCAGAAGTGTTAAACTCCTGCCCCCAATCTGCTGCAGTCTCGGTAATTATCAGCCCCTCTCAAGAGCTGCTATTTGCGTTTTTAAAAACATGCATGTTACATGCAAAGTTGCATGCAATATCACATTTAATTTGGTTTGTATAAATGGTACAAAGGTGCTCACTGTTATAATTAGGACTTCCTTGACATCTTTTCACAGATTCTGTAGGAGCGCTTTCTTTCAATAGTTGACCTAAAGACCTGACATTGTTGTAGACATGCTTTAATTCACCTTTATGGTGTCCATAAACAATACCAGTTTTCTTGTTCCCAACAACCACTACCGGGGGCCCTCAGATCCCCATGAAGTTTGAAAGGAACCAGGGCCGTCTTACCTGTAGGCGCTAGGGGTGCGGGGCACCTGGGTGCTGGACTCTCAGGGGCGCCAGGCTGAGAGTTCAGGGCCCGAGAGTTGAGTCCAGGGAAGAGCCCGTCTGTTGGTTGGAGAGCCGTGATGGGCTCTTCTGCTGCGGGCGGCTCTGCGCCGTGAGTTCAGGGGTGCCCGAGCCAGCGAGATGCTGAGGCAGCCGACCGGTTCCGCCCTCTTGCGTGCCTTGGGCTGGGCAACCTGAGGCGTGCGTGCAGGGTGGATCTTTGCACCCCGGCACCGCATATGCTTAAGACAGCCCTGAAAGGAACACAAAACAGAATAATTAGTACTGACCATGAGTAATGTGCCTCTGCTCCACTGAGGGGAAGGAGCTTGTATTTCTCTGGTGACACAAAAAGAAAACAAAAGAAAGAAAGAAAGTCTTGATTAATTTACGATTGGGTGTGTATGTTGATTATAGATGCTATTCTGCATTAGCTTTGGTATTGGCTTTTGGAAATAATTGCTACTCAAGATGAATATCATTATTTGCTCACATTCACTCTATTTCTTCCTTTGTCCACCATGGTGGGCTCTACTGATATAACTCAGAGAAAAGCGAAATCAAACAAATGGGCGCTAGACATGCACAGAGTTCCAGCTAAACCAAGCTTCTTGATAACAGTGTGGAGATGTACCTTCAAGTGTGGTGCAAAGTAATTACTTTAAAACAAAAAACAAAAAAACCTTAAGAGCATGGTCATGTGCACATAATGAAGTTTACTGGAATTTGGGGTTTTTTCAAGTTGCCGTTGGTGCTTATGTTTTTCCATAAATAATATTTAGGGCAATGCCTATATTTCATATACAATAAAGAGGAGATCGAGTTATAAACTCCGAAAATATTAACACAAGACACTACTAAACATGTTCATCTGCTGGGGCACAAATTTTGCAATGGAGCTAATAAAATATGAAGAAAAGTATTTTAGATGGCATGTCTTGCAATACTTTGAAACAGATGTTGGAGAATATCACCACAAGTGAAATAAATTTTGGAATAGTGGTTACACACACACATACACACACACACACACACACACACTTTATCGTTTCATTCTTCAAAATACTGGCAGACATTCATCCCTGCTTCTTGTAAAGACATAGGTAAATATTATTGCCCCTCATTTTACAAATCAAGAATCTGAGGTAGACATTAACCAAGATGAACAGGGGAGGTCCAATCCAAAATACCAGTGTGGCATACTATCTGGAAAGAATTTTGGAGAAATGTTCATGGATTCATTGGTATTCTTTTGTAATAAACTGTATGCCTTGGAATATAAAGCAAAACAGGGTTAAAGTTTAGCATCTGGTCTCAGCCTTTTTATTGAATCCACACTGTAATTAAATTTTACGGATATTTTGTATAGGTAATCCCAAAGTTGTCTCTTGGCCTAGTGGAACTACTGAGCTTTTTTAAAAAAACAAAAAAACAACAGCTGTCTCTGTGTTGGATCTCACTCAGTTTGTGGCATTTCGGCATTTCCTTGAGCTATGTTGTGTATCCTGTGTCGGTGACTGAAGTTTCCTGGAGCTTTAAAAATAATTCTATGGTAGTTGTTCACAAGGTTCTTAAACTGTGATTCCATATATGACGCAGGGACAATCTGAGACCCCATCTTCCGGGGCTGCACTCCCATGTGTGTCACACGACCCACGTGAGATCGTGGCCCTGAAAAAGTGCTGGGGAATGGGAGATAGTGGCCAGAAATTGTGCGAGAGCACGGCGCCCAAAATGGCTGCCATGCTCTCGCAAGAAAAAATGGAATCAGGACAGCTGAGGCATATGTGATTCATGTGCATGAACTGATTGACTGAGCTATCTCCCAGGTTCTGATGACAAGATGAATCTTGCTAAAATTTGAGAATTTTTCAACAGAATTGAATGTGAAAGTAGAACTGAATGAATTGTTTAGTTGAGTCTTAAATGTTTGCGCTCTGACCCAGGTGGCGCTGTGGGTTAAACCACAGAGTCTAGGGCTTGCTGATCAGAAGGTCGGCGGTTCGAATCCCTGCGACGAGGTGAGCTCCCGTTGCTCGGTCCCAGCTCCTGCCCACCTAGCAGTTCGAAAGCACATCAAAGTGCAAGTAGATAAATAGGGACCGCTCTGGCGGGAAGGTAAACGGCGTTTCCGTGTGCTGCTCTGGTTCGCCAGAAGCAGCTTTGTCATGCTGGCCACATGACCCGGAAGCTGTCTGCGGACAAACGCCGGCTCCATCAGCCTATAGAGCGAGATGAGCGTCGCAACCCCTGAGTCGGACACGACTGGACCTGATGGTCATGGGCCCCTTTACCTTTACTGGAGACAAAATATTAGTCGTCCCCTTAGGAACACATAGAAACTAATACAGAATATTAGAACAGTGGTCTGAAGGATGAAATACTCAAGAGAGAGAAAGGGATAACTCACGTTAAAATAGAATCCCACGTTATTTGCCTCCAAACCACATACAGTGGAACCTCGGTTTACGAACACAATTGGTTCCAGAAGTCTGTTCATAAACCGAAGTGTTCGTAAACCGAAGTGAACTTTCCCATTGAAAGTAATGGGAAGTTGATTAATCCGTTCTAGACGAGGAAAAACACCCCCTAGAACGGATTAACCGCTTTGCTCCGATGCCTTCCGGAGGCCGGGGAGCGTTTCCGCGACTGGGCTGTGCAGCCGCGAAAGCAGTCCCCGGCTACCGGAAGCGGTCCCGCGGCCTCCGCAAAGGCCGCAAAAGCGGTCCCCGGCCTCCGCAAAGGCATCGGAGTGAAGTCCCAGCTCCGATGCCTTCCGGAGGCTGGGGCTTCGCTCTGATGCCTTTGCGGAGGCCGGGGAGCACTTTCGTGACTGCAGCCCAGTCACGGAAACGCTCCCCGGCCTCCGCAAAGGCATCGGAGCGAAGCCCAGCCTCCCTGAAGGTATCCGACGCTCCGATGCCTTTGGGGAGGTTTGGCCTTTGCTCCGATGCCTTCGGGGAGGCCGGGCCTTCACTGCGGGCCTCTAGGAGGCATCGGAGCGAAGGCCCGGCCTCCCCGAAGGCATCGGACGCTCAGTAGACCTCCGGCACCTCGGTTTACTAATTTCCGGGTTAGGATAGTTCGTAAACCGAAAGTTCGTAAACCGAGGTGTTCGTAAACCGAGGTACCACTGTATATATTTGTGTAACCTTTGCCCACTACTTTACAAATGAGTATTATGTACAGAAGCGGCCTTAATTCCCTCTAAAAATATTATCGATATTGCATACAACATATGTCAAATGTATTGTTTGTTTGGTTTCTTTTCAAGAAACAAAGCTGTATTTACACAATCAAATATATAACCAGACGTATATTTATTGTAAAAACTCATCTTGCAACTTTACTTCATTGGAAATGATCAAATAAATAAACAGCACATTTGGCCTATATGATGCAGTAGCCAAAAAAGAAAAATGCTTTTAAAAAACAATCGTAGTGAACTATGGTGAGTTGTGTACACAACACCTAATTGTAAATGTTGCAATTACTGCATTTAAGGAATATTTTTGAGGTAGATGATAACATTGAATAGTAATGGAAAGAACTTTTTGGCTTTGGTTCAGTATTACCATAAGTGCATAAACTTGACAAATCCATGGAGCTGAACAACTGAGCCTCCCTATTCCGTTTACAGCTCTCCTGGCCAAATTCTGTACCAGGCGCGCAGCTTCCAGACCAAGGGTAGACTGAAATAGTATATATGGATTTTGAAATCCTTTCTTGGCTTTTATCAGTGATGTATGCATGAATGTGGATGGTATCTATAGTCCCACTGATAGATGATAGGAATAGCATTAAATGTGTGCACAGTTTACCTCTCTCTGGCTTTTCCAGAGTGGAAGGGCATCAAGGAAGCTTTATAAAATGGGTGTCTGATGTGCTGAAAATCATGAAACTTTTGAAGCAGCAGATAAAAGTTGTGGAAAATTCTGCAGGAATAATGGGAATGCCTTGCTATAATAGGATTTTAACAGGCACAGCTGGCCATAGTTCTTTCATATGTGGAGGCTATGCATGTAAGTTGTCTTTGCCACAGTTATTGCTTACAATGAGTCTGCAGACACTTCCAAGCAAGCCAGTATATTGGTTTCCCCCCCCCCCCTTCATTGTTGTTGTGAGCCTTGGAATGCAACAGGCTTTTTTTATATGAGGGGAAGCTAATTTGTTTAAGATCCTTATTAGATCCATGACTTTGACAGAATAGAATTTAATACCTGAAGTCGAATTCTGCAGCTTTCCCTGGCTGGTAAGATTAGCCACCTCTTACAGAATCAGCAGATTCCTTTAGACAGCATTTGATTAATTTAATGAGAACTAAAAGAGTTCAGCCAGAGCAGATTTACAATGCTGATGAGACAAAGTGTTTTTTTGGGTTGGTTTTTTTTTTTAAGCGATGCCAAGAAAAACATTGGCTTCAGCTACTGAGAAAATTGCCCCTGGATTAGAGGGAGAAAAGTCTCAACTGTGCTGGCATGCACAGTTGAGTTCCAGATTTTTAAATTACTAGCTGGCAAAACTTTGAAACCACATTGTATTATGCGCAGACACATGTAACCTGTCTTGTCTATCGCTGAGCATAATCCACTGCATGAATGGCTTTAGACGTTTGAAAAAGATGATTGAAAGATTACATTCTTTCACACATGAAAACTAATGTGATCTACAAAAGCGTTATGTTTCTTGGCTGCCATTATTACTTGGAAACATTATAACTCATTGCCAAGGGGCGGAGGGAACACCCTCTGAATATTTTATTAACATGGATGTGGGTCTCTCGTAGAGAAGCCCAATATAAAATTCAGTCTGCAGACAGTCAGACCAAGATAGAAAATGTCTTGGCACATTGAGCAGACCAAAGGACCATAAAGTGCAAGAATGTTGAGCTGTTGTCAGAAGGGCAAATAAGAATGTCATATGAGCATATGAAGCTTCCTATTGGTCTATCCAGCCCAGTACTGCCTGTTCTGATTTGCTCTTTCAGGCCTCAAGCAGTGGCCCTTGCTAACCCAGTGAGTTCTTTAAACTGGAGATAAAACCCAGGATCAACCCTGGAATCTTTTGCATTCAAAGCATGTGGTCCAGTGTTATAGTATGGGATACCACCAAACAAATGCCTGCAAACTGTATTTAAATACATAAATCTGTTGGTAGACAGGTATTCATTACAAGTATATGCATTCTGTTCTAGCAACAAACACACAGAGGGTAACTAAAACAATGTACAGGAGTTCTGCTAGAAATGATATGCCTGGTTGAGCTATAACAGGCTCACGTTTAAGAAAAGGCATGGCCAATATTTTTTTTATAGACCTGCTTGCTTGGAAGCTTTGCACTTAACTGCCTCATTGCTAAACTTGTTTTAGGCCTTGAGGATACCCAATTTATCTAGGAGAGAAAATCATAATTGCCTATGCCCAAAATTAAAAGGAAAATTGAAATTGCTTTAAATGATTGAGGACTTGAAGATGCTGAGTAGAACAAATTCTTCGAACTTTGTAGAAATGCCTCAGGTTTGGAGATAAGGAGCCAAGAAATAGAAGGCAAAGCAATAAATCTGCAATATGATTGCAGAAGAACTGGACTGCTATTGTTTCATTAGCACAAGATATAACTATCTAAGCCAGTTTTCAAAATTAACATCTGTATTGCAAGAGTGTGGGTTTGTAGCATCACATGGCTCATAAGTCTCTGAGCCATGCATTCCAAGGTAACTCACAACATGAAAAAAGAATTGCAACAAAACACATAGGTGCAGTTCAAATGTGCGGCCTTGTGATTGAGCACATACCCGTCTGTTTGCATCATCTGGAGGAGGAGACAGGAAGCATCTGTTTCCTGGTTTAAGCTAACCACAGTTTGTTATGTCTGGACCGGGATCTGTGGTTAGTTTAAACTACAGTTTATTCGAACTAGCCAGGACCATAGACCACAGTGTATCTTTATTTGTTTAAGGAAACAGGTTAAACCCAGTTACAGGTAGGTAGCCGTGTTGGTCTGAGTCGAAGCAAAATAAAAAAATTCCTTCAGTAGCACCTTAAAGACCAACTAAGTTTATATCTAAGTTTGTATCTGAAGAAGTGTGCATGCACACGAAAGCTCATACCAAAATATAAACTTAGTTGGTCTTTAAGGTGCTACTGAAGGTTAAACCCAGAAGCAGATGCTGGTGACGTCTGCCAGAGAAATGGGGTGATTGCTTGACCTAAAACTTGATCCGGTCCATTTGTTATATTTCAGTGTTCCGTCCAAATGACATTACATCAGAAACAGGCCTCAACAAATTAAATTTACAATTAAAGCAGCAGGAGCAAATCCAATTTAAAACAGAAGGCTTTTTAATTTTTTTAATCTCATTAAATGGCTGGAAAAGCAACAGCATTTTTAGCTGACCTTTAAATGCCATCAAAGAGCATGCTACTGGCGCGGACAGGAGAAAGGCGTTCCTTAGACTTGGAACAACTAAGTAGGCCTTGCCTTCACCATCACCTCACCTCAGAACACCAATAACGAACGGGGCATGTTTGGATGAGAACCGACAGTCCTTCAGGTGCCCTAAGCCCAGACCATTTAAGATTCATAGGTAAAAATCAGCACTTTGATCCGTGCCCGAAAAGTAAGTGGTAGTCTGTGATGATTTTTTTTTCAATACTGAAGGTGGCAGAAGAAACTTGAGAAAATGACACTGAGGGAATTGAGCCTAGAGAGCTATATAATTTCTGTGTATTAAGTGCCCTGTGTTGATTCCTATGGTTGCTCCAGAAATTCAACCACTCCTGACTTGGAGTGCCTTTCAGGGCTCTTAAAACACTTCCTTGCGGGAGAGGCAAGCTTTTATGAACTCCCCTGAGCAATGCACGACCTTATTTGGATCAGAGCAATAGCTGGATTAGAGATGGGTGCATTGCTTCCACCCACCCACCCTTGCTTGTCCCTGCCAGCCCCCAAAGCACCCTTTCCTTCTTTTTCCTTCCCTTCCCTTCCCTTCCCTTCCCGGGATTGTGGCAGCAACAGCAGAAAAGGGAACAAAGAAGTTATTTTTCCTTCCTCGTCCCAGCTCTCAACTATTGCTACTGCCAAACAAGAACGAAACAAACCAGTAACCCCCAACCCCAAAAAACTTAGTTGTTTGTGTTTGGGGTGACTTGAACCATATTTTCATTTGCTTAGGTTGGTTCTGAAACGAAATGAGAATTTCTTGCTTGAGAATCCTTGGCTGATCCTATATTATTTCAAATGCACATTTGAAATGTGGACGCCGTGTGGTTCATCTTGCAAAATGTATTTAACCCAGTGGTGGGTTAACGACACAGGTTTTTACCCTGACTCATGAACCTTTGATTTGCTACCAGGTTAAGATTTCACAAGTCGGAAAATGTTAACACAACCGTCAACCCGACTCAGTTCTTTGGAACCTTTAGAAGGAAAACACACCTTTATAATCATATTCCCAACATGAGTGAGTTTCTGTGGATCCTGGTGCGCCTGGCATAACATTCTTAGTACTTCAGCTAAGTGGCAGGAAATTGAGTTTGAAATATGAAGGTGAGGCATCAACCCAAGGACCACACACAAAAATTCCGGCTTGTCAGTCTGATGGAGTGAAGCAGCCCTTACTCTGTGAATTGAGTACTGTATTGGGTTTGGTTATAACTTAGTGCCAAATGAACTATGGTTTTGTTAGGTCTGGAAAACTCTACAATCTTAAGATGACATGCTTGTGGCAAATAGCTGCTTTACACAGAAGTACGGCCTGTAGTTTGCTTACTCTCTAGAAATTCTGTATATGACTCCTACCTTAATGGGGTTTGTTGGGGTGGGGACTCGCATGCATGTGCATTTGGGGGTATTTAAATTTAAGCAGCCCAATGAGGACTGAGCATGATCAGTAGCCATGGAATGTACCGTGGGATGTTGGAAAAGGAAAAATGGAATGGGGCGACAGGATGAGATGATTGGAATGCCCTTCTTGGAGAGAATGGGTGCCTGGAACTCTGAATAGGAAGAAAGATATACTGTACTGCAATATTTTGTTACAGGCCTCACTTGTAGTTTTATAGGTAGCGATTACAAAAGACTGCAGCTCTTCTTTGAAGTTGCTCCTCTTTTAAAAACAATAGGCTGGACAACAGATAAGGAGACTCAAATTATATCCAAATAGTACTGTACTTTACTGTACTGCTGTGAGTTTTTATCCATATAGAGAAATCACGGTACATACCAGTACCTGTAATCACCTGTGAAACATCAGTTTCAACAACAACAACAACAAATTAAAGTTCCTATAAATGAACAGTTGTTCCTGATTCATTGATCCATCTGGAATGATGAAACACACTAGTCTCTCCAGGATAGTTATGTGTTGCAATTCTTCAAATTTGATAGATCTCCTTTTATAGGAAAATTACGTCTTGTGCTTCAGTATACAGAACAAGCTGTCTGAAATACTTTTATAACTCCGCTGCCTCAAGAAAATCTGTGTTTCTTTTTCTTTTACCAAAAAAAGAAAAGAAAAAAGTGATCAGGGTTCTGTTACATATGTCCTTAATTCCATGCTAGTCGTTTTCCCTGGAATTACCATCTGTCCACTTAACTTTTTGCAGAGGATCCATGCAATGTCAAATTGTTGCAGTCTGTTTTGTGCAGGGGTCCCCAGACTTACCGCGCGGCGGGCCGGTGCCCGCCGCGCCGACCGCGCGGTGGGCCGGAGGGCAGGGGAGTGCGCGCGCAGCGGGCCGGAGGGCGGGGGAGTGCGCGCCCATGCGCATGCGCACACGCACACGGGCGGGGAAAAAATCGCCGAAAATCGCTTGTGCGCATGCGTATGGGCCTCCCCCGACCCGGAAGTGCACCAGAAATGACCTCTTCCGGGTAGGGAGAGGCCCATATGCATGCGCACAAAGGATTTTCGGCGATTTTTGGCCGATTTTTTAGATCGTCGCTGCGCCGCGCGCCGTGAGAGCGGGCGGCGGCAGCGGGCGGCGGGGGTCATCGCGGGCCGGATTGGAAGGCCGATTGGGCCACATCCGGCCCGGGGGCCGTAGTTTGGGGACCCCTGGTTTTGTGTGTTGTCCCCCCTCCAGGCCTGATCTGTGGTGATCCCCACCCCTCCCCACATTTTAGCAATAAAACACTGTCCAGTGTGGACAGGCAAAGTACTATCAAGGCTTTTTGTGGCCCCTGTGTGTTTAATTAAAGTTTCTTACTTGCAGATCCAGTCCATTTAATTGCTTCCTGTTGATCATGGTTTGTCATAATTGTATGCCGCCTTTACAACAAGAAGAACAGCGATACATCTTAGTTGGGGGATTAGTGATTAATAGGTTTACTCGATATATCATAATTTCATTATTTATATCCCACTCATCTGGCTGGGTTCCCCCAGCCACTCTGAGCAGCTTACAACATATCTTAAAACATAATAATAACAATAACAATAATAATAATATTTATACCCTGCCCATCTGGCCGAGTCTCCCCAGCCACTCTAGGCGGCTCCCAATCGAATATTAAAACAATACAGCACCTTAAAATCCTTAAAAACTTCCCTAAACAGGGCTGTTTAGCCCTGATGGCCCCAACATTGCTTTGTATTCATGCTGTGGGGTAATGGAAGGGTTTACCTTCTCATATATATATTTTTCTTTTTTATATAGTGAAACATTGACATAAAAATGGAAAGAAAACCAATAATTAAAGCTCCTCACCCTTGCAGGAGCAGAAACCAACAATGATGCCATTAGCAGGCTGATGATTAGTAATCCCCAGCTGTAATAAACATAAATAAGGAAGGAAAAAGCTGAATCGGGAAACTATTAATTGACTTTGTGTAGGACCTTTGCCCAACAAGCTGTGATTGTAAGTAGAAGAAGAGTTTCGATTTGATATCCCGCTTTATCACTGCCCGAAGGAGTCTCAAAGCGGCTAACAATCTCCTTTCCCTTCCTCTCCCACAACAAACACTCTGTGTGGTGGGTGGGGCTGAGAGACTTCAGAGAAGTGTGACTAGCCCAAGGTCACCCAGCAGCTGCATGTGGAAGAGCGGAGACGCGAACCAGGTTCCCCAGATTATGAGTCTACCGCTCTTAACCACTACACTACACCACCGCTCTTAACCACACACTATAAGTAAGCATTATAGAAAAATGTTGGCCATAGGGAAGGGCATTTCGGGGTAACGTGGCAGTTCTCTCTCTGGCTGTATGGACTCCCTGATTTAATTCCACTTCCAGCTAGTTACAGAAAAGTAATGCATCAGCAACGCTAAGGCTTGTTTGGATGCAACATTAGCACAGCAAGATAATGCAATTGAAATGCAGGCTTTATTAATTTGGGGGTGCAATAGCTAACTACCAGTATGGCTTTCCACCAAAGAGGCAACACTATCCACCTGCTAGTTCCTAACTCTTCCTATTCTTGGTGCTCCACCACTCCACCCCTTAAACTCCCTGAACTTGAGGTATTTTGTGCCTGTAGGCATTTCCTTCCATTGCTCTCTTGTTGGAAGCAACTGTATGTGAAAAGTGCACTTTTCAAAAACATATCATGCCAGAAAGGAAGGCACAAACTTCAGCCAATGAATCAGCTTTCTCAAATGAGAAGTGTGCATAGCAGTAGTGGGGAAATGATAAGATAAATGTAGATGAGGTAATTGTTTTGAGCATCTGGAATCCCTTCAGAAAACTGGTAGAAATTCTGCGTTGGAGGTACAGGAAGAAGTAATGTGTATATAAATATACGTGATAAGTAACTGCTTGTGCAGGGAATTCATGGAGCTACCTAGTTATAATCTTCTTTCTAAAAGGGTCTACTGAAGCATGATTATCGTTGCTATTACATGCTCAAGTGTCCCCCCCCCCACTAAGCATGCAGCATGTTTCCAATTATTTTTACTGTAGTCCAACTTTTTAACACACAGCAGATGCCCTGGCAGAAGCCTTGCCTGACTTAAGCATGTGTTAGATGTGGGATCTACCCTCTGATTAATTTTCCAGAAGAACGCATGTGTCAAGGAGGCTTCTAAAAAGTCATCTTTGCCGTTAGAGAGAGAGACAAACAGAAACCACGGCACAATATTTTCTGTACTTGTTTTAAAAGCGCCTTCCACTTCAGTTTAAGATTGTCCATGTATGCTGTTTAGGGAACTGGAGGGTGTGACATTTTCTTTAGTACGATATCGCACAGAAAACCAGTTGTTTCAGGGGACAGTGACTTTACCAGCACCCAGCAGCTTCTGGTTCTCACCCTGTGCTTAAATTGTGATAGCCTTTGGGAGTGCTGAAATGATCCCTTTTATCGTTAGGTAGCCCATTGTTTCTGACTCAGATGCTGGCTTGTATATTTTTGTGTTCAAATCCTACAGTTTTGCTTTTTTGTGCTTGTTATTTCTCAGCTTTGTTCTGGCTCTCTGATCCCCTCTGTGCTCCAGTCTTGATTATATTAAAAAACCTAATTTCTAGTTTCAAACCTGTTGTTGTTTAGTCGTTTAGTCATGTCTGACTCTTCGTGACCCCATGGACCAAAGCACGCCAGGCACTCCTGTCTTCCACTGCCTCCCACAGTTTGGTCAAACACATGTTCGTAGCTTTGAGAACACTGTCCAACCATCTCGTCCTCTGTCGTCCCCTTCTCCTAGTGCCCTCCAACTTTCCCAACATCAGGGTCTTTTCCAGGGAGTCTTCTCTTCTCATGAGGTGGCCAAAGAATTGGAGCCTCAGCTTCACAATCTGTCCTTCCAGTGAACACTCGGGGCTGATTTCCTTCAGAATTGATAGGTTTGATCTTCTTGCAGTCCATGGGACTCTCAAGAGTCTCCTCCAGCACCATAATTCAAAAGCATCAATTCTTTGGCGATCAGTCTTCTTTATGGTCCAGCTCTCACTTCCATACATCACTACTGGGAAAACCATAGCTTTAACTATACGGACCTTTGTCAGCAAGGTGATGTCTCTGCTTTTTAAGATGCTGTCCAAATTTGTCATTGCTTTTCTCCCAAGAAGCAGGCATCTTTTAATTTCATAACTGCTGTTACCATCTGCAGTGATCAAGGAGCCCAAGAAAGTAAAATCTCTCACTGCCTCAATTTCTTCCCCTTTTATTTGCCAGGAGGTGATGGGATCAGTGGCCATGATCTTGGTTTTTTTTATGTTGAGCTTCAGACCATATTTTGTGCTCTCCTCTTTCACCCTCATTAAAAGGTTCTTTAATTCCTCCTCACTTTCTGCCATCAAGGTTATGTCATCTGCATATCTGAGGTTGTTGATATTTCTTCCGGCAATCTTAATTCCGGTTTGGGATTCATCTAGTCCAGCCTTTCGCATGATGAATTCTGCATATAAGTTAAATAAGCAGGGAGACAATATCCAACCTTGTCGTACTCCTTTCCCAATTTTGAACCAATCAGTTGTTCCATATCCAGTTCTAACTGTAGCTTCTTGTCCCACATAGAGATTTCTCAGGAGACAGATGAGGTGATTAGGCACTCCCATTTCAAATCTACCTGATCTGAATCTCTGCTTGTCCTGGATGGGGTTTCATTAGGATATTTTGTCAACTGCCTTTTAATTAGACATTTTCCGGATACATTTCATTCTGAACTTTTTAATTCCTCCCCCCCCCCCCAAGTTTAATCTATAGCTTGTCACTTGCCCTGGGGGCTGGACCATGCCAGTCAGTCTCTGGCACTCATGGGCCTTGGGAATATTTTCTCAAGCAGAGGAAAAACAACTTGGCTTTTAGCCTTTATAAATATAGAGTGCATAATGCAGTACCAATCTCCAACTTCTCCACTATGGAAGAAAGAAGAAAAAAACCACCCTCTAATTAAAATGTTCTCAGGAAAACATCTGAGAGTAGCACTTTTTAGAAGTCCAGATGATCAATAAAAAGATTAGGCTTGCTGCACGTGTTAAGATGGATGTGAAAATATACCCCAATTGGTTTTGTGATGTCTATTAAATGGGCATTAAATGTGCTGAGGAAGGATGGTGCTGCAGGCTTTTATGCCTCCCTGGTTGCCAGGGCATGTGTGCAACCAATGCCTTTTCAGCCTGCAAGGCACCCCCCTCCCCAGAAGAGGCCATTCATTGGCCAATTTGAAATGCAGCAGCTGGTGGAAACTCAACGCTAGCTACTCAAGCGGCCAATGAGAATTCCCTCTGTGGCCGCCTGGCTATGTGCATTCCTTTCTCACTGCCCGGGGATGGCGACTGAGTTCGAGGGTCCGCAACAACCCAGAGGAAGGTGATCACCCAAGCAATGGTGCCCACCTGAGAGGTTACAGAACTGAGTTCCAGTGAGTTCCGGCTGAAAAAAGCCCTGCATATCAGTCTGCTACATTGCACTTCTAATACCTTGTTTAAATCTTTTAAAGATTGTCAGCTTCTGTTAGCGGTATTTGTGATCCCGGGCTCTTAGAGCTGTTCCATCAAACACCAATTTTAGAAGCTTTTAGAAAGACTCGATGTTTCCAATAATACTTGCTTTACAATTACAGCATCTTGAGCCTCCTAAAGTTTGTGTACTGCTATTGTTTGAAGTCTCAAAGGTATTTTCCCAGGGAAGAAGGAAAATATTGCAGCTGAGACCATTTATACACAGAAACACATCTTTATTGCAACTACCCTTTTTTCTTGGATGAGACTCCCAGTACCTAAGCAAGAAGCTTCAGAACTTGCACTCGTTTTGCTCTTGTCCTTTCCTTCTGCTCTGAAGATAGCCAGAATTATGACCTCCAGAATACTTATTTGGCGGTTGCTAAACTTCCTCTGTAGAAATATAGCATGCAAACAGTTTATGGGGCAGGCAGAAAGCTCTGTGCTTTTGTTAGCCAAATTAGTCTTGGGTGAGGCTTATAAATAGTTGCCTGTGGTTCATAAGGATTGCCTTAAAGGCACCATGTGAATAAGCTTTTTGTAAAACTTGAGAATCTCTCTCGCTCATATTTTATATGGTTTGAGACATTTGTATTCTCCCCTTTCAAAGTCTTGAGGCACCTTTCAACAAAATAAACAATAATACAATAACAAGAAAGCACAGTTTAAAGTAGTAAACAATCTTTACCCACCAAGCTGAATAATTGTCCAGACTGATTGGAGTTATTAGTTATATTAATATAGTGTTGGCAGCCCTAAGTTCCCCACTCCTAGGCCAGAAAATCGGATAATGTGTGACAGTTCAGCAAAATGAATTTGGGCTAAGCGCCCCCCACCCCCCACAGGGAACACTAATGAGTTCCATGAGCTCGTTTAAAATAAAGATTGGACCCATTCATTGTAGTGTCATTCCAGTGACACACTTGTGATGAATTTATGGCAGCTTGATGGGCTAGGATTAAAGTGATATTAAAACAGCTATGCTATTAGGATTCATGCTCTTCAAATACTAATCTCAAAGTTGAAATGTATACGGATGAAATCACTAGAAGACGTGAGGAAATAATAATTAGCTCCCACTAAACCCCAGTGGACCAAACTCTGTATCTTTGGGTTTAGGGAAAAGCACATACATTGATGATTCCGGTAATTGGCATGAGCTGATGCTCAAATATGAAGATATGAAATCAGAAACCCATCTACTTTTGTTTTCCCTGTAGGGTCCCATCGGCTTACCTGGTGAAACTGGATCATCTGGAGGACCCGGCGAGAAGGTGTATAATGAGATGCTAGTACTGATAATGTAATAATCACTCTGGCACACGTAATGTTGCAAATACAGTAAAATTGCAAAAGCTGCATGTGAGGGTTTTGATCTTGGTTAATCTTGCCAAACTTGCCAAGATGATGAAGACCTGTGCTTGGACCTCCCACCTCTTTATCTTTTTCACTAAAATCAGCTGCTGCCTCCTCCCAGTATGGAGAATAGGAGTTCCCCCTGTGCCATTTCCCCAATTATAAAGAACCCTTCCCCTGGAGCAGTTAGTTTTCTGAGCGGAACTCCTAAAGGAGTTAGGGGAAGCTCACATTTATTTGAAAGGTTTCCTTAATGGGGCAAATAGCACCTTTGAGAGTTGACTTTCATCAAAAAAGTGTATGAGGGAGGATGGGTTTCGGAGGGCCCTGTGTGACCCCAATTGAGATTACAATTTATCACCAAGCTCAAAACCATGGAGGGACCTGGTTTGAACAGAGATATCGGATTCTTATCTCATTATACATGATAAGTGATCTTCAGCCATCTCAACCCTTGCTTTTTCATGCAAAACCATTTGCAGTCGTTTTCGGTCATCAACAGTTATCAGTCAGTCAATAACCCACTTCCACCACCCTTCTGAGTGATTTCCCCTCCCCATCCCCACCCCTCCCCACCCCTTCTCTACATAAGTGCCTGGGGACTTCTATTTCACTGTATCTGAAGAAGTGCGCATGCACACGAAAGCTCATACCAAAATAAAAACTTAGTTGGTCTTTAAGGTGCTACTGAAGGAATTTTTTTATTTTACTTCGACCCAGACCAACACGGCTACCTACCTGTAACCCAATTGAGATTAAAAGTCTACAGCAGCTGCTAACAATTGAAAAATGGAAATCTACACCCTTGATCTTTGGTGTCTTGTCAAGTTTGGTCCTAAGTTACAAACTAGACACCTTTCGAACATGCGCACATATTAGTGGTGTTTGCCTATGGTGTCTGTTGAATTGTAATGTTGTTGTTGTTGTTATTATTATTATTATTATTATTATTATTATTATTATTATTATTATATTTTATTAAAAAAATTTTATGGTTACAAGAGTATACGTACATTGTCTCAATTTTCAGATTGTGAAGTCCTGTCTGTAGAACCGTCATACTCAATGTGACACTTTAATGTTGTATATAGTATAAGGTTGGGGGAGAAGAGAACTGCATGAAAATAAATTCCTTCAGTAGCACCTTAAAGACCAACTAAGTTTTTATTTTGGTATGAGCTTTTGGTATGGCATCTGATGAAGTGTGCTCATACCAAACTAAAAATTTAGTTGGTCTTTAAGGTGCTACTGAAGGATTTTTTTTTTATTTTGCATGAAAATAAAAGACTGGCAAAGCAAGAAGCTTTATTCCAAGAGCATTTTGAAAGTCTGGGAGATTAATAGCCTTATCTAGTTTTAGAATACACAGTAGGGTTAAGTTACATTTCCGAATGTTCTTATTACTACAGCCCTTTAAGTTTCTGAAGAATTCTTCATTATTCCTTTTCTTAAAATTGAAAACAGGAAACTATTATTTAAATGGATGTCAGGTTTCATTATGCTAGAAACCTAAATATTTTTCAGTGTGATCTAGCATATTTGTTATTTCTACCCTGAAGGGAAAAATTATTTCAGCCAGCTTAATGGCAGGAATTCAAAAGGAAATTCTAGAGAAAGAGAGGGATCCAGCATAGCGCTATGTGGGCAATGTATGCAGGGAACGAGGTTTGCTCACGCAATGGGGCTGCCCCCTATCTCTCCTCCCACCCCTCACCCCCTAAATCAGGGCAGATTTGGGAGGAAGAGGGGAGAAGTCCTGTTGCACAAGTGGACCTTGTTCTGTGCACACAACAACTTAGTGGCATCCCACCCCAAAATTTTATTCTGTGATTGTATTGTATCTGACATGAAAAATGTGAAAAGTCAGTTTTGTTATATGTTAACATCAAAGTAAAATAACTGAAAAATAAACTTATTTCCTCTCTTCAGGATATAACTAAGAGATGGATTTTAATAATGCCAAACAGTATGACACAGTAATTGCAATTGGTTGCCACTTAAGGATAAACTGAAAAGATTATTTTCAGATAAAACGAAAGTTTTGAATCAAGAGAATAAAGTATTGGGGTCATTAATCGGTTTTCAAATGGAAAGAAACCCTTAAGAGGCACTTATCCTTATCACAGCATTTGCTTATTTCTCTGTAACATATCGTTTTACATAGAGTGCTGAAATATTTTTCTCATAAAACTATTTTACACACATGAAAGTATTATTGTAAAGTGTATTTTGATAGTGTAACACTTTTTTTGTCTGTTGTTGATAATTTTATTTTAATACACATTCCATTAGGTCTACACAAAGTGTTTGTATGCCAAAGTTGTTGTTATTATTTAGATTGGTGCATCGCCCTACTATACCTGTACATCTCATGATGCTTCACAACATGGGAGTTTTTCAATACTTGGGGGGCAGTGGTCAGCCAGAAGTATGAAACCATTCCCAAAGACTGAGAGCAGGGTCAGAGGTTTGTTGCCAAGCCAGGGAAATCGGATGATGCAAGGTTATAGTACTTTACTAACCACCCAAGGGCTGTGTTCTTAATTTTGTCCCCCGCCCTTTAATTTCTAAATTAAAATTATGGTTCAACAGCAGCGTACACAGCAACAGAGCTGCAGTGCCCTTGGGGAAATAGGCTTGCTAATGATCCGTATAGTTAAAGCTATGGTTTTCCCAATAGTGATGTATGGAAGTGATACCTGGACCATAAAGAAGGCTGATCGCCGAAGAATGGATACTTCTGAATTATGGAGCTGGAGGAGACTCTTGAGAGTCCCATGGACTGCGAGAAGATCAAACCTATCCATTCTGAAGGAAATCAGCCCTGAGTGCTCACTGGAAGGACAGATCCTGAAGCTGAGGCCCCAATACTTTGGCCACCTCATGAGAAGAGAAGACTCCCTGGAAAAGACCCTGATGCTGGGAAAGATGGAGGGCACAAGGAGAAGGGGATGACAGAGGACGAGTTGGTTGGACAGTGTTCTCGAAGCTACCAACTGAGCAAACCACGGGAGGCAGTGGAAGACAGGAGTGCCTGGCATGCTCTGGTCCATGGGGTCATGTAGAGTCGGAAACAACTAAACAACCAAACAACAACAATGATCCTGGGAACGATGATACATGATAATACGGCATCATTAGCAGGAGCACTTTATGGAAAATATGGCTGCCCCATGATATGTTATCCTTCATAATATTGCCATGTAGATAAATCTGATTGGCGCCTTCTTCCATAAAATCATCACTTCTCTCTTCAAGTAGAGGAAGACAGTTAGTAGGAAAAAGGTCCCTCATCCAAGGCCAAGAAGACAGTTTCCAGTTTGCCTGTTTTGGAGGAGGGAGCCGCAAATTCCTTCTTTACTTCATTGGAAGCAGGCGGAGCTCAGTTTAAGCCAAAAGAAAAGAAAAGAAAAGAAAAGCAGTAGCAGGAAGAGAGCTTCCGCTAGCCAGAAGACCATGCAGGAATAAAGATGTCCCCTCATGGCATCATTTTTCTTCCAGCCAACGAGCAGGTGGTTCTTTCTCCTGGTATTCTGAGCCACACAGGAACCAACTCAGGAATACATTGAGAAACTGAGCACTTCATCTTCAGGATCTATAACTTTTCGTAAGCAAAATTTTCCAGAAAACTAGCCAGGAGTCCAACAACATCTGGAGGGCCATACGTTCTCCACCCTGGCAGAAGAATTATATGACCAAGCCCCATTCTCCCACAACTAACCTTGTATTTTCTCACAGAGAAAGAAAAATGCAATGACAACATATCACAAAGTTTCATTTTTGTTGTTGTTTACCTTTCAGGGAGAGAGGGGTAGTCCGGGCCCAATTGGCCCTCCTGGGGAAAAGGGTATCATGGTAAGTAATTAATGGGAAGCAACTTTATATGCATATTTATGTTATTTGTGGCCTGAACAGTGAGAAATCTAGTACTTAGAAACTTACTGGAAATTTTCTACTTTGGAAAGAACTCTTGCAAGAAAAGCAGTGTTAGTTAATCCTTTTTAAAGAAGCGTTTTAGGACCAAGTCACATGTTAACTTCAAGGTGTTAAAGTCATGATTGCTTGGAGAGGCATTTGTGTGAAATAGCCTCAATTTAATACAAAATGAGAAGCTTTCATATCAAAGAAAATAGTAGACACATGTATTTTTGAAAAAACCAAACCAAACCTGTTGTGGCCTGATTTTTCAAGAAGCAATTTACAACTTGCCACTTTCATTGGGATAGAGTGTGTGTCTGGAGAAAATCGACAGGGCAACACAAGAAGTCTCAGAAATGATAAATTAGCCAGGCATATGAGTAAAAATCTAAAGTATCTGAAGCTCTGGGAAAGCCAACTCTCCTACTTCAAAAATAAGCATCCGGCCAGAGCAATTAGCGATAATTGTTTCTGATAATAGCCATTCTCCTCCCTCGTAAATATTCTCATGTGTTTGTGAAGACCCAAAGGTTAAAGCCTTGAGTCTGTTGGGTATTTCTGACCTGCAGAATGAACATGGTGCTGGTAAGTTTCAAGCAGTCACAGGAGTTGAATTGTGAGCAGTGGGAGAAAACACATGAGAGCATTTCGGTGACTGCCATTCAACCAGACTAACCATTTCCTTCCATTTCAGGGATATCCAGGTCCTCCAGGAGGCTCTGGGGGTATAGGGCCACAAGGATTGCCTGTAAGTGAAACTTATTTTTGTTTGTTGGGTGCAGTGTATCACACATACAAATCACCCCACAATTACATATTAACCCCCCTAGCTTTGTTGGTATACTGTGTATCATTGCAGAAAGCTGATGAAAATTCACCAACTGCAATTGTGGGGTGGGATGCAGACACAGCCAGATAAAACCAGCCATACTATACCACCATAATTAATAATCAGCAAGTGTCAGCTCAGAAGAAGACATTTAAGTGCATGTTTAACAGAAGGGGCTTTGATTTAATAATAATAATAATAATAATAATAATAATAATAATAATAATTTATTTATACCCCACCCTTCCCCAGCCAGGGCCGGGCTCAGGGTGGCTGGCACCAAATATGAATGAATTACAATAAAACATAATGGGGGGGGCACACAAAAACACAACAACAAACAGTTAATTAAAATACAGCTTAAAATGCAGCTTAAAATGCAGCCTCATTTTAGTAGTGGCCCATTAATCAAGACCATAAAGGGAGGAAACATCAGATATTCACCTGAGCCAGCTATCCATGCTGGTCCTACATGGGCCAGCAAAAAAGCCAAGGGAAAAATTGTATACCAGATCCCATATAAGGGGTCAGAGTGAGTCTAAGCCAGGCGAAACAGCTCTGTCTTACAGGCCCTGCGGAAAGATGTCAAATCCCGCAGGGCCCTAGTCTCTTGTGACAGTGTTCCACCACGTCAGGGCCAGTGCTGAAAAGGCCATGGCCCTAGTTGAAACCAATCTAACCTCCTTGAGGCTTGGGACCTCCAAAGTGTTGTTATTTATGGACCTTAAGGTCCTCCTCGGGGCATACCAGGAGAGGCAGTCCCGTAGGTACAAGGGTCCTAGGCCACATAGGGCTTTAAAGGTCAAAACCAGCACCTTAAACCTGACCCTGTACTCCACTGGGAGCCAGTGCAGCTGGTAAAGCACTGGATGAATGTGATCCTGTGGCAAGGACCCCGTAAGGAGCCTCGCCATGGCATTCTGCACCCGCTGGAGTTTTTGGGTCAGTTTCAAGGGCAGCCCCGCGTACAGCAAGTTACAATAATCAAGCCTGGAGGTGACCGTCGCATGGATCACTGTGGTCAGATCAGGGCAAGAAAGGTAAGGGACCAAACTGCTTAATAAGGCGGACATGGAAAAATGCCACCTTTGCTGTGGCTGCAACCTGCGCCTCCACAGAAAGGGAGGTATCAAAGGTTACACCCAAACTCTTGTCAGAAGGCGCTGGCACTAATTGAGCCCCCGCAAGAGATAGGAGTTGGCCCCCCAACCCCATGTCGTCCCGACCCAGCCAGAGGACCTCTGTCTTCGAAGGATTTAACTTCAACTGGCTCCCACGCAGCCATCCAGCCACAGCTTCCAAGCATCTAGTCAGTGTGTTCGGGGCTGAGTCCATCAACAGATAAAGCTGGGTGTCACCAGCATATTTATCAGCGGGAACAGTGATATTTTATTATTCTCCCTGCACGTTTCCTCTCAAGCCCTGGAACAGTGTGAGAGGTTTGTTGAATGGGCTGGGCTGAAGGGGGAACTGGCCAAAATCACTTTTCCCCATTTCTATGATATGAACGTTTCATTTGAATTGGAGCTTCTTCCATGAAATGAAGGGCACCATTACATCCAGCCTGACAGATTTTATCCTTTGCCACTATGACTTGATACTGTAGTGACTTGGAAATGTATGCACCTGTTAGTAACTCGTTTAAAATTCCTGACCTTTTAGTCAAGTGGGAACAGCATGACTTGCTATGTTATTGCATTGTGCTTCTTTAAAAAATATTAAAGAAACTTCACAAAACATATTAAAATAATAACAACTTGACTCTCATACAAGAAGTTTTCCTTAATCTGCTTCCTCAACCAACATCAACAAATATTTGGAAGGTGGTGGAACTTATATCACTAAAAAGTTGTGTGTGAATAGATTCTTTTACTTGGGAAATCGGGGGGGGGATATATTTTTTCTGCCATAAAAAAAGCTTTGGATAGCTTTACATAAGTCTTAACCTAACCTAGAGAGAGCCCTCATATTCGGTCTGCTACAAAGTGAGTTTTTTATAAGAAAGGTTGGAAGAAAATATGATATTAAATGCAGTCTCCTACTCAGTTAACAATAAACGACTTTGTCCTTAGTGTTGAGCTAGTGACCTAAAGGGGATCTAATCAATTTCCTTTCATTTAGCAACATGGTTCTTAAGAACCCACTGCTTGCAATGCTATTTGGATAAAGTTATAAACAACATATTAATGTGCTTACATCATCACCACTTCCCATCTAGGAAAAAATTGTACAAAACGAATTGCTTAAGCAACTTGGAATAGGCATGGGAGGATTATTGTTTAATTGATTGATTGATTGATTGATTGCCATTGGCTGGTATTGAAGCACTTCGGAATGCACTTATCTATGCAAAAAATTAGATTGTATTCACTAGCTGCCTCAACTGGCCTTCTGAAATTATTAACGTTGAAAATATATTTGTTTGTTTGTTTGTTTGTTTGTTTGTTTATAGGGTCCTTCAGGGGCAAGAGGACCTCCTGGACTACAGGGCCCCAAAGGTCAAAGAGTGAGTAGTAGTATTTTATTTATTTATTTTATTTGTAGCCTACAAAAAAATAAATCTCAGATCATCTGAAATATGATTCCAGTCCCTACAGCTATAATTGGTGTTTTGAAAGGAGCTCATGCCAGTAATCTAGGTAGGATAAACACACTGAATACTCCTGGGTTCTAAATCCACATTTTCCCCCTCACATTTTAAATACACATAGAATACACTATGCAGGGCAAATCACAGGTGAAAGTCTGTTTCCACATGCAGATTTCCTTCCTTGGTCTGGATAAAGGACCCATAGTACATCTGTGTGAGCTTTTTGAAGAGTATTTAAGTGATTTTAAAAGCTTTTCTAAAACTAGGAAAAACTGCAAGAAAGAAGAACTATTCTTTCCCTTATAACTAGCACGTTATCTTTATCTTTGCATGTTCATGCTAAGCCATGATTTGGCTTTGCATTACGTGCAAACTAGTTAATACAATCCACCATATGAGAAAGCTGTGGAAAATGGAACTCATGCAGTCGTTGAGAACTTTTGAAAACAGTAGGATTTGAGTGATTGTACTGTCAAATCCAGTTTTGCAATTCATGTCGGAAATGTAGCGGAAAAGCTTACATCTGGATGTTGGTTACTCTGAAGTTAAGTAATCTGAACAGAATCAGAAGGAAATAATTTATTATGTAAGTTTTATTTATTTTACAGTGCTATTGCTTCCAAGTCACCGATACTAGTACAGTGCTTTCTAATAAGCCTTTGCACACATAGGAGCTGGTGTTAACATTCAGAACTCTTATGCCAAACTTTAAGAACCACTTGACCTCATTTAGTATACAGAAAGGATAGAGAGATGATACAGAGACGATACTGTTAGCCTAATATTCTGCGTCTCAATTGTTGTCGTCCATGGAGACATGGTCTACCTGATTTCTGGTTCCCTTAGGTCAGGACTCCTTTCCCATCAGCCTGAGCCATCATGGCCAGAAGTCAAGGATGGTGGAAGTCACAGTCCAGAAACATCTGGAGCACTAGAAATATACCTATTCCTGCTTTAGACCCCCGTCCCCCACTTGCTTTTCAGTATGCTCAATTGCGACCAAGAGTATAAGCTCACAAGTGTTTGTTGGAATGTAGACAAAAATAATAGGTTTGGTGTATATATGGGGCTTACTCAAAGATACAGCTGTTAATTCAAATGATTTGTTTTTCTGCAAAAAGCATAAGTAAATGAAATAACCATCATGGTGCTTCAGTGGTACCTCTAGTTACAAACTTAATTTGTTCCGGAGGTCTGTTCTTAACCTGAAACTGTTCTTAACTAGAGGCGTGCTTTTGCGAATGGGGCCTCTTGCTGCCGCTGCGCCGCCAGCACGATTTCCGTTCTCATCCTGGGGCAAAGTTCTCAACTCGAGGTAACTCTTCCAGGTTAGCGGAGTTTGTAACCTGAAGCATTTGTAACCTGAGGCATTCGTAACTCGAGGTACCACTATATATGTTTCTGCATACCTTGAGGGTCCTCTGAGCACGTAGAAAACACAGTCTTGTTTTTAGTGGCCCTGTTTCCCTTCTAAACTGAAAGGCATTCAGACTTCTGAGTTCTCTTTATTAGAGTGGGCTACGCTTAGTGGCCAAAATACACTGAGCATCTGTTTGGTGGAGGTGGGGAGGGAATGGAAAAATGGGACAGAGGGGAAAGTGTTGTTGGACTCACAAGTCAACTTTATGTAGCGTTGTATCTCTCAGCCCCTCATTTGCAGTATGGGAACAGTGAAGTCAATCTACCCTAGAAGATTGTTGCAACATTTTTGGATATTAGATGTTTGAATTCTTCTTACAACTCAATATAAACACTACATTTAAGTGTGCAATGTCCTGTTAACTTTTCTTCGAAACAAAGCTGACTCAATGGCACTGGGCGGGGCAGGCAGTAGCTGCTGTTTGGCAAAGTTACGCTTTTGACTGCTTTGTTTATATGGAATCGTACAGCAGACAGCCCAGCAGAAGTGACCATAGCCAAGTAGCTTAGTGCATCCATTGTGCACTCCCTGAAAATGTGGGATGCCAGCAGTGAGTCACACTGTGCTATTTATAGAAATACTACAACTCTGCTTTCTTTCTTTCTTTTTTTAGGGAAGTCCAAGAGTCCACTCCGAATGTATTATTATTTTGGTCTGTTATAGCAAAGGGGTTTATATCAGTTTCAAACTCCTGGTACCTGCTGGTGTACATAACCAGCTTGTTTGTATTAGAACAAATATGTAGGGCCTCTTCCCATTGCACCTGAAAGGTTTAGAAATATTATCTGTATTGTGGCTCCTGAGAACTGATTTGGAGTGACTCTCCTCATTCTCCGTAGATAATTCCCAGGCAGCGGTGATGGGTGATGGTTTACTAACTCTTCAGGATGTTTTCTCTAGGGCCTCTATAATGTTATGGAAGAGCATCATTGGTTGTTCCTGAGTTGGCAAGACCCATCGCTTGATAACAACAAGAAATAGCCTTTAGCATCATCATTCCAGTACAGTCATACCTTGGAAGTCGAACGGAATCTGTTCTGGAAGTCCATTCGACTTCCAAAACATTTGGAAACCAAAGTGCGGCTTCTGATTGGCTGCAGGAAGCCAATACAGGTGGAACTCAGAAAATTAGACCCTACTTGCCCGCGGACTGTCTCGCCAGAGTGGTGCATGCTCTAGTTATCTCTCGCTTGCACTACTGCAATGCGCTCTGTGGGGCTACCTTTGAAGGTGACCAGGAAGCTACAATTAATCCAGAATGCTGCAGCTAGACTGGTGACTGGGAGCAGCCGCCGAGACCACATAACACTGGTCTTGAAAGACCTGCATTGGCTCCCAGTACGTTTCCGAGCACAATTCAAAGTGTTGGTGCTGACCTTTAAAGCCCTAAACAACCTCGGTCCAGTATACCTGAAGGAGCGTCTCCACCTCCATCGCTCTGCCCGGACACTGAGGTCCAGTGCCGAGGGCCTTCTGGCAGTTCCCTCACTGCGAGAAGCCAAGTTACAGAGAACCAGGCAGAGGGCCTTCTCGGTAGTGGCACCCGCCCTGTGGAACGCCCTCCCACCAGATATCAAAGAGAAAAACAACTACCAGACTTTTAGAGGACATCTGAAGGCAGCCCTGTTTAGGGAAGCTTTTAATCTTTAAGAAATTGGTGTATTCTAATATTTCTGTTGGAAGCCGCCCAGAGTGGCAGATGGGCGGGATATAAATATATTATTATTATTATTATTATTATTATTATTATTATTATTATTTCATCAAAAAGTGCATTTATTTCAGTAATGCAACTTATTATTATTTATTTTTCTTTTAATTTTTACAAATGCTTTCTTTTGGAAATTCCACAGTAATAAAACAAATAGTTACAATAATACAAAAATAAACATCGCTATTACATTTCACTAATTACATTCCATTTATAATTAACTCGCCTAACGACAAATAATTACAATTACAACAAATGAAGGCTTGATATATCTTGCTTTGCATGTCATGCATCTATCTGATATATTGGTTTCACCTTTTAAGTTGCGTTACTGAAATAAATGCACTTTTTGATGATATTCTAATTTTTCGAGTTTCACCTGTAATGTGGTTACAGAAGTATTTCTGACCCATGATGGAATTTGTGCTTTTTGTTAATTATTTGTTTTTGGATGAGGTACACTTTATTGCTGTACAGCTCCTGTACAGAAGCGCTTCGCTTTTTTAAAAGTGAAAAGCAGCAGTTCTATGCCATTTTGTGAGCCTTTTATTTATATTGAATTCTTTGTGAGTGTGTGGATGTAGTTTTAGCCACATTGCAGTTGCTTTGAATGGCCGGGGGGGGGAGGGGAGAGACAGCAGGATGCTATCCACCTGCATGCACAAAAAAATGGTATAAATAATTACATTATCTTCTGCCTTGCTTTTGACATTTCCCTTCCATGTAAATGAATTGAGATTTGGGCCATAGCAAATAACAAGAGGGATAATATAATTGTAATGGAACTCCTTACCCTTTCCTGCATATTCCTTACCACATTTCCACATTAATTTGCTATTTTTTATTTAATTTTTTATTTAAGGTCATTATGAAAATTCATCAGGGTGTTAGTGTTGATTTGTTGTCTGATATACACATTTTTGCAAAACACTTTCCCCCAATATAATGCATTTTTATAAGTTATTTTCATGAATATATGCGTTTTATGCATACTTTCCCTACTATATACATTTTTGTACCCATTACTTGGTTGCAGAACTGCATTGCAAAATTCAAAGATGTGCGAATTTCAGTTCACATATTGTTTCAGAAAGTGCACAAAACAACTTGTTTTCATGAAAACAGTAAGAGAGCTATTGCTGGAAATGCTGCCAACTTGAGAGAAGCCTTTCTCCCTAACACACACACACACACACACAATTGCACCAGTACCGAAATGCCCTTTTTATATACCAGAAATTCATTTCTTAATTTGTAGGGACCAAGAGGCCAGGATGGTCCTCTGGGAGAGCAAGGAACACAAGGCATTAAGGTAATATTAATTTGTTCTTCTTTTGCACTTCAGAAAGTTTGTCATCATGCTGCTTGAAGGTGAATGAAAGCGGAGACTGTTAAGATGTTGTTGCTTTCAGCTCTGTGTGGTTCCTGTGTTGAGCATTCTTGTCGGCTGCTCATGAGAACTAGTGTGGAAGTGATGTATACATTTTAAAATAAACAATGGGAGTGCTTGGTGGAATTCAGCATAGCACTAAGGTGAACATTTCATCAGTGCAAAGATTTTTCCTTATGCACAATAATGTTTTTCCATTACCTCCCCCCCCACTCCCCTAAATCTGTTCTGGGGTTCCCACATACAAAGCAGGAGAGGGAAGGTCCCATGGCTCAAGCAGAATTCCTTGTTCTGATGGGACTTATTAGTAGAATATTGATCTCTGCATTTCCATGTCTATGTACATGGTGACAAAAGGCCCATAGTTTGGGACAGGCATAGGCAAACTCCGCCCCTCCAGGTGTTTGGGACTACATCCCTAACAGGGCCAGTGGTCAGGGATGATGGGAATTGTAGTCCCAAACATCTGGAGGGCTGCAGTTTGCCTATGGCTGGTTTAGGATTTAAAAGACAAACTGAAGAAACTGTCGACTTCTCATTGTAAATTTACAATAAATTGGCTTTACATTGCCTTTTTCCCCCCCAGGGAGAGAGTGGTGACACCGGGAAGAAAGGCATCCCAGGACTCATTGTGCGTGCCAGAGAAGTAGTGTTCTTTCAGCATTTATATTTACAGTTGCAATTGTAGCCAGAATGCTTCTTAGAATTTTTATTTATTTTTTTACATTACCATTCTCTTAATTTTGTCTGAGCAGGGCAAAGCTGGAAACCCTGGAGAAAGAGGTAGCCCAGGAACAGCAGTAAGTTCTTCATACTTAGGCAGAAGATTTCTTTATATTGCCATTGTGCCCAAAACCTAATTATGTGTGCCTGTATTATTTTGCATTTTTCATCTGAAGGACTTCAGTTATGATCTAACTAAGCTTCCCTGCTATATTATTATCTGCTACTGAGGACAGAATAATTGTTCCTTTTGGGGGGGGGGGCTGGTGGCTTCAGATTGAGCAGAGACTTGAGAGAAGTGTAGGGGACTATTTAACACTTTCATTGACATCAGTTAATCCCCTTCAGACTTCCAGAAACACTTTTCCCAATACGGCAAGAACATCAGAGCAGCATATTCTCTCCCCCCCCCCCCCCGAAGAAAAGCAGCTGGTGGGGGCAGGTTTGAGCAAATAAGTATTTGGCAAATAAAGAGTTGAACAACCGCTTCCCCTCTCCTGCCAATCCTCTGTTCACACTGAAGCCATCAAATGCTGCTTTGCACTGTAAAAAGAAAACCTTGGGAAGAGGAGGGGACAGTTGTGAGTTTGCACTTTAACAGAGTTCAAGTGGTTTGCTCAAAATAATAATAAAAAGGCATATAAATTTACTTGCCCAAGAGATTTGATTTTCAAATGTTATAAAAAGTGGCAGAAGGAGCAGACAGGGGAAATGATTTGTTGCTGATTGAACTGGTGACAGAATGGCAAACGAGGCAATGTTAGCAGAAGCAGCTGTTTTTGCAGCAGGAGGGTCACTGTTGCTGACTGGAAGGAGAGCGGCAGGGAGGTAGGCATGGTGCAAACACACAGATGCAGCCAATCTTGCACTCCTTCCAGTACATTTGTACTGTACTGACCTCCTCCCTCTCCGCCTCCTGGTCAGCAACAGAGGCCCACCAGCAGAGAAATCCACACTATCTGAAGAGCCAGTTCTGCAGTGTAGGATCTAAACTGACTGTTGAGTACCCTATGGATAGGAACTCCACCATTCCACACTTGTGGATATCTGTGGCTGATCACCGTTGTAGGCAAAATGCTGGACCTTGGCTTGATCGAGCAAAGTAGCTTGTATTTTCTCAACCGTCTTTCTTAAGAGAATACGGCAAAGTCACACATGGAAATGTGGGGTTTTCTTGGAGAGTCATTTTAAAAAGATGAGAGAACTTCCAAAGAATATAGGCTTTTTTAAAAGGGGAAATAAAAATCTAGAGAAACCCAAAATTCCTTGAGAAAAGCTGGTGTGTTTGCAATGCACTGTTACACTTCAGTCATATTGACTAACATTGCCATTGATCTACTTGACATGTTTTCCTGCTGTTTTGTTGTTGTTGTTTAATTTGGAAATCTGCTGCCCCCTTCCTGTTGCTATCTAAAGTGCCACAAGCATGGTCTTTATTGTATTCATTTGAAGAACATTTGAAATACACAGTTTACTAGAAAGTAAGAAAACCTACAGAGAAGAAACACTTTTCAGCATGATAAAAGAGGTGCATTGTTTTGCCTTCTAAACTTGTTGCTATGCCCATCCGCTTTGGCATATTATTGCTTCCATTTTGAACTTTTAAGAATGAGATGTAAAATCAAGCTACGGTAGGCATAGCCAGTTTTGATGTTTTTTAAATTTCTTTTTGGCAAAAAATGTAATTTTATTATTAGTTATCATGGATAGTATTTGACTCAAAATAGACCTATTGAACTTAGTTTTTGTGTGCATTTATTTCTTCAAATACTATAAGCTTTTTTCTGTTTTTAATTGGCTAACCAAAGCAGCTAACCAATTAACCACAAGAGTTAATTTGGTAAGAGCTGGGGAGAAAACTATAAATGTCCCTGAAGGGATTTTGTGAGCAGTGTTTTGATTGTGTAGGCCAAGGAATGTAATGCCTTTTAAATGGAATTTGAAACAACCTTTTTTTCCTCTGTTGGCTTTCTGCTTTTAGGGTTTGCCTGGTCCTCCAGGAAACACAGGAGACAGTGGTCCTATGGGTGAACCAGTAAGTTGATTTCTGTGATTTCTCCACTTTCACGTGCCATGCCAAATTCCTTGGAAAACAGATGTTGCATTTTGCACTGTAATTAAGTAGACCTTGTAAAAGGAGCTACACCAAGGCTTCAGCCCTTTGCACACATACCTTGGAGTAAGTCCCATTGTATTCAATAGGGCTTGCTTCTGAGTAAGCAAGTATAGGCTTGTGCTGCTAAACCTGTCATATACCCCCACATACTTGCAGTCTGTTTACATGATTATTTTAGCCTATGGTAGTGCATGAGAAAAATCTGCTCATATTGGTGCTTAGCTACTTGAGCTTGTAGTAGTCTAATCGTTTGCACCCACCACCAGATGAAGCAGTTACAGGCACCTAACGTTGCATGTGGTTGGAAGATACATACAACTCAGGCAAATGGAAGAGCAATGCAATCGAAGATTTTCACGTCGCTGCTCTGCATCCCTGCTCATGCCCTCTGTTTCTCCAACTCTACCTTTCTCACGCTCCCCAAATTCCATTGTATCCTTAAATGACTGCATCTCTATTCCAGCAGTGCCACTTATGGGAACACTCTCCTAGAACACTTAGATCACAGATAGGGAAACTGTGACCTTACATATATGGCTGGACTGCAGATCCCGTCATCTTTGGCAATTGGCCATATTGGCTGGGGATGATGGGAATTAGAGGGCTACAGCTTCCTCCTCCCTGAAGTAGGCGATATCAATGTTCTCTCCTTCTCCCTTCCTGTTTGTGTACATTGATGCTGCTGTATAAAATACTGTTTGTGTTATTATGCTGTTCACCCACATTGTTGTGTGAAGTTGTCAGCATGCATAAGCAGTTGGTCTGAGTTTAAGAGCATCGCTTTAGCAAAACTTATCCAACAGAAGTTAGGTTGGTACAGTCCTTTTCTTATGCAGCTCCGTGTTGCTTGGAGGTAGACACATCTATGTTACATGTTTATATAAATAGTTTTTAAATGCTAATGTTAGGGGCTTCTGTGTTGCCTCTGCCTCTAGACATTCTGTAATTTTAGAGCTGCATGCAATTGGCCTGTTAGTACTTTATCAAAAAGTATTCTGCTGTAAACACCAGACATTCTTTTGCTGAAGAATGTCTTCTTGTTCTCATCTCCATATGGCTCTTCATTTGTTTAAAACTACTGAAAATGCAATATAATGTAGAATCAATTGAAAGGTGTAAACACAATGAAATCCAGAAAAGGCGAACAAATGTCATGCAGTAGTATGTTGCTTCTTGATTGAGGCAGCACTATTATTTCACATGTCAAAAAGTCAACATTAATTCTGAGATTTTGTTGTTCTGAAAAAAGTACCCTTCCCAGTAAGTGATGTACATCAGCAATATAGTTCTAAGATTTACACCACTGTGAATTTTTCAAGGTCTAGCTTTGTGCCTACTTATCTCAGAAGTGTGCCTGCAAGCATTTGTTGCATAACCTTTTTTGGCTAGAAATACAATATAAATCTAGCAGGCAGAGGGTGAGAAAAATCATATTTCACAGCATAGTGAGGGGAAAATACAGATATATGTGTGGGGGTGAGTGTGTTATCTATATATCATGTGGGACAATCCCTCATGCCTATTTTCACTGCATGAGCTCAGGAGGAAAATGTGAGCAGCTAAAGGGATGAGGACCGTGAGGTGTTCCAGATGAATGTGGGACTCCAACTCCCATCATCCCTGACCATTGTCTATGCTGGCCTGGGGCTGATGGGAATTGCAGTCCAGCAGCATCTGTGGAGCTACAGGTTCCCTATCCCAGTGTCAGAAGGTTGAAATGGCTTTGCTAGGGGAATTGCACATTGCAGATGGACACAAAAAGCAAAGAGGTGCTTGTTCTGTCTTCTTAAAAACTTGGGCAAGATGCTCCAAGCCAGGGGTCTAGACTTAGCTCTTCACCTGTTGTTGGACTACAGCTCCCATTATCCCTAGCTAGCAGCACCAGTGGCCAGGGATGATGGGAATTGTAGTCCAGCAACAATTGGAGAACCAAGTTAGAGAAACCCAGCGTCTAAGCAACCAGTCATAGAATCATAGAATTGTGGAGTTGGAAGGGACCCTGAGGATCATCTAGTCAAACTCCCTGCAATTCAGGAATCTCAACTAGATCATACATGACTGATGGGCATTTGCTCTGGAATTCTGTGCCCTTTTTAGTGCATAACAAAGATCCTTCCACTGAGGTTGCAAAGTAGTACTGGCTATACTTTGAAAGGGATTTCACCTCAGTGTCACACCACCTCATTAAAATCTGTGCTGGTGACCACGTGTACTTAGTTGCACCTGAGCTTTCCAGTATTGTTCACTTACATGCTTTGACTTCTGGTTTTCCACTGGAGTCATGAGAAAAAGGTGTCTGTGCCAAGCCTGACTGAGCTCCGTGGGAATAGTATGGGGGGGAAAAACATTTGCCTGTTCGATCAAACCCTAATCTTCATGACACCCGAAGCAGCAAAATACAGCGGAGGTGCTCAAAGCACTTAGGTTGCCATATGGATTTCTGCCTAATGGTGAAATTCCAATTCCTTGAAGTAATTTGGACCTTGTTTTAAAATTCAGGAAGGCACCTGTTGATAAGTTCTCAGCAGTATCCTGTTTACTGTGGTGCTAGGGGAGAGGAATTTCCTTCCCCACCACTTAACTTTGTCTGTGATTGCTACTCTGCCTGTCTCTCTGCCTTCTGTCAGCTTTTCCATGGGTTCATTTGCTTTCCCCACTTTGCGATATAGGCTTTCCTTCTCCTCCTGCTCCAATGTGGCCTAGTGGTTAGACTAGAACAGGTGTGCCAACTCCTAGGGGCCAAAGCAGTTTCAGCACTCTGGCCAATATTTGTTTTAGGAGTCTGGGCACCATCAATCTTCAGAGGGCATTCGGCTCTGCCCTCTGGCTCCTTGTTACATCGGGATATAGTGTTGGGCCCCCTCAATTGTCTTGAGACGATGGCAGCTCTGGACTAGAATCTGGGAGACCACAGTTCACATCAATCAGGATGCTCACTAGGTAATCTAGAGGGCAGTCACAGCCTTTTTAGATAACTTACTTCACAGGGTTATTATGGGTATAAAACGAGAGGGAGGGAGAACCATAAAATGCCTCCCTGAACCCTTTGGAGGAAAGGTGGGGTAAAAATGTAAATAATAATTAATAAATAAGATACAGGGTTTCATTCACCCTTGGTGGTTTGCATCGTTTTGTTTTGTTTTGTAAATATGCAGATAAAACTGATAAGGGTCCGCTTCCCCATCTTGTATGTTTTGCTAGAGATTAGAGAGGAGGGGTGGTGAATAGAATGACGGGGGGAAGTATGCAGGTGACAGGGAAAGCCAGGTTTCTTCCACAAAATCACCCTCCCATGTTATTAAAAAAAACCAGTTTCCGAACTCAGGTGAAAGACTAGCACTGGTTAATTTGCATGTAAAAGTTTCCAAACTGGCACTAGGCTAACATGTACCGTAGGCGTTTTTTTTTACAACCAATAATAATAATAATAATAATAATAATAATAATAATAATAATAATAAAAAATGCTCACTCTTTTCTTTGAACTAACGACTAACAAGGCTGTTATTTGTAGTTACTTTCACTTAATTAAATTCCAGGCTGCCTTAACAAAACAAAGCAGAAAACAAATTACGTCCTATCTAAACAAAGTCTATACTGTATTAGTCAAAAGGAGGACAGAATAACAGAGACAGAAAGCTTATTTCTGGTCCAAGTTGGAAGAGAATAATCCTTAGGCGGAGCAGACTGATTCTCGTATATATTCTGATTTGCGCTAATTTTGCAGGTATAAAAGCAACACTTCCATTCACTTCTTATGAGCAGAGCTGCTGTAGTAAATATTGTACTAGTTCCTACAAAAGATAACTGAATGCATGCATACATAAACTTTTGTTTAACACTAGGGACCAAGGGGACAACAAGGTGATGCTGGTCCTGTAGGAGAACCAGGCTTTGAAGTAAGTATTGCACAGGCACACCTTGTTTTATTGCGCTTCGAGTTACTGTGCTCTGCAGATATTGCTCCTTACAAAGACACGGGTGCGGCTGTCTGCAGGCAGCCCGGTCACTTGCTGGCCCTGGGAAGGGAGCTGGCTAGGGTTATCGCACACTTCATAATGTGTGCATTCTGTACATGTGAGAAGAAGAAGAAGAAGAAGAAGAAGAAGAAGAAGAAGAAGAAGAAGAAGAAGAAGAAGAAGAAGAAGAAGAAGAAGAAGAAGAAGAAGAAGAAAGGCTGGGTCACAATTTGCCCCGACGGTCTAAGGACAAAGAAGTGCCAGGAGTCTGGCATGAGTTTATTGAAAAAAAGGGAGGAAATGCATACAGTTTTAGGATAGCCACCTTCAGCAAAACTGAGTGTTCCAAGGCAACAGGTGTGCGAATTAGAATGATGCCGATTAAGTGTGCCCGTTGGCTATCACACAGGGAAATAGTTTTTCTGGGAAAGGGGTTGGAAGAGTGTTATCAGATGTTCAGCTATGCAACACAACTAGGATGCAACACATAGGGAAGGATGTTGGGATGTGAACAGGACAGATGTCTGGAAGGAAAGCAGGTGCAAGGGATCATCAGTGGCCATTGTTGACCTGGACAAGGTAAGAAACACCAAGACTTGTAGAAGAGATAGCATTTAAGCACCTTAGGTTTTATGGGACATTGTAGAAGCCCCCTATTAATGCACAAACCTGTTGGGAGAAGTGTACCTCCAATTTTAATCCCTCCCCCTCTAGTTGTATGATCCTCTTTGTGTGCTCCATCTTGCTTTTATGTTGGGAAGCATTTAGTGGTGGACAGTGAATAAGCTTGCTTATGTTTTCAATTCAGGGACCACCTGGCCCAGAGGGGGACCCAGGGCCACAAGGAGAACCAGGCACAAAGGTAATTGTTGGCATGCTGCTTCAGGGAGACCTTCTGGGATATGGGGAGAAAGAGGTGGGGAGTTGCCTCTCAGGCCACATTTGATTAGATCTCAGGCGCACCTTGAGTATGGCATGTTCTTGCTGAGATGAATGGCTATTGTTGAAAATAAAATAGGCCTGTGTGCTATAGGTATGCATGCCAGGAGAAGAAAGAAGAAAGGCTGCCAATTTCTCTATTGATATAATTGAGTGAGTGAGGTATAAATAAGGCAGACCAATAGAGATGCTTGCAAAATTCTAAAGTGCTTGTTGCAAATCTACCAGCTTGTGTTGCTGCAAAATAATCTTTCTTTCTTTCTTTCTTTCTCTTTCTTTCTCTTTCTTTCTTTCTTTCTTTCTTTCTTTATCACCTTTTCTCAGTAAGAGCCCAGGGCAATGTAAATCAAACATATGAACAAAATGCAATAAACCAGCACTAATCACACACACACACACACAGAGAGAGAGAGAGAGAGAGCGCATTTGTAATAGTTTAATTTGAAAAGAAATATGTACATTATTGGTGTACATTATTGATGTACCCCTTATTAATTTGTGAAAGCCTGAGCAAATTTAAAATGTTTCAGATTGATGTCTAAAGCCCAGCAATGTGGGAAACAGACACACTTCTAAGTAAGGATGAAGGATGAAATTGATTTTGCTACCATTTTAATAAGATGCTGCCTGAGTTCCGCCTTCTTGAGCCAACAGAAACACTTAAAAGTTCACAGTTTTCCGATTTTTGCAATTTAGTTCTCCAACCAAACAATATATGTTTACTGTTTGCATGCAAAACAAAATGTTGTTGTTGTTGCTTGGGTTTATTTTGTTACAAGACTTCTGCCGTGGTAGATATAATCTTTTGTTCTGTTGCTCCTGTTATGTAGTCCATAGGCTTCATGTATTTGTGTTGTATGTCACAGGGTGATGCTGGACCTGTTGGCAATGCTGGAGAATCAGGAGAACAAGGTTTAAGAGTAAGTGGTAAATATGAAACATATTTTGGAACTAAAGAGAGTCCTGAATTTTAGAAATGCAAAGTAGTATGCAAATTATGACACCAGAGAAGGGATGAAGGAGACTCTTGGATTCCTATGCCTGGAAAATTCTCAGCAGCATCATAAGCAGAGGCTTAAATATGACTAGTTATGAATAGTGTAGATATCTTATTTTTGAAAAAGACAATAAACTAATGTTAATAGGACTACAGTAGGTATAAGAAGGCTATAGGTCAGCCTTATCCAAACTTCTCATAACTGAGATGTGTTTTTTCCTTTCTTTCCGGAATGAAAAATGGAAACACAGTTCATTCTTACACCTGAATAGGATTACTTTTTAGAACATTCTTGAGTAAGATTTACCTCCTTCCCTCATCAGTTTTTAAATCAGTGATCTGGGTGTGCCTCTTTATTGGAAGAAGGTAAGCCCATAGCAGTGGATGGCAAGATCCAGGGACGCGGGTGGAGCTGTGGGTTAAATCAGTGGTCCTCAACCCCCGGGCCACGGACCAGGACCGGTCCGTGGATCAATTGGTACCGGGCCGCCCAATGAACATTAAACACAATTAAATTAAAATTATTAAATCAAAACAATCTAAAATATAAACAATCAATGTCCCCCCCATCAGCGGGCCGCGAAACAATCAACGTCCCCCCCCTCAGCGGGCCATAGTAAAATGATCAAACGTTGACTGGTCCGCGGCGATAAAAAGGTTGGAGAGCACTGGGTTAAACCACAGAGCCAAGGGCTTCCTGATCAGAAGGTTTGCGGTTTGAATCCCTGTGAAGGGGTGAGCTCACATTGTTTAGTCCCAGCTCCTGCCCACCTTGCAGTTTGAAAGCACATAAAAGTGCAAGTAGATAAATAGGTACCGCTCCAGCGGGAAGGTAAACGGCGTTTCCGTGCGCTGTTCTGGTTCACCAGAAGCAGCTTTGTCATGCTGGCCACATGACCTGGAAGCTGTATGCCGGCTCCCTTGGCCAATAAAGCGAGATGAGCGCTGCAACCCCAGAGTCGTCCACGACTGGACCTAATGGTCAGGGGTCCCTTTACCTTTACCTAAGCCCATAGCAATGGATGGCAAGATCCAGTCACACCTGGTGATATAAGAATAACTTGTTCCCAGCAGAGATGCATTGGAAGCAAGGAAGGATAGAGCAGTAAATCCTGCACAGAAACAGGTTCATAAGAAACCTTAATTAATCATATTTCTTTTTCATTGTAGCAATGCGGCCTTGAACACAGTTTTGGGAGTAACTGCAATAGGCATTCTAATTCATATCAGAGTTGGTTTTATTTTCAGTCTTGGCCTAATGATGAGTCAAAGAGCACAGTTGGGCCTTGTTCCTCATTGAAAAAGATATTAATATTGGTCCAAGAAACCTGAACACAAAGGTTAAATTCACTTGTCAAACCATCACTTAGTGTTACTTGAATTAGATTTGCATGTTCGTTTCCTCCCCTCCCTCCTATCCTTGTGTACTGTAATTCCATTCACATCTGCTTGTTTAGGGCAAATCATAGTTCATAATTACAGCAAACTATTGTTTCTGCTTGCCTCCAAACCAGAATTGGAAATCACAGTCAAAATATTGGCTTTCACTTATGGTTTGGAGGTCAAGCGCAAACCATAGTTTGTTGATTTGTATGCAATGGCAAACTGTGGATTGGAGGCATAAATCTAAGGCAGCAGTGGCTAACCTTTTTCGGCATAAGGACCCCTTTGGCCCCTTTGGTTAACCCTTCAAGGGCTGCATGTAAAAATGAGTGTGGCCAAAGTATAAAGGTGCACATTTGGATGGGTTTTGATGGGGTTACAAAGACATTTTGTCATTAAAAATAGCTTTTAAAATAACGTAAATATTTTGTGGGGCACAAAATCTTTTTGGAATCATGGCACCACAGCAAGGGACCCATAGATAGAATATGAAAAGTGACAAAGAGGAGGGAAACCCAATGGCCAGATGTATTGGCGATCGCTACCTCGTGGTGTGGCGTGGTATGTTTATTATAGCTCATTTTAAACTATGTAGGCATTTGACAGTTTTGCTGCATTCTAGTCTTCTATAATCCTGATTTCTCTTCAATATGAAGGCAACAAAAATACATGGTCATCATTGGAGACACTGAAATAATGTTGTTATTCAATCCAAGCAAAGATAATGAACTCGTCTTCAGGCTAGAAAAAGACCTTTCTGGTAGAAGACACGATGGAAACCCAGCTACAATCTTAGAATGATAATGAAAGCATTGCTTTGCCGATTAATGGGCCCGATTGTATATACTGTATATCTTAGCAATCTCAGGTTGCACCAGGGCATTCTGTGAAAAGGAGGCAAATACCACTCCCCCTTTCGAAAATACGAAAGCCAGCAGTCTGTTGTCATCAACATAAAACCATTTCTTCCAGAATGTTAAGTTGTTTTGAATAAGTGAAAGGAATATGCTGCTTGCCAATAAACACATTAGCCCTTTCATTTCAGACGTATTTCAAATTATGATGTAAGCCCATAGAAATTTCCCATTTTGCGGAGGGTGCTAAGCCTTGCTTTAAAAGTTCAGACCCCTGTAACCCCCTCCTTCCCTCCTGCTCACCCCTTCCGGCTACACACATCTCAGGTATAGGGAGCTGAAATCCCTATTGAACTGTCGTTCACAACTCACTCTACCAAGATATGCTCAGGAGGTTTGTCCCTGTTTATCCCCTCTCCTTTTCAGGCAGGTCTTGGTGTTGTGGGAAGACAAGACAAGACAGCGGCAACCCCCCTCAATAAGTTGTTTGTCCCAACCCCTCACATGGTGTTCTTTATACTGTTGTTCCCTGGGGTAACCTACCTCGATTATAGGTATTTGTACACCACAGTTTTGGGAAGTGACAACATTTGAATTTATTTCTTCTGAAAAATAGGGTGTGCCAGGACCACCGGGGGAAGATGGTGTCCAAGGGAAAGATGGACCAAAGGTACATTTTAACAACTGAAGAACCCCAGCGTTGTCTTTGTACCATGTTTCTTTAAACAAAATATATAACAAAATACAGCATTGCCACATTTGTGTACATAGAAGTTGTCCAGCAATGTCACACTGATGCTGCACGCTCATTGAGAAATCACAGAAACAAAAGGCACAGAGAATTCGCATCTTCGCATAATTCCAGTCCAAAAGAGATGTTGTCACCACTCCTTCACTGTATTGTGGAATGTATTTCAGGCTGGTTTCCTGCGATTGGTAAAGCAGGCTTCATGCAGACATTGCAACAAAATGGAAGGATTAAGATGGTGATTTAGTGGGGTAGGAAAAAATAATTCACATCTGGCAACCAATTCAACCCTTTGGTTTCAGATAGTACATGGGTAGATGAGTCTGAAAAGCCCGGGGCACAAATTTTCATGGCCCTCTAGCAGCGATGGTGGTAGTAGCGTTGACTCTGGAAGTGTATACTTGATTCTGACCAAACTAAGCTTCCTATGTATATTTTGCTCTAGGGGGCTTAGTTTTGATCAGAATCAAATATACACTTCCAAGGTGGTTGAACTTGATAAACAGATTCCATCCCCTCTTGACCTTTGCTTATGCATGTGTCTGTTTTAGGGCAGTGTAGGAGACCGAGGGCTTCCTGGAGAAGATGGTGAAAAAGGAGAGACAGGAATCCCAGGAATCCCAGGCCCTTCAGGTGCACCCGGCATAAGGGGCATTCCCGTAAGTATTCTCAGAATTATAGCGCAAATAACAGCAATGTGACCTATTCGCTCCAAGGGAACTTGGCAGATAAGCATGCTATATGAGTGGTCTCTTGTGTGAGTGGTGTATTAGGCGAATAAAGAGTTAAATACAAAACCATGAAACAGCTTGGGGTGGTGAGTTATTTTTCTTATCGCCTTTGATGCCACTAGGTGCCTCCCATGACACTTGCATGCACACTTCCCCAATGGGGTGGGTGGTGGGGAATTGCATTTTCCCAGGAACAAAATGTGGTTCGGGTGCTAGAAAATATGATTTCCTGCATATCAGAAACTGCCTCAGGGGAAAATGTTGGGATCCTCTCCAATCACTCCCCCATCAGAACCACAGGTTTAGTGTACAGAAATTGTCGATATAGGCCTTGGAAGCCATGGCCAAAGTTGCAACAGCTGAGTGGGGAGGGCAGGAGTTGTTGATTCCAGTCCAGCTCAATTTGGATAGGTTTCTGTCTCACAGCTAGCACTAATTATCACTTCTGTTGGCAAGCACAGGAATGGGACCACCACTGTGGATGGTTGTGGAGAATTAACTGTGTCTCAGATTGACTTCACGTAATAAGCAGTGGCACTTATCCTTCCAGTTTCTGTTTCTACACATCTGTGCTCCCGCTTCAGACATTGCACAGAAGCATGAAAACAAAAAGCGCGTGTTCACTTCTGCTTCCTGTTTCCATGGCTTGTTGAATGTTCAAAGCCCCACCTAATCCTATGGGAAGACTCTGGTCTCAAAACAGACTTTCATCCCAATGGTTTAATCCAGCAGAACATTACTCATTGCACTGAGTTGTTTGGCTTAGAATGAAATAGTGTGGAATTCCCGCTCAAAACCAGAGCTTTCCACATGTTGACTTCTTTTTTTTTAAAAAAATGCTTCAGAGATGCAGATTTTCAAGAGACAACGCATAAAATCAAAGGATTTGGGACTGCAATTCTATACATATTTACTTGGGAGTAAGTCTCACTAAATTCAGTCATGTTCACTTCTGAGTAGACGTGTAGCTTACATTATAAGCGTCTCTTCCTTGCGCTATGATTATTGTTTTGCTGTAAAATGTTCTGGTGCTATTTCTTCCTGATTTAACTCTTCTTTTCATTATGTAGCATGTATCTTCAAGGTTAGTTAAAACCAAATGTTTGATGTTGGTGTCAGCCCCACTATTCATTCTTTGCACATATCTACGTAAAATGTAGTAAATCACATCCACTTCCTTCACATTATTATTATCCACACATTATCACATAGTAACTTCGTACTTGAATAGTAGGTTTAGAGACCCCGCCGATAGCTACCCCGGACATTACCAGAATTTTCCGGTTCATTTGGCAATCCTATCCTGGTTACTCAGAGTCAATGCGCATGCCGGCTTGATGCAGTTCAGTTTCATTTTAAGTACATCCCAACATATATTCATGCCAGTATTTTTGATTGGACCATGGGGTAGATTTAGCATGTCACATACCGTTTCACTGTATATTTTTATATAATGAAAAGGCACAATGTATTCCAAAGATGCTCCATGCAGCCCCTTTTCTGTCTCAAATTTTGCAGGACATCTTAACAACATGGTATAATCAGAACACTTGTTTCCTACTATCCATTTAAGATGCAATTTATAATATAGATTTCCCCTAAGCACTGGAACATATGCACGGCCATTCTATCTCAGGACCAAACTCAAGGAGATTGTTGCTGTTGTTAAATTTCTGTCCCGTCCTCCCTCCTAAAGGAAACCTGGCTGATAAAAACGAGATGCATGGCATTCATTCAGCTAGCAATTATTGTGTGAATGGCTTTTGAAAAGTAAATAGCGGGCACAGGGAGGGAGCAGCGATCTTAATTTGGACTCTGGCATGATCTGTGGGGTCACAGATGTTATACGGGAGCTGCTCATTGCATGATTGGCATCTTGTCTAGCTTGGCCTTCAATGCTGCTGATCTTTCAAGATAACCACATGGTTTGGAACAAGCCAGAAATGCTTTTGCTTTGCATAATGCGTTGGCTAGAAAAGCCAAAAATGAGCAAAACAAAATCTGGTCAGCTGCAACACATTGTCCTCTAGTTATTTTTCTTAGTCACCAAGCATATCCAAAGTGTTAACAGTTAATGAGTCTAATGCGGAAGTCAGCTGTTTATGAAAATGGCTGCTGTAATCTTCTTACTTTGGATGTGCTGTTTGTTTTTTTGTAGCGTGGCAATCAACAGCTTTCCTCCATTCCTAAATTACTGTTTCCTGTAGCCATAAAAAGACAGATGATGGGGGCTCGGAAATTAAGCAGAGTGATGAAACATCCACTTAATGTATGCGAAGGAAATCAATGAGACAAAACAACAACAAAATGGTTAGAAACATAGGAAAGGAAACTGTCTTCTACTGCAGCGTTTCTCAACCGCTGTTCCGCGGCACAGAGACACGGGCTGCTGTGCCGCCACGTGCGGCGATGAGAAGGGCGATTTGCAGCTCGGCCAGGCGGCAAGCCACGTCCCGGTATGGCTGTTGCGAAAGTTGCCGTCCAGGGCGCTCTGCACGTCCGCCTCCCCCCAGATCTCCAGCAGAGCTCGAGTCTCCAGCGCGATCGGACGGGAAGGGGCGATCAATGGCAGGCAGGCGGGGGCCAGCCGCCCGCCTCGCCGCAGCCCCTCCTCCCGCAGCTCCCCCTCTCAGCGTCCCCGGCAAGGCGGCAGTTGCGGCGGCCGAGATCCCATCCCTTCTCTCGCCTGGCTTTCCTCAGCCTCGTCTGCGGCTGTCGCTCCCTCGCCTCAGGCGGCAGGAGCTCGGTGGAGGTGGTGACGACGGAGGGGGCTGCGCTTCGAGGCCCATCGCATTGCGGAGGCCGCGGGGCTCGGAGAAGAAGCGGCGGCTGCCGAGAAGAAGGCGGGCGCCGAGGCTGAGCAGCACCGGCGCGGCCTCTTTCCCCTCTCCGCTCGCTCCCCGGTGGGCCCAAGCCGGCCCGGCGTCAGCAGCGTGCATTGCGCTCCAGCTGCCCCCTCCCCTTCGTTTGCGCACACACTCACATCCACACACACGCACACACGCCAGTCGCCCAGGTTCACACACAAAGCAGCGAGGGTGTCTGTCGCACAACTTCAGTGGTGGTGGGAAGAGGGGGGCAGGAAGGCGAGAACAATAGGCAACGGTCTCCTCCCGAGGAAAAGGCGTCGTGTACCTATAGGGCGGCACAGAGTTGGTGTGCCTCGTGATTTTTTTCATGGAACAAGTGTGCCGTGGCCCAAAAAAGGTTGAGAAACACTGTTCTACTGAGTCAGACACACAGTGGTCTTTCTTGCTCAGTAATATCAACACTGTGTAGCAGTGACTTGCTTGGATTTTAGAAGCAAAGCAGATACTCTACTGCTGAGCTATGGCTCCTCCACCAAGTCCTGCCATGCGACTGAGAACGGGTTACACAATACTGTTCATGCCTAGGCCAGGAACTGTGGCTTCCAGTTTTAAGCTATAGTTCATCAATGATAATTGCGCTATCATTTCCAGAATGAGAGAACACTCTTGCTAGAACTGTTTTAGGACTGTCATATGTCCAAAACTTCCTGGGCACATCTGGGATTTTTTATGCAAATTTCCTAAGAGAATTTCTTTCTTTCTTTTTTGGATATTTTGCAAAAAAAGCTGAACAACTTAGCCTGTTCCTTCCTCCAAAAAAAACTCAACAACTTTTTGAAATATAGCAACCCTAATTTCCTCCTACATTTAATATAGGTGCATGTTGGTGCCATGGAAGGTGTTTGAAAGAGCTGGATGGGACAAAGAGAAGGAGAGTTTTAAGGACCAGAGGGGAAAGTTCTCTTCCATTGTGCCAATTGGTAGCTGGGGCTTTTATCCCTGACTGCCACATAAAAGGGGAGCGCTAACTTGCTCAGTGAGAGGACACTTGTTGACCTCTTTGCTCTTGCAAAACACCAGGAATATGGGGACGGTGGCTACATAATAAATTTAGTATTAGTGGACTGCATATTGCTTCAGTTGTGGTGGTTCCTGAGCCTTTGATTTGCACCATGCCAATGCAAATCCAGAATATATTGTTGTTTCCCAAAAGCTTTCCCGATCAAGAACTTGTAGGGGTGATTGAACATGTCCTGTATTGCTTAGGAGGAAAACTTGAAGACCGGACATGTGTCTGCCCCAGTGGGCTTGATCCCTAGCTGGCTACTATCTCCCTTGTCGAAGCCTAGTGAGGACTGTGTTGTTGTTTAGTCGTGTCCGACTCTTCGTGACCCCATGGACCAGAGCATGCCAGGCACTCCTGTCTTCCACTGCTTCCCGCAGTTTGGTCAAACTCATGTTGGTAGCTTCGAGAACACTGCCCAACCATCTCGTCCTCTGTCATCCCCTTCTCCTTGTGCCCTCAATCTTTCCCAACATCAGGGTCTTTTCCAGGGAGTCTTCTCTTCTCATGAGGTGGCCAAAGTATTGGAGCCTCAGCTTCAGGATCTGTCCTTCCAGTGAGCACTCAGGGCTGATTTCCTTAAGAATGGATAGGTTTGATCTTACAGTCAGGAACTGTAGTAATGCAAATACATCTACTTTCACTGGTGATGCTTCTCTGGCCTGAATCTGACATTCTTTAGTCCTTCCCTGATTGAATATAGTTCCCTACTAAATGAAGTGTTTGGCTTGAGCACAAAATTTATTTTAGTCTCCAGCTGTTGTTTTCTGTCCAGAAATGTTAGATTTTTGTGGCATTTTCACTGGCTTGATAAAAATCACCAGTATTGTATCACTCTTCTCCAAAATAGAACAGTCACACTAATGTTTAATAAGAGTTTCCCATAACCCTCATGCTGAATGTTATAAGACCTTGCTAAGATTATGCAGTTCACACCAAAGTTTAAACATGTTCTCAAAGCTCTCTTCCTTCATAACAAATATTTCAGGGGCCCGAAGGAGCTCCAGGAAATCTAGGTCAAAGGGGCCGCCCAGGAAAAAAGGTAATTCATCTTTGTTCTTCTGTCATGTATTTGTATTAATTGAGGGCCTAGCATTTATTCATTAATAATGGACAGGTCGTAAACAAACAGTTTTGAAACAGAATGTTAGCAGGATGCTGGGAGTCTTGCTTGGCTCTCCAGTGCGGTTTGCATTTGGAATAACATCTTGTATTGTCTTATCTTTGACTCCTAACCTCCCCAAAAGGGGGGAAAGGGACAGCATGGCCCCCCAGGAGAGATTGGCACCACAGGTGACCGTGGGCAGCCTGGAGAAATTGGTCCAAAGGGTTCAAGAGGAACTAGAGGCCCAATGGTTGGTATACAGTTGTTCTCCCTATTACCTTCACTACAACCCTGTAAAATAGGTTAGACTGAGAGAAGAGACAGAGAATGTGACTGGCTGAAGGACCCCCAGTCGGTTTAATGGCTGAGTGGGAATTTGAACCTTGATCTTCCTGCTCCACCATGCCACACTGACTCTCTGTTCATTTGTTTATCTAAACTCTTATATAGAGCTTGTCTGCCTATATTTTTAGTTCATTAGGGTATAGGCTTTGGGTGGGGTTTTTTTTTAATGCATGTGCCTTTTTTAAACAACAACAACATTGTGCTATACCTATTTGCAGAGATATATTCTGAAATGGTGCATTCAAAGAAGCAATTTGCATCTACTTTCACCAATTATTTATACCTATATTATATGTGTTTTCATTATTTTTATTTTATTTTATAAATATATTTTTATTAAAGATCTCGTCAATTACAAAAATACATGCATTGTCTCTTTTTTCAAGTTGTGTTTTCTACAGATCAGTTTCATTTGTTGTGAGACATTAGTGTTGCTTACAGCATTATTTTTATCTAAAAGATTTATTTCTGGTTCAAATATGCTGAAGGTAGACTTTAATCTAAGCTGCGTTTATTCTGATTCCCTGCTAGGCTGTGTGGGTGGGGTTTTTTTATTTAAAAAAGTAGTTAGAATGTGCATGCTTATACCTTTTTAGGTGGTTTTCAGAAGAGAACAACATCAGACCTCGTGCTTGCATTTTTTTAATCATATGATTTATTAACTTCTTAAATGTATATCCTACACCTTCAAACACTTGGGTTCCCGGGGCATTTGGTTGTATAAATATTACTACATTAAAAGAAAAAAATCATTGGGCATGAGCCAGCCACTATTTACATATTTAAGTTAGTTTACCTTTTTTATGTGTTTGACTCTCACAATTTGAAATCAACGGGATTTATATCTGCTTAACTTGGGTTGGGATTATGCCCTTTGTGTTTCTCTGATCAGAAGTGCAACGTCGATTGAGAGCTTAACTAATTAGAAATTAAAATGTGTTTACTGCTGTTTATACATACAGGGACATTTAGGGCCAATGGGATCTGCAGGAGAGCCAGGAATTCCAGGTTACGGGGTAGGATGCACTTCCTGAATGTCTGTCTGTACTTTCTGTTGAGTTTGTTGGCTGCCATCTGTGTACATTGCGCTACATTTGTTATGGCCCATTGACTTGTGCAAAAAATCTTATACACCCCCCCCCCAATTTGGGTGCTTTGCTGTATCCCGCTGGTGGGGGCCACTCGCCCACCCATTCATTAGTCAGAAAGGAGAGGTTGGTTACCATTGGCAGGAGGCCAGCTTAGCCAGGAGAGCTGGACAGAACTACCGTCTTTCCCACATTTTAAGACACCGTCTTATAACTTTTTTTCCTCAAAAAAACACTGGGTGGCTTATTTTCAGGGAATGTCTTACCGGTATTTTTATTACATCAGGAGCAGTGCCCCTCTTGCTCCCTGTCTCCCTGCGGGGCAGGACTCTTGACTGAAAGAAAATGACGGGCAACAGCCACCACCAAGCTCCATGAGAGGGAGTCTGAGGGAAGGGAGGTGTGTGCATCGCTGGCCCAGCCCTCTCTCCCCGGCCCTGGGATGTTCGTGAGGGAGGGAAGGAGCTCCTCCGAAGGGCTGCTCTCTCTCTCTCCCCTCCCAGGTGGGGACTCACTTAATAGCAATCTGCTACACTGGAGCTTCTTAAATTTAAACCAGTACAGTATAATGGAATCTATCTGTGTGATGCAGTCGTAGCAGTAGCCTATACTAAAGCAAATAAGGATCTCTACCAGCCAGCCAACTGCCCAAGACTTAAGAGCGAAAGTTCCAACAATGTAGCACTTTGTAGCACTGATAGCAAAGAGGCTACCGGCTGAGATACTGCAGAAAACAAAGAAGCCAGCTGAGCAGCAATTAAGATGGTAAATGGTAGCAATTAAGTAGCAATTGAGCCAGCAGAAAGCCGGGTGAGATAATCTGCTGGTCCTAACAACCCGTCCGTGTTTCTCTTACCCACAAAATGTTAACTTTTGTGTAGGGTGTAGGGCAGTGTTTAGCAGCTCCTAAACAGCGAGAAGGGGAAAGTCCTTAATCCCCAAGGCAAGGACTGCGCCACCGGCAGCGATCCCGGTACCGGTACAAATCCTTAAAGGGGAAGCTCTACAGACAAGCAATAGAAAGAAAAAAGAATCCTCACTTTTTAAAAGGCTATTAAAAGGGGGAAAGGTGGGGGGAAGCGAGAGGTGGGCTGTGTGTGTGTGTGTGAGAGAGAGAGAGAGAGAGAGAGGCGGGGGGGGGAGAGAGAGAGACGCGCACACAGAGTCTCTCCCTAAAGGGGAAGGCAGCGTCTTCAATCGCCCCTCTTTTTTCCCTCGTGCTTTCATCTTCTCCCCACCGCAAATGCCACTTTTCTCCTCTTCACCAAGCAAGCAGAGCTCACACAGCCTAGCTAAAAAAAATATATTTTGGAATCCTTTTACAGGTATTTTAAAAAATGCTTACAGAAACGGGAGGGGGAATCACGAGGCTGCAGGAACGGCTCTACGGTGCATTTTTACAAGCTTTTAAAAGAAATACGTGTCTTTGGAGCGACAGTAAAATGGGGAGAGATTTTTATGGGGGGGAGTTGGCTGGCGGGAGGGGGGAAGGGTCTATCACTATGTCTTATTTTCGGGTTATGGCTTATATCGCGCAACTGCTTAGAAATCCTGCTATGTCTTATATTATGGCTACGTCTTAAAAAGGGGGAAACACGGTACACCGCCACATAAGTCGCACATGCAGCCTGGCATCAAGGCATGTGTGCGGATTGCTCTGCCCATTTGTCCCTTGTCTGCTTCAAGATGGCCATTCTGAACGAAGCCTATTGAAAGCTGCCATTCTTCCCACAGCTATACTTAACTCTCTCTTTAAAAAAAAATGCAGTTTAAATTAACCATCGAATTTTCATTTTTCAAGAAAATTATATTTTAAAAAATCAAACTGATACACACACACACACACATTAGATAGCTCCATTTTATTTATTTGTTGTTGGGAAACTTCCATTTTTCAAGAAAATTATCAAAAAGACAAACTGACAAACGCATGTGAGATTTTATTGACTTCTTGTTGGGATTTAAAAACAAATCAAAAACACATATATATCTCACCTTTCTTCCACCACGGATCAAAAGTCATCCTTCATCAATCCCAACAAGACCAGAAAACACATGTGGTAACTAAAACTGAATCCAGGCCTGTTGAAAACTGTTGGTTTCTGTTCCCAAATGTTGTGGTCTATTGTCTTCAATTGTCCAACTATCCTGTTTGCCTGACATGTCAGCTTTGACAGCATATTGACTACACAACAATGCAAACATATTGCACACACAGCATGACATTTATGTTCAATTGTTTCTTTTCCTAGGGTCACCAGGGTCAGCCAGGAGCTCCTGGCCCACCAGGAGCCAAAGGAGAGAAGGTATGAAGAGTAACAAGTGGTAGCAAATACTGTAGTTGACAGAGGTTGTTGCTGTTGGCTAGAAGTCTCGGAGGCTCACAAAATAAGCATATATTTTACACATTCCCCCACCATCCACTTAGAATTGTAGAGTTGGAAAGCACCATTAGGGTTGTCTCGTCCAACCCCCTGCAACGCAGTACAGTGGTACCTCGGGTTACAAACACTTCAGGTTACAAACTCCACTAACCCAGAAATTAGAAAAATCAGCACGAGCCCTGCTCCCAGCACAATATCTTCAGTCACGCAGAATGGCTGAGGATCAGTGCATCTATGCTGTAAAACAAACCTGAGGATTTATGCTTTGGCATAAATGTGTGCAACCCAACCCAAGTCATTTCATTCATAATATTCAGAGGTTTCTCATCACACAATATTGTTCGCTCAGAGTTTTAAAATAAGAATCTGTAAAAATCAGGGATAGCTCAGTCGGTAGAGCATGAGGCTCTTAATCTCAGGGCTGTGGGTTCGAGCTGCACGTTGGGCAAAAGATTACAGTGGTACCTCTGGTTAAGAATTTAATTCGTTCTGGAGGTCCATTCTTAACCTGAAACTGTTTGTAACCTGAAGAACCACTTTAGCTAATTGCGCCTCCTGCTGCCTCTGCGCTGCCAGAACACGATTTCTGTTCTCATCCTGAAGCAAAGTATATTTCGATTTTTCATGCATAGTTTACTAACAATACCCTGAGGCTTCATTGCCAATAAACCATTGATTTGTCTCTATTACAGGGTTACCCGGGGGAAGATAGCACAGTGCTGGGACCACCTGGGCCCATAGGTGAACCAGTAGGTCTTTCTTTATCCAGAAAACTATATATGTGATTCAGAATTGAAAGTGTTCCCCAAAATTATACAGTTCCCTCCAGAGACTACACTCATGTTGTGCAAAGATTGTGTGGAATTGGTGTAGTTGCTTTGAAATACCTATGTTTGGATTTGTACAGGTTCCAGCTTTTTCATTGGTACCGGCAATTGCATATTTGTTTGTTTTTTGGAAAGCAGCAAACGTAAGGGGTACCAAGGGGTTAAACTAGAAGTGGCACTAAATGTGTAATTAGAAACTGTGCCAGGGTTTGTCAGACATTTAATAATAGGGGTGTGAGGGCAGGGGTGGGGGTTCACAGAGATAGCAGGGCACAGGGAGATGAGGTTTAATGTTTTCCTCGCCAGTCACAGTTCTGATGAGAATCGGACCTATTTTCAAAGTAAAACATAGTTTTTAACACTTTTAGTATCTCATCTAGTTTGACCCAAAGGTAATGTTAAACGAAGCATTTTAGAGGGTTCGAACTTCTGTATAAATGCTAAGTCTGACAAAGATTTTTTAGCGTAGTAGCACCAGTACCAGTAATTTAAAACACTGTTGCTATAGAAACCAGGCAGGTGCCTACAATTCTGTCTCATCGCTTGCTCAAAACAATTTTGCTTTGCCTTTGTTTTTAGAGAATTAATCTGATTCCATGATGATAATCGGTTTTGCATTTTATGATTTTGTAATTTTGTGGCATTTTGATAATTTATTGTACACAGAATGTTATTTTTTTAGTGAGTTTGCAGTTTTAAAATATTCTTATCAATAACTAAAGTAGGATTAGTGCTAATGTCTTGAAATTTTCTGACATATGAGGAAGAGCAAACCTACATTTTCGGTTAGTTTGTTTTTTGTTTAACATATATGTGATTCAAAACCTCAACTAGCCATAGTTCAAATAATTTTAGACATCATTTATTGTATTGACTATGTTTACTTTCCTTTCCTTTTCCTTTCTTTTTCTCTCTTCTCTCTCTTCCCGCTCCCCTGGCCTGCCCAAAGTTTCTTTTGAATTTAAGTTCCGATTTGTTATTTTTTATTTATTCTATAGCAGCCATATTTCAAAGAAATTTTAAACCACCTGGACTTCTTGTGGTTATTTCTCTAGGGCCCTATTGGTGAACGTGGAGAGAGAGGAGAACCTGGTGATTTAGGTTACAAGGTAGAATCCTGCTTTCATTTGTATTTATATGGGATGTACTCTGTAGTTTATTTTAAAACAGCAATAGGGGGGGAAATCACTCTTTTGTACATGTTAATGCATGTTAAGTACAATATCACCAACATTATACTAACTTACCGAGGAGTAAATTCCGTTAAACTCTAAGAATCTTTGTTCAGTCTAGATATGAATAGAATTACAGTGTAAGTGATATTGCAAAAGACAGGACTAGAGTTGACTACTGCCAAAGAAATGATGGACAGGATCTGATACTATAAGCTAATCAGAATTCAGGTTCAACTGTATCAGGGTCACCACTGGAAAACTGGGTAAAGATTTGGGAACTGGACGGATGAATGGGGTTAAAACTTGTTGGGACATCTGTGTTGCTTCCATTCAGTTCTAACCGCCTTGCCCTGATCCTGAACCTCTTTGTTTGCTGCTGACTCTGTACTGCTACTTGTCTGAATAGAGATCCCTTTCTTACTTTCAGGTTAGAGCCTCTGCCTGTATATGTTGGGCAGGAGCCAGAACAGATGAATAGGATTGAAGCCTGGGCCAAATGCTATCTGACAACAACCCCTTGGGATTGTGGGCAGTAGCATGGCTTTAAGACTTGGATATGGTGTAGGGGTAGTGCAGATACAGACCAGAAATATGGACTCATAAAGGCATGTGAGCATTTTTCCAATGGCAAAAGCCAGATGGATGAACAAGTGGTTGTATAGAAGGCAGGGGAGAAATTTACCAGGCTATGAACCAATAGGTGGAGCAAAGCATTACTAGATTAATGCAATATGTTGCGATAGATGCTTTAGGACAAAACAGGTTGAATGGGGTGTATCTGGGGTACCTAATGTGGTCCCCTTCAAATGCTATGGACAACAGCTCACATAATCCCCAGCCAGCATGGCCGGTGGTCAGGGATTATGGGAGTGGTAGTCCACAACATCTGGGGAGATGGAATATATATTGAAGACCAAGTTCCAATAAGGTGATTAATATATTGAAATACATTGAAACAAACATGTTGGAGTACACCTTGGCTCCTCTCAGGCTTGTCCTCTTACCAGAAACTGATAGTATTAGTTACCTGCCCAATAATATGTTGCACTTCCTATTTCTAGGGTCACACAGGGCTTCCAGGACTTAGAGGTGCTATTGGACAACAAGGGCCACCAGTAAGTCTCTTGTGAAGTAGGTTGACTTTGTGTTTGATAAATATAACAAAACGAATTGTGCTTCTATATTTGTTAACCAGGTGGGAAATCCCTGTTCCTTTTTCTGTTTGCCTTGACGTCTTCTAGGCTTTATTCATATTGCTTTTTTTTTCCCAAAGGGTGAGCCAGGTGAACGTGGTGAACCAGGACTAAAAGGAGAGAAAGGATCTCAAGTAGGTAGAAAAGAGCAAGACACTTTTTTGTGATACTTGAAATTAGAGCTTTGCAACACTAGACAGACCAGCAGTTTCATTTATAAGCCTGCTTGTTTTGTTAGCTTGTTTCTGTCTCCAGAACCCATTAACTATAAAAGATTTATAATATGTTGCTGAAGCTACTCTGAAAGTGGGATATGTATTCATAACATAGCTGCCAAGTCCCTGTTAGAAAAATACGGGATCAGCAGCGCCGGCACCGGAAGTTGCTTCTACTCATGTCCAGACATGTGTAGAAGCAACATCCGGCGCAGGCGCTGCCCAATTTCCAGTGCCCAGACATGGGCAGAGTGGCACCGAAAGAAATACGGGGGAATTATTGGATATTTCGCCATTCGGGATGACAGCGGGAAACGGCTTTAAAAACGGGGGTTTCGCGGGAGACTTGGCAGCTATGATTCATAATGAGAGTGCCATTTGCTGGAAAGTCCTTTTCCTTAACCCCATCTGTCTAATTTTACATAAAAAAGGCACTTTGAAAGAGGCACCTTTGAGTTTTCAGAGGCAACACTTCGGCCACTGTTGGTGAAAAAGCCTTGGGCAAGATGTTGCAATTAGCTTTGCATATCTCATTATGTCTGGGAAGAGGAACCTGCGGTCATCAAGACTCCAGCTTTTCCCAATCCCTGCATTAGGTGATACCTGCTGCACTTTTCAGCAAACAGTGGCAACCTGCAGGGATCTAGGATCTAGGAACAAGAACTCCAGGTGTTTATCTCAAGTGCAGGGAGCTTAATTTTCATTGTGGTGTGATATCTTGAGAGGCAGTTCCTAGAATGAACCTGTTAGAAAATAAGCAGATGAAGATCTTAAGTGCTGAAATCAGTGATACATTGGGCAGCAGCATTTATGGACAGTTGCCTTTCTGGCTTCATCTCTGCAGATATTTTTAACCATTCTCTATTTGTGTGTGTGTGTGTGTGTGTGTGTGTGTGTGTGTGTGTGTGTGTGTGTGAGTGAAAATATGCTTCTTCCCGGGGGGGGGGGGATCCTTTTATTTTGCGACTTTAATCCTTGAATCCTTTTATTTTGTGACTTTAAAAGTAAACTCAGGAAGCAAGAACTGGATGAGCATTTGGGCTGATAAAGGGCATCATCAAAAGAACCACACAACAAACTCTGCATACCTTTGCAGAACTTTTGCCTTGTCTAGTTTTTAACCAGCAGTTCCCCCCCCCCCTCCTCTGCCCTCCAGCACATTTGGAAATAAGGTCAATTTCAAGAGCAGAGGTGTGGCATTTGGGGGCTGCTACTCTTGGGCACGGGGAGTTTTCTACCCCACTGAGCATGCACGAGATCCATAGGAGCTCTCTGGATTCTGGCCATGGTACAAATGCATTTGGACTCATTTGTAAAGAAGGCACAGCACATACATGTTTGGCGTAATGTGTATTGGGCAAGTTCCAGAGCGCCAAGTATAAATGTTCCACTTCTGGATAATACTTTGAATTGAGGCTACAGTGAAAGCTGCCAAAGAAATGCTCTGCTCTGCCACAGAGTGACTTTTAATATGTTTTTAAAGGATTACATAAGGAACAGCTTTTAATATCCCCCATTGCACCTTCATACTTCCACTTTCCACCAAGTCTTGCTGCAATAAAGTTGTTTTCTGAAGGGTATGTGATAATCTGTGACTCAAAGCAAAACCACATTTTATTAACTTGCATATTTCAGTATTTCTATAAAGCCTACACTGTGATCACAAGCTGCTTTGGCAGGGTGTGCATAATATAGAACCCCAAATCCACAGCCTCTTTGGACTTCTTTCAAACTTCCTATGATGTCCCTTAGGCTGAAATTTTATATCAGAGTTTATTCCTAAAAATAGTTTTAACAACCAGAAGCCTAATGAAAAATGCACATCTTAAGACTGCAGTTAAACCTGTGTCCATAACTTGAACCATTCTGTGCTGCTAAGTTCTGCAAAATGCATCATGTAGAGCAGCAATCCAAATAATAAGTGAACTGCTTTTCTTTTACATGGACTCCAAATTGGTAACAAATGTAAAATTGCGTAGGAGGGTTCATAGCCAATGTTCATAAGAGCCTGTTTGATCTGGCCAATAGCCCATCTAGTCCAGCACACTGTTCTCACAGTGGCCAATGGGAAACCTGCAAACGAGTCCCGAGCACTTTCCAGTAACTGGTATTCAGAAGCGTTAGTTCCTCCAACTATGGCTTATAGCCATTGATAGACTTCTCCTCCATGAACTTGTCTAATCCTTTTTTTAAAGCCGTCTAGGTTGGTTGACATCCCTGCCTCCTGTGGAAGCAAGTTTCGTAGTTTATAAACTATTAGTTCAGCAAACCTTGCAAATTCCTCCCTCCTCTCATCAGTGCAGCCATGAAGAAGAGATAGGAGCATTTGCTTCTTTGTTAAAAAATAACTGCAGATTTGCGTTTAACCTAGAGTTAACTATTGCAGGGTTTTATTGAAACAAATCATTTTCTTAAACTCTGGTTTTAAAGTTGGCTTGTTCCATCAAACCCTAGTTAATATTAACCACAGTTTGTTGGATTCAGATGACCCTACAAACTGTGGCCAGTCAAAAATGGAAGCAGAAACTTGTAAACTCACAGCCGTGAGGCTTACCTAGGTTTGTCCCTAGAATGCACTGGGGTTTAGCATTACCTCCAAAGCAGGGAGGGACATGTGTATAATCCTGTCCCCCCCAAAAAAATAAATATACACAGATTGAGAAATGAGATTGTGTGACCCAGCCCAGCGTGCTTTATCTTCTGTTTATGGATATTGCAATTTTAACGTCGGGCAGGCAGCAGCTGTGATTCTAAGGACAATGATGCATAATAATATAGCTTACATTTATAACAAAGACGCTGCTGTAGAAATTAATGATCGTTAAGTAAAATGACATTGTCCTGGTTCAGACTGAATGAACCATGGTTTCGGCCCTGGTTAGTAAGCAGAGATTAAACCAGTTTTCCTGGCTTGTATTACACAGAACTGCTGTATTTTACACAGTCTTAAGCACGGAAGCAGTATGTATTCTGGCTGGGGCACAATCTATTCTTGGGCTAATATAGAGCAGTTAAAAGTTTAAAGTACTCCAGGGATGTTTCATTTATTAATATGAAATACCGCAAACCCCATAAATAGGGGACATTTTTTAAAAACAAAAAGCAAAGTGGGTGTAATTCTGTCCGGCCCATTCATGCTCTGTCATAAACGACATATTGCTGAAACAGAATAACCTCGGGGAAATGATAATGTGCTTTTGTGAATGAATGCGGTGTTTTGACAGATTTTGTACTCAAGTAGAAAGAATATCCAGCCGGTTTATGATCTTAGATTCCCCTGAAACTGAAGTGATTCTTGTGTTCTTTGACCCCAGTGCTAGATAATAAATATGCTCCTAGCTTCTATACTGCTTTTATGTTTCATTGGCTTTGTCAGTGAACACATGTTTTGAAATTTCTAGGGTCCTGCTGGGAAAAAAGGAATGAGCGGTCAAGCTGGGAAACCTGGGATGTCTGTAAGTAAGCAAAATGTTTTATTAATCACACACTAGATTTCAGGTATCAGGTACCCACCGCAAATGCAAGTATCCCTGTATTGGGAAGTTTTAAATGTTTGACATTTTATTATGTTTTTATATGTGCTGGAAGTCACCCAGAGTGGCTGGGGAAACCCAATCAGATGGGTGGGGTATAGAAAGGAGGAGGAGGAGGAGGAGGAGGAGGAGGAGGAGGAGGAGAAGAAGAAGAAGAAGAAGAAGAAGAAGAAGAAGAAGAAGAAGAAGAAGAAGAAGAAGAAGAAGAAGAAGAAGAAGAAGAAGAAGAAGAAGAAGGCGGCAGTGACATGTAGTGATGAAAAACAGCTAATCAGATGGAGTTATATTCACTAACATGCAAAGTAGAAAAAATGGTTTAAATTGTACCATGTGTATATTTCACCTTTATATCTCAGTTCTGTGCATGTGTCAGGGGACCAGCAGGGACCAGCAGGGAGCCCAGAGGGATGGTGCAAGGGCTCCAAGACGCTGCTGCTTCAGAGTGTTGCTCAGAAGGTGGTGTTGAGGCTCTTGCAGCGGAGGAGAGCTTGGGGGATGCTGATGGCTCACAGGAGCAGTGGGGAAGGTCTGAAGTGTCAGACCTGAGCGCTGTGGAGGGAGAAGTGTCAGAGACCAGAGAACCTGTTCCACAGTCGAGCAGTTCAGGGGGGGGACACGTCCCCGCCCCTTCACCCCAGGAGCACAGGGGGGGGGTAAACTCGGGAGCAGAAGCGGAAGCTGAGGGCTCCCAAGTTCCTTTGTTGGTGCCAATCTAGACGCGCGCCACTTCCGGATTCTGACTCGGACTAGACAGTCATGGTCATTATCGCTCTATCTTGTACATATGTATATAATAAAACTCTGTAAGAACCAGTCACAGAGTTTGGAGTGCGTTACTCGTGAGGAGGCAACACAGTGCCCTTACAGCATGTTTACTTAATGGGGATTCCTGCCTAGTTAGTTTGTTTGGGATTGCGGTCTAATAAAGCCACACTTCATAAAGTCTCTGCTGTAGTCCTAGGCATGCCTACAAAGGGCTGGTCGCTTTTTTCCCTGCCTGCCCCTGCATTTCTTCCTGTGAAAGCCCACTCTTTATCACTGAATCGGAACAAATGGCAGTTAGGGTTTTCCCAATTTGCTGTTTGCTCTGATTCAGTGGTAAAGTGCAGGGAAAGCACTAGGGCCAAAAAAAAGTAGCATGCTTGGACACGGTGCTTTAAAGCATGAACCTGTTCCTAGATACAAAAGGAAGCCCTAAGATTTCAATGGTAATTTGTAATGAAACCCACAAGTGGGACGGGGGTGGGTGGGATCTCCCTGGCACATTTTCATGTATTCCCCCCCCCCCTGGGAAAGTCCTCTAATATAGATCTTTCCTCTTTTCTGATTTTTTCCATAGTTGCATGGTTGTGTACAACATGTTTGTTCTTCTGCTGTAGAAGCTGAATGGCCTGGATGGAAAGAGTGGTTGTAGTTGATGTTGCAAGGTGTTGCACTTTAGCAGTCCTACTGATTAAAAAAAAAAGGCATTAGCCAGTATTATTTCCTTAAAACAAAAGAAGGAAAATCCAGAATATAAAGTGTCTCCATCCATTCCAGAGAGGAAGCATATCTAAAAACAAATTAAAGTTGTCTGCTCTCAAACTTAAGTAACTTTCTCGAGGTATATAACTGTACTTTTTAAAAAATTGTGTAAAATCATGTTTAGCATAGCTTAGTTGCAAATAGTGTGCTGTTCAGGGCTGTCCTAATACATCTCAAATTTATTTCAGGGTATATCCGGTCCTTTGGGTCAGAAGGGTGTACAAGGCTATCCTGGACCAGAGGGCATTCCTGGGAATCCTGGAAAGGCTGGCTTACCTGGACAACAGGGCCTTCCTGTGAGTAGTACTTGCATGGTTGTTTTCCACATGAAAAAGTCTTTAAATATTCTCAGTGCATCATAAACACCTGTAAGCAAGAACCATATGGAAGAAGAGAATTCCATAATTTCCTCCTGTTTGAGAAGTAGCTACATCATTTGTTTGCCAGTATGGTTCTTGTTCCGTGCCGTTGTGGTGTAGGCCCAACTAAGCAGAAGTATCTCACATACTGCAATGTGAACATATTGATCAGATTTGGCCACCTTTCTGCACAACCTTAGTGCCTTTTTTTTTCTGCAATAGAAAATCAGTTCCAGGGGCCCCAATCTGTTTTAGAGCGGTAAGGTGCAAAAGACACAGAGCTTCTGTAGCTTCACAACACCTGGATAGCTCAGCTGGTTAGAGCATGGTGCTGATAATGTCAAGGCTGCAGGTTTAATCCCCGTACGGGACAGCTGCATATTCCTGCATATTTGCAACCCACCTTTCATCAACACAGATACCAGGGTGGGATACACCTGTTGAAACAACACTTTCTATGGCTGCAGTAACCCTGACCAGTTTTACACCTGATCACCCTAGTCTGCTTTGATCTAGGGCCTTATTTCCCTAAGTCATTAGGGGGTGGCGAAATTAGTGCTTATTTATGAAATGTTAAAAGTTAACTTCTACGTAACAATGTTTTTCAATAGATAGCATGTCCTCATTTTAAATAGTGTTGTTAATATCACCATCATTTAATCACATTTCTGAGCACAATTCAAAGTGTTGGTGCTGACCCTTAAAGTCCTAAACGGCCTCGGCCCAGTATAGCTGAAGGAGTACCTCCAGCCTTCTGGCGGTTCCCTCACTGCAAGAAGTGAGGTTGCAGGGAACCAGGCAGAGGGCCTTCTCGGTAGTGGCGCCTGCCCTGTGGAACGCCCTCCCATCAGATGTCAAGGAAATAAACAACTCTCTGACTTATAGAAAACATCTGAAGGCAGCTCTGTTTAGGGAAGTTTTTAATGTTTGATGTTTTATTATGTTTTTAATAATCTGTTGGGAGCTGCCCAGAGTGGCTGGAGAAACCCAGCTAGATGGGTGGGGTAATTAATAATAATAATAATAATAATAATAATAATAATAATAATAGAATACCATAATTATTTAGATAACAATTTATAGGTGCCATCATTGTACTGATGTTGTGTAAGAGTGTGCATGCAGGTAGATGTACGATGTTGTGTGTAATGAGCATGGCTACTTTGAAGAAACAAAAGCATGTATTTGGCATATTGCTCAAAACAAATGGAGCCAGTGGTTGATGTGACTATGTATAACTTGCTTGTCAAGGGTAACAGAGGAAGCGTGGGACTAGCTGGACTGGCAGGATATCCTGGAACTCAGGGACCAAAGGGGTTACCAGGTATGCCAGGAAACACTGGACCACCAGGACTAAAGGTACTTCGAATGGGGAGCTTCTCAAGCCGGCTGGCACTGTGTTTGAAATCCTTCTGCCCGCTCATTCGGAAGTAATATCAAAGGCAGAATTGCAGCTTGTACCAAAGCTTATGCACCTGGTAATGTGGAAGTACACTCCTTCCCTCTCTGAAAATGAATGTATGTAAGCATGCCGTAAAACAAAAGGGTTTTTTCTTATAGGGCTCCCCATTTATTTATTTATTTATTTATTTATTTATTTATTTATAGGCTCTTTACAAACTTTCGCAGTTCACACTAGCATTTTATAGGATCACAAGGGAGACCCGTGAAATTTGAAAGCCCTAATTAGTCTAGGAGTGGTACAGACATTTCTTCAGCCCCAGTGCAAATTGTGCTATCTCTCTGAATTTACTTCAGGAGCAAGACAAGGCTTTTTGAAAGGGTAAAAAGAGAGAGAGAGAGAGAGAGAGAGAGAGAGAGAGAGAGAGAGAGAGAGAGAGAGAGAGAGAGAGAGCGCATTTAATTTCCCAGCGGTTTGGAAAGAAAGATAGGCACAGCCTACTCTCTGTACCAAAAGGAAGGCCAATTAGTTTGTACTAATTGCCTTAAAAGAGACTGCTTTCTGTTTTCATGATAAGTGAATCAAACTTAAAGCGAACTGCTGGGGAGGGGAGGGGGTAATTGTAACTGTCGTTATAATTGCATTTGTTAATACAGTACCGTGGAGGAATGTAGGGTTGTCACTTTATTGGTTGCTATATTGCCAGCTGGGAGCACATTAAAACAGCAGAGTAACCCTAACTCCCTGCTTGGGGAAATCAATGCAACTTTGGATCTTTTGGACTCAATTGCACCACTGCTCCTCCCCACCCTGAAATGCCCCATATCAGGGTTCTTTGCTGGCTTCCATCAGTGGCAGAAGACCCAACAGTGTTTGTTTCCCATCTGGCTGGCACAATAAGGGTCTCTGCAGCAGTGAAACCCACCCAGCTCCCCAGGCTGAAGGTGTGCCGATTCCACCATATCCCAACCCCCCTCTAGCAGTAAAGATCCGGGGGGGGGGTGGTTGGTGGTTGGTGGGAAGGAATATTCTTACTCAGTTTACATGCCTGGTGGAGTGGGTATTAGGGTGTTCTTCTGCCAGGTTTGAAAGGTGTTCTTCTGCCAGGTTTATTTTATTTCAGCAGCATTAGCTTTCCTTCTATGAACACTAGGGTGATGGCTTTTTTACAACCTCATTTCCCTGTATCATAATTTAATGAGCTTTCATTGAAGATTAGATAAAATCTTACTTTCAAAGAGATTTGATTAAAAAATCTCTCATGCACAAAATGATTTTTAAAAAAAATATTTATCAGTTTTTTGACCATTTTTGAAGTCACTGTAAGCATATATAAAACTGAACCCACAGGGCACTCTCAAGCAGGTCGCGTGCCCTGGCGCTTAGGGGCGGAGATCACTCCGGCGCCCTCGTCCTCGCAGGGCACAGCATGGCTTCCGCGCAGCGGCCTGCCTACCGGCCCGGCGCCCTGACGCCCCGCACCACCAGGACTCTACCTAGAGCCGGCCCTGTGAACCCAAGCTTTAGAGTCACATATATACAACATTATATAGGGTCATCAAACACACAAGGAAGCTTTTTTTAGCTGCAGTAACAGTATAGATGCCGCTAGAGGACGAAGTTTTGCTACCTCTCCTGTAGGTTCTTTTCCCTGCATGCCCGGCAGGGTCTGCTGGCTGAGTTTTGAGGTCCCAAAAAGGGGCTTTTACATCACGCAGGTGTGACATTTGTATACCCTATGTTGCTAAAAACACTCCCCATTGTGGAATGTGGTGTTGTGTCCAAATTAGATATGAAATATATATAGAATTGTTAATACAATTTTATGAAATGGTAAAATGGCATGCAAAAAAATTAAAAATGGTTTGTGCGTGACCTTTTAAAATATTTTAATGGAATATACCTCATCTTAGTCATGAATAGGCAAAAGTTCATCCATTTGTGCTACAGGAAATAATTTTTGAGGAAAAAAATGAAAAAGTCATCACCCTAATGAACACGCAATGCAAGAAGTCTCACCATTCAGTCCAAATTAGCTGATATTTTTTTGCTTTCCCCCCCCCCTTCAAAATTCAACAGAAAACAAGGGCCAAAATTAATGACATAACACAAACAACAACAGATGTCTACCACCATTACCAAGATCAGGCTATGTCTTATTCAGATCCTAAGCACAGTTTTTGAAAGAATCCCTTAATCGCTGAACCTCAGAATCAGGGTGAATTCTGCATCAGCAATCATTATCTATGATTTCTTCATGAAGAAATTCCGAGGCACCATATGCTTCTCCTGTATAAGACTAATAATGAATGGGTGCTTTCCGTCTTATTTCAGGGTGAACAAGGGCTTCGGGGTCATCTAGGAAAGCAAGGTAAAAGAGGTCATCCTGGGACCCAAGGCGATCAAGGCCCCCCGGGAGATCCTGGCCTCAAGGGGCATGCTGTATGTACCGCCTGTTGTTTGTAAAACAGTTCTTAGTACCATTCGGGTGCAATTTCATATATTAATCTTCCTATCTGCTAATATTCCAGGGGCAACCTGGAGATCATGGTTTGATGGGATTTCAGGGATTCCCCGGTCCAAAGGTATGTGCTCACTTTGAGCCCAGTCCCAAAGCTAAGCCTCTTTACATCCCATTAAATGGGAAATAGTTAAACATGCCCTTAACCCTCCCATTGGAGCGAATGGACCTAACATGTTCATCTTAAACTTTGTGTGGCTGGGTCATGTCCTTTTTTAAAGCTGAACTGTAAGACATCTGTCGTGCATGAAAGATCTTCAGCGAGCACTTCATAATTTCCCCGAGAGCAAAGGAAATAATATTTCACTTTGTGAAATAACTACAGTAATTTGACTGAAAATAGTGTATCAGATGTACTATGACTAAGCTTTTTCTTTTCATTTTTTAGGGTCCTGAAGGTGACCTTGGTTTAATTGGGATTTTGGGACCTAAAGGCCCAGTAGGACAAATAGTAAGTGATTCTGTCTATTAATAAACTTACTGTTCGCTGTACAATCTTAACTGACATCTCTGCAGTTCCCATGGGTTTGTAGTGAAAACTCAGACCACTTTCCTCCTATGCCAGCAGATAAGTAGGAACAGCTGAATTCGTGGACAGGTGACCCAGAGCAGAATTTGTGAAAGTTGTACTTACACCTTGGTTGACCCTGGTTGAGGCAGGGTCAGGTGACCTGCTTCTGACTGAAAATTTGGGGGTTACCCAAGGGAGGGTAGCACATTGCCAGTTATTTACTTTAATTCTAATCACCATGGAGGCAAAATTTGCTTTTCTTCAAGATTTAATGAATTAATCAGCACCATTGAAGCATTAACCCGGGCACCCCCAAACTCGGCCCTCCAGATGTTTTGGGACTACAACTCCCATCATCCCTAGCCAACAGGACCAGTGGTCAGGGATGATGGGAATAGTAATCCCAAAATATCTGGAGGGCCGAGTTTGGGGGTGCCTGCTTTAACCATAGATTAATAGTAATCCTGCTCCCACACACAATCCCCAGCAATTAACTAGCCAGAACATTTCAGAACTTGCCAAATGGATCGCTGTGCAAGTTGCACAAGCATACCAGTTAAGGATCGCTTTCTCTCATTACTTATTACAAGTAATGGTTTTTTTTGTTTGTTAAGCTGAAAATTACATCACATATAGATAGGGCTCTTAGAAAACAGCAGAGGTCAAGTTCTTTTCACTTTTCAGGTGTTCATAAATGCATGCTCAGAAATACAATAGATTTGGTGTGCAAATGAAAGGGATGCAAACTTATCTTGTCTATTTGCCCTTCTTATATCCAGAAACAGAATTGGCCTTCTTTGAATATGAATTTCATCTCATATCATTTCACTATTGTTTAATTTTCACCAGGCATGGAATTGTATGTTCTTTAAATAGTCAAATGTCACACAGCACGGTATTGTCGTTCATTATTTATTGCTCTAAAAATTTATTTGCATTTTGTTTTTAGGGAAACATTGGCCCTGTTGGTAATGAAGGCATCATAGGTCCAGCAGGCAAACCTGTAAGTGCTTGGTCTTTCCCAGCATTGCTTTTCATCGCATGAAGGTTTCCACACTTTGAACAGCAAATGGATGAGAATTCTTTTGCATTGTAACATGCATGCAAGATAAAAGACTTGTTTTGTAGAGAAGAACATGAGAGCACTGATTTCCCTTCATAATCCAACCTTTGCCAACCTGGTGTTCTCTGGACATCCATCAGCCCCAGCCTAAATGGGCAATAACAAGGGATGATGGGAGTTGTAGTCCAAAACATCTGGAGGGCGCACCAGGTTGGCAAAGGCTGCTATAATCCGTAAGTATTTCTCCTTAGTTCGTTCAGGTGGTATTGAGCCATTCCAATATAGCTGCACAAATGTCATGCATAAGTGAAGTAAACTTAGATATCCTTCTGTTCTGTAGAAATGAATGGTAAAACACATTGAAATAAATGGGTTTCTGGAGTGACTATAATTCACTGTATTTGGGGGGGTTTAAGATGACATGTATTTCTTTTAATTTCAGGGACCCAGGGGTGAAAAGGGATCCAGAGGCGAAATGGTACGTGAAAATAAAGTTTGTAATGTTAAAAACAGAGTTGTTTGGGGTGATTTCTGCTCCACCCACATCCTGCAAACATATCAAGTTGGGGAGAGGGATCATAATTTCCTTACTAATTCCTTGTTTTTAAAAAGTTGTAGGCTGTGTTTATCTGCATCTTTCCAGCTGCTCAGATGAAAGAAATTTATGCACTTACATTGAGTCAGGTCTCTAGCCTGTCTGGTTCAGTATTCTCCACACTGATTGGCCACAGCTTTCTAGCGTTTTAGGCAGGGCTCTCACCTGGATGCCAGGAATTGAACCTGGGAGTTTTTGCATGCAAAGGATATACCGTACTCTACCACTCACCTACAGTACAGTGCTTCCTGCAACATCATGATTACATAGCTTGTGGGGACAGAAGTCCTAGTGGTAGATAGATGTCCCTCTGCGTAGCCAGGAATTGTAGAATGTCACCAGGAACGTTAGTTATGCTTGCAGCTGCTGTGTAGTAATATGGGCTTTTTTGTTGAGAGCGTCTTTATGTGACGCTTGTTAATACATTCACAGAATAGTAGCCAAGTCCAGCAGCACTCAGACTAATCCTGAACTCTGATGTCAATGCAGTGACTGGAGTGAAGATCAGGACCAGCCCAACTTTAAAAACAACCCGTGAAATTCAAGATTTGTTCAGGGGTCTTGAGACACTTATCTCAGATCATAGCATAGATGACTGGAACAGCAAAAATTTCTTGGGCCAACCCACAATAAGTGACCTTTATTGAGATTGATTTTAGTACTAAGGGATGGAGCAACGTAGGCCAGAGAGTACAGACTTTTTCCTTTCTCAGAAATGTCATCTTTAACGTCAAATCCTTGCAGCTCCATCTTACTTGAGAGCAAAGCAATTATCAGAGACCTTTTGAAACTATGGTACATCCCAGTGTCTTTCCCATATAAGAACCCACAGTAGTCTGGTCCTAATAACTTTCAAGTTCGTGGCAAACCTTCAAAACAATCACTGGTTTCTGTGATCATTATTGTTTGCGTTTTCGGCAGCAGACATGTTCCATGCATGGTTACCAGAAGTAAATTCTTCCGTGTTCTTTATATTTTTATGGATGTTCAGTGTCCGAAGATGCTCCTACTTTTCCTCTTCTTTTTTGCTTGATAGTCTACTTTGCTGTCACATAAACACGTCTCATTGTTAATGGATCTTTCCAGGGCGTTTCAGTGGAAAATAGGCGTCTCTGTATCATTTAAGTACTCTTTTTGCCTTTGAAATTGTGCACCGCTGGCAATTAGCAATTTCCTTCCATCACGAATTCATTGCGTGAGCCACTTGTCAGAAAAGGGGGACGCGACTGTTGGCAGCACAAAGCAATTAACTTTGCCTTTACAGCCAGGAGGAAAAGTTCTATTTCCATGTATTTTCACAGACATCAAATTATTTTCGTTCAGCTCTGTACTGAGTCTGAACACATTCCTTTGAAGCAAAGAAAACTGTTGGCATCCTTCCTAGATGCCCGATTGCTTTTAACACGGGATGGTATTAGGATTTCTGAGCAGAGCAATTAAAAACAATAAATAAGAAAGGGGTAGCCTTTTTCTATGAATAAACAAGAAGTCAAAAGTATACTGTGTTTCCTGGAAACAATATTTTTTGTCAGTTCAGTACTGACAAGGAGAGTGTACAGCAAAAAATATGCAGTGCAGAAACAGCATGATTATGCTTCTCTGAGTTTCAGGATTATAGTCTTCTGCTCACATTGGGGGGCGGGGGGAAACCAAGGACATCAATAGTCAGAAAATGGTAACTGAGTCTGAAAAGGCTGGATACAAGGACGAGGGAAACAAACTATAATGGAGGTCCCAAGAGTTCTATAAGAGGTATAATATATCTCAAACCTCTCTCTCTCCTTTTCAGTATTAGAAAGTCAGGCTGAATAGACAATACACATTTAAGACATACCTTTGACTTCCTTCAAAGAATCTTGGGAACTATAGTTAACACCCTTGCAGAGCTACAGTTCCCAGCACCCCTAACAAGCTACAATTCCCATGATTCTTTGTGGGAAAGCCATGTTCTTCAAAATTATGGTGCATACTCAGCATCACATAGCTATCCTGTTCTGGTCCTGTGGAAGAGCCTGCAAAGCAAAGCTAGGGCAAAGTTATTCTTCTCTTGAGTTCAATGGCAGAGGAAAGGCCCTATTACTGCCACCTACCTACTGACCTGTAGTGTCGTGGTTTTATTATTTTAATTTTATTAAATATTTAATGTGGTTTTTGTTTTATGGTTTGTATCTATGTCTGGAGAGCACAGAGACTACAGCCAACTGTCATGCTGCATCCTGGGTGGTCCTACCCGATAATAGGGTTGGACAGACCAGAAATGAGACCGCAGAGTGACACTGAGGCTTCTGAAGCCTTGCGATGCTTATACAGACAATCATTTTTTAGTTTCTGCAGTGTAAACAGGGAGGCAGAGCAGATAAGGGAAACTGGCGTAGCAGAGAAGGCGATACATACACAGAGGAAATAAGGCTGACAGAGGAGGAGGAGAAAAGGGGGAAACTCAAGGGGGAAGATCAAAGAATTGTAGAATTGGAAGGGATCCCAAGAGTCATCCAGTTCAACCCCCTGCTATGCAAAAATTTCAGCTAAAGTATCTAATGGTCTTAGTATGGACCACAAGTTTAACATTAGAGCGTGGTGCTGATGACGCCAAGGTTGCAGGTTTGGGACAGGTATGGAACAGCTGCATATTTCTGCATTCCAGGAGATTGAATTAGATGATTCTCGGGGTCCCTTGTTGTTGTTGTTGTTGTTTAGTCGTTTAGTCGTGTCCGACTCTTCGTGACCCCATGGACCAGAGCACGCCAGGCACTCCTGTCTTGCACTGCCTCCCGCAGTTTGGTCAAACTCATGTTCGTAGCTTCGAGAACACTGTCCAACCATCTCATCCTCTGTCGTCCCCTTCTCCTAGTGCCCTCAATCTTTCCCAACATCAGGGTCTTTTCCAAGGATTCTTCTCTTCTCATGAGGTGGCCAAAGTATTGGAGCCTCAGCTTCACGATCTGTCCTTCCAATGAGCACTCAGGGCTGATTTCCTTAAGAATGGATAGGTTTGATCTTCTTGCAGTCCATGGGACTCTCAAGAGTCTCCTCCAGCACCATAATTCAAAAGCATCAATTCTTCGGCGATCAGCCTTCTTTATGGTCCAGCTCTCACTTCCATACATCACTACTGGGAAAACCATAGCTTTAACTATACGGACCTTTGTCGGCAAGGTGATGTCTCTGCTTTTTAAGATGCTGTCTAGGTTTGTCATTGCTTTTCTACCAAGAAGCAGGCGTCTTTTAATTTCGTGACTGCTGTCACCATCTGCAGTGATCAAGGAGCCCAAGAAAGTAACTCTACAATTCTATGGTTTTATGAGCCAACAGTATGATACAGCAGCAAAAACAAAAACAAAACAAAACTAATGCCATTCCAGGCTCCACCAACAGACATATAGCGTCATAGTCCTGCTCTATTCTGTGTTGGTCTGACCACACTTGGAATACTCTGCCCCATTCTGGGCACCACAGTCTAAGAAGGACATTGACAAGCTGGAATTTGTGCAGAGGAGGGTGACCAAGATGATCAAGGGTCTGGAAACCAAGCCTTATGAGGAATGGTTGAAGGAATTGGGAATGTTTAGCTTGGAAAACAGGAGAGTGAGATGACATATGGCAGCCATCTTCCAATATCTGTCTCTGGGTAGATGGAGCAAGCTGGTTTTCTCCTGCACTGGAGGCTAGGACCCGAACCAATGGATTCAACCCATCCCGTGGTACAGCATGTAGACATTATATGGGGAGGTGCTGCTTCTCTATATGACATGCTTATTTAATTTTCTGAAAAACACAGTGTACATTATACATGACTAATAAATTAATAATACAAATTTTAATAAATGATTTTTTTTTTACTAACAGGCTGGCTGGTCGAAAAACACACAGAATTGCTTGCTCGTGACATGCTTTAAATCCTTTATTAAAGCATTTTTAAATGCTAAATGCACCCACAGTATTCACAGGGGGGAGGACTGGATAAACAGAGAACTTCAGTAATTGAGTCGTATTGGGCTGACACCTTCGACAGAAAGCTTACTCAGTACACAGACTTGCTTTAAAAAGTATACAGCAACTCAGACAAATGGTCTACAGTGCACTAAGAAATCTTTGTGTAGGTCATAGCTGGTAGAGAATAGCCTTTGTCGTCCTGGTCCATTTTACAGCTAGTTTAATATATGCATTTAAACATACCAGTCTTCTTTGTAAACTGCATTTCATTCCAAGGTGGTATATAGAGATTTTTTTTACTTTTTTTTTTAAAGAAAAACTATATTTCATGCATTTTTATCATCTCTTTTTACTCAGGGACCTCAAGGACCACGAGGCCATCCAGGTCTACCTGTAAGTGAATAATGCATTATTTTAAAGTTTGCATAACTGCATAATTGTACAAACCACTCTTATATGGTGTTTCCCTCTCTCCTACCTTTTAGGGTCCACCGGGGCCACCTGGTCCAAGAGTAAGTTGGATATGTTTTCTATGATGGTTTCAGCATTGAATAGTAAAAGAGTTGGGGCACTATCCTCTAGAACTTCTGTAGTCACTATTAAGAAGGGGTAGTGGTATTAGTTTGTTGTTGTTGTTGTTGTTGTTGTAAGATTTATATACCGTCCTTCATTAAAAGATCTCAGGGTGGTTGACAAGATAATAATAATAATAATAATAATAATAATAATAATAATAATAATTAATAATAATAATAATAATAATTTATTTATACCCCGCCCATCTGGCTGGGTTTCCCCAGCCACTCTGGGCGGCTTCCAACAGAAAAATGAAATAAAACAATTAAACATTAATAATAATAATAATAATAATAATAATAATATATTATTATTATTATTATTATTATTATTATTATTTATACCCCGCCCATGTGGCCGGATTCCCCCAGCCACTCTGGGCGGCTTCCAACAAAATATTAAAATACAGAAATCCATCAAACATTAAAAGCCTCCCTAAACAGGGCTGCCTTCAGATGCCTTCTAAAGGTCTGGTAGTTGTTTTTCTCTTTGACATCTGATGGGAGGGTGTTCCACAGGGCAGGCGCTACCACCGAGAAGGCCCTCTGCCTGGTTCCCTGCAACTTGGCTTCTCACAATGAGGGAACCGTTAGAAGGCCCTCGGTACTGGACCTCAGTGTCCGGGCAGAACGATGGGGGTGGAGACGCTCATAGATAAAAATATAGATAAAACACAAATAAATAATTTTTTTAACCCCCCCCCCACACAAATACATTTAAAAGGCTGTAGAACATGAATCAGCCAAAGGCCTGGTACTGAAGATGCCAGACGAACTCTCCCTGGGGAGAGGAGTGTATTTCATGTTCTCGTTTTTGTATTTTTATGTTGCAAACCGACCTGTGATCTTCGGATGAAGGGCGGTATACAAATTTAATAAATAATAAGAACAATGAATGGGAAGTGGACAAGAGTACTCTTGCCCAGCCACCACCCCTTTCAATGAAGCATGCCTAGGAGGAGATTCTGGAGGACTCTCCCCACTGAGCAGGGGCAATGCAGTGTAGTGGGACGCGGGTGGCGCTGTGGTCTAAACCACTGAGCCTCTTGGGCAAGGGTAGACAACCTAAGGCCCATGGGCCACAAGCGGCCCACGGGGGTTGTTTAACTGGCCCATGAGCTGCCCCCGAACTGAGCCGTCCGCTCGGTGGGTCCCCGCACACTGCACTAAAGCAGCATGGTGTGGGGATTCGCTTTTGCGGCTCCGGAAATCGCGTCTGCGCAGATGCTGGAAATTGTGGGTGCGCGCACTCACACGCACACGCAATCCAGCCACGGGGGGATCTCCGCTGGAGTGAACCACCCAGGCCAGGTAAACCTTGCCGGCCCCTGCTCTTGGGCTTGCCAGTCAGAAGGTTGGTGATTTGAATCCCCGCGACAGAGTGAGCTCCTGTTGCTCTGCCCTAGCTCCTGCCAACCTAGCAGTTCGAAAGCATGTGAGTGTGAGTAGATCAGGGGTCAGCAAGGTTTATCTTGCCTGGGATGGATCGGTCCCACAGAGATCCCTCTGTGGGCCAGATCACGCGCCCACGATTTTCGGCATCTGCATCTGGGCAGACATTATTCTCGGTGTCTGCGCATGCGCAGTTGCAATTTCTGGCACCACGGAAGCGAGTCCCCATATCATGCGCCGGTTTAGCGCAGCACACGAGCAGGCAGTTCGGGGGCAGCTTGTGGGCCGGTCAAACGACCTCCGCAGGCCGCTTCCAGCCCATGGGCCTTCGGTTGCTGACCCCTGGAGTCCCACTGTGGCGGGAAGGTAAATGGCCTTTCCGTGTGCTCTGGCTTCCGTCAAGGTGTTCCATTGTGCCAGTCATGCTGGCCACATGACCCAGAAAGCTGTCTGTGAATAAACGCCGGCTCCCTCAGCCTGAAAGCGAGATGAGCGCCACAACCCCATAGTCGTCTTTGACTGGACTTAACCACCCAGCGGTCTTTTACCTTTTTACTCCTAGGCATGTTTACTTCCCATGAAAGTGTGCATTAGGATTGCAGCCTTGAGCTGCATCAGGGCATGGAAAGGTTTGCCTTTCACTTGGTTCATGTTCTGTGTATAATGTATATCTTGAGTCTTTGTAAAATATTACACATCATGCTGTTCCTAGGGATCCTTCCTAAAAGGCAGTATCATGCTAATGCATGCTAAGGGTAGATCATGGCTGACTTCAGTCCATTGCATCTACTCCGAGTATTACGGAAGTGTGCCACCCGAAGTATTTCACGCTTTTAAAAAACCCTTCTCCCTTCCTTGCCACATTTTGTTCTTTTTAACCAGTATCCACCAGCCCTCAGTCACAACTTCACCACAAGCCTTAACGTGTGATTTATGGCAGCCCCCTGCATTACAAGGCACAAACTACCTTGAAGCATAGAAATGGCAATTGTAGGAATTGCAAGCAAGCCTGGAAGATTGTAGTAAAATTAGCACACTCTCCTCACTCCCAAAAAAGCCATCTCTTTTTTATAATATTTTTAATTAGTTTTCAATTACAGTCAAATAATAGCCTCATTACAACAATACCAATTTATAATACAATTATTAATACCAATCGTTCAAATACCAAATTATATAATTTAGATAAAGTCCCCCCCCCCACATGCTAGATTTGTTGGTTTGATCATTTTCTTTATTCCTGCGTTCCAAACTCTTTTTAATTTCAATTGCATTCCGGTCATAATAATAATCCCTTTTACAACAACAGCAATATTAATACTCTTTGGCAGTACGTATTTTAATTATGTGGCAGGAGCCTAAAAATGTGCGTAATTAATTTTTGATGTTCTGGTTTGTTTGTTATGCTGCTGATATTAAAATGTTTGATTATATACAGAAGCAGGTTGACATCAGTGCTGCTATTCAAGCCTTGATTGAATCCAATGCTGCATTGCAGATGGAGGTAAAAATATTTGCATGTTTAGCTTCTCACATTATGTATACATGTTATAAAGTCACTTCACTGATAAGCTGTATGTATGTCTTCACAAATATTTAATTTACCACACATTTACAAATATCATACTACTTAGCAGGGGCAGGAATAATGAGGGGAAAACTATTCATATAAACTCTGCAGGGTATAGAGAATAAGTTTTGTAGCTGAGACCTCTGACCTAAATGCTCAGAACGTTGTGCAATAGTGGTCTGCTTAATTGGAAACACATTATATGAATGAAGTATTGTGGTTTTTTGTGAGGCTGCAACTTGAGATAGGTACGCACACAGTGCAAAGCGTATTTTATAAAATGTACTGATGGTTTGTCTTTGGACCTTACCACTCCATCAGAGGTTGTTTCATCGCTGCCGTTCGTGTAATAAATGTGCTTGTGGGGGTCAGTCTTCGTTGTGGGGGGGGGGGCTGAAATGATGTTCTTCTGCAGAGAGTTCCCAATTTGTCAGAAATCAGACCCCCAAGGTTCAGATTTTGGGGAACGCTGTTCTTCCAAACACGTCCACCACCATTACGATCGCTGTGTGGAATAGTTAAATAAATATCTCAACCCCTGAGCCATTTGATGTTTTTGTTTTTTTAAAGGTTTGTTTGTTTGTTTGTTTGTTTTAAAAAAATCCAACCTACTTTAAGGGACAAAGCACCCATCTAACCTTTGAAGAAGTGGTGGTTTCTTTCCCTTCTTCATTTCACAATTCTTATTACCCTCTCTAGGATAGGAATGCAAATCTGCATTATTATTGTTATTATTCTTTTCCTTAAAAGGAAAAGCAGTACAGTGGAACCTCGGTTTATGAACACCTCGGTTTACGAATTTTCGGTTTACGAACACCGTGGACCCACCTGGAACGGATTAATTCACTTTCCATTACTTTCAATGGGAAAGTTCGCTTCAGTTTATGAACGCTTCAGTTTACGAACAGACTTCCAGAACCAATTACACCCATGCTTCGGGTTAAGTATGCTTCAGGTTGAGTACTCCGTGGACCCGTCTGGAACGGATTAATCCACTTTCCATTGCTTTCAATGGGAAAGTTCGCTTCAGTTTATGAACGCTTCAGTTTATGAACATACTTCCAGAACCAATTGTGTTCATAAACCGAGGTACCACTGTATTCCTATTTACTGCAGCAGCAGCATCCAATCTCTTGTTTCCTTCCATGCGCCATTATGTATGGGAAGGATCTCATGCTATTGCCTTAGAACAGTGATTAGCTATTCTGTCTTTCGAAGACAAAAATGTCATTGGGGTATACTTGTTTGGATTGGGGGGGTAGCATGTGTAGATTTTCTGCATATATGAATCACTTTCACTTAAAAAATTAAATTCCCTCTTTATTACTTATCTTTTGTAACTTTCAGTATCTCTCATGAATACGTTGCCAGTTTGCCATTTGGCCATGTCTCAGTACTAAGGCATTTTTTGGTGATGCCATAAAATGTCAACTGTTGGTTTTTTTTCCCCTTGGCAGAGCTACCAAAACACTGAAGTAACATTACTGGATCACAGTGCCGAGATATTCAAAACATTACATTACCTTAGCAATTTACTGCACAGTATTAAGAACCCTCTGGGAACTCGAGATAACCCAGCACGTATCTGCAGGGATTTGCTTAACTGTGAACGTAAGGTGTCTGATGGTAAGTCGCCCCCCATTGTTATTAATTGCTCTGAAATGAATCCTAATCATATCTGTAGCAACCGTACACAATCTACAGTGCAGTTGGTTTTGGGTTCAATTCAGCTATCTGGGCACTTTTGGTACTGTTTCTAGGTTGGAAGGTCACAGCCCCTGCAACATGGCTCTCATATTCCTTGAGTGTTCTCTTGAATCTCCTATTGCTGCTGCAGAATTCAGCTAACATAAACATATCACCAAGAGAAAGGTTACTCTCGCTTCTCTCACAAGATGATTGTACAACCCTTTGGCTGTTGTCACTGTGGAGCCAACTTTAAAAAGGAGATGAAACCTTGTAAAACACTTTGTCACACCTTTTCCCACTTCTGGATTTCTCTGTTGAACATATTTGAGCCTAAACTCGCATCTATTTTTTCCCCTCCCTCCCCATCTTGGAAACTGGAAACATAAGGCTGGAAAATTCTATTTTCTTTTCTAATTTTTCTGCCTTCCCCAATTGATAGGAAAATACTGGATTGATCCGAATATTGGGTGTCCTTCTGATGCCATTGAGGTTTTCTGCAACTTCAGCGCTGGTGGCCAGACATGCTTATCACCTGTCTCTATAACTAAGGTATATTGTTCTCTTCTGAAAGACCCACATTACAGTCTTCTGGATTCTATTTATGCCTTTTTTAATGTAACCTCACTGTATGCACCTAAGAACAGGGAAATACCTTGAGAGTCTTTGTTAGCACTGGATTAGATAGTTTTCTGAAAATCTGTTAACTTCAACTCCACATTAGGGCCAGTGAATATTTGCAATATATGTTGGGAGATTCATTCCCCGTCCCCGTCTGCAGTCATAGGTTTATTGTATATCATATGACTGTATGTGTTTTCATTCCACAGAGTGGATGTGACGTAGACAGGATGTTTGTCTTACTGTGTTCCTAAGTGGGACTGTTGTTCCTTTGTTCATTCTCTTTACTGCCTGTAATGCTAGAGAGAGGGAGCCATAATGAAGAGCTCCGAGTCTGTGTATATGTAAATAAACTAGCTTAGCCAAATGCTGTGCTACTGAGTCTGTCACGCAACTGCGCAAGCCTCTGCGGGTCCCTAAAGTGTGCTGGTGCTTCACATCACCAGCCACTGTGACGTTCAGGCTGAAGAATGCTCGAGAAGCTAGTAGGCACCCTCCTGGACATGCTGACAATATATACATAGGAAGCTGCCGTGCAGAGTCAGACCATTGGTTCTGCTTGCTCAGTATTATTGTCTGCACTGACTGGCAGGCAGCTTTCCAGGGGTTCAGGCAGTATGTCTCCTTCACCCCTATCGAGAGATGCTAGGAACTGAACTTGGGCTCTTCTGCATTCAAGGCAGATGCTGTACGACTGAGCTACAGCCCGTCCCCAAAAGAGGGTGCTTTACACCGGAGAAGGGGCAGGAGAAATGTATGCTTAACCTTCCCCCGTCAGCTACTTTTCTCCATACAGGGTTGCAGGCTCATGTTTGCAAGATAAATCAGGTTCAGAACATTAGCCAAGGTGGAGGGGAGGAAGCTGGTGGGGAGTAACCTTTGCAATCAACAGTGAACTCTTAGGCTAATGTCATATGCAGCTGCAGTGAAATGTTAGTCCGGTCATGAATGTCCAAAAATAAAAAAATAAGTATTTCTGAGTGACTGCCTGATAGTAAGCTCCACTTACTGTCGTCTCCAGCAATCGTAGCATTGAAATGCAAGTGGTTAATTTGAATTCTCAAGACAAAACTCTTTACTTATTGATAAAATGACAGTTATCACGCAGTAATTTTTGTTGTTTGATGTGGCACCGCACCCTGGCTCCCAGAACGTTTGGTGGATTTAATGGAAAATTTGAAAAAACAAGAACAGGAGTGCCTTAAAATGCTGTTACACCCTGGGACATAGACTAATGTAAAAGACCATGTTGTACACAGCTGAAGAAACATTGGAAAACACTAGCAAAGTGTCCTATGGGAGTGACATATGGAAGAGCAGGCATTGCTTCAAAGAATGCCGTCTTCTCCCCCCCCCCATTAACATTATGAACTGTACGCTGTCATTTTCCTACTCATATTTATATCGTGCAAGTAAGGAGGACATATTTCTGCGGAGAGCGGTATGCACGTTTTGTCTAAATAGTTTACATTAGCAGATTAAATGTCAATAGTTTGTTATACCGGTGGAAAGAAATGTTTATGGAGCCTTTGTAAAGGTATGCCTAAATTGCATGGGATCACCGTGCTTTTGTGGCTCTAAAGTGCAATCTGACTTTCCGCACTAACGTGTGTTTTTGTTAAAACAGTTGGAGTTTGGCACCGGAAAAGTGCAGATGAACTTCCTTCATTTGCTGAGTTCAGAAGCAATCCATACCATCACAGTCCACTGTCTAAACACCCCGGTGTGGGGAACCAGTGACCTGCGTGCCCAGAGGCCCTCTGTCAGCTTCAAAGGATGGAATGGCCAAATGTTTGAAGCAAATGCTCCACTTGAACCAAAAGTGCTTCTGGATGAATGCATGGTAAGCCATCTGCTTGCATTGTTAAAATTTGCAGTGGAAGTAGTGTTTGGTTTGAATTAATACAGATGAGAGTTGAAATTCTGGACATTTACTTTACCCACTACTGTTAACATTTAAGATTTTACTTAAGATTTTACAGTGATTCTTATTTCTTAAAGATACTAACACAGAGGCACACCTAGCACTCATGCAAAATCCAAATGTACATCTGTCCAAAAGCTGCAAGCAGCTGTAGTGCTTTCTTTCCCCGTCACTTAGCATCAGACTCCATGTAACCACGGAGTTGTTAGCCTTGGTGTTCTTAATTACTCACTGGGCAGGTTACAACATTCCTATCAAGCTGTATTTAGAAGCCTCTGCTTGGGAGAAAGCAGTAGTGTTTCACAGGATGATAAAGGGGTGTGTGGGCGCCATGATCCCTTCTGCAACAGTGCACAAGTGCCACAAATCCCTCTGTTTTGGGTCTCCAGCTGTTTTGGACTACAATTCCCATCAACCCTGACCACTGGTCCTGCTCGCTAGGGATGATGGGAGTTGTAGTCCAAAAACAGTTGGGCGACTCAAGTTTGGGAAACACTGTCCTAAACGAAAGACAGAACTCAAAAAGTCAGAATGTTTCGGACTATTTGATGAAAACTTGAAGGAGCTCCTTTCCCCTCCCAGTCGCTATTGGATTGCCTCTGGTTTATGAACAAGATGTTGCAATCCAAATACTTCCATGTTTTTTATTTGAGAAAGCCAATAAGTATCCATTTACACATGATCTGGTCTTGTCATCATTTGCTCTCCCTAACCTCAAAGAGCAGAATAAATGTCAGCATGACAAGCCCTTAAAGAACTGGAAGCTGTGCAAAGTAGGTGCTAAAATGCTATCAAATCAGCATTTTCCATTTGGTTAGTTTTCCACTCACAGCTATTAAACATTTTATGTACTATATTTATATCCTACCCTTCCGCCAAACAGCTCAGGTTAGTATACACAAGGACATCCCATAATAGCTCTGTGAGGTGGGATTGAATGATAATATGTTAGTCCAGTGTCAATAAATTTAGTAAGTACAAAGGAATCTGAAAACAGATTTCTGCAGTTCCCCAAACTATCCACTAAAACACACTGGCTCTTTATGAAACTGTGGCGAATGCAGGCTGGAAATATGATATATGATAAAGGTGGTGCTGTGAAGTTACTGAAAAGTGCAGTTTTTCTGTGAGATTCTTTGAAATCTTTAACTCTTTCTGCAAGAAAGAGATTCCTACAGAATCTCACAGGTGCCTATCTGCGGGGATTTCACTTTTCAATGGCTTCCACTGTGCTCACATCTTTGACTGGTTGGGCAAAAACAAAAATATATATATAGCACAAGGCTTTGATTCAAACGTTATCAATCCTGAAGTGTGTACTAAGATGTAGCTCCATGGTGCTGTTTTCACATAACATTAAGAAAGCATAAAACAGGGGTCAGCAAACTTTTTCAGCAGGGGCCTGGTCCACTGTCCCTCAGACCTTGTGGGGGGCCGGACTATATTTTGAAGAAGAAGAAAAATGAACAAGTTCCTATGCCGCACAAATAACCCAGAGATGCATTTTAAATAAAAACACACATTCTACTCATGTAAAAACACGCTGATTCCTGGACCGTCCGCAGGCCAGATTTAGAAAGCGATTGGGCCAGATCTGGCTCCCAGGCCTTAGGTTGCCTACCCATGGCATAAAATAATGTACCAAATCCTGAACACATTAATATACAGTCATACCTCAGTTTAAGTACACCTCGGTTTGAGTATTTTCAGTTTAAGTACTCCGCGGACCTGTCTGGAATGGATTGATCCACTTTCCATTACTTTCATTGGGAAAGTTCGCTTCAGGTTAAGTACGCTTCAGGTTAAGTATGGACTTCCGGAACCAATTACACTCATACCTCGGGTTAAGTACACTTCAGGTTGAGTACTCCGTGGACCCATCTGGAACAGATAATCCACTTTCCATTACTTTCAATGGGAAAGTTCGCTTCAGGTTAAGTACAGACTTCCGGAACCAATTGTGTTTGTAAACCGAGGTACCACTGTACAAGACCAAGTGTAATGAATAAATAATTGTCCTTTGTTATTGCTGCTTTTCTCTCAAAGGCCTAGGAAATACTAAAAAAACAACAGCATAGGGGCTGATTGTTAATGTGTGTTAATTAACACTCTTGTTATATGCATTGCAGATTCAAGATGGCAGCTGGCATAAAACCCAGTTCCTTTTTCACACTCAAGACACCACTCAGCTTCCAGTTGTTCAAGTGCAGAAATTTCCTCATCTCAAACAAGGACAACAGCGCTACATAGAAAGTGGCCCGGTGTGTTTTCTCTAGACTTCTAAATGGAGTGGAGTTTCTCAACATGGAACTGCTGCAAGTAGTGGTTTTAAAAAAACAAAACTGCAGAAGAAATATAAAGAAAAATGTTGGTGCTTTCTAAACGAATCTCAGGAAGAAAAAGACTTCCTCCTAAGAAGGAGATATTGCTCTTAAATAAAGAAGAAGAAGAAGAAGAAGAAGAAGAAGAAGAAGAAGAAGAAGAAGAAGAAGAAGAAGAAGAAGAGAGAGAGAACTTGACAACCTTAATAAAGTATTTAAGTTTCCATTGGTGCTTTTTATATTATTCGCTGGAACTGAAAACACTACATATATCTGGAAATTCTTCAGAAAACCCAGTGTTTTTTAACCTTCGTAACAGCATTGTCCCGGGACACCTTAAGGAAAGATAGAGGCATGCAGGATTAGGAGCAACTCTGGCTAATGCTCCCAAATGTGCAATAGCTTGTATTATAATTGTATGACAATGAGTTATGCCACCGTAAAACAAATCGTTCCCTTAAACACTTAAGTTGTATTACAGTCCTCTGTGGACACAGACATCTTAACAGATGATACACTACCTCTTATGTGTTTCCTGTTTGTGTTGCCTGGTGCTTTCCGTACAACTCAAAAAGTCTTTGTGGCCTTGGTCAAGATTATTTGGGTCCTGTTTTTTTATTACTTTTTTCAGACTGTATGTGCTGGTTGCATTCATTGTAAAATTGTGTCTTTAAAAAAATATTTGGTCACATACTTCATTATGAGTGAAAACATTATTTATGTGAAAACCTTGTTTAAAATGTTTTCTGTCTGTAGACATGGAAATGGTACATGAGGCAGAACAGTATCTGGTGCTTATAAGAAGATCAGGATTTTGTAGTTGTAGGAGGACTAAACACAGTAGTCTTTTAAGAAGTTTTTGGACTGCAGTTAAAGATTTTATCTATCAAGGGCCATCTACAATGATGTATTGTGTAAATATTTTGTAACTTGTTGAAAATGTTAATACAGCATATATTTAAATGGCTGCTATTAAATTATAATAATCTTAATTACTTCAACCTCTGGGGCATTCTATCCCAGTAATATTATACTGTTTCACATATATATTTATTTCAGCCCAAATATTTTGCGGCTCAAGACCGCAATACCTCAAGGAACCGACCCAGACTTTGTGGTCACCATCTGAGGCCCTCCTTTGTGTGCCTCCTCCTCAAGGGGTCTGGAGGGTGGCAACACGAGAATTAGGCCTCCTCTGCAGTGGCTCCCCATCTGTGGAATGTTCACCCCAGGGAAGTTCACCTGGTGCCTTCATTATACACCTTTATGCACCAGGCAAACACGTTCCTTTTTAACCAGCCTTTGGTGATCTGATTTACAGCCCATGCCCTTTAAAAAAATATTTTTTGGGGGGAGATACTTCTTGGGTTGTTGTTTTTATCTTTATTAGGAATTTTGTGGTTTTATATCTTGATTTTATTTTGTGAACCGCCTGAGACCCCCGGGTATAGGGTGGTATATGAATTCTAATCATAATTATAATTGTAATCATAATATATTTTATCCATCAAACTGTCAGAAACAGTCTAGCAACTTACCCTTTAAAAAGTTCATTTTTGTTGTCAACAAGGTTTAATCCAATATTATCTGCAACTCCTTGTATTTGGGGAGGGAAAGTGTTTGTTTTTAAACAGGATCCGTTCCAGTCCTTCCCTCTGGAGCAAACAGAACAAGTCTGTGCCATCTTTTGCTTAATAGTCTTATGCAAGCCTTAAATGTACCAATCTATTTCAACTGTTCCTCGTAGATATTTATTGACTCCTCACCATCTGGTTTTCCTATGCTAGGTGCTTATACTTGTCAATTACCTTCTTTAAAATCTCCTCAACATGACCATTAAAACCTGATGGATGCTTTTTGGACAGGCATTAAATAATTTATGCAGTTCTTCCAGATTACAAGATGCCCTGCCCTGCCCTGCAACTCTTAGATCCTATGAAGACTAAGATTTGACGTCTAGTTTCATGAATCGGAATGGTAAAACTTACTAAGCATATACGGTACCTCGAGTCTGCCCACCAGCAGCAGAAAGCCTTCACTTGGTGTTCTGCAAGCTAGTCAACTCATTAATGTAGCCCTACTCCCATAGCTTCAATTGTAAGATCTGACAAAGGAGATGTAAAGGGTTGGCTACAGAAAAAGTCGTACACATAGGGCTTTGTGGCTTAAATGTTCAGAAGCAAAAAAAAAAACCCCACAGATGTTTAAAACCATTCTTACTTGTTGTGATTTAAGCGGCAAAGATGGAGTTTGGAACCTGGTTCATATTTTTTTATGCATCTGGATCTGAAAATACAGCTACTGCATTTGTTTTTAATGCTTCATCCATTGGTTAGTAGTATCATTATTGCAGATGTTTCTGCTAGGAAGCAAACAAGTAAAGTGTCACTGTTTCACAGATCCACCCAAACCAACACCTCATAAATTTGTCAGTTGCTGTCCAAAAAAGAAAAAAAGGATTGCATTGTAAACAACCCTAACTCTAGGGTCAAGTCTGTTACTTGAGAGTCTCATCAAAGGGATCATTCTAGTGTAAAATGACTTGGAAAATGTAGCTTGCTTATACTGCATTGTAATTTCTATCCGCTGAAGAGTTTAAGGATTTCTACATAAGTGCCTAGTTCTCTGTTTCAACAGATCCTGAAAATTTACTACCATTATATATGTACAGTGGTACCTTGGTTTAATATCAGTCCTGTTTACAAACGATTTGGTTTACGAACGCCGCAAAACTGGAAGTAGTGTCCCGGTTTGTGAACTTTACCTCAGTCTAAGAACAGAATCCAAACAGGGGCCAGATTTTGAAGGCGATTGGGCCGCATCTGGCCCCCAGGCCTTAGTTTGAGGACCCCTGAGTTATGCTGTGCAGGGCCACCCAAGATGGACAGCTCATAGTGGAGACTAAACATGATCCACCTGGAGCAGGAAGTGGCAAGCCACTCCAGTATCCCTGGCAAGAAAACTCAATGGACAAAGACAACAGGCATATAAAAGTTATGACGCTGGAAGATGAGCCCCTCAGGTCGGAAGGCGTCCAGCATGCTACTGAGGAAGAGCAGAAGACAAGTACAAGTAGATTCAGAGCTGATGAAGCGGCTGGGCCAAAGCCGAAAGGTTGCTCAGTTGTGGATATGTTTGGAAGCAAAAGGAAAGGCCAATGCTGTAAAGAAAATATATTGCATAAGAACCTGGAATGTAAGTAACAGTATAGCTTTTTTAAATTTCTGAGACTAGAAAGGTGTCTATGGCAGAGGAGGTGGCTTATAAATTCTAGACAGTGGCTGCCATCTTGTGCTACGTGTTATGAACCATCCTGGGTATAATGAGAAAGCAGGAAAAGAAAGGAGGGGTTTCCTTTCATATCCTAAGCTTCTCCAGGTACTCTGCACATTCGTATGCGTAGATGTGTGAGTGTATACATGGTGGAAGCATCAGGAATATTAAAAACACATGTACACACATAGTCTTGCTGGTTATGCATCCCTTGATTTGCCTAGAAACAATTGTTTTTTTTTATGGTTGTAGGATATGTTTTTAGGATTTTTTAGAGTAGATCTGGAAGAAGTATCTTCAATGGGGCTTATTCACTAGAAAGAGTGTTTAGGCTTGCAGCCCAGGACAGATTATTCTGAATACACTGGGAGCACTACTCAGAGAGATTGTTGTCTCAAAACAATTTTGTGTAGCTAGCAACACTTCCTTCTTTCACGCTGCAAAGGACATCTCAGATATCTTACATAGCCATAGTTAGGGTTACCACTTATAAGAAACAGTCCCAAGTGTACACTTATGGTGAGGAGTTCAGAATATGTCTCCCTGAAGGCCACAGCTCATCTGTTACACCTTTACACATGGTTGCCCCTTTAATCTCTACCTTCCGGAATTGTATAACACGTGAAGAAGCCTTAGCAGATGTGGGTTGTAGACAAAGGCCAGGGGAAGGGAAGTTCCTTCAAGCCACTATATAGTGAAAAGTGGGGTCTACATTACCTCACAGACAGTATTTGATGGGAGGCTCCTTCCATCTGCTGCCATTAACTAGGAGAGCTCCTGAGAAGTGGAATGGGACTTGCTTGCCAAGTTGAAGGAATAGGATCTATTTTACCTGTCAGGGGAAAAGGCAGAATACACATAAACACCAACACCACAAAATAATAATAATAATAATAATAATAATAATAATAATAGTAATATGCTTAAAGGTAAAGGGACCCCTGACAGTTAAGTCCAGTTGTGAATGACTCGGGTTGCGGCCCTCATTTCGCTTTACTGGCTGAGGGAGCCAACGTTTGTCCGCAGACAGTTTTTCCGGGTCATGTGGCCAGCATGACTAAGCCACTTCTGGCGAAACAGCAGTGCACAGAAATGCAGTTTACCTTCCCGCTGGAGCGGTACCTATTTATCTACTTGCACGTTGACGTGCTTATGAACTGCTAGGTTGGCAGGAGCTGGGACTGAGCAATGGGAGCTCACCCCGTCATGGGGATTCGAACTGCCGACCTTCCGATCGCCAAGCCCTAGGCTCAGTGGTTTAGACCACAGTGCCGCCCCAATAGGATGCTTAGGGTTGCCATATTTCAAAAAGTAAAATTCCTGAGCTTTTTTTTTTTTTTTGGAAGAAACCCAAATTGTTGGGGAAACCTTAAGCTTTTGGAACAAAAAATTGGCAAAAATCCCCCTGGATGCCATTTTTACACCCAGAAACCAGAAAATGTCAGGAATTTTCCTGACGCAGGGAAGCCTAAGGATGCTGGAGTCCCACACGTCGGCTCAGAAGAGCAAAGTTCCGTAAGGTCCAACAGGACTTACTCCCAGATAAGGCCCCCAGATAGTGGTCTGTAGAGTTGAAAGGGACCCTGAGGATTTTCTAGTCCAACCCCCTGCAATGAAGAAATTTGCAGCTACGGGATCGAACCTGCAACGTTGGTGTTATCAGAACCACCCTCTTAACTAACCAACTGAACAATCTGCCGGAGGTCCATAAGCTTCATTCGGGCGGCCCATGCAGTGCATCCGTTCCGCATTACCGTTTTACTTATTAAACTTGTACACCACCCTTCCCCCGAAGATGGAACCTAAAATCACAACATGAAAACACAAAATGCATAATAAAACACTCCCATTTCCACCCATATTTTAACGCTGAGGTTTTAACTGCTTTCCTTCTGTTGCATTTTTTGTACCGTCTATGGAATTCGAAGTGTGACCAAAAAAAAAAAAAAATGAAAGGAGGAGCCGCGGGAAATGTTAAAACAACAAAAAATACAATTTTAAAACAACCCAAACCCAAACCAGGCACTGCCTAGCAAGGGCAGGGAGGGGAACACCCCCCAAAACACCAATTCAAATCGGTCCGCCAAGCTCCCCTCAGCCGTTTTCAAACGGGGAAAGTTTGGGGAGCCTCCTGCGCGCGGGACTGCGCTCCTCCAAACTGCGCACAGCATCCCCAAACGAGGATACTCCCTGCCTCCTCCTCCCACCGCCCAACCTCGAAGGCATCCTTTTCGCTGCACTTCTCATAGCTCCCGCCAGGGGCCAGCAGCCTCCCTTTCCCCTGCGCACCGCCGGGGCGAGGCGACTGTCTAGGACTTCGAGAAAGAGGAAGGGGAGCCAACTCGACGGGCAGTCCGTTTGCTGAGCATGGCGGCGGCAGAGACCGAAGGAAGCACGAGGCGGAAGATGTCGCTGCGAAGGTGTGTGGGTGAGGTGGGGAGGAATGTCTCCTTGGCCTCTTCCCCCACTGCCCTCCTACCCCCGAGTTATTATTATTAGGTTGGCTTGGGAGGGGGGAGGCTCAAGCCGGGAGGAAAGCGGGAAAGAGGTGGGGGTCCGACACACGCGCCCACACATTCACACGCACACCCTGGAGGCGATGCGGGGCACGCGCGCAAAGCCAGGGGGCTCCTCGCGGCAAACGTGTCTGGAAGGACGGGAAAGCGAGCAAAGTTAACAGGATAATATTTAAAGAGCGGCGTTATATATATACTGTATATATATACACACATACATATATACATACAGTATCTATCTATCTACATATATATATATACACATACATACATACATACATACATGCACAGTATATACATACACAATATGTGTGTGTATGTATAATAAATAATATAATAAATTATATATATATATATAAATTTATTATATTATTTATTATGTGGGGATGGGGACAATATGTTGCGATGTCCTTGCAGGCAGCGGATGGTAGTTTTCCAGAAGTTTTCTTCTGCGGAAAATAATATGGGTCTAAATTAGCCTTCCTCTTATCTTTGGGGCAGGGCAACTTATTTTAAAAGGGATACCAGATAGCCCATGCCTTTCTTAATATGGATTTTTTTAAAAAACACCTTATTTGTTACTTATTTATTAAATTTGTACATAGGCCTGGGCAATGTAACAGTACATCACCCAGGACCGGTTTGAGGGTCAGAGCGTGATGGGATTTCCCCCTGGCGGTAGGTATATCGCGGGTATAGGGCTTGTCTGCGCCTGACTCCCTCTGCCACCAGTGCCTGGCATGTGGAGGGAAGACCCAGGCTGTATTGGCTCGAGTCCCGCAAGGCCCTGGGGTGCGTCTGAGGTGGTCTATGCTCAAACAATGCGTGATTTTTGTGTATTTTGTCTTTACTTGTTCCATATTGAGTACAATAAAGTAGACAGCATTAACTAAGACACTTAAGTGATTAGCTGTAAAGGGCATAGAAACCCTGTCAGGAGGGGGGGGGGATGGCAGCCCCAAACCAAAGTTCCAGAGTTATTAGTTCACTGTTGCCTTTTGTCAGATCTGTAAACCATTTCCTCGAATTTACTGTGTTAAACTGTAGCCTGGGTCAGTCTGACCTAGCTTTCAAATTTAATTTCTAAAAATGCCGATACATGACAACATCTGGAGTTAAACCAGAAGTTGGGATGGCTGTGTGTAAATAAGGTCATTCTGCTCTGATGGGAGTATGTGAAGAACTTTTTGGATCATAGGTATTTCTTGTGATTGGGCACATTCTCTCCCCAAATGCTCCAGTCAGACTCCCCCCCCCCTAAAATAGGAACTCTTATATAAAATCACTGACTCTGCTATTAAGATGTTACCATCATCCATCATAGGGCAGGACGATTACTTGCTAATGAATAGAAGAGGACAAGTAAAAACAGGGTGGATAAAAATCAATGATTTTTTTTAAAAAAATCAAAAAAATCGGATTTTTTTGATTTAAATCGGATTTTTTTGATTTAAAACGATTTTTTTGATTTAAATTGGATTTTTTTAAATAAAATGCTTTTTGAGGAAAATATATTACCACCCAAAGGTTATTCCATCATGAAATAAAGATTAGTTTTTTTAATTATTAGAATAAGGTTGTATATGTTTAATTTTTGGGGTAAATAAATTCCATTAATCCATCCACAATGTCATGCTCTTTCAGAGGTTTTTGTAAGATTATTGGGCAGTTTCTCTGCCTACAAGATATTATCACAGGTGCTTGGTTTACTTTTGCAGTTCTCAAAACTGAATTTGACTCAACAGAGATCACATGCCTCTTCTTCCCAGCAGAAATGTTATAACATGAACAGAGTTGAGAAAAAGACCTTAATCCTATTGTTCTACAAACCTATGAATACAGAAACAACCCCTTCAGTGCTAAGTTTCAAGAAGTTCAGTGAATAGAATAGAAACAATATGTTTCTGATTGTTTGGAGTGGACAGTATTTAAGTTTTTCATGTGTAGGCTGGGCTGACAGTCTAAGTTTCTTAAAATATATATATATTGTTTTTGTTTAGCCAAATTAGTTAACAAACATGGATGTTTGTTTAAGCAAATAACATATGCTGTAATGTTATTGTTTCAGTTGAATAAATCTATTTAAATTGTTATTATTAAGGTAATGATTATTTTTCTCCTTCCTAAGTACAACAGTAAAGTTGTCCAAATATGAATGATTAACCTATTAAACTGGGGATAAAAAACTAATATGAAAAGTTGCTATTCTAAAAATCTTCATCTACTTGCATATTAAAGTTATACCAGCAAGAATTAGTCTTTATGTAGAAAACTATGATTTAAATCAAGCCTTACTGACTAGTGATTTAAATCGTGATTTAAATCGTGATTTAAATCAGTTTGATTTAAATCAAATCCACCCTGAGTAAAAAGCAAGTGCAAGCTTGGTGTTGGAGAAATACCTGTCCAACATTTTCAGAATAGTGGCAGCTCATTAGAGGAGCGTTACGGTAGTTCATGTTTTGTTGTTTCTGACTGAAGGCTCTGAGCTACTCATATTACTTGTGCCTGTATCACAGAGCCTTTTGCTGGAAGCATATCGATACTACTTAATCCTTGTTATTGAGAGATGTTCTGGGCCATCTGGAGACACACACACACATAAAAGGTAAAGGGACCCCTGACCATTAGGTCCAGTCACGGACAACTCTGGGATTGCAGTGCTCATCTCATTTTACTGGCCGAGGAAGCCGGCGTACAGCTTCTGGGTCATGTGGCCATCATGACTAAGCCGCTTCTGGCGAACCAGAGCAGTGCATGGAAATGCCGTTTACCTTCCCACCAGAGCAGTACCTATTTATCTCCTTGCACTTTGACGTGCTTTTGAACTGCTAGGTTGGCAGGAGCAGGGACCAAGCAACGGGAGCTCACCCCGTCATGGGGATTCGAACCGCTGACCTTCTGATCAGCAAGCCCTAGGCTCTGTAGTTTAGACCACAGCGCCACCCGCGTCCCATACATACATACATACATACATACATACATACATACATACACTTACCAAATAGATCTATTGCTTTTACTGCTTATTAGCATGAAGGGACACTTTCTCAAAATGGTGTTTTAGCACTCACCCATGTTCCAACGTAAAGATGTCTCTCTTCATTTTTCTCTCCTTTCAGTTGTGAAATCTGCAATACAGAAGAAGCAAAATATCGATGCCCCCGTTGTATGAAATACTCATGCAGGTAGATATAAACTGATGGGCACCCCTTGCTTTTATTTTTCTTGTGTACTGAAAAGAGAGTGACAACATTGCTTTGCTTTCTCTGTGTGCTTTCAGTTTGGCTTGTGTGAAGAAACATAAGACTGCATTCAGTTGTAACGGAGTAAGAGAAAAGACAGCATTCGTTTCCATAAATGAGTTCAGTGATTTAAATCTTCTAAGTGGTAAGAGAAAGTCTAAAAATCTCAATTGTTCAAAATCCCCAGGGTGTTATTGTGATGGGTGGGCATGGAGGAGGCAATGTTCCTACATCTACAATGTTCTGTACCTACCATTATATAGTGTTGTTGGAGTTTCCTATTTGCATTGCCAGTAGGCACAAGGCTTGAGTGGCACTACTGAAGTAATAATGCAATCCTTAGTGTGTTTACATATAAATAAGGTGCTTTGAACTCAGTGGAGATTACTCCCCAGTAACAGGGTTTAGGATTGCAGCCTAAGTATAGCCACCATCAGCAAATGTATAGTTGCACAAAGCTGTTAAATGGCACAATAAATACAGCTTGTGGGGTGAATGAAAGAAAACAGGTCCTCCTACTCCTTGCTACCCTACAAACTTTGTCCACCTTAGAGAAATCTGGCCCTGTATGAAGCATGTAAGTAATGCACAGTAGGTAAGTAGTTAGGATGGTTTTAGCACAGGCATTTATTTCATTTAAAACATTTTTGTCGTCCTTGCTGCTTCAGATAGAAGATATTGGTTCACATTTTTAAAAACGCATCAATAATATCACATATTTGAGCTTTAGACCAAATGACAAATTTTCAATGCACACCCTCTCTTATTTTCTGTGAACTTATGCTAAAACCCATCACTTTCTTACGATCCCTTAAGAATCGCGTTGTAAATGGTATTGGGAGCTAGTTTCATTTGAGCCATTTCCCCATTGCCCTTATCAATTTCAGATTACCGGTTTCTGGAAGATGTGGGAAGAACGGCTGATGGCGCTGCTCGAGACGACACTTCACATAGACCAAAAAGCAATAAATTTGTAAGTCTTTCTAGCTACCTTGAGCATACTACAGAAAACAAATGTTCATTGACTTTTTTAAAAAACAAAATGGTGGTATTAGAAACTTAAATGACAAATACCAGATGGGGGTGGAAGGAGGAATTTTGATTCAGTCACAGTAGTTGCTTATTATCCTTCAAACTGAGAAACATACTGAACCAGATTCAAAAAGTGATCCCTCTAATTGAAGATTAATGTTTTAAATACATTTGTCAAAGAAAATCACTCAAGTACAAACCCCTACACATAGCAAGAAAAACAGAAACATCGACGATCCACCACACCCAACTCCCCATCCTACCCACCTCTTCCCCCCTCCCTCATAATGTCTTAATAAGTAAAATTGATGTGTAAAAATGATGCATGAGACACTGCACTACCTTTGTAACCCACGAAAATCCTTAATAAAAATAATTATTAAAAAAAATCACTCAAGTACAAATTATACACAAATGTGTGTATTTAACACACACACACACATACACACACCTGATGTGTGCAAATGTTTGTGTTCATTTAAAAACCCACAAGAACAACAAAAATTATATCCAGCTGTTTTGAGCAGAGAAATGAGTGGGGAAAAGATTTAAGTGCCCCTTCTCCCCAGTGCTTCTTCACTCTCAGTCACCCCTATCGGTAGCAGATTTTCTAAAAGCAAAGTAAAGAAACAAAACCTCATTAACTTAGAGGATGCGTTTTTTTAAAAATGAAGCATCAGGAAAAACCCATCTCTTCTGAATTTAGTCATTTGTAAACGTAGCGATATTAATTGGTGACAGGGCTTAATTTTGTTTGTAGTCAGACAGTTTGGCTGCTTTTCTGTGTGTCAACACGCCCCCCCCCCCCCCGGTAGTAGCCAAGGTGTTGTCCTCCAGATGTTGCTGTATTTTAAGAGGTTGGAGAGATTGGCCAGATAGAATAGCATCTCAAGCCAGCTTTTGTAGAGCATTGGCTTCTTCCATTCTGCCCCTTCCCCTGTCTGCCTTGGTAAGTTACATTAACTTTAGTAGGGGTTTGGGGGACTGTTCACTTTCCATCACTTGCCAAGCCTGCCTCCCTAGCTGGATCTCTCCAGTTGCAATGTAGCCCCAATGAAACCTCCTCTGGAGACTGGTCCAGAACGAGCTGTGCACCTGGGTTGGCCAAAGCTAGATGGCCTGCTTCAGGGTTCACAGGGACAATTGTGCAGGTTTGGGGAGTGTGATACATACAGTACATACATCTACCCTCAAAGTGGAGGGCAGCCTTTGGGCATTATAATGTAATCTAATGGCATTATTCATTTAGTTCCTCTTGACACTTAAAGGTTGCAGTGTATGATACAATGATAGATTAAGTGTTTTTCACACTTAGTTTTCCTCCAGAGATAACACATTTAGTGAGTAATGCCACGCTAACTCCACTATCAAGATCATCTCAGTCTTGTACTTTCAAAAACAGCACTCATAACTCTTTTTAATAGCAGTTTTAAAATATTTGTCCTTCAAGTCAGATTGAAAAAAAATGTGAGGAACGAAACTACAGCATTTGCCTGAATTAGCAGGAGCAAGATCCAATCCAGCTTATTACATTATGTCCTGATAACTTGATAATGTCTAAATTTTATGGGTTGGATCAGGGAACTGAGTTTCATGGATCTAAAAGAGCACAGGAACAATTTTGGTAAAAACTTTCTTTACTCATTTAGAAGGAATGTACCCACATTTCTATCCCGTGAAACGGCAACTTGAAAGAATCTAATCTCAGCCTCTTTCTTGGTTGCTAGGGGGTTAGAACATTTTTATTTGTTTATTTTTATTTAACAGAACTTATATACCCTAGTTTGGTATATAAGTGGCTTACATAAATATGAAACATTAAAATTATTGCTAAAGACAAGTATTTAAAAATATGCAGAAGGTGATTAAAATATACAGTATCTGAAAAGAAATAGAACACAAAATCTGATTTTTGTTATGATTAACAGAATCACATTACTACTTACCATTGTATTTACAGTGATATCAGTATTGTAGCTGTTATAAGAGTGCATATACTGTACATTGTGGGATAGAGTTTTAGTTATTAATGGGCCCAAGTGTTGAATATAGTGAGTAATATCCAGGAACATTGCAGAACGTCTGCAACCTTTGACGCCACAGAAGAGTGCTTTACTGTGCTGTAATCGTTTACTAATAAACATGGGCATATGAATTTCTGTTCCTCACATGAGAAATATGGGAGTGGGATTCAAAGGTGGTGCCAGGGGAAAACATTTGCCCAATTTAAAAATTGCCTATCTTCTCTGCCCACTCATCTGTAAGAGGGTGTCACTGAGCCAAGGTGAGAAAAAGTATTTCCTCCCTTCCTCTCTCTCTCTCTCTCTCTCTCTCTCTCTCTCTCTCTCTCTCTCTCTCTCTCTCTCTCTCTCCATTTGGTCACACAGGTAGATTACTTTCTAGCACAAATATGCAGTGATGGGTAATGCCACCTGTTGAATTACTTCCTGTGGGGTAACTATTAAGGAAGAGGAACCCTGCAAAGGGAGGGAAAGTGGCAACTCGCCACTCTCAACCTGGCTGTACACTTAAGAATTTGTGGTGCTATGAGAGAAGCATTTTGTACACCAATATACACTATAGAATTGTTGCTGGTAACAACATTGTAACATATAGAAGGTATATATGCACACACACCTTAGCAAATGTTTTTAAATCTTGGTATCTGAATTTAAAGCAGTAGGATCTCATATCATGGTCTGGATTATTAATGCAGAAGTAATAGTTTTTATTTTAGTTGTGTATAAAACCAATCAAACATCTTCTGAATCTTAAGGGAACAGCATGGGTGAAATTTGTTTTAGAGTTCTGATGTATTATTTATACAGTAATACATAAATAGTTCTTCATCAAGTAATGGCATTTATGTGCTACTAAAAATGTACATGGATGGGCCTTTAAAATACAGCTTTAAGCATAATTATGCTTTTAGTTACATCTTACTAAGACATAAATCCAATTGAAATTGATGGGATTTACTTCCAGCTATATATGTTTTATATTAATGAGAGCCATTAATGAGAGCAGCTACTTCTTGTGTAGCTTGAGAATTGCACTTTTGGTTATTTATCTGATCTCTGTAAAGACTACTATACTAAAATAGTATAAATCAATAATAATATCAACTCCTGGAAATTAAGCCCAACACCTATCTGAGCCTGAGGGGTTTAGGTCCTCATGTAGAAATTGTACTTGCCTCTCACTCAGCTCTTTAGCCACTGCTCTGTTTCATTGGCTGTGTTTGGATGTAATGTTAAACCACAGTTTAGTGTTTCAAGAACAAACTGCATTGGGCCTTGGACTCAAACATTCCACCCTCTCTTCTTTTGGTATATCTGGAAAGAGGAGAGATAAGAAGTTTCCACTTCTGTTTTAAATTAACTACAAATATGCAAACCTAGATAAACGGTGGTTAATCTTAACTATGCTTTGTTGAAACAAGCCAGCTTCATAAACTGGTTTGCATTCGGGTTGTTTCAATAAACGATCATTACAATAAGCTATGTTTCATCCATGTTCAGGTATCTCAACAAGCATCAGTTAATCAAAAACCAAAGCAGCAGTTTCCAAACTTCTCCTTATGGTCACAACATGCAAGTGCAAAGCTTACTGCAGCTCATTCTTGTAACACTTACTAAGCCATGGCTTAGCATTGCATAAAAACAAGACAATTAGCCTGGACTTTGAAATTGTCAGCAATTATTTTTTCTGTCTTTTGAAACAATCAGGTGAATTTTTTGAGAAACCGAGCTCGAAGGTACGACATCTGCCTACGAACTTTGCCAATTGGATTCACAAAGAGACGAGAGAATTCTACGTTCTTTAACAACAAGTAAGTTTCCAGTTAATATTACTGTGGGGATAATGTCATCAAAAGTTGTCATTCTGAATAACCTGCGGCCCACCAAGTTAAAGCTAGCCCGTCAGCCAGAAAGAGTGACTTGATCAGAAACTCAACGATACCTGTTTTTTGGTCAAGGTTTGCTAGGACTGCAAAAATAGGTTTGGGCTGTGCTAAGTTGAAAGGTCCCAAGTTATACAGACCTGTTCTAAATGTCATTCTCATGCATTAAATTTAAGCCTATACGTCACAATTCAGTATTAAGCCCACTGAAATAAAAAAGGCTTGTGCTTGATTATAGCCCATGGTGTTTTAAAGATTTTTTATTTAATTAATTCCTTTACTATGTGCTAAACTTATGCCATGGCGATAGTTGGACAATAGCAGGCATTCCCAAACTCAGTCCTCCAGATGTTTTGGGACTACAATTCCCATCATCCCTGACCACTGGTCCTGTTGGCTAGGGATGGTGGGAGTTGTAGTCCCAAAATATCTGGAGGGCCGAGTTTGGGGATGCCTCGACAATAGGAACAATCCCTTGATGAATACTTAGGTTATAAAAACAATATAGTTGATATTAATACAATGTCTTCAACAGTTTCAGTACATTCTAATGAATATTTGATGAAGCGAAATCTTGACTGTAGAAAATAACTTGCATTTCTTCTTTTTGGGAGAATATAAGGTAGGATTCACCTAAGTAACCCCATCAACTTAAGCCCGGAACAAAGACTTCTGCTTGCTCAATGGGACTCCCCACCGCCTTTCTCTCCTCCCTTGCAGTTGGCTATGGGGGGTGTCCGAAGAACCCTGCACTAACAGTGTGCCTGGGGAGGGGAGAGGGGGGGTCATCCCATTTGGCAAGCTGAAGTTCAGCATTGAATTCCACCCCATAGTACTTCTGAACTACAATGCACATTTTAGGAAATACTGGGATTTTTCGAAAGGATGTGAATTGGGCAGCATGTTAATTGTCAAGTGAAATTAGAAATATACTTTCAGTAACATAATGTACCTACAGTCGGTTGAGCATGAGTCTCTTAATCTCAGGGACATGGGTTCAGATATCCCTTGCTTTGCAATATTTTTGTTTTGTTCTGTATGGGGCAATCAAGAATTTTGGGACCTTTTAATTAATCCACTTGTGTTTCTGTTAGTGGTAGGTAGAGGCTTTCTGTTTACTAGTGACCAGGTACTTATAGGTCACGTGTTTATGTTGTGGTTTATGCCAAAGGAATTGTTTTTGATTCTAGCAAACAGTATGTCCTCAGAAAACAAATACAGTAAAGACATGGAAGGTGAGAAGCCCTAGGGTAATACCTTGGAAGGAACACTAGAAAATCTTCTCTCATTTACAAATAGTGATGGAGGGAAAATGTGACATTTCACTATAAACCAGTAGATGTCTCTCTTGCAGTATATTAGCAAACAGATTCTCCAATACTGATGTGCTTTCAAGGAGTAATTATGAAACCAGTGCAAATAGTTCTCTATTGAGCATGTATTTTCTGAACTAAGCAACAAAGTATCACAGGAATTTGCAAAAAAGTTACCTGACGGCTTATGTCCAGGATATAAAAGATAGTGCCTGTATGCAGCTTTGCAAAGCAAATGCAATTTTCTTTCTTCCAAAAAATACAATGCTGTATCTTTTCTTCCTAGTAACAGGACTCAAATAATTTTTAAGTCTGACAAGCTTTTAGCTTGCAGCAATTTTATCCTAAGTAAATACAGAGAACCATTTGGCTAGTAATAATTTACAATGATGTGCATGTAACCACTTGGTATGTGCAGTTGTTCTTTTTAATAAGCTACCCACCCTTCCTGCAAGGAGTTCCCTGTTTTCTCCATCCCATTTTATTCTCACTTCAACTCAGTGAGGTAGGTTAACCCAAGAGATAATGACAGGCACAAGGTCACCTAATGAACTTCCATGGATGAGTGGGGATTTGAACCTGGGTTTCCTTAACATTTTTTCCAGTGCTCTGCACTATAACACTCTATTATGTATGGTTCTGTTTGGGTCACCATTTGCAGGTGGCTGGTTGGTATTTGGGTAGCAAAAAAAAATGGGAATCTTCTTTCAAATACAGAATGAGGTTCCAAAAACTGATGTTGACCTATTAACATAATGCTGCGAAAAATATAAAAGATTTCCAAGCGTTGGCTCCGGGTGGAGAACTGAAACCTGCCAGCAGGCTAGATCCTTATGTTCCCCACCAGAGTGGGCCAATGTTGACAGGTGCGTAGGACTGCCAGCATGTCACTCACCCGGTGTCATAATGTGATCAGGTAACTGACACCTGACACAGATCAAAGGAGGTAGTTGTAACCCCCAATCAATTGATTGTCAATTAGACCAGCCTCCTTTGAAGATGCATTTTCAACTGCAAACAGCTGATTGGCACTGGGAACAGGCTTTCAAAAAGGCTTACTTTAAATTTTCATCCCTTGAACTGATTGTCGGTTAGGTGAAACCGCTTTGAAGTCCCTGCAGAGGGGGAAATGCTTCTTTTAAAAACTGCATTCCCCCTGCCTTGAAAGCTTGCAAAACACCTAGTGCAGTACATCCAAAGCACCAAGTTCAGCTGAATGTCAGATGCTTGGGAAGTGCTATTCAAGGAGCTTGCAAGAACTTCTAGTGAGCTGGTTGGTAGTGCCTGCAAAGCTCCTTGCATCCAAGACCTGCCCCTTTAGCTGTAGTGCACATTGCCATGGCTTGGTCAAAATGGCCTTGTGGGACAAGTGTGAAGGCCTGATGTTCCTAGTTTGGCATGTGGGTCAGAGCCTCCCTGCCTTTTAGATTACAGTGGTACCTCGGTTTTTGAACACAATTGGTTCCGGAAGTCTGTTCATAAACTGAAGCGAACTTTCCCATCGAAAGTAGTGGAAAGTGGATTAATCCATTCCAGGCGGGTCTGCGGAGTACTCAACCTGAAGCGTACTTAACCCGAAGCATGGGTGTAATTGGTTCTGGAAGTCTGTTCATAAACTGAAGCGTTCATAAACTGAAGCGAACTTTCCCATTGAAAGTAATGGAAAGTGAATTAATCCGTTCCAGATGGGTCCACGGCGTTCGTAAACTGAAAATTCATAAACCGAGGTGTTCATAAACTGAGGTTCCACTTTATATCACTCCCCAGCTTTATGGCACATAGACTAGCCAGGTCAGATCAAGTTTTTGTCTAGAATTAAGCTTTGGGTACATTGAGATTTCTTGCATACACTTTGAACCATTTTTGTTCCGCCTCTAACAAAAATAGGTTTAGCTTGGCCACAAGCTGTAAACCAATATCATCACGGTCTCTGTTCATTTGGGTTTCTCCAGTCAGCAGAATGCAGACAAAATACTATCAACAGCAGCCACACTCATTATGCTAATAGACCCATATAGTGTAAATCAAGCAATACAGGTCCGAAGAAATCAGGGGAAACAAAAACATGTAAAGTGTAGCTTTAAAATGCATTATTCAATGGTTGTCAAGCCATGATGTCTTTCCACAATGATGGTTGAACTCATGTTTCAGAATCCAAATTAAGCTCCAAGGCCCAACGTGTAAAATTCATGTTGATGTAGATACATGTTAACAATACAGTTTAGACAGACTGTTAGAATTGTGTACTATGTCAAATGCTGCAGTGCTTTTTGTCTTCCATGTATTGAGAACAGTAATGTAGCTTTTCCATTCTGATCATAAAAATGAACTGAAAGAATGACATCAGTTGCATGTCACGGTAAGCTGTAAACTTTGGCTTACCATGCACAAGAAAATTGTGCTCACTTCCTTGCTTTGAGCTTGTGCTGGGAGGAAGCAAACCATGATCCCTAGCTTAATGATATGTCCGAACAAGGGGTTTGTGATACTTTCCGTGGTCAGTAAGCCAAGACCAAACTTTATTGTGTCATTGTTTGTTGAGAGTAATGGGAGCAAAGCAGCCTGTGATTAGTGCTTCAGACGTAACACTAAAGCAGGTGGATTGAAGCAGGAAGCAGTTTGCTTGTGTGTAGTAGTAAGCCAAGGTTTATGTGCAAATGTAGCCAGTAAAGTAGACATTGTTTTCAATCGATGAAGAATCTTGATAATTTTAGAATTGTTTAGTCACCTTGGAATTATCCTTCTTGTAAATTTTAAATCTGCTGCATCATGCTTGAGCAAGAGGGCCTTCTGGCGGCTCCCTCACTGCGAGATGCGAAGTTACAGGGAACCAGGCAGAGGGCCTTCTCGGTAGTGGCTCCCGCCCTGTGGAACGCCCTCCCATCAAATGTCAAAGAAATAAACAACTATCTGACTTTTAGAAGACATCTAAAGGCAGCCCTGTTTAGGGAAGCTTTTAATATTTGATTAATTCTTGTATTTTAATATTTTGTTGGAAGCCACCCAGAGTGGCTGGGGAAACCCAGCCAGATGGGCGGTGTAGAAATAAACAACAACAACAACAACTATTATTACTATTACTACTACTACTACTACTACTACTACTACTACTACTACAGTGCACCTAGCAAGGTAGTTTTCCTGCTCTTGTGAGGCCTTTCTGATAAGCCATTTGTGTACCATGAAAATGGACTTCAGTCAGTTCTAGGTGAATTGTCTTGTTTTACAAATTATAGGGATCAAGAAATAAGTGAGCCTGCAGTAAAGTTAACAAAACTTTCTTGCTTGTATGTCAAATCTCTACTGGGTTGTTACTGATGCTTAGCTAAGCTTCAGTAAAACAGAGGCTCCTCTGGTGTCTTACGTGGTTTAGGACCTCAACTATGTCACACTGGCACTTCAGTGGCCGGTGTGTCATAAAAGGCTCAGTGCTCAATTACTTTAATGAGATTTCTAGGCAGGGGTGGGGGGTCACAGGAGACTATAATCACTTAATTAGTCTGGATCTGTGTTGTTTACAGAAGCTTATGAGACATATATAACACTGCTGGGACCTCGTTTACTGAAAAGTGAATTAAGCCTGGCTGTACATGCATTAAGGTTCAGGAATGAATGCTGCTTTACCTTTGCAGACCTCCTCTAGTTCTCTCTCCCCCCCCCCTCATTTTTACTGGTGCAAGCCATCCTGGAGGCTCTGTGAGAAAGGTGGGATATAAATTTCTTAAATAAGTTTAAGGTCTGTATTAAAGCAGCATTTGGGTCGTTTGAAAATGCTATTGCATATCCCGGTTCTCATTTCCCCTCCTTAATGTCTAGTTCTGAACAGAATGAAGTAATGCACATTATGTTTGGGTAGTAGCTATTGCCCTCTCATTCCTTTGGCTCCACTGTTGCTCTTAACATACCTCAGCATTACTTTTTGAAGCCTTGTGGACAGACCCCCTCAAGGACTCATGATTAGACTGGCTAAATAGAAGAAGCTTAGCATGTGGTGGCCCATATCCAGTGGACAAACAAGTAACCACTAGTTAAAGAAGAATAAACCTTTTCATAATTACTTTGGCTTAATTTTGCCCCACTTGACATCCATGTCAATGCAACAAGTGGTTTATATAACTTGTGGTTAATGTTTCCAAAACCTTAGCCTATTTTTCTTTCTCATAACTTGCCTTTTGATTACTCTTACCGTTTTTTTTTAAAAAACAACAACAACAAAGAGCTACAGGTAAGCCTGTTCCATGATCTTGTGAATTCTAGTAAACTAATTCAGATTAAATTTCCTACATTCATGACAGTGAGATTCCTCAGAGGTAAGGGAGAATGGGGACATGAAAACAAATAGCCTTAGGAAATCCACTTTCAGCTGCCATTTATTCTGTAAGCGAGTGGATCCCTTGTACAGCAAGGGTGGCTTTCCTGTGGACCTCCAAATCCCATTGTTGGACTGCAAATCCCATCCAGAATATGTTTATAGCATACTCATTTTCTGCCTGGCCAGCTTCTAAAACATGACATCTTCATGCTAGCGAAACTTGCATCTTGCTTTCTGTGTAAATATTGCAAAGTGCTTTGCTCGTTACTATACTGATCAATCCAACAATATCTCAAGTGGGTATTTAATTGTACATAGCAACAGATTTGTCTACTGTTTTGCTACTGTGCATGTTTCTGTAGCAAGTTGCACTCAGCTGAATGTTTTATCTGCCCAATAGTCAAAGTAACTTTGCTATGGCAACAGTACATTGTTTCCAGTCACTGATATCAGAGCCTCTTAAACTTGATACTTGTATTTATATATATATAGCCTTGTATAATAAAAGAAGTATTATCACATCTTAAATATCAGGGAAGCAGCAGTTCATACATTTTAAGCTATACAGAATGTAAAGACACCATTGTGCTTTGAATTATGCAGTAGTCATTAGTTCTGTTCAATGTTGGGTTGAACTGACCTGTATAAACAACCCATGGTGGAAGTGATTTCAAGAAGTTTGTTACCTGTATAAGTGATCATGTGAACAATCCTTTCGTGGTGATATTGATCAACCTTATCCTACCACCTTGTTTATTTTGGACTCTGCCACAGAGCTCAGGCAACTGCATTTGTGATTAATAGTTTGCATAATGAAGTATTAATAGTCTGCACTGGTTTTGTTTCAGGGAACAAAAGTTCTTCTGGCACTTGAAGCTTCTATTTCCTCATAGTCATGCTAAATTCACAGAAAAAAGGTACCCAAATGTTTTTGTTAGCCTCTGCTTACCATGAAATGTAAACAGCTACTGTTGTATTGTATCACAGTTTGTTTTGCTTTTTGTTTCATAAAAATGATTACTGCAGTCTTCTTCGCTAAACAATAAACTGAATTCATAGCATAAAATTTAAATCTTGTTTTTAAAATACTGTGTCTGTGGCTTGGTTTAAAACCTATTGTTTTAAAATGTCCATCTTTACCACTGAGAGGTGTAACTGATCTGTTATAAAACTGAATGTGTTCCATAGTTTTTAGGTTTTATTAATCCATTCACCATGCAGTCAAGGGCAGGTCTGATCATTATATGGTCTTTGCTGACCCTGTTGCAACACATAGATGTTTCTTGAATTATTACCATCCATTTTGTATCTTGCTTGGTGACTACCATTGCTCAGTTAGGCACTTTCCCAGCTATAATTTCTTACCTAGAAAGGGTGGGAGAAAGCCTGTCTTCCCATAGAGCAGATTGAAAGATGTGGAAGATTTCTTTAAAATTAAAGCACCAGCTCATCTCTGTATTATGGAAAGGAGACATTTAGAACAGGAAAGCCTTTCCCCAAAGACCCTTGGTATTCTTGGACCAGTGTTAGAGAAGTCAGGTACTCTTTTCTTCTTCAATGTGCTCTTGTGCTACAGCCTTTTCCACAGCTCTGACACTGGGGCTTATATAACTACAGTTTCACACGTGTTAACTTGATGATTCTAGTTCTTGCCAGTATTCAGCTTCATGATTGATACACTTTTGTCTTTTTGTGTAAAGGGTTGCAGATGATAAGCCACTGTATGACATTCTAAAGCGGTATGTTGATCCTCAAGAGTCTGATCCTGTCATTCATCAAAGGTACGTGCTTCTAAATATTTAGCATCCTAACGTTCTGTTGAGATACAAATCAGTCATTAAAGCATATTGGGCAGTCTTGTGATGCATTGTGGCTTACACTCAACAACAACAACAACAACAACAACAATAATTTATTATTTATACCCCAGCCACTCTGGGCGGCTTCCAACAAAACACCAAAATACAGAAATCCATCAAACTTTAAAAGCTTCCCTAAACCAGCCTTAAGATGCCTTCTAAAGGTCTGGTAATTGTTGTTCTCTTTGACCTCTGGTGGGAGGGCGTTCCACAGGGTGCCACTACCGAGAAGGCCCTCTGCCTGGTTCCCTATAACTTAGCTTCTCATAGCGAGGGAACCGCCAGAAGGCCCTCGGCCCAAGCACATTACTTGGTCTGGTTTGTTTTGATTGAAACAGATTTCTTGTTACATGGCAAGGTTTATCTAATGTTACACCTTTCATTTCAGATTAAAAACCTATGCAATGTCCCCTCAGTCAGACATACGAATTTTAATGAAAGTGGAAAACAGACCACAAAACTCCATCAGGTAAGAGATTTAGTTTTGTTTTACAAAGCAGCAAACTCTGTATCTCCATATACCTTTTGAGTAGTAAGGTGGCTATAAAATGGCCAGCTTAGAAGAATGTGGAGTGAAATGTTGTCCCTTAGGTCCAAAATGCAAGACACGCATGGAAGAACGCAGTTACTTTTTTGGTAACTTGTGGTACTTTAGAGAAGAGCTGCTGCTCAGTGATGAAGTACATGTTTCATGTGCGAAAGAGCCCACATTCAGTCCCTAGCATCTCCAGGTAGGGCTAGGGGTAAGACCACTGTCTGAACCCCTAGAGCCACTGTGGTAGATGTAGACAGAGAATGGGGAATCTGCACCACAATCCTGTATCACTCACTACAGCACCAGCCCACTCAGTGGCTTTTAGGCCTTTTCAGTCCAAGCAGGTTTCCAGTCCTACCTTTCTTTTTGGCTCTGGGTTTGGCGACAAAGAGAAATCCACAGATCTAGACGCTTAACAGCATCCACAAAGGAAGTCCATAAATAGACTCGCCCACCTCAGAAACAACAGATGCAGCACGGGAGCTGAACTAATTAAGTCCCAGGCAAAAGAGAGGGTGGAATGTGAAAAGGAGAAGATGGGATTGTAAATTGCTCAGAGAAGTCAGGAAATGGTTATATAGTGTTGCCCTTACTTTAGAGTAAGTTCCATTGAAAGCATTAGGATCTGCTTCTGCGTAATCATGACTGGCTCCAGTTCTGTGAGGGTATCTGAATTGTGTGTTACCCAGAATTCCAAAAATATAATGTCTGAAATGCTGATAATACAATAATATTGTACAATTCAGATATAGGTGTTCAGGGTGATAACAGCTAGGTATCAGTAAAGAAATACTATGGCATAAAAAACAACAACAGGCTTGCTAAATATTCGAAGTACTAGACTCTCCCTCTGAGTAGGATGCAAAAGCCAATGATCAAAATCTGGATAAATTTCTGAAACAAATTTGCCATCTGGTAATGCAGTAGGTGACACTATTCTTTTTTCCTGTTGTTTTGGGGGGCAGTCAGTTCCAAGTGGGGCTTAGCTGATGCATACCGAATGGTTTTTTGCAGTTCATTGCGTTCCTTTTAGAAATATCTATTTGTCCTCTTCAGAATAAATTAATAACTTTGTCTAGTGCTTTATGTTTGGGATGCCTTCAGAATGACTTCATGCAGTAGGGGATATTGCTGTTTCCAGTAAAGGAAGGAAAGAAACTGCTGCCAAATTATACAATCTGGTTGGGGAAGTTCACCTTCTCCTTTTCCCAGGAGAGTGGTCAGACAAGTCTTTGTAACCAAAGAAGTTGATATTAATTGACAAAATGAGTGTTTGAGATAATTAATTAATTTAATTCAAAGTATAACACTACCCTGGTGATAATTCACAAATGACTGGTTTGACTTTCTGACACTTGACTGTGACAAAGTTTTATTGCAGGACAACCTTTCCCTCGAGCTATTTCTCATAGAATGCCAGCATTACCTGGTTTCTAATGCTCAGTTAGGTGTGTCTCAAGGGTACAGTTAAGTCTGGTTAATATCAGGGCAGATGTTAAACCATGTGGCCTGTGCTAGATCCTTAAACAGTTGACTAGCATGACACCTACACTAGCCGTTAATGGTATATATTTTTTCGTTTGTGAAGAGTCTCTGCTATATGTTTTTAGAACCTAAACACTGTTCTAGGGTTTTGATCCTTGTATGGTGGGGACCCCATCAATTGACTGCTGGTTTAGTGCTGTACTTCTGCTGATTCCAGTGCAGTAGACTCCAGCCTAAAAGCTAGTATTGGAGCATATGGGAATTCAGTGGGTGTCAATTCCCTGGTAGAAGGCATACATCAGCAGAATAGGGAAGGAAGCAATTTTCAGCCATTCATCTTCTCTTCTGCAGCCTTCCTCAGGACGGTTCCCTAACACTTCAGCGCAGAGGCTCGTGGAGGAAGAGAGGTTGCTGCAAATTGTCTCTTTGTCCATTTTGCTGATAGATGTCTTTCATCAGCAGAGCAACACCCATTAAATTCCACCTTGCGTATTTTTCTTTTGTTGCAGAATCTACTTTGATGGTTGCATATCGAAAGCACTAATTGGCCTGGTTCACACATAATGCTAAACCATGTTTTTAGCACTGTGGGCAGGCTTGAACAAATCTGGCCCAAATGAAGCTGTGGGCATATGCATATCCTCCTGCTCCTATTGCACTGAATTTAATTTTTATGAATCTGGTCTTAACATTATACAGTGGTACCTCGGTTTAAGAACAGTCCTGTTTACGAACGATTCAGTTTACAAACTCTGCCAAACCGGAAGTAGTGTCCCAATTTGCAACTTTACCTCGGTCTAAGAATGGAATCCAAACGGTGGAAGGGCACTGGCAGCGGGAGGCCTCATTAGGGAAAGCGCGCCTTGGTTTAAGAACGGTTTCGATTTTAACCTTGGATCCCAGGCTTAAATGTAATGCTAAGGGTGCAGTAAAACTGAAACTGAACAAAGCATCAGTCAGCCTCTCAGCTGCAGGGGAGCAGCAAGTGCAATGCTTCACTTGGGCTTATTGAGGCATATGGTGCTAGAGCAATAAACCATGGTTTATGCGTGAACCAGGCCATTGTTTACCAATCATGATATCTCAAGATGACCTTACTTTCTTTAAAGCTAGTGGTAGAACAGATGTATTTGGCGACTTGTTTCAAGCATAGTGTGGGAAAGAGACAGACTGCAAGTGAGTCTTGTAAGACTTTTGTGCTTAATGCTCTCTCTTGTTTGAAGTCCTTGTTCTTCGTTGAGGTAGTATAATCCTTTTCCTTATGTGAATTCTGCAATAAAATGTCAGTCTTAAGTTTTACTTTCAGAGCAGATACTTATTTCAACTGTGTGATATCCATTTTTGTGCCCAAATAGACGTTTCCTAATTCAGTTTAAGGATATGTAAGGATGACTGTTACCTTTCAGTTTTGTCAATGCCTTAAGTTCTATCAGTGCTATTTTCCTATATAACTTAAAAGTTGGTAACTATTTTTATGGCATCTTCCAGACTGTGGGCCAAATTTAGGCCCATAAGGCCATGGAGATAGGCCTGTCAGGCCATTTTGGGTGAGCCACACCCACATTTCCCAGGCTCAGTGTCAAAAGATGTTAGGCATGGGAAAGTTAAAGCCGTGGTTCGAAACTTGAAGTGGCTGCTGTGAAGGAGAAAGAATCGGGTACACTGAAGAGCACATTTCCAGTTCCTTTGCAGATGCAGAAACCAAGGATAGAAAGCAAATATTTTAAGGGCTACAACTTGCTACCAGTCATTTTAGCACTTGCATGAATTATATACCCAGTAGCTGCAATCAAGTGGACAGTCCTCGACACAAATTTTGCTTTTTAAAAATATAACCATGATCTGTTGAATTTCACCCAAGCATAACAGGTTAACTTATAGCTGTGGCTTAGAAAACTTGTGGTCTATGAGGAGAATTTTTGAGAAGCTTTCTACCTCCTGTTCCCTTACCACTGTTCCAAGGAAAAGTAAACTTTTGGTGAAATGAATTACTCTTTAAGTACATCATTTTTGTGTGATCTTAACAAAGCTTTACATACCTAAAAGTCAAAAAGGATTTAAGAGTCATTGCTGTAGTCTCTGCATTTGTTTCTCATGTTGTGTCAGTTTCCTTGTGGGTATTTGCATTCTGCAGAAAAACAAGCTGGCTTTGTCTCATATGCTTAGTAAGAAAACTCCTGCTTACTTTAAATGCACTTTGAAATAACCATATGTTAGCAAGGGTGACTTGTGTCATTGTATCAAAAACCTGGCCAACCTTTAGCGAATGGGCTAGTAGAGCAACACTGGCTCTGTTCCAGATCTAGTTGCATATTTATCTACCTGTGACTAATAGGGGTGCCTTTTTGTATGCCCATGCACTTCATCAAAAGCGAACGGATGCAAATAAGCAGCACTTACCTTCAGATACAAATCGGATTTGCCTCTGAAGTTCCTGATCCAGCAAATAACCTGTGTGTGGACATCTCCTTCTGTTGCCGCAGCTCAGTGCCATTTAGAGTATCTGCTATTCATTCAGAAAGTCTCAGGTTCAATCCCTTTCTCCTAGTGCCCAGATTGGGGGCATGGGAAGAGGAGAGGGTGGGAAGCCCTGTTATACTATTAAGGACTCCTTGTGCTGGCTGTTGATAGTGCAGCAATTTAGTTGCCATTATGATGATGATTGTGATGTTCATCATTGCTTTATTAATAACCTTCCAAAACAACCATCTAAGTTTAATTTCCCCCTTATGGACTAGAAATGAATCAAAAAGTTTGCTAAGTTATTGCTTGTAGTATAGAAGCAGTCGATTAGGGAGCAATCAAAATGTTGCTAAATGTTATTAAATGCAATAGATCCTCAAATAAATATGGGGGATCTTAATATTGAAACTTGTCCCACTTTGAATGTTCGCATTCCAGCATTGTAACGTTTTCATTAGTTCACTGATTATCTCCATTTCCTTGTGATTCAGTCTGCTAGCACCACCTGTCTAGTCAGTTCTTATCTCTGGTTAACACCTCCAGAATTTTCAAAAGTATAAAGAAAAATGCTGTATATCTGAAGAGTTGCACAGAGCAAACAGTGCGTTTATAGGGTGTTGATAGTGCCTTAACTCAAGGGTCTATTCTGTAACCATCTTGTTGAAATCGTTTTAACCATCGTGACCTGTAACTGTTTTGTAAAAGTTCATACAACCCACAGACTTTCTGGTAACTTTAGAATGGAGGAATAAACACATATGTCATAGTATACAGATGTAGCTGAATATGAGCTGGTGTTTTGAGGTGAAAAGGGGATAAAGGCATAGCTGGGAATAGTATTTGTAGGATTGTTTCTTTCACTGGTTTTGAGATGGGAATCTTACATGTTGCTGTCAAAAAGAATCCCCAGAATGATTTTCCATTTTATGTTGCCAAAAGGGAATCCCTCTGTTTATCTCTTTCCGACAGTAATGAACTAGAACTGTTCCTCTGACCTTGTCATGAGAGGTTTGACCTTCCTTCCTTGGCAGAGAAGAGGGAACATGTTTGTTTTGCAAGGGTTAGTGAATTTTTGGCAGGCAGCAAATACAACCTTTGTAAGAATGTGAAGACCTGTGATGGGAATGTTAAAAGTACGGAGATTAAGATACTTGTGTTTTATAACTCAGTACGTGTTAATTGGGAAAATAACCTCAACTTTCTCTTATTCATGGAAGAAAACATGCCAAATAAAATGAATACATAGGAGTAACTATTCCTTTTCATAAAGTTTCATTCTCTCCACAGTAGATTAAAGAGTCGGTGTTTCTGTTCCCAATGGCCTTGTCCAGAACCACAAATGGCTGCATAGCGTTATGTAATGCTTGTTGCATCAGCTATTTATTCCCACTAGGTTTTGTTATAACTATAGTTAGGCAAGATTAGAGCACTATCGTGTGTCTCTCTGTGTGTGTATACACACACACACACACACACACACACACACGCGCTTGCACACACACAGGACCTTATTCTGGGGGTTTGGGAGACATAGTGGTGGGTCAAGTGGAGCTTATTTGGCATTTGCAGATCTGAAATCCATAACCTGGATCCAAATCTCATGGGAGGCTCATGGTTGCTCAGAATTGGCCAGCTGCAGAAACCAACAAGGGTCATTATGTCAGCCAGTGTGCAGATAGAATTCTATTTAATTGCACCATCAGTATCTTCAACTGTCCCTGAAGCTACTCATTGATCTTCACATACCCCTAAAAAAGAGACAGTGTGATTCTAGACCAGTGGTTCCCAACTTTTTTTGGTCATGCCCCACCTAAGCATCTCTAAAATCCCGATGCTCCCCCCCCCTGGTGACATATAATTCTTATTATTCAAAAAGTGAACTCCCATTCACTTGGAGGAAGCCTAAAAGGCCATTCACTGTTAATAACTCATTCTCGAATTGCCCCCCCTAAAAAATCAAATTGTCCCCCTGTGGGGCATGTGCCCTATTTTGGGAACCACGGTTCTAGACTATCATTGACTATGGTATACTGCTCAGCCAGTCAATATAGCTTTCACATTCAAGGTTTTTCTATGTCTTTCAGCTATTGGCCAGATGATCCCATTGGGATATTTTGCAGCAGGCATCACATACTGATGTGATTTAGTTTGGGCTAAATTGTACATTATGTAGCACAACAGAATCTATTTGTTCACATCACAGAAATGTCCAAATTATATCAAGATCATGGACTGTCCAGTGTCAATAATATACTGCTTACATCTGATGTTGGACCTGATGGAATGAATCTGCATGGGAATTGGTATAAGTAACAAGGGCAACTCTTTAACAATAAGCTGTGCTTAATCAATACTTATTTTTGTGGGATTTGTACTATGCGCCTTCAGTGTCACATTGGCATTTCCAGGGCAGCTTACAATTTCATAATATGAATCCAGAAGTGGCACGAACTCTCTTTAAAAGACATCATTGTGTAAGCAAGGTGAGAATTTGTATGCTGTGGTTTGAAACGGTGCCCTAGTTTGCTCTGTAACAAGCTTCATCAAAATCTCTGGACAAAATTCTAAGGCAGAGCTTTCCATGCTATATCATGACATGTTCGTGTGTCGGTGTGTTGTGTAAACGCTCCCCGCGCTCCTCCCGGGGCTGGAAAGGGGTTAGTTTAATCTCTGGTTTGGTAATAAAACTGAATTACTGTGTCGTGAAATGATGCATATCTAAAAAGTGTATCACCAACATGAAAAGTTCGGAAAGCTCTGTTCTAAGGTATAAGAGAAAAACTGCTGGGACACTGTTTGAAGCCAAACAGTTACTAGGTATTTCATACATGGAACATCTCTGCCCAAATCAAAATTTAATAATTTTGATCTATTCTCCCAAACCCCTGTTTAGGAAATTGGCAGATACAGGGTTTGTGGGGAAAACTTTTGATTAAGTAATTTGGTGGAGACTTCCATTGACAGGCAGCCCTACTGCTCCTAATCAATTTCCCATCAGTAGTGATGATTAGCTGCCAGAGTTTAAGCTCCTAAATGTATGCTTCAAACATGTTTCGGTTGATATAAATCCAGATAACTTTTGTGGCACACGTGTCATCTTTCCTACACTTAGATTACCAGTGCATAGCAAAACAATTATGTGAAAGTTTTGCATGTATCTTTTGCCATGGTAATTTGCTTGTACAACTTGCAACTTCATCAGCATATAACACCATTATACAGCAACAAGAAATGTATTGAACTTCCATTTTAAAACAAAAGTTCTCATTTGGTGTAGGAGAGAAGATTTAACATGATGATTCTGTATGTGCTACACGGTTCCCACTTCATAGTTAAGTTCTGCGTTTGTACTCTTTGACCATCTGTGTATTAAATTAGATCTCTCTTAGCTACAAAATTAACAGATGTTTATGAATTTCATTTATGTTTAAGTTAATATCTTAAATTCCCTCAATGTTGGTGTTTTGTAACTAGACCAGGAATCACCAACTTTTTGGGACATTTTGAGTTCTGGAGGCTGCGGTAACTTTAACCACCTATCTTTTCCCCTTTTAAGTTCTAGACTAGCTTTTCAAGCCTTTTCCTTTGGATCATTGCACTATGGAGCGTCACTGAACAGTGTTACCCTTGGAAACTGTAGGGGGTGTGCGCTTGTTTTCAGGGATTCCCTAACTACCTTTCATATTTCCTCCTATTGTGCCTCACTTGTTGCATATTTTCCTACCATCTGCTTTCCTGAGATTTGACTGCCATTGTGCTGCTGCCTTCTGTAAACTTACAGAGACGCAATGTGGCTGCTCTTGCAGGACAAACAATGATTGTTGCTAAGTGAATGGCTGTTTGTTGGATTAGGCTCTGAAATGTTTGCACTGGGCACTGTACCTTTACATCCAGGGAGGCCTTTCAGTAGAAATCAGGGCCTGTAGCCCTTGTGGCCTTGTAGCCCATATACATCTATCCCTCCTAGTTCCTAGTTTGGTTTGTTCTTATTTTTATTATGTATTTTGTGGCTTGTACATTGTAATGCTGTGTTGTGAACCGCCTTGAAATCTACAGATGTAGGGCAGAATAATAAAAAGGATGATGATGATGTCTTAAGGTTTGCCAGAATCTTTAGTCTCTTTCTACATCAAGCTAGCAAACAACCACCGGCTCATTGGTTTCCTTTCCAGGCTTGTCAATAAAACCTGGGTCTTGATACATGACTTAATCCCATGAGCCTCAGTGAGCTATTATCTGCTTCTTGCCTGTAGTCCTTTTTCCTGTGATGAGTATGGCAGAAAAGTACGGCTGGGAAAGGAAAGTGGCTTCTGTCTACTGCTGCATCAAAAGTGCTCTCCTGCTTTGAGTGTCATATCTTCTTTTTTATTGTCCTCAACATTCTCTTGGCTGTTTCTCCTTGATCAGTGCAGGATTCAGGCAGTCATGATTTCTACATAGTAGGTGATTTAATCGCCTCAGTTTTTGATTCATCAGTTGCCTGGATATGGTGGGGGTGCGGGGAGGACTCTTATGATCTGTCATAGGTTCTGTTTCCCTTTCAGGATAAGCTGCCCAAAAGCCATGAGATTTTGAGAGTGTGCTCCTAGCACTGGGTTCTTGAGACAGAATCGGGGTTCCTTTGATGTAATTCCAACTCCACAGTCAGCTCAAGCAGGAAGACACTTAGCTGTGTAAGGGGCAGCCATCATTTAACATTGATACCAAGATCTCTTTCTCGGGTGTGTCTCAGAATTCCATGTTTTCCATAGCAATTGTGGATCAGTCATATCTGTGGCAGGGCATGCTCTTGATCTGGTATTTTATCCAGGATACGAAGATGATCAGGATTGATTGGCAGCTTTGTGTGGCTCCTTTATTATGGACAGATCTTTATGTGGCAGGACTTACAGAGAATCTAAAACTGTGTAGGCATGGGGGAATCTATTAAGATAGTCCATTGCCAGGTGGATCCCGGTGGTTTCCTGAAAGGTCTTGGGGTTTTCCTACTGCAAGCTAGAAGCTAGGCAAATCCTTGCCCTATTAAGAGCTTGTGTAATGAAGTGACAGGAATGATGACTAGAACAAAGATGCTAAGCTAGACCAGACCTGACCAATCAATCAATCAATCAATCAATCACAGATGAGATCTGATCTTAGACCCTACTGCATAGCAGTGATTGTGGTGAAGGTACTTCTTCCCAGTTGTTGCATCTGCCATGTGGTGGAGCTGTCCTAAGTGACTACAAGTGGCATGTTTTAAAGACAAAAATGTCCTTCAGATGTCAGACACACTCTAGGGACTTTCTCTTCATATATTGTCATGTCCCCCATTTTGGTTTACATAGGCAAAGATGCCTGTGCCGGTTTACAATTCACATGATTATAGTTATATAGCCTGACCTCTAAAAAGTGGAACTTATCCCCCACAGAGGTATGTGTGGCGTCCATGCCACTTATTTTTTGAGTAGACCTTAAAAACCCATCTTTTTCAGAATCCTTTCTCCTAAACAACACCTATTCTCTTGTGTAGCTAATGCTCCCATTGCTAGTTTTAGGCTGAAATTGTAAGCCACTTTGGGTCAGCTATATTCCAAAAGATAATAATAATTATAATTATAATTATTATTTATTATTTATACCCCGCCCATCTGGGGTATAAATTTACAACAGAAAATTGAAATAAAATAATCTATTAAACATTGAAAGCCTCTCTAAATGGAAGGTGGCTGCTTATAAATAAACAAACCTTCATGTAATAGAGAATTAAATGTAAAGGATATGTCCTATTAAAAGTCAGGCTTTCATGGTGAAATATGCTTCATGAGGCAAACAATTTAAACTAATTATTTTTTGTTAGCTGGGCAAAATGTCTTAATTGGAGCTAAGTAGCAGTGAAGGGAAGATAATTGCTATCCTTCCTAAAAATGCTTCTGAAGCAGCATCTTGATCTTTAGCTGGCAAATACGCAAGTGAGTGGTACACACAGACATTTTTGGTTAGCTGAGGTGGAATATTTGATATAATTTCAGTGTACAAAGCATATCTATTTTCAGGAAGTTGCATTTTATTGTAGTGTTGTAATCCTTTTTATAGGGGCTTAAACCAAGTTATGGTTCAGGTGCCAAAGCTTTTTATGAATCCTTTCGGAAAACATTAGCTCCCTTAATACTTCACAAATATGAATGATCACATTAGTAACGAGACAAACGTAAGTGTAGAGTTTAAGATATGCTATAGTTGTAGGTGGAACTGAATTTTATAATCCAGAATGTAGTTTTTCCCCTTGCTGTATAACTGAGAAGAGCATTTCACTATTTTCCTGTTCACAAATCATAACCACAAGGAAGAGTTATTCACCACTTAGGAATGAATGTCCATCTGTTAGTTATTATCTCTGCAGCACTGCAGCCCCTCAAAACTAGTACTTGAAAGGATTCTTAAGTGCTGTGGACATCTCCTCTGTGTTCTAACTCCCCCTCCCAAAATGGGGTTAAACCTTCTGCATTATTAGTAGCAGTAGTACTGAAATTCATTTATATTTTGAGTTTTGGCAGTAATATTTCTGTTAAGGAATGCTCCAATAAAATGGGATGGTGCCCATAGCTGCTTCAGGAAGTACTTCCATTTTTCATTGTATGCTGATGTCAGCATGTTTCGTGGGGGATTTCAAAGCCTGTGTTAAAAGAGTTTTTTTTCCCTCTCAAGAAGTAAAATACATTGTTTCAGTGAAGATGCTTCAATGGAGCAGTCATGCTTTATCATAGGAGAGTAGACTCAACGGGATTTTCATTTTTATCTTTAATCGCAGACTACAAAAATGCCGTTATTAAAACGAAAGGCTGTGCAAATGACATGCAGGAAGGACTGATCTTAGCAGGGAATTTCCTGCTGTCTGAGCTGGCAGGGATGACTGAGTTCACCACTAAGATAATAGCTGGAGGCTCCATGGGAGAGGTATACATTTATGATGGAGGGTTCTGTAGAATGCAGCAGTTTTCAGAAGGATTAGTTGGCTGCCTTTTTGGCCTTCTTGCAAGCCAGTAGGCTCTTTCGGAGCTTAGGCGGCTTCTGGTCAGTCATAATGGACAAAATTAAAGCATTAAAATGCAGGCGCAAAGTTCTTGCCAGTATTCTCTCTCTTCAGTATTCTCTCTCTTCAGCATCATCGTTTTTCTTGGGGCACAACAAGTAAATCCATTCCATCATGTTGCACTCATGATACTTGTTCAGACGCTGTTTGAAATCCTTTAATATGGTAGTCGTTACAGGGCAATTCTAGAAAATGCAGTCTTTTTACACACACACACAAATTGCAGGTGTGTACATCGTGATCTTATTTGTATGTCACTTTTCCATGCTAGAACCATGCTCGAAAAGAGTGGCTCACAGCAACGCACAGAATAAATGCAACATTTCATGATGATGCTTTAATAGTTACAAAGCAGAACACAAAGTCATGCGAATATCACTAAGGGCAAACAAATATCTCATGTTAATAAACACTGAAATAATGCCTAACAATAAAGTCCAAAACGTCCAAATAACAGCAAAAACGATACCACCAACCCCAGTTGGCAGGAATGCTGGGCAGGGGGGAGCTTGCCCTTGATGATTCCAGCAGACTGTCCCCTGTATCAAGGCACTAGAGCCTCATATTCCTTACAATGGTAAAAAGGTAAAGGGACCCCTGACCATTATGTCCAGTCGTGACCGACTCTGGAGTTGTGGCGTTATTGCGTTATCGGCCAAAGGAGCCGGCGTACAGCTTCCAGGTCATGTGGCCAGCATGACAAAGCCGCTTCTAGCGAACCAGAGCAGCACACGGAAACGCCGTTTACCTTCCCACTGTAGCAGTACCTATTTATCTATTTATCTTACAATGGTATTACTGCTTAATTGGGAGGGTGGCACTGTGGTCTAAACCACTGAGCCTCTTGGGCTTGCCGATCAGAAGGACGGCGGTTCAAATCTGCATGATGGGGTGAGCTCCCGCTGCTCTTTCCCAGCTCCTGCCAACCTAGCAGTTTGAAAACACACCAGTGCAAGTAGATAAATAGGTACTCCTGCGGCAAGACGGTAAATGGCGTTTCTGTGTGTTCTGGTTTCCGTCACAGTGTTCCGTTGCGCCTGAAGCAGTTTAGTCATGCTGGCCACATGACGCAAAAAGCTGTCTGTGGACAAACACCGGCTCCCTCAGCCTGAAAGTGAGATGAGCATCGCAACCCCGTAGTCGCCTTTGACTGGACTTAACCGTCCAATGGTCTTTTACATTATTATTATTACTACTACTACTTATCATTAGACTTGTTACCTAAAGGTCTCCAGGCAATTTATACCCATTTTAAAACATACAACAGCCACACAAGCAGAACAGCATCATCTCAGTCCATCAGTGGCACAGGGGGAAAGGGTAGCGTTCACCTGGTGCTAAAATGATGTCACCAAAGGTACCGGGTGGACCACAAATTTCACTAAAAGACAAGTTCCTGAACGTGTCACTAATGAGACCACGGCCTCTGACTTGTGAGAAATCGATCTATCTTAAAACCTCCCACCCTCAAGGATAAAATTCAAGAATGCCAATTACAATTGTGCCCTCTTAGTCGAAAGCCCTGATGGACCACAGACCAAGAGCCCATTTTGACCAGCACAGATGCCTGTCGGAAGCCCACAAGCAATGACAGGAGCACAACTGCCTTCTCCCGCTGTTCTCCCCCAGTGACTGCCATTGAGAGGTGTGTTGCCTCTGATTCTGGAGCCAGTATTAAGCATTAACAGTAACCACTGGTGGGTTAGGCTGAGAGAGTGCAACTTGTTCCAAGGACATGTCCAAAAGTGGTCTTAAGGTTGGGTGGGTGGGTGGGATTTGTTCCTTGAAATACATACTTTGGGTGAGGGAACAAGTTTGTTTTCTCCTGCTCTGGGGGGTAGGGCTTGAGCCAATGGCTTCAAGTTACAAGAAAGGAGATTCTGACTAAACATACGGGGGGGGATTCTGACAGTAAGAGGTGTTGGACAGTCTTCCATGGAAGGTTGTGGGCTCTCCTTCCTTGGAGTTTTTTAAGCAGAGGTTGGATGGCCATCTGTCATGGATGCTTTAGCTGAGATTCCTGCATTGCAGGGGGTTGGTATAGATGGCCCTTGGGTCCCTCCCAACTCTACAATTCTATGAGTCTTTTTGTTTTTGTTTATTGCTGGTTTTATATGCGGTTTGTTTATGGGTTTTTTTAATATTAACTTGCTTTGTGCAAAAATGTGATCGACAAAAGCAATAAAAATAATATTAATGGTAAAATATTGGTCTAACATTGTCATTTACTTTGAAACACTTAATATTTGCAACAGTTTTTTGGGGGAGGGGTGTTTGAAGTGCAGCGAAATGTGTTGATAGATTTTATAAATGGGACACTTTTAAATTTATGAATGCAAAACAAATCAAAGCTGTATTTGAGAGAGAACAGAATACAGTTAGCAGTTTGTTTGTTTTATGGGGAGAGGGAAGCCAAGAAGGTAAAAGCAAAATAAAATAGTAAGTTCCAGAGATTTAGTTAGCTCCCTACAGGAAAAACTATTCTCTTAAGATTCTTTTGCTCTTCGTACTGCACCAAAGTCTTGGCTATTTGCCAAAAGCTGTCACTGTCTGTCAACCAATAAAGTTTACTTAAAGCTATGCCTTGGTGATCTAACACTTGAATAATTTACTATCATAAAATAGTTTAAAGTACAAATGTTTTATGCTATGCCAAGCTGGACGCTAAAGATGTTTTGTCTAAAACATGAGATAATGGAAAGTGTATTGTGGCATGTGAATGACTTTAGCCTTTTGGTGGTAAATGTTTGCTTAACCAGAAAAGAATGTGTTGAGACTCTTGCCAATAGAAAGGTATTGCCACATTTTGCATTAAAGTACTGTAAATAAATCAGTAAATATGGTTCTGTTCATGTGTTAATCCACAACTTATGAATGCATTCATTGAATAACAAATGCAATATACTGTTATCCTTTTTAAAAGGTTTCAGAAAGAGCTGGTCATAATTACTCTGGGTTGAAAGAAACATGAAACCAAATATTTTTATGATGATTGAAGTTGGATTTGAGGGACATAACCATTGCTTAAAGTTCTTTCTTCCAGAACCAGGAAAAGCAAGTTGCAAATTTTTAACATCTTGACTTTTAAAAATCTGACTCCTGATACAGTGTTATGCAATAAGAAGTGAGGTATACCAGTAATATCAATTTAAAATATTGTGGTAACTGGTAAGGAATTCTACAATAGATAATACAGTTAGTTGGTGGAAGTCAAGGCTAGGCAACATACTGGGAATCTATTTCAGGCAAATACTTTATATCTTAACTTTTTATTCACTGGATTTAGTAGATTGGTGGTAATTGAGAAATTACAGCCCACTTTGCTTTTTTGTAGTAATTGCTCAGATAGTATCTGAAGAAGTGTGCATGCACACGAAAGCTCATACCAAAAGCTCATACCAAAATAAAAACTTAGTTGGTCTTTAAGGTGCTACTGAAGGAATTTTTTTATTTTGCTCAGATTGTTGTTGTTTAGTCGTTTAGTCGTGTCCGACTCTTCGTGACCCCATGGACCATAGCACGCCAGGCACTCCTGTCTTGCACTGCCTCCCGCAGTTTGGTTTTTGGCTTTTAATGCATCCTCCCAAGAAGGAGAAAGTCTCCCTTATATGGAATTGGCTGGCTGATCCAAATCACATGGATGAGCCAGAACACACAAATAAAATGAGGTTTTCTTTCGGGAGTTTAGTTTGGAGCTGCTGGTGTGAGTAGCTGTGGATTATACTATGAAGTTATGGCATTTTAAATTCTATTTCCACAAACAAATACTGTAGTTCTTAATTTCATCAACTAGATTTCTGGTTTTGTTTCGCTACATAATTGTGCCGTTCTGTGACTTTCAAAGTTTTGCACATGTATATTGATATAATTTTATCCTACCTTTGCCATCTAACTACGATAGTTCTTAATGTTGTGAACACTAAAGTCAGATAGAAGATACCCTAATTACTGGATTTTATTTTATTTTTTGGAAAAGGAAGCATTTATATATCTCCCTCAAATGATTGAGCTACTTGTAAACATGTGTTCCCGACCTTTTTGAGCCCAGGACACATTTCTTCACAGAAGAAAAACCAGATCACGCAAAATACCTGCATCCCACTAAAACAAATAAAATGGACGGAGAAGGCAGCACTCCCCAAAACTGGTAACATCCCCCCCCAGTTTTTTTTAAAATAGAAAATGGGAGAGCCTTGGTGGGCAGCAAAGGAGGGTATACGGGTGCCATGGCTGGAAAGCTGCAAATTTATATAGGCGGCAACAATTTCGCACAGAGAATCTGGTCCCTGTGCACGTCAGTGCAGTGTGCATTACTGCCCCCTGTTATTCCCCACCTCCATTATACCCCCATTTTTCCAGGTCCAAAAGGACCCTCACGTTGCTCGGACATGCCTAGAATGGTCATATTATTTATTGAGTTTAATCAAGTCACTCTTGTTACTAGAGGAATACGAAAACGAAAGAATCATAAAAGGGTTGCAAGTGATATATATCCACATCACTTGCAAAACCAAAGTTTGATACATGCCTGCAGCCCAAGTTATATTGAAGAGCCTAAAAATGAACCATTTTTTCTGTTTGTGTCTCGAGGCAGAGGCCAACAACCCAGCAGAGAACTGCACATTGGTACGGAATGTTGAGCTGTGGGCATGCAATTGCTGCTTCAAATACTAGAATGAGCTTTGGGGGATTTCCAGTGGCAGCCTGGGAATGTGCCTCCATGTATACAGCACAGCATACAAACTGAATTACGTGTGTGTGTGTGTGTTTGTGTGTGTATATATATATATATATCTATAAACAGTGGTTTCGGTTGACTGACTCAACAGGTTATGAAATGTTTGTTTTACTTCCAGGAAGCTGAAATTTGGTTCACATCTATCCCAGAGTACACTGATAGCCTCCCTTTCAGATTTTTATTTTCTAACTCTGTCCCTTAAAATGGTGGAGCTAATCCTAAATGGCCATGGTACTTCAGCACTATCAAGAGAAGGGAAGTCTGAAGTGGGAGGTTTTTATGACGTAATCAACAAAACGAGACCTGGAATTACTTATATAGGTTCTTATTCCAGCACAAACTACGGCGGTAGCCACACTTTGGCCACAATGTTGGATTGCAGAACTGCCCTTTCCTTTCTTGGATTTGACGAGTGCAGAGCGCAGCACGGCGTGGGTGCCATAGTGAAGCCAATCCAGCACCTCTGTGCTTCTTACATCGCCCCCCTTGGTAAATGGCAGCAGTGATTCCCGTCAGCAAAACAGGTGTGCAACACCGCCTTTGCAGCCCTACTGCCGCTACTGGATTTGGAGGAGGGGAGATTTGTCGCGATGCCTGTGAATAAGTTTGATTTGCTAACGCTTTCAAATATCTGCTTGCCGATAAACCTTTGCAATTACTTTTTCAAAGGTACGAAGAACTGGATGCCAGCAAAGGCCTTCGAGACAATTTGAAAGGGAAGGTTGTCATAGAATACCCAACTTTGCATATTGTTTTGAAGAAATTCCAGACGGATATGGTGATTCTTGGCCAGGGTAAGAAACTATACATTACAATGCAATAACATTTTATGCAAACAAGAATTAAGGCTCTTTATCCTGTTAAAACCAGGAATGAGCATCAGCTTGTAAATAATAAAGCATTTTGCCCTGTTGCAATTATGTTAATAATAATGATAATGATAATGATTATTATTATTATTATTATTATTATTATTATTATTATTATTATTTATACCCCACCCATCTGGCTGGGTTTCCCCAGCCACTCTGGGCGGCTTCTAACAGAAAAATAAAATAAAATAATCTATTAAACATTAAAAGCCTCCCTAAACAGGGCTGCCTTCAGGTGTCTTCTAAAAATCTGGTAGCTGTTTTTCTCTTTGACATCTGATGGGAGGGCATTCCATAGGGCAGGCACCACTACCAAGAAGGCCCTCTGCCTGGTTCCCTGCAACTTGGCTTCTCGCAACAAGGGAACCACCAGAATATATATATTATCCGTGTATATGCTGATCCCTTCTAGTTAGGTTTCAAGTCATTTAATCACTGTAATACCATTAGCATTTTATGTACCAGTTTATGATAATGTAAAATATACCTGTTGTTGTTGTTTAGTCATTTAGTCGTGTCCGACTCTTCGTGACCCCATGGACCATAGCACGCCAGGCACTCCTGTCTTGCACTGCCTCCTGCAGTTTGGTCAAACTCATGTTTGTAGCTTCGAGAACATTGATCCCCTTCATGGATCAATGCCTTGTCATGGCGAAGGGGCTTGAATAACTCAGAGAAGCTATGAGCTATGCCATACAGGGCCACCCAAGATGGACAGGTCATAGTGGAGAGTTTTGACTAAACGTGATTCACCTGGAGAAGGAACTGGCAAGCCACTCCAGTATCCCTGCCAAGAAAACTCCATGGACAAAATATACCTAAAATGCGTCAAAAGCATAGTTCCGGGTTTTTGAGCCATCACATTTGATAGGGTAGACAAACACATACCTGTTATATGAATAACCTTCCAGACAATTTTGCAGCATAGCATTTGTTAACATCTGCAGCTGATTTGTTTTACCAGATCAAATGCCTGCTTGGTAGCTGGAAGTTTGAAGGCACCAGGCAATGCTTGAATATCTCTTACAAATTATGGTTGGTTACATAACTGAGAAAAGTTTGCTTCCTCTACTGTGAAACCTTCAAAATACCTTGGAACAGAATTATTCCATTTCTTTTTCCTGGTCATATCCTATATTCCAGAGTCAGTATGCTAGGAAGAAATAATATTTTAATATTCTGCCACATAAATATGTTAATGTTTCTATTGGACATGATGGCTATATGCTACTTCCAGGCTCAGAGGAAGCATGGTCCAGATATCAGTTGCTAAGGCATAAAAGGGCTATTTCATGCATACACAGCTTGTGGATTTCCCTTAGCATCTGGTTGGCCACTGTGAGAAACAGGATTCTGAACTAGATGGGTCTTAGGTCTCATCTAGCAAGGCTCTCTTACATTCTTATGACAAATAAGGCATCCGCTAGATCTGAACATGCCGAAGTGATTTCGAGTTTTATAGCCTATACATTTGGCCGATATTTCTGGGTAGAGTGGATGCAAAAGAAAAAATAACGAATGCATCTCAAAGTGCTATCCGGTTATCAAGTGCAGCTTTAAAGAACCCAGTGGCATCTGGGTGGCCGGCTGTTTTGCAGCCAGACATATATTAGTAATTGGCACAGAAATGTTGCTTGGAGTCCAAATTGAATCAAGAATCGAAGGGTGACATGAAAAGTACCAAAAAGTTGTTGTTGTTGGGGGGGAGCTCTACACAACCTTACCTCTCTGGTTGCTGCAGTAACTTTCCAGTGTGCATAGCAACATATTTTCCTGCCATAGACTGACTCCATGTTATACCAAGATACCACACAGAAAAGGCAGTGTTTTGTGCTACCTGCAGACTCCCTTCCTCCTTTGGAAGGAATTTTGCTACGTTTTCAGGAGTTGAGGGTGCTGCACTTAATGGAAGATGAGCTTTTAAATGCAGCTGGAACGATGTTTAATCCCTTGCATTGTATTTTAGTTGTATATTGTGGTATTTTAGCGTAGCTCTTTTCTGTGCGGCAGTTTTTTGTTCCGATATTGGTTGTTTTTGCAGTTTTTAGTTCATGATTTTTAATTGTGTTATAAATTTAATTGTGTTATAAATACAAATAATAATTAACAAATAACAAAGATCAAACACTTCAGGGTAGGTTTCAGTGGTAAATGGCTACAGTGTTGCACTGGCAGTGCTGAGCAGGCACAGTAACGGCATACATCTTAAAAAGGGAAGATGCCATTGTTGTCTTCTGGAATAAGTTTGGGGCTACGGAAGCTTTTCTGATATTCTGCTTCACTTGCTTATGTTTCTGTGTATACATATGTCTTGTATATATAACCAGAGTACAAGGTGGTTTACATCAAAATAACCTTTTCCAAAAAGCTTGCTCTATAAGTATGTTCAGTAGCTTGAACAAAAAATAATAATCTAGCTGCTAATAGCATAATGTGGATCACACTTTTCCATTTGTAGAACATGTGAGCACTAGCTAATCTGAATGGGAAACTGAACCTTACAAAAGCTTCTAGCTAAGAAGCTGCTGTGAATTGTGCCCGATTGGCTGTTTCTTATCAAGCTTTTGCATTCCCATGGTATTTTAGTTGCCACCTATATAGAATTTTTCTATTTTATTTTACATAGATAGATAGTCAGTAGTAATGTGGATATAAGTGCAGGTCACAACCAAACACTTCTAGAATTGAAATATCGGAATGTTTTTTCTTATGAGACCCAAAAACTTTGAAAACATTCATGAGCCTATTGAAACAGCAGATTCTTTCTGTTCTGGTCACCTTGGAAACATATTACAGTGGGCCTTGCAATGAGATCACCAAAATTCTGGATTTATATTCTTGTCTTTGAATAAGATTGATATTTCATTAGTCACGTTTGTAACTGAGCAATATGTTAGAAAGTATGTGTTTTTCGCTGCTTAAATTGACAAAGGACACAGCCTGAATTTATATATGCATACACAATAAAATCCAGTATTCCCCTTAAAAAGAAGGCAGTGTTCTGCGATGAAAGTGTAATAGAAAAAGGGCCCTAGCCTTCAAATTAAAAGTAATTTTAAATCAGATTGTTTATGCTGCTTTATGGGGTTAGTATGGTTGGTCTTGTTTAAAGAAAGTACAGGTGTTCGCCTTTCTGTCTGCAAGCATAGTCACGGCTAGAATTACTAAAGGATTACAGAAGTTATTACAAGACTTAGGGACAAAAACATTTCTTTCTATCTCAGTACTCAGTACATATCTGGCATATAGATGTTAATTGATTATACACTAGATTTAATGTAGACAAAATGTGACCTCAGCCGTTTCTGGGTGAAGTGCTTTTATTTTCTTGTCTAGATTCCATTGAAGCTATACAGGTGCACACTTGATCCCAGTGTTACCCCTGCTGACCATCTGCTCAGCATTTCATGACTACATAGCAATTCCCCATTAACTCCATCCTAGTAATATTTCTCTAATAAGAAGCCTTTAGCCTCATATGTGCAAAAAGGCACATTGGCATTAAGCAATGTTAGTTAAATGAAAACACCCATAAGAAAGATTATGCGTATTTCCTTTGCAAACATGCAGTGTGTGTGTGTGTGTGTGTGTGTGTGTGTGTGTGTGTGTGTTGACCTCATCTAAGGAGGAGTTGGTAGGGCTGTGGCAGGAGAATTGGGGTGAACTGGAGGGTGGGAGAGGGAGGGGGAGGCTGACAAAAGGAAATGATGACATTAGTCAGTCCTGGGACTCTGGGCAGCTTGAATCTGTAACATCTTCACTTTGGCTCAGACTTGCAAACGCTATGTTGAAATGTTGAACTATACAAAAAGGCAGCATGTATGTGTCATGTCTTAGTTTCGTTGAAAGGGTTCCAACATGAAACAAGACCAATTCTCAGTAGTGCTCTGTGTAAATCAGAAGTTTTAACGAAATGCCAAATTCTGTTCTGCCTGACATTACAAATGATGGCTGTCATGTTGAGTCTTTCCACCTAGTGATACATCACCACACCCTGTATTCCGCGAATCCAGTTTTGCTTTATAAATACAGTTTCTTATGAGAGCCAGTATGCTGAGAGTGCCAGACTAGGATTGGGAACACCCGGGTTCAGCTTTAAAGCTTACCGAGTGACCTTGACCCAGTCGCTATCTCTTAGCCTCAGATAGATAGATAAATCTTTGTTACGATCACCGTCCAGCACAGTCATTTACATTACATCATTAATGTTTAAAATATATATTTTTTAAAAACTTTTAAAAGTAAACCAAAATAACTTATCTAAAAGGGATCAATCAACCGTTGATCCTTATTTTTATATTGATTTGCGCTATAAATTAGGATGGAATCTGTCTGGCTCTATTCAGGAGTTAATTTAAGTACTTCCTGTGTAGGCGCACTGAATTTTGATAGCATTTGCACAGAATCTTGCCACCGTAGTGGTGACCTTTGGATTAGAGTCTGAAAGGAGCCATTTAATTTGCACTTCTTCAGATCATCCAGGTAACTCGTAAAATATCTTTAGGGTAGATTCGTTTCGGAGGTCTCTAAAAGGAGCAACAAAAAAATACATGGGCGGTGGTCTCTATTTCTCCAGAACTGCACGGACAGAGTCTTGTCTTCTTGGGGAACTTGTCTAAACTTCCCATATAGAACCGCTGATGGCAGTATATGAAACCTGGCCAGAGTAAATGCCCTTCTGTGTGATGGTATCTCTAAGTGGGTTAGATAATCAGCTGGAAGCGACAGATCTCTTCGGTCTTCCAATATAGGGAAAGATGGAGCTTTATTTAAATCATTCTGCCTCTCAGTGTCAATTATTCTCTGTTTGACTATATTTTTGGCTATATTGTAATTACAGGAGATGAGGTGGGTTTGTTGAAGGCCTATAATTTGTAACTTATTTTCAATGGCTCTAATCCATGGTGAACGATAGTTTTCTTTCAGTATCAACGGGACCAGGCCCTGAGGATTGTGATGTAATTTCAGCCATAGATTGCACACTTGTATCCAGATTTTTGCCTCCACCCGTATCATACCTGTTTCTAACCGTAAGGTGCCATTTGACACACAGGGAGCTGTTTGGAGAGCCGCTCTAATAAACTTTGACTGGACTGTTTCTAATTGGATTAAACTTGGGATAGGGGCATGTAGTTGAGCCCCATAGAGTAGTTGAGCCTGTGCCTTCGCCTCATAAAGCTTTAATGCTGCTGGAATGTAATGGGCGCCTTTTGTTCTTAGAAATCTTATAATAGCAAGAGCGGTTTTGTTAGCTTCTGTTGTTACATTAGTTATATGGGCTTTTGTTAAACCATTATCATGGAACACTACTCCTAAATACTTTAAACTACAGTATGAACTTGTTCAATCCTTCGACCATTTATAGTCCATGTTCGAATTTTGGGACGTTTTGCGAAGGACATTATTTTGGTCTTTTGATAGTTAATCATAAGGAGGTTCTCTTGACAATATCCCGCCAAAGAGCGAAGTGCCCATCGTAATCCAACAGGGGTCCTAGACAGTATCAGGGCATCATCCGCATATAATAGTATAGATATTTTATTGTTTGCCAATTGGGGTGGATGGAACTCTAATTTCGATTGTTTTGATACGACATCATTGATGAAGTAATTAAATAATAGAGGGGCTAATACACGTCCCTGTTTAACTCCCCGCATGGTAGGCACTGGACTCGTAAGGTGGTCCTGCTGCAAGCAACGTACCATGTGTTTGGTATTCGAATATAGCAATCAAATAAGCTGTAATAAACAAGGATCAATTGTGGAGGCTTTCAATTTTTCCCAAAGCTTGGATCATGAAATGGAATCGAAGGCGGTTTTAAGATCTATAAAGGCCGTATATATGCTGGCTTTATTCCTTGAAGGAAAGGCTAGATAATAGATAGTATTGTCCATCAGTTATATAGAAAGAATTACATCCTTTTGTCCTACAAAAGAAATGTTTAATGAAATAGAAAAGAAACTCACTCAGGAAAATTCCCTCTTAGTGGTCTTCCTGGCCAACGAATTGCTAGAAGCACTCACTTGAAGCTGCATCCAGGGTCTCCGACAGCACATCAAGAAGGAACATTTTTATTATATTTTCATATTGTGATTTGAATTGTTGTGAGCCACCTTGTGCATTAGAAAGGAAGTTATACATTTTTTTTAAAAAAAGAAAAAAGTATGCAGTTTTTGTGGTAGATGTGAGGCAACAGTCACAGGCAATCCCGTTTTAAAGAAGGTAACTCTCTGAGCACCACTTGGAAGCTATCCTCATTGGAATTAGGGGCAAGAAAAAAAGCCTGACTCCTCTGTCTAAGGAGAAGGACAAGAAATCAGCCAAGCAATCTTTCACCCTTACAAAGCCCTCCTACACTTCCAAACCTCCTCAGAGATTGCAAGCCTATGTAGAGCCTGCACCTCCAGAACTATAAGCCCAGGTCTGGTCAATAAACACAATACTCAGGCAAGAAGTCCAACACCACATGGCAGTCTTTCTTGGATTCTGTTTAGGGATTGGTTTAGGAGTAACTCCATGAACAATTGGTAGAACGTCCACCTATTAATGATGAACATCTATACCCCTTTTAAATGTGTGTGTTTTTTGGGGGGGGAGGTTTATTGGTTTGTGGGATTTTTTTGTTCTTGTTTTTTTATTGTGTATTTTGTAGTTTTATACTGAGTTTTTATATTGTGAACCACCCTTGAGACCTACAGATGAAGGGCAGTATACAATTTATAAATGAATGAATGATTGATAGTTACTTTGCAAGTAACTATGTACTGTGGAAATGTGCATTTATTATTCATTTATTCCACCTCTTTTTATATCACTTAATCACCAAAGTTTGTAAGTGGTATAAATAAAAATACAAAAAAAATAGTAGATAAGAATCAATTTAAATTGAAGAGAATAATAGGAAACATTTGTGGAGTGTGCCAAACCGGGGCTGGGGTTAGCTTAGTAAATATATAAATATTGTATTTTTTCCCCTTCTCTCCTTTAGATGCCAGTAAATCCAATCAGGAAAACGCGTCTGAGGAAGAAGGGGAAATCCATGATAGCTCCTGACAAAGCAAAATCGGATGTGGAGTTGAAGCAACTTGCTTTGCACCTGACTTGTTGAACATATATTCAGCAAATTAGTTTTGAGCATTGCTTTTTATTAATAGTATCCAAAACCTATGGCTATTAAAAAGCACTGCAATCTGTTAATGTATGTTCTACATTATGTTCTAATCTATGTTTATAGATTAAGGTGCCTAGCTCTAGCTTTCTTTTGTGAAAATCACTGATGTAACAATTACAATTTTACAGGACTCTGTTGCCAATCTTTGTACGCTTGGCTGTTTTTCCCACTTATTGAAGTGGAAAGCTATAAATACTTTTAATAAAGCACCTAACTCTCCTTTCATCAGTACAAATATCTGGGTGTGGTAAAGAACATGAAACAGAAGCAACCAACTCATAAAAGAAACAAGTATTTGTTGGAATAAATCCCTGCTTTAATATATTGGTCTGGATTGCACATAACATTAAGCCAAGCAACAGCTTGGGGTGAGTTTGTGGGCTCCTAGAGAAATTGCAGCCACTTGCTCCTTCCCAGTTGTTCTGCTGCTACGCTGTGCTTAGACATCATTAGGCTTAACATGTCATCCAAATCTGGGCTTCCAGTTTAGCTCTTTCCAAACCAATCATGAGCTGCACCCAAGGTTTGGTCTATGTTCTACGGCTCATGGTTTGTCAAGGAGAGCTAAACCACAAACTTGGGTTTGGATAACATACTGAGGCTTAGTGCAGTACATCAGCAGAATGGCCAGGGAGAAGCAAAGCTTCTCTGATCATCTTGAGCATGCATGCTCACGTGCTCATTCTAAGCCAGTCTTTTTGTGATGCACAAACCAGACCATTGTTAGAAAGAATTGTGTGAGGTTCAGCCCAAGGCACATCTCAGTAAAAGAATTTCAGGTAGCTTGGCATGGCAAGGCCACTGAGCCCTTGGAAAGTGGCTGTCAATCCATGTAGAAGTCACAGAACTAGATGGACTAGTTCTGAACTAGAGTGCAGGCAAGGTAAATATTAAGGAGAGATTAGTGTTGAAGTTCCCTTAGTGAGTTTATTGAAAACAAGAAAATGAGAGAAAGCCAGGACATCCAGGACTCAGCTACATTTGCAAAGAAAAAACACTTTATATGCATTGTTTATGCATTCTAACACTATGACACAAGATGGTGCTATGGAGTTCCATTTTTGCTAACCCGATTTCTCATACAAAGTTCGCAACCCATTTAACTTAAATGCTTCTTCGATGGGTCTAGATCCAGCCCTACTCTAACATACTATTGAAAGATTTTACCACCTAGTGAGCCAAATCTCATGATGCAGCAGAAGTGGATGGAATCTAGAGAAATTTTGCCTCATCATGTGCTCAGAAGAGTACCTGTCGGGCAAGATGCTGTTATCAAGGACTAAACTGGCAAGAACTTACCGTAATGTAACTGATGACATGGAGTCGGGTTCAAAGGTAATTCAAACAAGCTTTTCATATCAGGAAGACCCTATATGTTGATTGCCCTTCTTTTTACATTGTAGCTGGTCTCTTCCTGTGCTGTGTGTATATGTGGTAAGTAAGGTAAGTTCACAGCCCAACTAGCTTTTATAAGGTGGTCTACAGCGATTTTTTTGTTTCTCTCTTGATTTATACAATGCACCTGAAGGATCAGCTGCTGTGCGCCCTCAAAATTACACTCCATAGTGGACTGGTGATGACAATTGAAATGTGAAGTGAGATCAGTATCTGAAGTCAGTCTTACTTTGGCTGGGTTATGCCCATCAACAGCCTTAATGGTTCATTAAGACTTCAGTTTCTGCCCATGAAAACTGAAACAAATAGATGCTTCTCAGAGGACACATAACGCACTCCTCTTCTAAACATGTTCCTGGAACTTTGCTTGAACCGGGCTTCAAGAAACAAATCATGTTGAATTTTATGCTCTGGGATAATAGGTTTGAGAAGAGGGGATTGCATTGTGTTATATAGTTTGCATGATGTCAGGCTTCAGGCCGTAGATAAGCAGAACAAAGAGAAAGCACTCTCCTTACCAGTTATAACCTTTAATGATTACAGCGAGAGAACAAAGAATCCATTCCTAGGAATGAAGGTGCTCCCAATTAAGGGTTACACCCACTTCCTCCCTAGTCGCCCACATCACTACTGAATCTTGTAACCTGATCCCGTAACCACTGCTTTCTGTGCTGCCACCTTATCTGCTCTTCTTCACCTTGGGCTGAGCAGATGAACGCTTTCCAGAGACAGTGTATCTGTTAACTCTCTATCTCTCCCAGTGCTTCTCCTCCTAGCTGTTCCCCTTCCAGTACTTTCCAGCTTCTGCCTTCTGAACTATGTCCCTCTGCAAGCCACTGTTCCGAATCTATACTGTCCTCATGCTCCTGGGAAGATTCAGGATCCTGATCAGAAGAAGGGGGAGGGGGAGGCTCCCACAATTCCTCTCCAGTGCAGCCCTCCTCAAAATGACACATTAATAGTTTAAGCTTATAATTAGTTAATGACAACTGTAATTATTTGCAAAGGTGCAATGTGTTCCTTGCTAATTTGTAGTTCTGAAATGAGCTAATGTATTAGATAGAAGAGAAGCCAAACAGTATATGCATTTGAAGCTGTTCAGTATAACATTTGGCCATGGATAATCTCCTGAACTTGAATATTGTTAGCTGCCTAATCCACTGGGCTGACTTTTGCCTCCACTTTTGCCTCCTTTTGTGCTATAAGGAAGCTGTAGACAGTGGTGTGCCATAACTGCATCAGCCAAATAGACCAGGTGGATTGGGATGGACTTCAGTTTAAATAAGAAAACGCAACAAAATCAAGCAGTTGATAGATTTTGGATGAGTACCCTAAAAGTCTTGACAACTTGTTCAACTGCACTGCGCAATGATCTCCCTGGAGAAATGGTGAGCATCTCATTAACTGAGTCATTTAAAGCTAGATTGGACAAAGCACTGGAAAAAGTGCTGCGGCAATAGCAACTTCAGCTCATGTGTTGGTACATTTGCAGCTTCAAAGTACTAAATAAACATTAGCTCATTGTCCTCGCATGAAAGAGTGAGTAAGTATTTATTACAATGACTTTATTGTCTTTGTTTTACCAAAAAAAATAAAATCACAGGAGGTGGGGCGGTGTAGCAAACCCCGTAATTGTTTCAGGGCACATAGAAAATTGGTGCAATACCAAAGCAACAGCCAAACAATTCATGTGGTCTGTTTACTAGATTAACTGCCTGTTCAGAGGACCCTAAGGAATAGTCTATGAGAAGCTGACTTATACTGAGTGAGACCAACAGCCTGGCTGGCCAAGAACTCTCTGCAACTGACTGCAGATAGCTGCCCAAGATTTTAACTAGTAGTATTTCCTAGTGGGGGCCGCTAGTAGGACAGGGAAGGAAGATTGAAATTGTGACTGCCTGAAGCGTGAAGCCTACTTCATGAACAAGCGAATAAATTGATACAGCTGTTGCTGAAAAATACTTTTTTATTGACAATGAGAAAAGAATTAATGGTCTGATATGAATTGGCTGAAAAATTGGGTCACAAAATTATATCTCACGTAACATCTTCCTTAACCTATAGCATGATCCGTTTTATACTCGGGAGCAAACTAATACAGTGGTACCTTGGTTCTCAAACTTAATCTGTTCCAGAAGTCCGTTCCAAAACCAAAGCATGCTTTCCCATAGAAAGTAATGCAAAATGGATTAATCTGTTCCAGACTTTTAAAAACAACCTCTAAAACAGAAATTTAACATGAATTTTACTATCTAACAAGAATACTGAGCCATAAAATGAAAACAATAAACAATATACTGCAGTCACACAATCAATCAATCAGTAGCTGAACTGGGTTCCACACAGTCACAAAAACAAAACAAAAAAAGCCACCAAAACACAAAACAAATAGCAAAAACAGACAGACCTCAGCGTAACACTCAAAATGGAAGTGCAGCACTCAAGTTAGAACTGTAACACTAAAAATGGAGCACGTTCGTCTTCCGAAAAAAGTTCACAAACTGGGACACTTCTGGGGTTTGCAGTGTTTGGGTTCCAAGTTGTTTGAGTACCGAGGCATTTGAGAACCAAGGTATGTTACATATCAATAAGGATTGGCACTGGGGCTAGATATGTATACAATCATGTATGTTCACGACTAGTGATTAAAGCTCAGGAGGCATAGGCAGAACTTGCAGAAGGGCTAGTAGGTGGGGCTTAGTCATATTTTGCACATGCCCACCCAAACAAAATGTCTTACTAGGCTATGAAAAATCCACATTTAAAGGGTGAGCCTTCCTGGCAAGTTGCCAGGTGTGACTCAGCAACCTTTTAAAACAAAATGGATTCGCAACACCCTGTTTGCTTTCCCAGCTTCCTGAATGTGCACAAAGAGGCAATTCTAAAAACACTTCTACATGAATCTGTATTGCACCCTTCCAGGGAAAGGTGTGGCTGGTTGTAAGCAATGACAGCTGCAGCAAAACAGAAGGAAATGTGGGAATTTATGAGCAATTCCTGAAGTCTGCTCTATAGTGAACCACTAGAGATTGAGATGGGACCAGCGTTTGTCCGTAGACAGCTTTTCAGAGTCATGTGGCCAGCATGACTAAACCGCTTCTGGTGCAATGTAACACCATGACGGAAACCAGAGTGCACAGAAACGCTGTTTACCTTCCTGCCACAGTGGTACCTATTAATCTACTTGCACTGGCATGCTTTTGAACTGCCAGATTGGCAGGCAGGGGCAGAGCAAGGTGGGTGCAGACTGCCCTGGTGTCATCTCCGAGGGGGGTGACATTTGGCGCGGCTACCCTGAGTCATTGGACCCAGGTGGCGCTGTGGTTAAACCACTGAGCCTAGGGCTTGCTGATCAGAAGGTCGGCGGTTTGAATCCCTGTGACGGGGTGAGTTCCCGTTGCTTGGTCCCAGCTCCTGCCAACCTAGCAGTTCGAAAGCATGTCAAAATGCAAGTAGATAAATAGGAACCGCTACAGCGGGAAGGTAAACGGCGTTTCCATGTGCTGCTCTGGTTTGCCAGAAGCGGCTTTGTCATGCTGGCCACATGACCTGGAGGCTACACGCCGGCTCCCTCGGCCAATAATGCGAGATGAGCGCGCAACCCCAGAGTCGATCACGACTGGACCTAATGGTCAGGGGTCCCTTTACCCTGAGTCATTGGGGGAAGGCAGCAGCTCCCCCCTTCCCCCAATGACTCAGGGTAGCCTTCCCCCTTCGTTTTGACAGGCTCGCGCTCCCGGGCTGCCCCCAGAAAAGCTCAACAACTTTGGCCAACCCTCCCCTAAAAAAAGCTCAACAACAACTGGCAATGACAATGGGTAGATCACAGGCAGTCTTTTTATACTGTGAGTAGATCGCAGGGAGTGTGTGACAAGAAATTTTCTGCACCGGGTACCACCTGACCTTGCTACGCCACTGTTGGCAGGAGCTGGGACAGAGCAACGGGAGCTCACCCTGTCTTGTGGATTCAAACCACCGACCTTCTGATCGGCAAGCCCAAGAGGCTCAGTGGTTTTGGCCACAGCGCCACTTGCATCCCTACATGACAATGGTACACAGTGCTGTCTGGTGCAATATATTACTACCACCACCTTCTGAAAACGACCAACATGCCCTAGGTATTTGGCAAGCATAATCACTGGAAGCTAATTTTTCAAATGCAATTGGGAATACAGTGGTACCTCAGGTTACAGGCGCTTCAGGTTACAGACTCCGCTAACCCAGAAATAGTACCTTGGGTCAAGAACTTTACCTCAGGATGAGAACAGAAATCGTGCGGCAGCAGCAGGAGGCCCCATTAGCTAAAGTGGTACCTCAGGTTAAGAACAGTTTCAGGTTAAGAACGGACCTCCAGAACAAATTAACCCGAGGTACCACTGTATGGATGAATAGGCATGGAAAGGATGCTTTAAAAGGCAATACAGTATACTCTTGAGTCTTTTTAAATGCTCCAGATAACTTTCAGGAATGTTTCAGCTGCTTCCTTGTTGTAGGAAAGGTCTTCGAGATTTAACACTTGGTGCTGCTGCCTCTGACTGGTTTTGCCTTCTTCTCTCAACTGCATATAAAGGCAAAAGTAAGGGAAGCTTTAGCATCCAAAGCATCTAATTTCAGTTCTTCAAGCCACATGCAAACTTAATAAATCCCACTAGTTGCAGTGGGATTTGCAAGTAATTTCAGAAATAGAGCTTTATTTGTGTAGCATTCTCCTTCTGCCTCTGCTGCTTCTAATAACATGTATAAGGAATATTAGTATAAGAGACACTCTTTTTCAAGGCACTGATGAATACCAAAATATTTCTAGTTTATAGAAGTCCTCAACTTGCAAGGAGATAGACACAGAAAAAAAATTATAGCCAGTAATACTACCCAATTCAAGCTGTGTTTGCTTACAAACAGTGCATTCTGCCCTTTTAAGTTCCAAGCTATTTCCCGGAAAACATTTTTTTTAAAACCCCCAAAAACATTAATTTGTATTTGTGTGGTTGCTATGGAATTTGGGTGAACTGTATGCAGATGCAGATTGTGTTAATAAGAAATAAAAAGAACTGTGTACTCTAGTGAACAAAGATTAGTCTGTGTTTGTATTAGAATGTTGCTATGGCAGAGCATATGGTTTTATTTCGTGGACGTTTGCAGTGAAATGGAAGGAAATCGGATGCATGCAAGACAAACAAACAAGAAATTGCAACAATTACAGCTCCACATACATGCACAAGTTGAATGGGTAGTCACAGATTAGAAAGGTAAGATAATTGCCGGACATGTTAGGTAGACTTCTTTCCTGTCAAGCTGTATTATTTGGTAGGAAGCCAACACTCTTACTATCATAGAATTGTAGATTTGGAAGGGATCCCAAGGATCGTCTAGTCCAACCCCTTGCAATGAAGGAATCTCTTAATGCCTTAAACCTAATGCTATGTTCTTTTCTCTGTGGAGACTGTATTGCATAATAATTCTTTTTTAAAAAGGAATCTCAAGTAGATCATGCATGACAGATGGCCATCCAACCTCTGCTTAAAAACCTCCAAGGAAAGAGAGTCCACCACCTCTCCTAGCAGTGGCAGACCTTAGGGGCTCAAATTTCAGCGGCGACCAACATGTGCGACGCCAAAATTCGGTGTCCCACTGCCTCTCGTACTTCATTCTAAATAATTGCAGCAAATAGTTGCAGCATCCTCTGTGGTGCCCCCAAGACACAGCGTGACCAAAGTGGCCGTGCTCCCCTAAATCCGCCTCTGCTCGTGGGAGTCTCTTCCACTGTCGAACAATTCTTACTGTCAGAAAGTTCTTCCTGGTGTTTAGTTGGAATCTCCTTTCTTCTAACTTGAGGCCATTGGTTCAAGCCCTACCCTCCAGAGCAGGAGAAAACAAGCTTGCTCCATCTTCCCTGTAGAAGGTGGCTATCATACTTCCTCTCAGTCTCCTCTTTTCCAGGCTAAACATACCCAGTTTGTTCCTCATAAGGCTTGGTTTCCAGGTCCTTGATCATCTTGGCTGCCCTCCTCTGCACACTTTCCAGCTTGTCAATCTTAAATTGTGGCACCCAGAACTGGACACGGTGTGTCTGACCGCTGTGGTCTGATTGGCACCCCTTTTGGACGTGGAAAGGATGACACAAATAAGATAGTGGGGCCAGAGAGGAAGCAGGTATTTCTAGCTCAGAGGAAAAGCGAAGCACTCATGTATTGTTCTTAGGTGTGTTTTGAAAGATATTGAGACAAGGGGGTGAAGTTGCTGGGAGCTTGGTGGAATTTTGGCAGGTTAGGGTACAGCCTGTGGTTTGCTTTTGGGCTTGTGTTTTTTTTGTGTTGTTTTTTTTTGTAGATAAGACCGGGGGGGGGGGGGCTAGTCAGATCAAGGAGAGGTATAAGAAGCTGCCTGAATGAGACTATTAGTCCATCTAACTCAGGGCTATCTGCATTGACTGGCAATGACTTTCCAGAGTTTCAGACAGGACAGTCTTAAGTCCTACTTGAAGATACCTGGGACTGATTCTGAGACCTTCAGTATGCAAATCAGATGCTATATCACTGAGCTCTGGCCCTTCCCCTGAAGAGTGTGAAAGTGGGAGGGGGTTACTTTTTAAAACAAATATTTATTTTTTTCTTTAAAAACCTTAATCTGAAGTTGGGGCAAAAGTCCCAACTGGGCAGATAAAATATCTTAACGGTTGCCAACCCTACCCGGCAGATAGCAGCATTGTAGAGTATCCACCCCCCACCCCCCAAATCAAGACAACTGCTTTCAGAGAATGCAAGCAATGAACTTGATGTTGCCTCTAATAATTTTTCACAGATGTTATGTGCAATATCTTGAATGAGCATCTCTTCCCCCCCCCCTGCTCAAGCCCTTTCCCCTTTACTACAATATTGGGGGTTTTCTATGAGTTCTCCCAAGCTGGGATGCTGGCCAGGAGCTTCCTGATGCTTCAGAAATGCAGGAAGGTGGAAGGCTTGGCTCAGGGACTTGTATGGCTTCCCAGCATTGGCTAGCCTCCAAGTTCCCATCTACCCTGCTGTGCAAATTCCATGGAACAATGTTCAGGGGCAGGCGGAGTTCCCCTGGCCTGCCTACCTATAACCTTGTCTGCCCTCTGTTTAGAAGGGTGGCTGATTGACTTGTCTGCTTTTGAGGCCTGCTTTTGAGGATTAGCAGCCAGCCAGGCCTCGATTTTAAAATATATTTTTTTAAAAAATCAAATCACCACATTGCTTACTTTTTCTTTTACCAGTAAGCATGATTATGGTCGTGTCTTTTTGCAATGCACGATCTTTTGGACTGTGCCGCTCCATGATGAGAGCAGAAGATAAAACGCTGCTAACTTGGACACTTCTTGGCAATCCGGGTTTTCATAGAAATCCAGAGATTTATAACGCTGACAAACTGCATTAGCTGCCTTGTGAGCAAATTGGATGGGACTGCTTGGCCTTTCCGTGGGATTTTTGTTTGTTTGTTTCATACCATAGTGGCTGCTTTGGTTCTGAGCAGCTCAGGACTTTCCTGTGTGTGCACAGTTACAAAACACTTGCTGGGGTTACGGAAGGGTGATTAAGCAGACCTTGTTGATTTAGGGGGTTGGAATGGGGGTATCTTCTTGATATGGAAATTGGCCTGAAGCTTTTTTTAAAAAAAGGCTTTATTTCTGGTGGCGCCTATTTTGTGGAACGATGCCCCTTATCCCAGAGATCAAGTGGGCACAGGCTGTTGGGTGCTTCCGCCAGAAATTGAAAGCATACCGCTTCATCCAGACTTTGCCTGACTTTTGTTACCTGCTCCTGGCATTTCTGGCTTTTATTGCAACTAATGTTATGCTGTTTTACAGATAGTGTTTTTATTGTTCGGTGTGGGTTTGTTGGTTATTCTATGTGGATTTTTTTTATTTTTAAAAAAAGGTAGTGTACAAATAATTTTCATAAATAAATTTTTATGATGATGGTGGGAGTACTGATTCAGGAGAGTGGAGGAAACAACTGCCTCTAGCTGCCATTCCCAACTTCCTGCCTCAAAGTCGATGCCTCAGATTTCAACTCCTTTCAGCTTCTGCTTGCACAGCTGTGCTAGCTGAAGCCAATGGGAGTTTGTAGCCTGAAACATCTGGAGGACCCGAGCTTGGAGAAGGCTTCCCTACAGGAAATGCATGTTCTCATCCAGGAGATGTTGAAATGTCAGTAGTCACCTGAGTTTAAAAGGATTGCAGTGAACGGATTGCGTTGGCAGGGAGAAAACATTTTCCTTGCACTCACTTCCATCACTTGAATTTGTGTTGCTGTTCTCTTTTAAGGGGAAGGCAGTCGACAAGGCATAGCAGTTTGACTTCTGTATTCCAGGTCAAGAACAATCCAAAAGCACAAACTTTGAGGTTGGGAAACCCATTGCTACTGTCTAGACCTTGCTACATGCCCGCTTGTCTAATTATGATTTGGACATGCCAGCAGGCTGCTATAAAAACCCAAATAGAAAAGGAATACAAAAGCCAGGCACTTGAGCTTCCCAGGTGGTTTGTGTGACTAATTCTGTCAATATACAAACACAAACACACAAAAACCCAATGCAGTCTGTGGCGGTACAGCCCCTTTATGTGTGATGTTTCTTTGGTCTCCTCTCACCTTGTCCCCAATGGAATGAATGTATGATGGAGGGACTGTACCACACACTTTGCACCAGTGATTCCTACGTGGTGGGGCAAGACCCACTTTTGGCACAAATGACATTTAGACTAGTCATTAAGCCAAACCTGGTTGTCCATGCAGAGTTCCACCAGATTCTGACTTCATCAATCCCTTGACGAGCCTATAAAGTTGTCAACGACCCCTGACTCAAAATGTCAGGAATGTAAATGTCATAAAGCTCAGAAATCCTAATACGTACTCAGCATTTATTAATCATCAGTTACCATTACTAGGAATTGTACCTTGTTACTAGATTCAACTGGCTTTGGTCCTCTACGTTGGTTTCTTCCTACATCTGTATTGCAGATGCCACCAATCCTTGTTGTTCCCATAAATCATCTGATTGTGTTGAGTTCTGCCAGTTTTAATTCTGTTTCTCCAACACTTCCAATGAATTAGAGCATTTCTCATCTTTTTCATTCATTTCCAAAGCGGCTTCCCTACCGTATGCCATATTGTTCATTTGGTGAGAGTTCAATAGCCCGTATTTATAATTACCCTCATCGTTTTAAATTTCTCAAAACACCTTTCTCAAGACATCTCAGAGCAACTTCCACAACTATAAGATATACAGGATTTAAAACAAGGTGATAAAAACACCAGTCATCCATATAGTAATAAAATCACCCCAGCTCATAGAAAATTAATGCAGATAACATCAGCAGAAATAGAAACAACATCATAGTTCATCAGATGGCTGAGAGTAGACTTCTTACCCATGATTTCTATAAACACGAGTGCCTTATGGCTTCCCCTACTGCCAGTAGAAATATAATGTTAGTATTTGCTCAAAGCAGCATAGTATATTGGGGAGCTAAGGCCTGGTAACCACTCCCTAATATATTTTGGATGATGGCAATGTTGCGATGCCCTCACTCTAATGTATAATGTGCAGCTAGGTATATCAGATACAGATGGCTGTTTTGTAGAAACTCCCTCAATTCTAGGCCTTCACCACCACAGCAGTCCCAGAGGCAGCAAGAAACAAGCCGGCCCTGCTCATCTAGACAACTTAATATTTCTAAGCTGACAGAAGGAACTGTGCAACATAGCTTTATTAATTCCTTCAGCAGAGTATCAGCTAATTGAAAATAGATCTCCATGTGGAGACAACTGCTTTAACCAGCTTCCAAATTGATGTCATGATGCCTCGTGGTGTTGCTGTGTTGCACCTTGGCCCAAACACTTTGCCCAAGGGTGAAATATTGAAGAATGGATTATATTTACCCCAATCAGGACATTCTGAGCAATTATGTTTCCAAGAAGGGATGTATTGCTACTTTCTTTAAAACAGTTGGAACATGACCCTCCCTCAGTGATGCATTAACAACCTCTGGCGACCCGTAGGTCCTTGCCGTCCTAATCAGCCGGCATGAATAAGCGTCAAGCACACACATAGTTGGCTGCACTCCAGCAAGAATCTTGTCCGCATTCAGCGAAACAAGCTGAAAGATAGGAATAGAAACCTGATAACAGAGAGCAATAAATACCACCGGCACACTTTGTAAACAGCCAAAGCCGGAAGAGATGCAAGCCGTTATCTGGGAAGTGCTTTGCAGGCTGGTCATAGCAAACTTCCCAAGTTCTCTGTGTTCCTTAGTCTTCCTCCTTGAATTCTGCTCCGGGGTTCAGTTGTGCAATTCAGAGTTGTGCGGAGCAGAGCGGCAAGGCTGTAATCCTCCCCATCTGCTAAAATAATGAATTAGATCAGGAAACTACAGCTCCCATCATTCCTGCCATTGGCCATGCTCAATGGGAGTTGTAGTGTAAAGACTGAAAGGCACCACCATATTGACTACACTTGAGTTGGACCATCTAGTGCAACCCTGTAGTATCATCATCTATAAAATTGATAGAAACAGGAAGTGACGCCATATTGAGTGGAGCAGGGAATGGAGTGGGAGGGATAGAGCTAAGAAATGTGTTAGATCTGAACTTCCAGTAACACACTGTACTGCAAGCAATGTCCCTTGGGAATTCTGGACTCTTTGTGAAGATCCTGGTGTTCGGGGGGCAGTTGGAAGGCATGCAAAATATTTCAGAGTGTGGAATAGTACAAGTATTGCAAGGTTTAATATGCACACAGAGAGAGTTGTCATGTTTGTGAGCAAGACGTTTGAGACAATTACTGCATTGCCAAAACCAGGGTGGGCGAAGGCTGGGCTTCATGTTTTTTCCTGTTTATGACAACATAAAATTCTTCGTGTAATTTGTAATCTCGGAAGAAGGAAACTGCAGGGAGTGGAGAGCATCCTTGTTATTTACTTATGGATACCGCATTGACACCCAGTAATAAATCATTGTGCTTCTTGAGCTGACATAATCTAGCATACACTCTTGAGAAAGTTTCCAGGCTTGCCTGTTTTGCTGTAGCACAAGGGTGGCCCCTTGTGGCTTCCAGCCAATTCAGTAAAGGGAATAGAAGTTCACAAGAGAAAGATGGGTGAAGTAATGTTCATATTGTTTTAATGCAGCCTTCGCTAACCCGGTGTCCTGCAGGTGGTTTTGGACTACAACTCCCATCATCCCTTGATATTGGCTATTCTGGTGGGGGCTGGTGGAAGTTGTAGTCCAAAGCGTTATGAGGGTACCAGGTTGGCAAAGGCTGCTTGAAAAATAGTAATAGTGCTCACCTCACAAGCACTGAAATGCAGACTTGCTTCCATTGCATCCTTTCTATCAACCATTTACAGAGTCATAGACTATGCCAAGTTAACTGACATGAAATCTGGGGATAACCTCGGAGCATGCAAATCCGAGCTCTGTAAAGCATGCCAAGCAACCCAATATCAGATAGGATAATACTGTAGCTGTTTTTTTAAATGCATGAATAAGGTTGGAGGGAGGGAGGCTAAGGGACTTCGTATACTGTTCTATTGTAATAAGGTAAATGTGAAAGGCCCTAATCAACCATGGATAAAAAGTAAAAATATACATGCTCACTTAAAAACACACACAAACAAACCCAGGAAATTGTAGTTGCATGAAGCTGCTGATACGTATAATGTCAGGGACTGGGTGGATGAAGAGGAGTGGTGGGAGACACCAGTCTGGGAACCCCCAAGGGGAACCCTAGAGGAGGAAGGCTCAGAGCCAGGGGATTGGTGGTGGGACATTGAGGAGAGGTCAGAGGAAGAGGATTGGGAGAAAGTGCTGAAGGGGCAACGGGGTTGAGTGAGCAGGAAGAGCTGGTGAAAGGGAGCAGTTCAGACTCCGAGGCTAAAGCAGAGGAGGGCTCTTAAGAGGCTGCTGAAGAGGCCAGGGACTCTCCCACTCCTGCTGCGACAAGCTCCCTTTCCCCCTGGTCTCCAAGAACGCGCAGAATAATGAGGAGGGCAGAACAGAGACCAGAGGTGTGCAGACGCAGGTTGAAACTGCTTGGGAAACATCCAGGAGAGGAGGAGCCTTAGAAAGAATGGAAGGCAGGAACCTTTAGTCCTGGCAACTGCTCCATAGGGGCAAGACTTGCTGGGAAGTGTTGCTGAGTTGTATGCTGTTTCCTTTACAAAAGACAGAGATATCCCCCTGTGGCTCTGGAGGCAGACATTTGGGGCTTCTATACTGCCTTTTATGGTGTACCCTGGCTGGGATGGAGGAGGTGCCTCTGTGGTGGCCAAAGGGGGGTGGGGGGAAACACGTGACGGAAGGGGACTGCATATTTCACTGGAAAGTCCCTTAATTTTGGATGGTATTTTAAGTTCAGTGATGAATGTAAATGAAATGTCTCTCTGAGACTCCACAATGTTCTCTGCGTATTCACAGCTGACCTCGGAAGGGACAGAGCGCTGGTAGAGCTAAGGGATCATTTAGGCACTGTGAGAGCAGAAGTAGCATCATGTCTCTCATCTGTAAAATGGGAGTAATAATCTCCTACAACACAGACTGTTGTGTGGGCCAGCACAGTTAAAAACTGTGAAGTGCTGTGCAATCTAAAACTGCTGTATCAATAATTAGCTACAGTCACAGTCCTAGCTCAGAATAGATTGCTTTTTCCTCTCTCTTTTCTCCGTTCTCAGTTTTACCATTGAAAAAGGGACCTTGCAGTTTGTCAGGCAACTGGAAGATTAATAGGATCTTCTGCCCACAGTTTGTTGCTTTCACTCCTTAGCTCATGGGCAGGGGTTGCCCATGGTCTAGGGGGATTTAAAAAGGCAGGGATTTTTTGATATTCGGAACCTATCTGGAAGCCACTGAAGATATTGACACTGCTGAGTCTTTGGCTGCATAGAAAACTTCAGGAATGGCAATATAGTAGTGAGAATTTTCCCGATGAGAGGTTATAAAAGAGCTTGAGTAACCAAAGTTCAGCAAACTGCAATTTCTGTAAGCCATTGGATCATCCTGGAACATGCTGCCTTTTCCAGTATAATGTCTTTGGACTTAGTAACCCCACAGGTTACTAAGGGAGGCATTTCAAGAATGCTTTGTGTGTGTGTGTGTGTGTGTGTGTGTGTGTGTGTGTGTGTGTGTGTGACATCCACATGGATTTTCCATGGGGGCAACCTTTAAAGAGGAGAGGAGCCATAGTTCAGGGGCACTCGCCTTGAATGGAGAACATCCCAGCCTCAGTCTCTTGCATCTCCAGTCCATCAGGTAGCAAGGAGAGCTTGGAAATGCTTCCACCTGAAACCTCCGAGAGTTACTTTCAATCTGTGCAAACAGTGCTGTGCTTGAGATCAGCCAGTTAGTCTAATAAACTAAGGCTATTTTGCATGCCAAATTCCTGCTGGCATCAGCTTACAGGATTGTCCACATATTTCTACAGACTCCTTCCCCTCTGCAGTATGCAGAAGCGTTCTGTGGTGGCCCTCAGACTGTGAGAGAACAAGCCTCAACTCTGAGCCCCCAACTGCAGATTCCTACCTGTGTATCTTAGTTCTCTGTTATTTAAGAAACAGTCATGCTGCCTCTATTAACATCCAGGCACAGAGCAGAAGGAAAGACAAGGAGCAATACTGCCAGCTGCCCCTGAGCTGGAAGGGGCTTGATTCAATTTGATGCACGGCTCAGGTGAAACACAGAAGAGAAATACCTGGTGAATTCCTGTAACTTTTAAAGGAACTGCTGGTTGCAAACTCACCACTCATTTGAGCACAGGAACGTCTCCATGCAGTCACAGGAAATCAGCTGGCAGGTGAATCAAAAAAGCAGTTCATTGTCCATATTGCCCTGCCCCACGAGGGAAAACAACAGTTAGTCCTCTTTTAACTAGTACATTGCTCCTTCCCGGGATTAAATAGGAGCCTGGCCAAACATGCTTCAGTTAGTTTCAAACCTCTCTTGTCAACAAAAATATTGTACAGACAAGTTCAGATGTAGCTGCGACTGGTGGCCAGGTGGTACTTAAATTCCAAACCAGCTCAAGATTCGAATGCCTTGCGGGGAGAGGAACATGACTGAGCAGAGATAAGGAGAGCTGCCATTAAAAAGAAGAAGAAGAAGTGGAAGCTATGCTTATCGAGATCCTTGGCTAGTCATTTGATTGTGATGTATTACATTTATTAGTCTAACGCACGCTAGCAATTTGGTGGTCCATTCTTCCCTTAGACCTTTGCAGAAAATGCATGCATGCATGCATGGTGCCGGAAACCATAGCTGATGTCTCCAGGACTATTGCGAAACTGTAGCAACACAGCTCCCCCATGTGCATATGATGACAGATGTGAAGCTGTGAGGAATGCTAGATTTGAAAGGGAATCCTGGGTTCAAATATCCGCTGAGCTTTTTTAACCAGCTCTCTGCCTCTGCCCAAACTTCCTCACTGGACTGTTCTTTTAAAAGAACAACAACTCCACATTGCCCAGGGATCAAATTCTTCTTCTTCTTCTTCTTCTTCTTCTTCTTCTTCTTCTTCTTCTTCTTCTTCTTCTTCTTCTTCTTCTTCTTCTTCTTCTTCTGCGATCACTCGTAGCGGAGTAAGATTAAGATTGTCTTCCATAAACACTTTTAACATTGGGTCCGTAAGTGACTGTGGAAGCCAATTCTGGATCCACACGTCCTTCCACAGTGGGGACATTGGTTTCCAGGCAGGAGTTGATCACGGTGTGGATTTGCCAAGCGTGCCTTCCTCTTAGCACGTTTCTCCCTTGTGTCCTGAGATCGAGTTTCTTCAAAGCCCACGACACCTTTGGTAAAGGCTGTTCTCCAACTGGAACGCTCGCAGGCCAGTGTTTCCCAGTTGTCAGTGTTTATACTACATTTAAAGATTTGCCTTGAGACAGTCTTTAAACCTCTTTTGTTGACCACCAGCATTACACTTTCCATTTTTGAGTTCGGAATAGAGTAGTTGCTTTGGAAGATGATCATCAGGCATCTGCACAACATGACCAGTCCAACGAAGTTGATGTTGACTAATCATTGCTTCAACACTGGTGATCTTTGCTTCTTCCAGTACACTGATATTAGTTCACCTGTCTTCCCAAGTGATGTGTAAATTTTTTCGGAGATACCGTTGATGGAATCTTTTGAGGAGTTGGAGATGGCATTTATAAGTGGTCCATGTTTCAGAAGCATATAGTAAGGTTGGTAGTACAATAGCTTTGTAAACAAACATTTTGGTTTCCCTGCGAATGTCCCGGTCCTCAAACACTCTGCACTTCAATTAGACCTACTTGATCAACCTGCAGTGTTCAGCTGATGGCTTATTCATATAAGAAGTGCTTGCATGACCCACACCGCTTTTATTTTGGGGGCGCCTTAGGGAAAGATGCTCTCAGTGGACTTTCTCCCCTGACGTTCCCACCTGTTCCTTGTCACTACGGCCCATTTGCTACATCTCCCTCTGGCCCCAGCCTGCCCCACCTTCCAGAGAAAAGAGGACAAGGCAAGCAAATGTTTATTTTCCTTCTCATCATTCCTCTCTTTGATTCTTTACTTAGAAAGTGCAGGTGAACAGTCAGTTAGGAGGAAGAGGAGCAGCAAGAGCAGGAGACTCCAGGAGTTGGCAGTGGGCCTTCCCACTTCGCCATGGGCCTTGGCAGACGCCCAGCCGTGCCAAACTCTTGACACCAGCCTTGTGTTTAACAATTGCTCCACCTAAAGAGCCTCTTGTACATATAGACTCACAAGACCTGTCTTGGCAAATCAGGCCAGCTCATTTCAAAAAGAGAACAGTTAAATGCATCTGGAAGCTTTTAAGGAAGATTGTGTACATCACCCAGAGAGCCCTGGCTCCAGGGAGACTCAGAAATGCAGCAAACAAACAAAAGTCTTTCCTTCCCGTGCTTCCTGAATGCCTGGTGCTCACAGGTATGCTACCTTCGTACGGGAAGGTTTCATTTAGCTGCCGTGGCTAATAATAACAATTGGTAGCTCTGTCGTCCATGAATTTGTCTCATCTACCCCCCCCCACACTCTTTAAAGCCATATATGAGCTAACCAACCAGTCAGGAACTCAAACCCTCAAGGCATTACCATAGACCAGGCATCCCCAAACTGCAGCCCTCCAGATGTTTTGGCCTACAAATCCCATGATCCTTAGCTAACAGGACCAGTGGTCAGGGAAGATGGGAATTGTAGTCCAAAACATCTGGAGGTCCGAAGTTTGGGGATGCCTGCCGTAGACCCACAAAATGGATGATTAGCAATGGGTGTGTTGAGGCTGCACATAGTGCTCTTGTAATCCCGTGGGAAAGTGTCTCCACCTGGCTGGATCTAAAAGCAGCCATTGAATCCCTTTTAGCAGAGTTTTCTATAACGTAGGTGCGAAGAGAAGTATGAACAAGTGGGCCCTTCAGGAAAGTGTTACAGTGTGGAATGCATTCCAGTTCAGCATTCCAGCCAGCCAGCCATGCCATTCTTCAGAATGTTCTCTTCTATTTTCCTTCCTAATGGACATTTTTAAACAACCCTGCCCCCAACAGCTGTTTTGGGGTTTTTCCCCAAACTTCTAGTTTAAAAATAAAATAAAATACCTGGTTCTCTTTCTCTCCCTCCCTCCCTCTGTGTGTATGTGTGATTTCTGTAAACTTCAAGGTTCACCCAAGCCTGCTACTCTACTTCCCACTTGTATGTGGGTGGTACCATTTGACTACATAGATGCATCCGCACTCGTAGCTGAACATCAGAAACCGAAAGGATGACACAGCTTGAGCCAAAGGGTTTCCAGAGAATTGCAGAGTCAGAAGGGGCATCTGGTCCAACCCCGTGCAATGCAGGAATCTTTCACCCGGCGTGGGGCTTGAACCCACGATCCTGAGATTAAGAGCCTAATGCTCTTAATGCCAGTTTGGTCCAATTCAAGACTAGGTATATAGCATTTGTGCAAGCTCCGCTCGCCGAATGGTCTTGCACGAGTCCCAGTCCATCAGCTCTAAGCCCCCCTAACTATGAATGGAAATATAAATTAGCTTTGTTGCTGGATTGTTGAGGATTGATAAATTATGGAGTGTGAAGCACTCTGAACACCAGAAAATAGGGTTGAAATTGTTTAGACTTTGGCTACACTCCTAGACCAACTTCCTTGGGAGAAAGCCTCATTGAACTCAGTTGAAACTTACCAGTAAATGTAATTTTGCCCTTTCTGTTCCTTTTGAATAGTTCTGTTTCCTTTACTCTCTCTTCGATGTTATATTTTACAGGGGTGGGGGTGGGGTGGGAAGCGGAGGCAAAAGGAGAGGCTAGCTCTTGGCCTTCTGGGAAAATACTATGAATTCCTAGCATTCTTTTCCTTTTAAACAACATGTTTACTTTTAATCACCATGTTATTTAGGATTAACACAAGTAATTGCTTCAAGCTCATTTAAGTTTGAATTTAGTGAAAGCAAACTACCTCCTGCAGACTGAAGGAAACCTTTCCCCCACAAACAAAGAAATGTATTCATCTGCAAGAAGCAGCAGCTGTAGAAATCCTTAAAAGCACTAGCAACAACCTATTTAGCTGCAGAGTTGAGTACGTTGCATTTTAGAGAAATGCCATCAATAATTTAAAAATACTTTGGCTTCACGGTGTACTTAACAATCAGTATATGATCTGATTTAGAATCCTTAAGAACTGACCTGGAACAAGCACAATTGCTGTGTTTAAAGATTACAAGTACAAAGATATGTATAATTTAAAAGAGCAAGAGTTACTAACTTTTCTTTGGTAAAATGCTGGCAGAACTAAAGTAAGTCTAACAATGCAGTGCTATACATGTCTATTTATAAACCACACTGAGTTCAATGGAACTTACCCCCAGGTAAGTGTGTATAAGGCTGCAGCCTCAAAAGCCAATGCTGAACATGTTTACTTGAAAGCAAGCCCTCTGAACATGTTTACTTGAAAGCAAGCCTTTAGTGAGACTTACTTTTCTTAGAAATTGCTTCCTATAGCCATCTAAAATTCCATAGCATCTCCTGCTTCCCTAAATCAACACACCATATTAAAAATGAAATTAGGTAAATATTTCTTTATTAAATGATTAATTTCATAAATAAATTCTCTTAATTCATTGAATATAAAATTAAAACATTTACAACTTATTCCAGTATTAGGGATTTTCCCCCCTCCAAAAAACAAAAAAAGCTACATTTTGATAAATAAAATATTCAGCTTTAAAAAGAACTGGTTTCTGTTTGTGGGTATGAAATATATAGCTGGTGCCTATAGCTGCCATAGGCGAGGACTCCAAAAGTGCCCACCTTGGGAAGGAATGTAACCTCGAACAAGAGTTTGGAACAACAACTAAAGCATGGTATTATGTGGAACAGTAAGAAACTGAAGGTTTTCATAACCGGAACAGACGGACAAAGTATAAACAGATCAGTTACAAACAGAAATCAGTCATCATGAAAGTGCTCCAAAATGAAGCAATAAGGTTGCTCCAGTACTATGAAGCTTTAAGTATGCTCAAACTGTTGCATTAATATCCAGTTGCACAGTGCATTTTTGTGTGTCTCAGTGTTGCCCTCCAATGGACAAACGCACCACTTCCGTAAGAGTTCATTTCTCCACTGTTACTTCAAAAAGTAAAAAAAAAAAAAAATGGAGCGAGCCTTCCGCTCAAGCCTGCACAAATCACAACCTAGTCCCTAAATTTGTGGATGTCATTGAATAGCCGGTAATTAGGATAGGCCTCGTTTGCATGGGGGCAGTTGTAGTTGCATCTGCAAGACTGGATCATCATGACGTTCTTAGTGAAGGTCTCTCCATCGTCACAGCGGAAACGGATCTTGACAGTCCTGGTCTGCTGAGGCGTGCAGCATCTGCTGTCCACACATGAGCCGCAGTACTTGGGCCGGTACTTCTTCACGCTGGAGCAACCTGCGTAAGTGAACTTGACTGGCGCTTGGGATTTCTTGGTCTTTGTGCATTTCTTCCCCTTCTGGAAGGAAGAGATCAACAGCGTAAGTTAGGTTGCAATTCCAGCCAAAAGGTGCCCTCCACCCAAAACAACCTGGGAATTGTTGTGGGACGGTAATGGGGGCTGTGGTAATGGGGGCTGTGTTGTTTTTACCTTTAAGGAGTCATAGCTCGGTTGGCCGCAGGGTCTCACTTCACATATCCTGGTCTCTTTGACTAGTCTGCAGTTGTGATTATCGTTGGTGACTCGGGTGGAGACGCCCGTCCCACAGGTCTTTGAGCACTGGGACCACGAGGTTGTCTGCACAATGCACTTCGGGTTCTCAAAGAAGTGAGTGCGTGGCTCAGATTCAAAGACTAAAAAAAAGGAGGGGGGAGAAAAGAACAGTATAAATTTCTCATTCTTACGAGCTCTTTGTTTCCCTTCTCATCAACATGCATAGCAAAACACTGTAGACAGATAATCCCCCACACTAAAGAATTTCCAGTGGTAATCCCCCCTCCCCCCTCACTGGCAAAAGAATAACATGACCCTGGTCATCTTAAAACTCACCGGGTAACATTTTCAGCCCTCCTTTCACGATGGCTATGAGCTCATTGTTCCTGGTTAGCTCTCCTTCGGAAGCAAACTCTTTGTCCATGAAACCTTGCAAGTCATCCAGGTTATCTTTGGAGTCATCACAGACCCATTCCTCACAGCACTGGCCAGGGACTTTCACTAGCCTTGGGTTAGGGCAGCCCAAGTTAGGAAGGGAGAGTTCTTGGGGGCACAGCGGGATACAGCCAACCGCTCCATCGATGCATGTGCACTGGTGCTTGCAGTTGGGCTGGAAACTTTCTCCGTTCTGGTAGATTTTGGAGTTGTACTCACAGGGTCTCCCTTCTGATTGTGCTGCAAAGATTAGGAAAGAGGAGAGAGTTGTAAATGGGGGCTCAGTCTGCTGAAGCAGGGTGGGTGTCCCCCCCTTTTCTTTCTGCTCTGCTAAATTCGATTTATGGTAAAGTTCCCTGCAATCCCCAAGAGCTCTAGGCTAGAACAATAAGTTAGTCAGGAATCACTTTTCCTTATGCGCTGTTAGTGCAGCCCAGACATAGTGAATTGCATTCCAGACTGTTGAAGTCATATGCCCTTTTGCCAATCTACCAACAACAAAGCATAACCATACATGGACTGAAAATTACTAAACTTCATCTCTACAAGGACTGGTTGGAAATATATATGCACACACACACTCTCTTCAAAGGGAGCCAAAGGCACAAGCTTTTTACCTCTGCAGATCCCCTTCGGAGCTGTGGAGCTGGCGCCGAAATTGCATTCCAGTCCCTTGGTGTGATCGCAAGGCTGCGTCCTGCTGCAGTCCTCGTTGAGCTGTTTAGCACAGACTTTACAACATCCACAGCCGTCCAGGACCAGACCAACTCCCGGGGCACATCTGGGGACCTCCAGGGGGCATTGGCAAGCAGCTGGGCAAGAAGAAGAAAGCACCTGGGGAGGAGAAGCAGATTAAAAGTTTGGTGAGACACAAACAGGTACAACTAAGCGAAGCAGGAAACAGTCAGCCTTCCTGCCATAAATGCGGACCAAAAACACAGGCACGTCACCTTTGATCATTGCCACTTCAGAGCTCAAGTTCCTTATATTTCTATGAACTGGCAAGAATACATTCTCCTCACTTCCCTCACAACAGGCGTGCCGGCTGCCTCTGCCTTCTCCCAACTTAAGTATATGCCTCCCCAAAGCCACACTATATCTTTATTTTATTTTTTTAAAAAAACCTTTCTGCCCACAGCAGACCAGAGAAGGCAAGAATCCACAGCAAATTAGAAAGAAAAGTCCACACCTACCCTGTTTACTAACTGAAGGAGTGCAAAAGCCAGGAAGAAACAGCTGGTTCTCTGAGAGTTCATCTTCGGTTCCCTTTTTTAAGACGAAGGATTTCTGGTCTCTTTTCTCTCTTCTTCAGCCAGAAGCAAACTTGAACAGAGAGAGAGAGAGAGTAGGACCTAAACAATTTCTCGGTGTTGTCTGAGCGAAGTGGCGGTGACTTTTCGTTTGTTTTAAAGAGAGAGTCGCGAGTCCTGGAGAAGGGGCTTCGAAAGCCTCGGGGGCTCGCCTTGCTTCTCTTGCGGGGAAGGCGGAGAGGAGGACCCGGCTGCTTTCTCTTGGCTCCCGCTGCTCGTGGCGCCGCGCACTTTCCCGGGGATCCCTTTGCCGTCTGAGGAGGCTCTGAGAGGGAGCAGCCTTATATAGTGTGGAGGCGCCGCGTGCTGCAGCTGCACTGACGTTGAGCGTTCCAGAATTCTAAAGCACCAGGAATTGTAAAGCATCTCAGGAATGTTTCTTTGGCGCGGTTTGCATCCAAGCTCCGCCCTGTCTAAGCTGCACTTTTTCCCCCTTCTCCGTCTCACAGCAAGAAAACAGGTTCTCCCTCCCCTTCCCTTTCCAACGCTTTTAAACAATCGCGGAGTTGTAGACTGTAATATCACAAAACGCACGCCGCTCTTTTTTTGGGTGGGTGGTAGAAAATATTATGCTTGGCTATAAGTATTTCTCCTCTTTGCCCCCCCCCCCCGAAACTTTCCCCATTCGCAGCCTAGGAAACAAGTGCGTTAGACATATTGTCGGTGTGTTTGCTAAATAGTTTATATGCTATTGAAGATTAAAGGGGAGGGGGAAGAGGCATGCAAATTTCTTAAGACATTCGGATTTGATCCAATAGTGGAATGAAAAGGTGTATCCCGTAACTAAGACCCAGATGGCGTCGTTTATTTTATTTTTTTAATGGGGCATGGGCAAAAGAAATTACTCCCCGTTGTTTGTACCGGTTCCAGAGGGGTCCTCTTGTGGCCTTTATGGGTTGTTGTTTTTTTACCTTCGGTTACCTTGATCTCGGAAGCTCAGTTTCCGCTATTTGAGGTCGTATCAAGCAGAACGTCTCCAGCAGCTCCCTCGCCTTGCAGCTATTAATTAACTTCTCTGGGTTTAATTGGCACATTTCGATGGCTCGAAAAGCAGCTATACAGACCTCCACGCTGCAGATGTTTCCAGCTTTTCAGGGAAAAGATTCGGCTTTTCTTATCTCTCTATCTTTTAAGCCAATAATCTTTAAACTTTGGATGTTGCTGCAAGAATTTCGAGACACTGAGAGTAACACACACACACACACACACACACACACACACACACACACACACCTTTTTAAAGGTCCCTTTTATTATTCTTGATTCTTGGTCTGCCTTGAAGGGGGCTGTGACCGTGTGTGTGTGTGTGTGTGCGTGTGAAATCTGCTTCAATAAAAGCAAAATTGAAAGTGGTTCCTATGAAACAATGAACTCTCCGTGACCTTCCACTCTAGCGTGGAATGATAAGCAATTAGAATAAGCAGCGCCTACCCTGCGTGTCCCGCTTAGCGGTATTCAAATAATGTTTTTTGTGGTTTTTTTTTACTATAACGTGGAGAGTGTTTTGAAAGCTATGCAGATGATAAGCCATATATTGCAATACTTTTACCTACGTACGTTTTGTTCAAAGTACGTAACCCCCCCCCCAAAAAAAACCCGAATGTTCCTTATTGGCGCTTCAATTATTACGCGGAAGGCAAACACTTTGGTGAACGTGGGCTCCCATAATAAGTCATTTAAAAGCGACGGCGGGCCTTCAGAACACGCCTTCCTTTGCAAGCCTGTTGTTTAGGGGTTTTAGGGGTTTGTTTGTTTTTAGTATTTTCCTCTTCAGTTAAGTTTCTTTCCTAATCCATCTTCTCTGGTTTTAGGATTTGGGGTTTTTTTTTTTAATCGTGGAGGGCACGACGACGACGACACAGAGGTGTTCCTAGCTTCTGTTGTGGCGTCTTTCAACCCTCCTTCATCGCCGTAAGTATTTCCAGATGGCGATTCAGACACCAGACGTAACAATATTTCCATATTTGGTCGAGCAGTAGTCCGCATTTTCCACATTTTTCTGCACTGTTACCCAACCACAAAGCATTCTTGACAGCTTCAGATGTTGTTAAATATAGACTTCACTTTTGTTCCCAGGGCAGGAAATTCTTCGGAATTCTTGATGGGGTGTTTTTCTCCTCCTCTCTACAACCCCTCCTCTCCCACCCCCCCACCCCCACCCCGTCCTTCACGCAATCTGCCTATTATGGTTTAGGAGGAATTGCATTGTGGCTTTTTGCTGGCCTGTTAGTGACAAATACATAACTTAGAAGAAATATCCTTTGCTGGGTATTTTATTCCCCTGGGGGAGGGGGGTGTTGTTGCTGCGCTTAACTTTTAATAAAGCAACTACCGATTCCGTCCGCGCCGTCTGATTTCCAACCACAGAAACGTGCTGCTCCCAAGCAGAGAGACCATATAGCAGTGGGGGGAGGAGAGGGGGGGAGAGAGAGAGGTTGTTGGAGGCGATGCGAAGGGGGGGAAAGCAATGTGATCGACCTGGCCGCCTCCCATGGCCTATACGGGTTGTGTCTTATATGCGCTATTCGACGCACAGAGGGTGGCCCGTGGAGGGGAGGGGAGCGGACCCCTCGCCAGCCCCGCTGCTTCTGCTTTGGAGCAGGGCAAACCCAGACGGCTCGTCGCCGGGTCCGCACACAGGGAGGCGTTTCAGAGGGGCTGGGAGCGTGTTTCCAGGGTAAGTTGCTGCTACTCCTGGGTCCTAATTGGAGGTGGTTGGGGGGGGGGGGTGCGAGTGTGAGTCTAAGTGAGAAGTTGGGGGCAATGTTCGAGGAATAATAAGCAGCTTTGTTAAATCCTGCAGGGAACTTCAGAAATGACAGGGTGGCTGTTGTTGTTGGGTGTTTTTTTTCCAGGGGAAAAGGGGTTGGGTGTCTCTGCAGCCAGGGAGGTAGAACCAATATAATGGAGCCCTGTGTCCTTTGAGGGGGGGGGGTTGCAGAAGCAGTTTCCACGCACATATACGGTTTCTCTCTCGCCCCCCCCCCACCTTCGACTAAGGGACTACTCATGTAGCTCAGTTGGTACAGCATGAGGCTCTTAATCTCAGGGCCGTGGGTTCGAGCCCCACATTGGGCGAAAGGTTTCCTGCATTGCAGGAGGGCTGGACTCTCGGTGCTCCTCGTGGTCTCTTCCGGCTCTGTCAAATATGGGAGTATTTTCTGACTAGCTCCAGACACCTCCACCCCCCAAAAACAAAGAAGAAGGAGTAAACACGGGGTTGGGGTAGCATAAAAGACACGTCTTTTTGTGAGTGCTGTGCTTCAGGAGGGAATTCTCCATCCCTCTATCCCCACCCCATCAGAAGACAACATCTGTTCAAAAAGGAATTGAGTTCAGGGTTACGACGGCTGCGTTCTCCACAAATCTTCCCCAAATCTTCACCAGAAAGGGAGAAAACTTCAGTAGCTCGTGGCTCCCCCCACTCCTAAAAAAAAACAAAAACCCACGCCTGTCATAACCGATGGGGGGGGGGTGCGTTGGGGCCGGAGAGGAGCCGAGGTGTGTTGTGGCGCTCCCATGAGGCACCTCCTCCCATTTGCTCCTCGGATCTCAGACAGAAAGTGCTGAGTGGGGCAGCTTCCCTGCGAAGCTGCCTCGTCACTGTTAGGGAGAGTGGGGTTTCCCCACCCCCACCCCCTCTCTCTTGGCCCTCTGCAGCCGGGGTAGTGGGATCGGATCCCTTCCCTTGCTGCCTGGCCTTTGCTTTGGGAAACCAACGAAGCAGAAGTGGGGGCTTGGGGTGGATGGAGAGGGAAAGAGAGAAAGGGCCGGGCGGTGGGGAGAGATAGTTGCCAAAGTGATTTCCGGCTCGAGCTAAACAAACTCCCGAGGTTTCCAGCCCCGATCCATATTTGGTGAAAGTCTTGAGGAGCGTCGTCATCCGCTAGCCACCCCCCACCCCGCAGGAGGAGGACGATGATGTAGTCGAAAGGGTAGGCGTAAGGCGCGTCCGGCTCTCCTTTTAGCAAGGCGAGCTCATTTGGGGTCGTTGACCCTGCAGCGTTCCAGAGATCCGGATCACTCGGGAATCTCTGGGCACGTGTCTCGAGCCTTTCATAGAGAGGGGTTTTTCCTCCCTCCCGCGCCGTCGAATATCCTCTCCGCGCGCAGCTCTGCGTGTGCTCTGCCTCGCGTGCTACTAAGCCAGCTGCAAACCCGGTTAAGGACTTGGTATCTCGGGGCCCTTCCTGCAGGGGACATAGGAACCAACTCCTAGACGCCGAGGTCCTTTTGCCTCACCCACTCCCCAATAAAATATTCGAGGGGTGGGACAAAGTTAATAGTGTGCCACCTCATGTGATCAATTAATGTGGAGGAGGGATTATGTGAGCCCCCCCCCCGAATATTTTATTCAAGTTGGCATCCCTGGTAGGGGGGCTTGGGAGAGAGGGAGAGATGAGCCATGCAGGTGTCTTCCGCTGGATTTGGCAGTCCTTACTGGGCAGAGGTGGGTGACTAGTCTAGGAGTGTGGTGGTTTAACTTCCTTTCTTTCTAAGGTTAAGTTAAAAGGCACAGATTCTAAAGTTGCCAGACCGGCTTCACATGCGACCAAGAGGAAGCACATGGGAGCATCACTCTACATAGGGTCACTGGGCAAGCGGTGGCCAACCTGAGAGGTGCATCTGAGGAAGCCTTGCAATATTATGGAGGGTGCCAAGGCCTGATTCTCGGGCCGTACACAGCAGCAGAGAATCCGAGAGTAGGCCCCAGTATTTTCTCTGTGGTGCTTTGGTGCACCTCTCTTAGATCATTTGATTGCCAGCACAATCTGTTTGTTGGCTGTGTTCAAGCCATAGAGCAGCACCCAAGCCTTTTATTGAAGTCTGGCCTGAGACTTACCTGCACATCCTATTCCTTTGCTTAAGAACTGGAAAGCTGCGTGCCCAGAAGCTGGTCCTACGTGCACATGGGTCCTTTTGCCCACATCTGCTAGCCTGGCGCTCCACCCTCAAGGTTTTCTTTGGATGCCCTTTTGCCACGTCTAAACCATCCATTTCCCCCGTAGTTTCCTGGGAACTGTGGGTTGTTGTGGGTGCTTGGAGTTGTAACACTGTTAATTCGTTTAATATCGTCTCCTGTGAGCATCTGTTGCAAGACTGTGTCGAGCTCACTATAACTGCAGAAATGACTTCATGGTGCCTTGGTAGGCATAGACCAGGCATCCCCAAACTTCGGCCCTCCAGATGTTTTGGACTACAATTCCCATCTTCCCTGACCACTGGTCCTGCTAGCTAGGGATCATGGGAGTTGTAGGCCAAAACATCTGGAGGGCCGCAGTTTGGGGATGCCTGGCACAGCCTCTAGTGCTGTGAAAATGTCCCTAGGTCCTGATTGGCTACAGGAAATACAGGCCTTTTTTGTAATAAAAGATGGTATCTGGCTTTGGTTTGATCGCCCCAGTTGCAAAACCCACATGTGCCTGGATACAGCTTGTTGGTTCAGTAGTGTCTGAGACTCTTAATGATTAGTTAGTATTAGGGTGGGAGCAATCTAGTTCTGCTATTTTCTATTCTGTATCTGACTTCCCAAAATTATCTCTACACTGTTGGCCTTTTCTCAATTGCCCTTTCTTGGTCCTGGGTTTATAATCTCCTTAGTGAAGTATTGCATTTTCGCTGCTGTGGCTTCTTGGAGTAAACTTGGCTCTGAATCTGGATGCTTGGCTCCATGTGACTGGATAAAGTGTTTGGGCTTGAGTCTCAAAAGACAATGAATGGGACTGTTTGACTCCTGTTTTTGTGAATCCCAAGGATGTCAAGATAACAGCCTGAGTTTCCCCTGGCTCAGCTTGCAGAGCTACAGGTTTGATGGCCATATTACCTGGCAGAGTTGGTTTTCACCCTAGTCAATGATCATTCAAGCATCCCTTACACCTGGCATAGGCAAACTCAGCCCTCCAGATGTTTTGGCCTACAACTCCCACCATCCCTAGCTAACAGGACCAGTGGCCAGGTATGATGGGAGTTGTAGTCCCAAAACATCTGGAGGGCCGAGTTTGCCTATGCCTGCCTTACACCAAAGGAACTCCTGGAAACTTCAGGTCTAAGGACACCTTCCAGGAGAATCCTTTACATGGCAGCAGGACGGGATGAGAACGAAAGGAAAAACGAGATAAAACTGATAAAGCTCACCTTACCCAAACTATTCCTGCATATTTTCTTCCCCTCATAATTTCTTTCCCTCTCTATTTCTTGGTTTCCCCCTCTGGCTCTATCCCAGTAAATGTGATATCAAACCCACACACTTCACAAGATCCCATTGGGAGCCTTGAAAGCAGGGGCAAATCCATGCCATTTTACAGTCTTGAGCTGAATTTTAAGGAGTTGAATCCCGCAGCTATGTGAATGACTTTTGAATTCAGATTTCTCTTTTTTTTAAAATACATTTTATTCCAATTTTCCAAATTTAACAAATTAACAAAACCAATCTTTTATACAAAATCTTATATTCACATCTTTTACCTTGCTCCGCCGAGCTATGACTTCCCCCCCTCCCTTCATGCGGGTTTCTTGTTAATTCCCTTTTTTGCAGTTCCTTTTTTAACATATTGGTCAATTCGTAAGGTTTATTTTAATCCTGCGAGAGTTTTTAATGATCTACAGTTTTTCTCCATATAGTCCACATATTTACTCCAGTCCTTTTGAAACCTTGTCTCCCCCTGGTCACAAATCTTGCATGTCAATCTAGCAAGTTCAGCATAGTCCATCATTTTTATCTGCCACTCCACAATTGTAGGTAATTCCTGTAATTTCCATTTTTGGGCTGAATTCAGATTTCTCAGATTCTTTCCTGTTGCAATCTTTTCCGTAGTCTGTACCTTAGAGAATGAATCTGCTTCTCTCTAGACACCCATTAGAATAGCATATATATATATATATATATATATATATATATATATATATATATAATCTGATTGCCGTTATGTAGTTAAGGGAGTTATTACCCTGTTTGTCCCACAGAGGGAAAGAGTGTAAAAGAAGATTGGAATGATTCTATTTGCTTCTAAATGAAAGTTGTACGATTACTCCCAGAGAGGAGACAATGTTGAACACAATCAATTGCATTCTGTTTTGATCTGAACATTTCTGCCCAAGGAAAAGCCTTGCATTCATGTATTGTAAGCATATGCCAGGGCTTCTATAGCAGCGGTTCTTGGGGTGATTTAGCTGCAACTACAGGTGCTGCCACAGGCCATGCATGGTGAATTCAGTACCAGCCCCTACAATATTATCCTTGGTCAATGGAGCAAATACTGCTCCGTTGAATTGTGTAGAGGAGAGGGGCAGGATCTGCAATTGCAGAAACCAATCAGTTGGAGGGGATGGTTTTTCTTCTCTTCCACATCCCAGGCCTTGTTATCCTGAGGCAGTGGGTGATCTCCATCAGCGTTTCTTCTGCCTCAATCCTTCTCCCATCTATTCCTACACTTATCTCCCATGAGCCCAGTCACTACCTGTCTCTTTGCTTCTTCTCATCCATCCCAGGGCTAACCTATGGCCCTCCAGATCCTGCTAGACCAGAGTTTGCCAAACTTGGGCCTCCAGCTGTTTTTGTACTACAACTCCCATCATCCCTAGCTAGCAGGACCAGTGGTAATGGGTGATGGCAATTGTAATCCCAAAACAGTTGGAGACCCAAGTTTGGGAAACCCTGTGCTAGACTCCAGCCCCCATCAGCCCCAGTCAGCATTACCAATGATGGGAGTTGCAATCTACTACCATTTTTCAGGTCCACAGATTAACTGTCTACTCTCCTTGGGAACAGACTTTGAATAGATTTCAGAAGTTCAACACAGAACATATTTGCTCCTATAGCATGAAGGTGACTTTGCCCCTTCACACACACCCCTCTTCCCCAAATAATAATTCACAATTCTCGTCATGGAAGGAAAGCCTAAAGTTTGGCTTGCTAGCACCAGTTGCATGCCAGGTTTATGATGCTTTGGCTGGAGGTGGAAACCAGAATTCCAGCCGGTCTTCTTGGTCAGCCAGGGCTCATGAGGCAGTGTTGTGTGCTGTGGGTTTCTGCCATGCTGCACCGACTTCCTGGAGTAGCTTGCAAAGACATGACAACATCAGCAGCAGAAGCTGACTACAGACCACATCATAAACACAGCATTATGGCACGTGGACTTCAGAAACTTTCAGATAAAGTTGTCCCTTCCTTGACATGCCAGGAGTTGAAGCTTGAACTGCTAGTACAGGCTACGATGGGAGAGAGCAGAACTCAACCCTATTGTGCCCTACTGGGTCGTCTCAGTTTCCTGTGTTCATTTAAGGACAGTAACTCAACCAAGGAGCATCTATTGGGGCCAAGGTTTCATTCTGCATGAATGTCCTGAAAATATATATTAAGAATGGAGATGGATGGCAGATATGTCCAAAGGCTGGTGTCTCAATGTTCTCTTAGGAAAGCTCTTGCTCAATGGAAACACCTTTTGTGGTGTTCTTAGCATTTCCAGATTCGAGTTTCTCCTTCCTATGTCTTTCATTCTTCTCCTTTTCTCCACTTTTGGTTTCTTCCCTCAGCTCTACACTTTTCTGCATTTAATGTTTGCGCTTACCTTCGAATGGGCCTCTCCTGCTGCCTTTGCCAGACCACTGGTTCCTGCAGCCCTAAATCATCCCTTCAGTAGTAAATGTCTTGGTTCCGTGACTCACAAGGGAGGTGAAAAGTTGGGGAGGGGGCCAGCTAAACATGGAAATGCACAGAGAAGGCAGCGGAACCAAAGTATGACCTCAGTGTTTAATGTTCAAGTGGTTTCAGGTTTTTGCTTCCTTGGTTTGCATGAAGTTAACGCAGTATTCTTCAGGAACAAATAGACAAGTCTACATTCCTTGTGCAACAACTGTATAAACAAGGCCCGCTAAGAGCAGGTTCTGGGTGCTTTTTCAGTCCTTGGGAATAAGGATTTTCTTTCATTCCTGTGCCTCTACTTTCTTCTGCCATATCTTTGCAGATCTCATGGTTCATCTTACCTACAGAGCCTTCTGGAACTTCCTGTCTCATTGGCTTATTTTTCTTCAGGGAAGAGAGTGGGGTGGAAATCTAACAGTTACCCTGGCGTTATTCAGAATTGCGTGTTCAGGACTGAAAGTGGATGTTAAAAAAATGTTTCGTTTCAAATAGAGGAGGTGCAGGGGCTTGAGCAGAACTCGACGCTATGTTGCTGACCTAGAAGAAGCCCCATCCCCTAATATGGTTGTGGTTACTTACCGTAGTGGTAAGGAAAAGGTCCTTGGTACACGCTCAACAATACTCTTTATTGTAACCAGTGCGGGTGGTGCTTGCATTTCAAACCACTTCAGAATCTAAGCCAAGCCCTAATCAGCCCTGAACCATATATTGGATGTGAAGAAAATATGTACTAAATCGTGCAACTTTTCCCCAATAACATGGAATCCAAATAAAAATAAATGCAGATTTCTAAGAGCCAAAACAGACAAAACATTTCCATGTGGTGGTGAAAACATTTATATGTGGCAGTGAAAAAACCCCCATGAAATCTTTATGCTGTTTTTCACCTGAACAGGAGAAGGCTATTGTGACTGACCTGTGAACTTCTAATAACCCGTAAAATGACCGGACAACGAGGGACATTGGAGGGACAATTGCAAGCTAAACAAGAAGGTGAGACTACTCAGCTTTTTGAAAGGTTATTGACTTCCTTAGCACAAGTTTTGGCATGGGAATTTCTGTCTGATGTGTGTTTCTGTGTTCTGAAACTCTTCTGAAATCAGATAGAAGGAGCATAGCTGGGCTATGATGATGAGATCACTGAGCAATTACATTTGATATGAGCTTTTTTTTGCTGCATAGCTTGGCAATCTTAATTGAAACACCTACCCTGTTCTTATACACATTTACTCATTAATTAAAGTAGCATTCTGTTCCTAGCTGCTACTAAGAATATACACACCAAGTTTCAACTTTCTTGAGTGCCTAGAAGAGTCTTAGCTATTTGGGGGGGGGACATTTTTATCCCTCATTTCCAGGAAGACCCTTGCAGTTGTCTCCCTTTTGGATTTTTTGAGTAATCTGCATGTTTTGGGCAACCTGAGTGCCAAATATTCAGCTTCTTTGTTGTCAAGAAGTACCTTAACCATTTGGGGTGAACTTGTGGGGAATGGTGTTTTTAGCTTTGGATTACATATGTGCCAAGCTTCAGAGCTCTAGGTCCTTGGGAACTTTTCTAACAATTTGGATATCCCCATCAGTTGGACACAAGCGTGCACGACTCAAATCACCAGAACCAGTTGAGATGAGATCAAGAGACCAAATAAATGCAAAGGAAACACAAAACAAGTTCTGCTGTAACTGCTAAATTTTAGTTACAGTCTCAGTATGATCTAGTTTCAATTTAGCTCCAATGTGCAAGTAACATGCTACCTTGGGATGTGGCTTTGTGCATTATGCAGAGGGTTTGGAAGGAAGTGGTAGCACTCTTAGTCTTCTGCACTTCAGGTTGATGTGTGAAGGAGGAACTCAGGCTTCTTCCCCGCAAAAAGATGTGTGATCTGTCTGTGGCAGATCTTCAAGTTCCCCTTTCATTAAAGACTTTGGGAACGTGAAAAGCAAATGGGTGATTCATGCATTCTCTCCCCCATACTTGCCGCAGGCAAAGCTTCTATATGCAGAAAGATATGCCAGAGCTGATGGTGGCTGGTGTGTGTGTGTGGAGAGATAATCTAGTGAATTTGTGAACAGCAGCCAAGGATGTAGAGGCAAAGAAGGGCTGAGTCCATGCATGGTGTTAATGACGTAATATTTGAGGGGGTGGGACAAAGCTGAGCCCCCACAAGGTTGTGCCCCTGTATAGCAGCAAGTGTGCTGCTGGCCACATATTCCTGTAATGTGCGCTTCTGTTATGCTTTTAGATGTGACAGAAGGTGTTCTTGTGATAGTTGCCTTCTCATGATCATTGAACCCTTTTGCACCAAGCTATCTCCTACAATCTCACCAAATCCCTCCCTCTGTTTTATGCCAAAGTCAGTTATGTTTGCTCGAGGATGACTCAGTGGCTTTGATCCGAACTTGTTTTTGGTTTGTTAATGCAAGGGAACATCCCAGTTGCCACTCATTGCCTCCTCCCAGAGACGCTACCTGTGCCACATTGTTCCAGAGGGTCTCCCAAATCCTTAGAAATGGCTCTTTAAGAGGGCACGGGAGGTGCAGCAAGAAGGAGAGGGTAGGAAAGTGCCATTGTGCTATCGGATGCATTGCAAGGCTACCAATTCCATGATGCAGTCTGCTGTTGGAGAAAATATGCATGTTTGCGAGTGATTCAAAACCATTAATAGAATGCAGCCATGAGCCTAAATAGAATCTTGGTGCTAAATTGCTTTGAACAATGGTAAAACACCAGGAGAATGCGCATTGAATTTTAATTTGACTTTCTGCAAAAAGTCACTGTTGGGGCTTAGATAATGGAAGTGGAAGCACACTTTTCTTTTCTACATTTTGCACATTAACTGCCACAAACCTGTTAACAGATTTTGCTTGCAGTCAGGATGCCTGATTTTCTCAACCTTTGCTGGTGAATATGTGAGTTAGTTGCCAGCTCCAGTACTCCTTTTCATGTATTTGTGCTTAGAGGTTCTTGCAATGTGCTATATCAAAATGTTTTATTCATCTCCTGGTGTTTATATAACGCTTACATTAATATTTTTTCCACTTCTATATGACCCAAGACCGTGTTAGGCATTTAGAGAACAAAGCAAGAAAGGTGTTGTCCTTTCTTCAAGGAGCTTAGAATCTAATTTTACACATGACGGAACAACAAGGCCATGACAAACAATAGGAGAGATGGGGTGAAAAAGGACAAAAGATCCAGCACGCTAGGTAAGCTTCAGTCATCCATTCAAAGAGCAACATATCACCATGTAACTTAGGTGACTGCCCTGCTCTCAAAATAAAAGCCACATAGCCAGAGCAAAGAATTAATGAGCACCCCTTGTGCGGAAAGAGGTCTACGTGAATTTTAGATTTAATATTGCAATCCAAAGAATGTGCGAGTTAGTCAAAGAAGAAGAAGAAGAAGAGTTTGGATTTGATATCCCGCTTTATCCCTACCCGAAGGAGTCTCAAAGCGGCTAACATTCTCCTTTCCCCTCCTCCCCCACAACAGACACCCTGTGAGGTAGGTGGGGCTGAGAGACTTCAGAGAAGTGTGACTAGCCCAAGGTCACCCAGCAACTGCATGTGGAGGAGCAGAGACACGAACCCAGTTCCCCAGATTATGAGTCTACCGCTCTTAACCACTACACCACAGTGGTTGAAAGTCTGAGAATAATTCTAGCTTTAATAAAATTATCACCCACCCACCCACCCCCATCCCTCATGTTGCCTTCCCAAAGCTGGCTAAGTGTGGCGCTGGGCGTTAGGAAGAAAGCACGGGGGCCGGGGCTCTGGCAGGGTACTGGGACCCCCCCCCCCCGCTCCATCCCAAAGCTGGGAAACTGCTTTTACATGTACGTCTCAAGGTAATTTACAGACATCGTCTATGGGACAATGTGGCTCTCGGCTCCAAAAAGGTTAGCCACCTCATGTCTGGTCCCTCATTTCCAGGAACTGGAATGCAGAAGCATACATCTCCCTGAACATGGAGGTCCACATATTTGTGGAAAAAATTCCAGCTGAGCTCATATCCTATGAGTTAGTTTCTGACCCAGGCCATATAAGTTCCAGCCGGGAAGGGGGGGGGCAGGAATCCATTGACGCAGATGTCACCTAAACCGACATAGCTTTCATTGTCACAATGACTACAAATAGAATTTGGTTACTCAAGCAGTCGACTGAGCAAACATATAGGATGATCAAACTGCTGCCGTCCTAATTCAGAAAAGAGCTCCTCTTACCTATGTGGTTTGGCTAATTTATCAACAGGAGACAAGTGAACAGACATGATGTCACTCTTATATTCATGGAGGCATTCCAGGAAACCTTGGGGTCAACATACCTGACTTATTGATGAATGGCTTTTTTAACACACACCCCAACCACAAAGACCCCCATTTAAATTAGTATTTAAATTATGCCTTCCGATTTTATTTCAGTGAGAGTATAAACCATGCGCAGATAAACTAAATATGTAGTCATCCTTATGTTGTCGTGCTGGGTATAGTGGTTGTAGAGTTGCTGATCCTTGCCTAAGCTCTTTGCATGACACCTAAGCATAGCAATACAGTGGAACCTCGTGTTACGCACTGTCCTTGCGAACTCTGTGGGTTACGAGCCCTGCTAACCCAGAAGTAGATGCTCCCGGTTGCAAACATTGCCCCGGGATGTGAGCGGAAGTCGTGCGCCGGCAGCAGCGGGAGGCACCATTAGCGAAAGCGCGCCTCGGGTTATGAACGGTTTCGGCTTAAGAATGAACCTCCGGAACGAATTAAGTTCGTAACCGGAGGTACCACTGTTTTGTCTCCAGCAGCAGAGTTTAAGCGCAGGGGAAAGAGGCAAAGGGAATCGTAGAATCATAGAGTTGGAAGGGACCCTGAGGTTCATCTAGTCCCTGGTTCCAAACTTGGGTCTCGCAACTGTTTTTGGACTGCAACTCCTATCATCCCTAGCTGGCAAGACCAGTGGTCAGGGATGATGGGAATTGTAGCCCAAAACAGCTGGAGACCCAAGTTTGGGAAACGCTGATCTAGTCCAACCCCCTGCAATCCAGGAATCTCTTGTCCAACATGGGGCTCGAACCCATGATCCTGAGATTAAGAGTCTCATTCTCTACTGACTGAGCTATTAAGTCCCATTATGCAAATGGAAGTCCACTCGCACAAAACTGGATGTCACCTATGACTCTGTCGGTTAATTTGTCGTATTTCGTTTGATATGGGCAATGGGTTCACCAAACATTTTGGAAGGAGGTGCACATATCACTTTTTTGGGGGGGGAGAAAACCTTATTTCAAAAAGAAAGGGGATGTTGCTGCCAGTGCAGCTTCTCCCATCACAAACTGAAGCAGAAATCACTTAGAAGTTTGTATTTTATACTTCATTACCTTCCTTTCCAGGAGGACTAGCAACTTAAAGAATAAAATAAAAATCTCATAATTCATCCCCCTACTGGCTGTGGGCTCAGTGCTTCTGTACCCTCTGTACTTGCTTCTCAGCTTCCCCACCTCCATCCATTTGTCTAATTGCCTTGCAAAGTTAAAACGAATGGCTGACACTACAGTGCATCCTGTTGCAATGAGTTCCATAAACTTATGCTAACATTCGCAGTCCTTTAAAAGATTGAAGCCCTGTCTCTCTTGGAACACAGATACTGAGATCTGACTATGAAATAATAATAAAAAATGCCAATTTCTACATGCATTACTGTACTATAAGCAGAAAACATTCTGCATTAAATCTTAATGGAGTTTGATGTACCAAAGTCCCACTTGCTCACAGTGAGATACATGCCCAATAGTCACATCTGGTGCCCAGTCCACGCATTTTACTATGAGAGAGAAGCAAGAATTCCCTTTTGGATGTTGTGTGAGAAGCAGGTGACTGTGTCAGCTGCACATCTGCATTCTCTTCCAGGTCATAATATGCAAAATCCGTAGGTCACAAATGCATATCAACCTCTTGATTTTTCTTCCTTCATGAACCAGGCCCACTGAAATACACTGAGCATGTCAGGTGTTGGTGAGATGATACAAGTGTTTCTTCTGTGTCATTTGCTTTCTGATGTCACGTTCACACATGCAAGTCACCACTTGATGCCGCGGGATGAGGGACCTCATCGTGGCTGGAAGTCTTTTCGCTCCGGGAAATTACCGACACTCACTCTCTGTTCTTCTTCCTTGCAAAGTCGTCTATATCATTTTCTGTGCGGCATCCTGCCCATACTTAGCCACACATGGCATTGCTCTTGGAGATAAGGCCTTCCTGCGGAAGAGTGGGCATTTGCAATGTCATGGGACCTCCACATTTAGGCAGCTTTGTGTTCCTGGGAGGAAAAAGCCTTTGAGAAGGAGAAAATGTAAGCAGACACGATGTCATATTTTCCTACCGATAGGGAAGACTTGCTGGCAGCCAAGAAATCATGCATGTGCTTTAAGAGTGATGGTTGACACAGCGTTTCTATTTAGAAATGCACAAGGACCTGCCCACCCCCCCACCCCAATATTACACGCCTGTGAATAAAGCAAATGGTGGCATGCGAAGCTAACCTCTTAGCACGACTCATTTCCAAAACTTGATGTTATTTTATACCTGAGGTTCCTGGAGTGATGGGTTTGGGGCCAGTGGGAGGAGTGAAATTTCATAATTCTCTTATTTATCCATGAGACTAGAAACAGATCTTAGGAAAGAGACGAGCAAAGTTTGGAACAAAAAACAACCCCGGCTCCTGTCCCTTCCAACCCTACTATTCTGTGATTCTATAGCTGCATGTACAATGCATAATTCTTACTTTGACATCCTGCTTTGTCAGCCTAAGCCAACTTCAGCAAAGGATGTCCTGTTGAGCCAGCCAGAATTTTAAAGCAGTGTATAGATTGTGCATCCCTGAGGAATAAAAGTACATTTCCATGTTATGCAGTTTGTGAGGTGTAACTACATCTTTCATTGTGGAAGATGACCAGCTTTTATATTGGTGACGTGAAATCCATTTATTCGTGGTACCGTGTTTCCCCTTTTTTAATACGTAGTCAGAAAGTAAGCCATGGCAGGGTTTTTAACCATTTGAGAGCTATTAGACATACCCCGAAAATAAGCCATACTTCCGCACCAGCTAGCAGGACCCAGCATGCCGGCCGCGACAGGAGGAGGAAGCCTGCCGGGTCGGGTCAGTGCCCGGAAGCGGCGGTGGCTGCTGCAGTGCCGATAAAGCGTGCAGCAATGCCGCACGGAGCACCAGCCAGCAGGACCCAGCTCCTGTAATGCTGGCCGCGGCAGGAGGAGGAAGCCTGCGGGGTCGGGTCGGTGCCCGGAAGCGGCGGCGGCTGCAGCGCTGACAAAGCGTGAAGCAGCGCCGCACGGAGCACCCAGGGCACGAGCAGCAGGAGGAAAGAGAGAGAGGCTCGTTGCTTACGCACTTTAAGAGAAGCAGCCAGAACCGATCTCCACATTCCGAGCCTCCCTTTTGCGCGTGCGGGCATGTTAAAGCCCCGATCAGTTCACTCCCCACTTCTTCCTCGCCATCCCTCCCTTTCACACGTTGCCTCGACCCCGCAGCCCCCCTCCCTGGCCATCGTCCCCTAAGTGCAGCGCTGCTTCGTGCTTTGTCAGCGCTGCAGCCGCACTCTCTCTGTGTGCGCGCGCGTCTCTTTCTTTCTCTCCCTGTGCGTCCGTCTCTCTGTGTGTGCGTGTGTGTGTGCGCGCGTCTCTCTCTCTCTCCCCCATGCGTCTCTCTCTCTCTCCCCCATGCGTCTCTCTCTCTCGGTGTGTCGGTGTGTGTGTGTGTGTGTGCGCGCGCGTCTCTCTCTCGGGGTGTGTGTGTGTGTGTGTGCGCGCGCGTCTCTGTGTGTTTGCGCGCGCGTCTCCCCCCCCCGACAGAGAAAAGGTTCCGCTTCGGCTCGTCATTCAGCCGCCCCGGCCTCCTCACTGAGGGCCGAAGCTGCTCCCCTCCCCCTCCTCCCCTTTCATCCCTCCCTTCCCTCAGTTGGTCCATCAGTCGGGGTTGTGTGCGCGCGCGCGCCAGGAGCATGGCCCAAGCCTCGTCCCCCTCGCACTTCCCTCACAAGCGTCTCGGAGTGGGACGGGTCATGGCCTCCCTCACAAAGTCCCCCCCCCTGTGTGCACATCTGTCTCCGAGGCAGGTGGCCATCCAGCCTCTGCTTAAAAGCCTCCAAGGAAGGAGAGCCCTTGACTCAGGATGGGTAGGAGGGGAAAGGGAAAAAATAGAAGAGGCAGAAAATGGAAAAGACCATAACAGAGTGGCAGAGCACCCTGTGCTCTGTATGCAGAAGGATCCCAGGTTTAACCCCCAGGTACCCCCAAGTTTGAAATCCTGGAGAGCTGCTGCCAGCCTGGTTGACAGTAAAACCTGGAGAGCTCAGTTGGCTAGAGTGTGGTATTTAAATGTGCGCGGAAGAGAGCGCCGAGTGTCCTGAGCCAGTGGGACCCAGTTGTACCAGCACTTAAAAAAAAAAAAAGACACCCCCTGAAAATAAGCCACCGTGTGTTTTTTTGAGGAAAAAATGTTATAAGACGGTGTCTTAAAAAGGGGGAAACACGGTACTTGTTTAAAGAGCCTTTTTTGTTTTATTGTGGCAACGTCAATGGTGGTTTCCCTGTGAGGGAGTCCTGGCCACATCTGGCTTCCTAGATTATATCATAAAGCACTATGCAGTTTCCCTAGGATCACAGAAAAGAGACTGGATTCTACATATTTGGACATGTCTAGACACTTTCATGATTGCTCTGGGACGCATAAGCAGGAAGTGCAATAAGACTGTGGTAGAAATGTTTGTCGGCACATATGCCACTGCTGATGGTAACGGAAAGAAAGCATGGCCATGCTCCGTGGGCATTTTTTTGTGTTGTTTCAGAAGAGTGGTTTTCCTTTCTTATCAGTATTGTCAATGGTACATGGTAGAGATGCAGAACCTGTGACCTCTAGATGTTTTCTGGACTCCCACCTCCCATCAACTCCAAGCAGCAGGGCCAGTTGTCAGGAATGGTAGACATTGCAATCCAATAACATTTTGGGGGTTCACCAGTTCCCCATTCCTGGCATAAGGTAAAGACTGTGCCAGGAAGCACCTTTAAGTATTGCATTAACCTAGTTATTTAATATAGTTAGAGAAGCCGAGATTCCTAGTGTGAAGTGTTAACGTCATTAAATTATCCAGGATACTTACTGACAAGTATTTCCTCCAGCAAACAGTAAAAATCCAGCTCCTGCGTCTGTTAGGTATACAATAAAATTATGAATTGACGCAAAGCTATCCGCCTGTAGAGCAGTTGACTTTTATATGCCATTACACTTTTGACCCTTCTTTCGGTTTTGCTTCTTCGCCTTCAGCGCTGTCTTTTTGCCTAGCTCTCTTTTTAATTGTAGGGTGTTTGCTGTTCCAGCAATCTCCCTTGCTGGAATACAGCACTTTGTGATGTATGGAGAACTGATGGCAACATGAGAAGCGTTATTGCCCTTTCATGCCAGGTAACAGGGAGATAAGTAAATACTGTCTATACCTGGTGTTGACCAACATACCTTAAATTAGGAAGGGTTTGCATTTTCAGAACATGTTGGATATAGAATCCTGGGCACTGCAATGGCAAGGGAACAATCCCAGATTGGAAAAAATGTCATATTGTTCTACTGGCAAAACTTTTTCAATATATGCCTTGAAAACAGCAAATGTGTAACATACAGATTTCCTTGTCCACCTTTTATGCTGACTTTTCTCAGCTTAACAGCAAAGGCAGACAGTCTGTTTATAGCTGGTTCCATGTGCTAGCACAATGCTGTACTGTTTGGCTTGTGGGCTCTGGAGAGGAATGTTTTAAAAATATAAAATGGTTCCATTGACTTTTCCCCCCCTTCTTCTTCTTCCTTAATTCGGGGAAATATTGCTGTTAATATTAGTTGGTGGAAAAGCTTCCTTTTAAGAAAAATAGTAACTCAGTCCTATATATGAGGCTTGAACTGTTGACACAAGAGAAAAGGCTAGAATGTTGTTAGAGTAGGTGCAATAGTGTTCAGAAGGGCTGGATCGAGGATGCAGTAAGAGGAAATTCCTCTCTGCCTCCTTAACATATCCTGTGTAGGAGGCAGTCAGAATAGCAACCCTTAAACTTAATGGAGCACAGAGCTAATGTCCAAATATTATTCCTGCATACCTGCATAACCACCGGAATGATGGGGGTAAAGGAGCAAGCTAGGTAGAAGTGTGGCTAACTTTCAGCTGTCCCCAGAAAACCCTGTGGATTGACTTCTGCTACCACAGAATAATCAATCCCCTATAGAGGAAATAAGCATCTTTGTTCTTTCCATTGATTTCAAGGCACATTGAATGTTTCCCGTTGCCCTGCAACTAGTGTTGAGCTGAATCATTAAAGTACAGTAACACCCAAACACCGGAATAGATTAAAGAATTTAAACTTGGCGAGGGAGAGGGTCAATGTTGGTGCCATTTTGAAAAGTAATGCACAGGTATGGGGAGACATCATTGGACAGAATCACGTGTCGTCGTGGTTCACATGAACACCACTGGAACTTCGTATGACGTGAATAAGCAGAATGGTAACAAATCTTTTTAGTCTTAATTCCATCTACTCCATAAGCACTACTTAGTAAATTCAGCACTACTTACATACCTGCTTAGTAAGCACTAAGTTGAATGCTAGAGGATGTGGGTACTCCTCCATCTCTATCCCTCCAACTCTGCAGCTTACTGAACTTTGCACTTGACCTTCTCCCCCAATCCCCATCCCCGATTCCCAGGTCCATCACCAGTTGTGATCTGCAGGTCAACCCTCTTATGATTCATGGCTTTCATATTCCAAGTTGATGCTTTTGCCTGATACACAGCCTTCTATATAGTGGACTCCTACAAACTCAGAGCCATATGGATATTCCTTTTGTTGCCTGACTCACCTTTTCCTTACCTCCACACGGCAGCGAGCCTATGATCCTTTGTTTTGTTCACGCTGAATACGCGTAACAAAAGTGCATACATCCAAGAGATTTGTATAGGGTAGTTCCGTTATATCTATTTCTGTGGGAAAGGGCCAACATTTTACAGAATGCAATGCTTAGGTGACCATATTGAACTGTGTCATGTGGAAAGAGCCACCAAGAAACAGCGTGTTTGCTAGTGGGGTGGCAACGATTATGATTTATTATTTTATTTAATTATTGGATTACTATTTATTAGATCTCTTACCAGCCATAAAGCAAAAGTAGTAGGGGCAATCTTTGGATTACGTATATACCGTGTTTCCCCCTTTTTAATACGTAGTCAGAAAGTAAGCCATAGCAGGCTTTTAAAGCATTTGTGCAATATTAAACACCCCCTGAAAATAAGCCATACCTCCGCGCAGGAGCGCCGCTCGCCTCGAGGCAGTGGGACCCAGCAGCAGCACCGTCCTTGTCCTCCCGCTGCTGTTGCTGCTGCTGCTGCTGCTGGGTGTTATGTGGTCGTAGCAACCCCTGGGGGCTGCATGGCCCAAGGCCCAAGGCTGAGCGGCGGCGGGAGGCCCGCGGGCGCTTCCGCACCGCTGGAGTGACGGGCGGCCGCGGGAGCGCTGCTGGCCCCTTCCGCGACGCCGGAGTGTCGTGGGCTGCATGGCCCAAGGAAGAGTGGTGACGGGAGGCCTGCAGGCCCTTCTGCACCACCGGGGCAACACACGGCGGGAGCGCTGCTGGCCCCTTCTGCGCCGCCAGAGCGCCCGGCGAGGAGGCCTGCCGCCCCGGTGCCCAGAACCGGCGGCGGCAGAGCGGAGCGCTCCACAGCGCCGATCGCTCCGCAGCGCCGATCCCTCGGAGCGCTCCGCAGCGCCGATCAGGCAGAGCGCCGAGCCAGCGACCTGGCCTCTTCCTGCCTGCCGCCTGCTGCCCAGAACCGGCAAGGAGGAGGGGAAAGGGGCGTCTGGGAAGGAGTCGGGAGGGCCCTTGCTGCATGAGCCGTGGGCGCGCGGCTCCTTCCAAGCTTGAGCGAGAGGCTTGAAAGGGACGCGGCAACGAGGGTGATGGCTGCGCGGCCGTGGGGGCTCTCAGTGCCGCCTTGCCCGGGCCCCACATTCCCCGGAGGCCTTCCATCTTGCCAAGCTCGGCTGGCCAAGCTCGGAAGGCGCGCGGGTGGCCTGTCTTCATGGCCCGGCCGAGGAGGCCTGCCGCCCCACCGCCCAGAACCACAGATACCATAAAAACATAATAACAATAAGACATCCCCTGAAAATAAGACACCGTGTGTTTTTTTGAGGAAAAAAAGTTATAAGACGGTGTCTTAAAAAAGGGGAAACACGGTAGCTACTTTACTAGTTTGCATTGAGGGTTAAAATGTTACAAACACATTCCTCATGAAATAGGACAGAAAACAATTAATATTGGTGGAGAGGTTGTAGGCTAGAGTGCAGTTGAGGGTAGAGATGGGGGCCAGGTCTCCCTCCTGAAGCTGGGAAAAAAAGTTCGTGTGTAATCTTTCAGATTTAGCAGTTTCCTCTTCCCTGAATTTCTCATTCTTTTTGAAGGCTCTGCATCTCAATAGAGTCAGGGACAGCTGGCATGATGACAGGAGATTAAAAAATGAATGCTTTGTCAGCCTCCGTCTGGATGCTACCATTATTTTAATGCTAATGTGGTTTCTCCTCAGTCTTTTTCCCATATGAATGTAGGGAACTAAAGCCTGCTGATATTTATGGGATTTTACTAGATTAGCTTTTTTTAAAAAAAAACAAGCCCCAAAAAACTTTAAAGTAAAAGAGGCAGTTCATTCAGTAGTGGGGGTTTGCTGAAAGTGCCACCTCAGATAAAATATTACAGGAGTCAAGTAAGTATAAATAAGACCCTTGCCTATGAAATGGCTTCTTATGTGAATTTGGGATTAAGGCCAAGAGTATGTCTAGGTTTTAGGGAAATTTATTAGTCGAGGTCAACTGTATTTCTAGGACTCGGAAGATGGGATGGCAAAGAATTTGCCAGTTGGAGTCAGCTACATCCTCAAGTGCCATGCCTTCCTTTTACTGAGAGTTTTCTCCTCTCTTTTTTTATTTAACATTTTGAACTCTTAGGATGATACTGTTTGCAATTTTGACTATTATGCACCCTGAATCGCAGCAGATGAGTAATATGTAATACAGTACCCCTTACTGAACACATGAGTACAGCACATTGTTCTTCTGAGAAAGTGCCAAATTTTAATGTCCCCCTTTTTTGGAGACACATACCAGTAGCTCTGCTATAGGATATTTCTCCCTCCCTCTCCCTCCCTCCCTCCCTCCCTCCCTCCCTCCCTCCCTCCCTCCCTCTCTTTCTCCTACTTTGGTAATTCCATCTGAAATGATATACTGTTGGCCATCTTAGCTGACACACCACTTATCGGTTGCTTACCCTTTTCCCCCTCGAATAACTACTTACTGGGTTTTGTAAACAAGGATCATAGGAATGGCAAACGATACAAATAAATAGACCCTCCATCTGGCCGCATCAGATTGTCATGAAGTGTTGTGGAAAGGAGAGGGGTTGGGCTGGAGTTAGGATTCCTGCCTTCTCTTCCCAGGCATTAAGCATGGTTTGTATGAATTAGCTTTCAAATTTTTAGGCCAGTTTTTTAAAAAAATGCTTTAAGAAGGGATATGCTGAGGTTGGAATTTCCTCGCTCGGTTCTCTTTCCAATTGGACCCATTGTTTTGAAGTATCATCTAAAACAGGCATGTACAACAGGTGGATCGCGATCTACTGGTAGATCCCCTTGTGATCCTGATAGATTGATACGCCCCCCAAAGAAAGTTCAACAACTGTGGGCCCTCTACCCTAAAAAAATCTCAAGAAGTCTGGGCAATCCTCTCCCCCCCCAAAGGTAAACCACTCTGAGTCCTCCCCCCCCCTAAGAAAAGCTCAACAACTCTGGGCAATCTCCACACACTCTTCTCCTCCCTCCAATGACAACGGGTTGATCACTGTCAGGTTTTATATATATATATACTGGGAGTAGATCACAGTCTCTTGGAAGTTGGATGTACCTGATCTAAAATAAAAGGGATGGTACGTTTTACTTGGTTAGCAATAAAATATAGCTTCAATTTTGTGATGACGCAGCCTCCTTACACTGAGGAGGTACAGACGTTTGGCACTTATTCTGGGTCTTTTGCAGGGGGACGACGGCACTTTTCTGCCACTTTCATATCTGTTTGAGTGGAATCCAGGTTAGGAGTGATTTGGAATAGAAACAGAAATTTTGATAAGACCCTCATTTTTTACCATTGCTAATCTTCCTGGGAGGGTTTGCTCCATTTTATTTCTTCAAATTTCTTAGAATTGTTCGACATACAGGGGGATAGTGAATAGAGTGTGTTAAGGTTTCTTCTGGTAATTAAATATCTTGAGCTTTGTGTGATGGAGTTTAACGCCTGTGAGTTCTCTGAATACTTCTTGGATCTTGGGTGGTACATTGAAGCTTAAAGCTCCAGATTTTGAGAAGCTAACCTGAAAACCTGGTAATGTTGCAAAGTTGCTGAGCACTCCAAGTATTGCTGCTTCCGTGTTTGGCAGGTCAGGTGTCATAATCATTAAATCGCCAGCAAATAGCCTGGTCCTGTAGTTTTGTTTTCCAATTTGGGCTCCCTTGATGTAGCTAAAAAGGGAACACGTGGAGCGAGTCTTCAAATCTCCACCAGGGATGGACTGATATATTTTATCCTTACTGTGATGGAAACTTTAGAGTATATTTGTTTCAAAATACTTGATTGCCCCCCCCTTTTCTTTTTACTGTGAGTCAAGTTACGGTTTTGTGACCTGTTTAAAGTAGAACTTCAAAACAGGGCATTTCTCATGCAAACTTTTCTTTTTCCTTCCATTATCTTCCACTTAATCCTTTAAGAGTGTATCCTCCTACAACTCCTCTCAGAATCCAGCAATTCACAAATACCAGCGTCAGGGGTGACAAAAGCCCAACTGAAAATGCCATCCACCAACAGATTATATATAAAAGAGGCTTCGCAGATGCTTTTCTTTCCTTGGCTCCTCAATGTTTTGTACCCTACTGGCGCCACTGCAATCTTTCCCATTCCCTAGAGCTCTGCCTCCCTCTGAGGATTCCCATGTTTTGTCTTTCTCTCTGTGGTCCTCCTGCCTGCTGTCCATTCATGTTTCTGATTTATTTCACTCACAGTCTCCGTATAGGTTGATGATGTTTTGCTCCAGGCAACTCTATTACAGGCTAAGATTCAAAGAGGGTGGAACTACGCATGAATGGATGCCCGCTGTGGGGGCATAAGTAAATGACAAGGCACTTGCCGTCTTCTCCTCAGGGTAACAAAACACAAGCAAAAAGGCACCCTTTCCCCACCCTCCAGCCATTGATATCATTTAGGGAGGGCAAGGGGCATCTATGTCTCTCGTTCTGCACTCTGATTGACTACTGTAATAAACAGTATGCAAATAAAAAGTAATAAACTATATGCTAAGTATGCATGCCAAAGGCACACATTCCATTGCTTCATAAAACATAGACCGTTTGCCCTGTGTTGATAACATTGCTATAGTAAGGGATACAGCAAAGTGCTCCTTGGGTCACTCCATGCCAAATCACCTGGTGCCGTGTGCTCTCACGACTAAGATTTTCTTCAAAAAAAAATTATGTGTAGATACCTATGAGATAGGGACCCAGGTGGTGCTGTGGTTAAACCACTGAGCCTAGGGCTTGCTGATCAGAAGGTCGGCGGTTCGAATCCCTGTGACGGGGTAAGCTCCCGTTGCTTGGTCCCAGCTCCTGCCCACCTAGCAGTTCGAAAGCACATCAAAATGCAAGTAGATAAATAGGAACCGCTACAGCGGGAAGGTAAACAGCGTTTCCATGTGCTGCTCTGGTTTGCCAGAAGCGGCTTTGTCATGCTGGCCACATGACCTGGAAGCTATACGCCGGCTCCCTCGGCCAATAATGCGAGATGAGCGCGCAACCCCAGAGTTGGTCACGACTGGACCTAATGGTCAGGGGTCCCTTTACCTTTACCTTTTCCTATGAGATAAGCTCAAAATAATATTTTAAGATTTTTTTTTTTTGGCCCAAAATTGGGCGCAAGAGAATTTTTTGAAAATTTCAAATTTTGAAGAAAATCTGAGTCGTGAGAGCATGGTCGACTATTAAAATCAGGTGATTTGGCATGGAATGACCCCCCCTTTTAAATAATGCTGGAAACTTCCTCCCCACTACCCTGAAATATCCCCCCCCATTTGATATGTGAGGGGCTTTATTTCTTAGGGCCCAGTGGCGGCCAAAGAGAGAATCACAGCCTCTGATGCTGTTAAGGGAGGCAGGATCACTAGCGCTGCTTAGATGGCACTGCCAAACAGGGCTTTACATCTGTCCACAAAAGAGCCCTGTGTGGTCGGCCATGATGGTTTCTATTTTATGAATGGGACACAGAGTCCAAGGAATAGGTTTGCCACCAGGGAATGGTCTTAGAGAGCCACCCTGCTCCTGGAAGTCAGCATGGCAGCAGCGATCATCAGGCCTGTGGTGACAACACTAGCATTCAGTTGTTTTGAGGAATAATGAAGTAAGCCAGAGAAAAGTGCTGATAAAATACCTGGAGGGTGTGTGTGTGTGTTGTAGCTTTTCACTTTAAAGCTTTTCCTCAGGTTCTTGGCTTAGAGTGTGGTCATTCCCCTCTCCAAAATGGCACCCGTACAGCCATCTCTACACCCATAGGCCCTCCTTCCCAGGCTTCAACACTATACAAGTTTGAAAGGATCGTCTCATTTCCGGCATTGGTCATTGGGAAGTTCTCCTCTCCCTACACATACGTTCCACAAATGTCTTAGCAAAATGCTGCGGGTCTTCATCTGGATAATAAAATAATAATACAAATAAAGCGTAGCTCTATTGCTTGTTGGGACTTAGAGACAAAAGAGGTTGAATATTCTCTCTGACTCTGATACAAATCGGTGATTTAAAAGAAATCCAATAGAGAAATCCACTTTGGCATGTCATTTGCAATCTTTCTGGCAACCAACTTCGCTGAGACTTTTTGGTGAAGTGCTGAGCTGAAGTGTGTGTGGGAAAGCCTTCACACTGAACTTCACTTCTTGTCTTCTGTGTCATTTTGAACTCTGTCCTTCCCTTTATTTGGACTTTCCGTGCTCTTGTGAAGCATCTTTTGCTGTAGCATCTGTCAAGTCTATTTCATCCTTGTAAAAATAAAGCACGTCTTTTTGCATAAATGAAAAAGCAGACAGAAGAAAGAGCAAATAAGAATCATGCTGCTCAAATTATTCATTTTAGTCCAATATAACTGCAGAGATTGTGGCCTTAGTCCTTAACACTAGAGCATGAATTTGATTTAAATAAACTATTGTTTTAATAGTGATTTAAATATTTTTTTAAAAAAATAATACACCCGCCTTACCATGTTTACCTATTGAATATAAAGGGGCTTGCTCCCAGATAAGTGTGTTTAGGGTTGCCTTAGGCTGTGTTTGCACTTTCTTCACATGATAAGGTCCTCACCTTCATGCCTGTACAGTGGTACCTCCAGGGCCCTCTTAAGTATAGCTGGCGCCCTGGCGCTGTGGTGCGACGGATCCCTCCGGCGCCCCCCCTGCCCTGTTTCACAGCGCAGGCGCCCTGGTGCTCTGCGCCACCCAGCCTGGCTGTAGGGCTGGCCCTGGGTACCTCAGGTTATGAACTTAATTTGTTCTGGGGGTCGGTTCTTAACCTGAAACTGTTCTTAACTTGAGGCACGCTTTCGTTAATGGGGCCTCCCACTGCCGCCGCGTGATTTCCATTCTCATCCTGGGGCAAAGTTTGCAACGCGAGGTACTACTTCTGGGTTAGCAGAGTTTGTAACCCAAAGCATTTGTAACCTGAGGTACCACTGTACAGTATACACAGCCATACTTCGTGATTGACAGCACAAGCCAAAGAATCTATACCAGCCTGGTTGGTTTGCTTAAGGAACTACATGCAGGGGTACAGGGCCGTCTCTAGGCCCGGGCTGGGTGGCGCAAGGCGCCAGGCTGCCTGGCTACCAGGGGCGTGGAAGGGGCACTGAACGGCTGGTGTCTGGGAGCAGCTGCTGCTGGCGCCCCCCCCCATGGTGGCAGTAGCGCGCAGCCATTGAGCTACCTCCATGAAGCAGAATCAGTGAGACTCCTGCCTAGAGTGGCACCACGTGCCTGCTGCCACTCTAGGCAGGAGTCTCACTGATTCTGCTTCATGGAGGAAGCTCAATGGCCGCGCGCCACCACTGTGTCCCAGAGCAGCCGCTGGAGGGAGGCGCCAAGGAGGGGCCGATCCAGGGCGGGAGGCCGAGCAGCCCCCTCTGCGGGAGGTGGGCTCTGCACCCAGGCCAGCCCCCTGCAAGGTGGTGCACGCCTTCCAGGCTCCGCCATCCTCCATCTCCGCCCCTCAGCCGCGCGCTACTGCTGCCGTGGGGGGGCGCGCCGGAGGATTATTGAACCACGGCGCTGGATACCCTTAAGACGTTACTGCAGGGGTATAAGTAATGCACCATTTACAGTTTTGCTACATGTGACACAAGATTTAAAAGTCCAATAACTGATATTTTCAAGAAATCATGAAATTAAAAACTGTGTGTTTTGGTATCATTTGTTGCAGTGCCTTCTAAATATTTGTTGTCCCTTCAAAATATTGTAAACGCTATAGTGAGGTTGTTAGCGCAGGTCAGTTACATACACACAGCCTTTTCTTTTGAAGCAAAGGGATTTGTGTCTTCCTATGTGTAAACAAAGCGAGCACTGGACTACTAGGAAGAGCAAAGGGACTAGTTCATGCTCTTGCATAGAATCTTCCTCCGTGCAATGACACAAGTGTTGGCGATAGCTCAGCCTCAGAAAACAGCCTCAAAACAAGGTTACGAGGGTTTGTTTGTTTGTTTTTAAGATAGGCTTGTTACATGTGTGCACATTTGATTGCTTTTTTTAAAATAAATAAATGGCAATTGTCAGCACTCTGTGCAATCTGAGTAATGAGCTGCATTTGCTCCTGGATATAGGTCCAATGAATTTGCAGCTATCACAGACAACACACACACTCAAACACACGCTTTTGACCATGTTGGAATGGCAAGAAAGTAAAACGAAGAAACAGCCTAACTGCTTTCAGAGCTGAGTTCTTGAGGAACTATAAACAGCTGATTCAGGAAAAGGAAATCATGTTAATATATTTGTGCTCGTAAGAGCATGCCGCTGTGTTGTGGAAAGTGTTCTTGCAGCAGCCTACTGAGTTCAACAAACCATGTGAAAAGCGAATGGTTTGCTCATTTGCAAGCTGCACGCGTAGCAGAACGGGCGTCTGACCATGTGAATGAAGGCAATGTTTAGCAAGATGGCCCCCATAACTTTTTATTGGAGTGAAATTTTAATACACTGTTTATCGATGAACTGAGCTGGGTTTTGTTTTGTTTTTACTTCATTGTCCTCAAAGGTAGAGGATAGAGAGAGAGAGAGAAAGAAAGATAGAGACAGAGAATATGCGTGCATATAAATGAGGGAAAAATTACATACGCATATAACTAATTAGGTTGAAAACAATCAACATCTGATCTGATCCTCGGCTACTCTGGTAAAGTGCTATAAATATATACACGCCTATATTAATATGGAAAGGGGCTGAACGCCCAGAAAGTCTCTTGGCAGCTCCCGCTGTCTGGTTAGAAAAGGAAGCGAGCAACAACATCTGAACATTCAGTTCTGAGACTTGAAAGATTTCTGGATTTTATTATGGGCTCAACAGGGTTTTCATTATACATGTGGCCAAGCGGAGAGGTTTACGCAAGAGGAACATATTGCCACTGAACGTGTTTGTAATTTTACACATTGTTAAATAATTGAGATAAATAGATACCTTTGAACTGGATGCAGACTGAAAAGAAAGGAAAAGCCAAGGGTAAGGTAGGCTAGCAGTGTCAACGCAGATTGACAAGAGTAAACAAAGGCAAAAGGACATCCTGAACCCGATTCTGTGCTGCTAAAATTAATGACAGGTTGAAAGTATTTACTTGAGACCACTTAGATCCGTTTAGCTACTCTTGCTGCTTGGCAAGTCCTGAGGTCGCTGCATCTGCTTCTCCAAACTGGTCCACCCCTTACTCTTTCCCCTTGCTATTCTTAGTAGCCCTTAAAAAGTGAGGGTGAAAGGGCTGGTACTGGAAGGTGGGGTGGAGTAAGGGGAGGCACTCCACAATGAATTTGTTTTAGTCAGTGCTGTTTGTTTGTTTTTAAGAAAAAGTTCTGGAACTCACCACAAACGCCTCCCTTCTTTCTCAACGGCACCCACCTGAGAGGTGCCAGAACTGAGTTCCTTGCAAGTTCCGGCAGAAAAACACACACCCTGGTTTTAGTTAGTATATTGGTTGATAAAAGGGGTCTATTACTACAAAACAGTGGGGACAAAAATCATCAAAGCACCAGCGGAGAGTTATAATAATAATAATAATAATAATAATAATAATAATAATAATAATTTATTATTTATACCCCGCCCATCTGGCTGGGTTTCCCCAGCCACTCTGGGCGGCTTCCAACCGAATATTAAAACAGTACAGCATTAAACATTAAAAACTTCCCTAAACAGGGCCGCCTTCAGTTGTCTTCTAAAAGTAAAATAGTTACTTATTGCCTTGACATCTGCTGGGAGGGCGTTCCACAGGACGGGTGCCACTACCGGGCTGAATGGTGTCCGGGCTGAATGGTGGGGGTGGAGACGCTCCTTCAGGTATACAGGACCGAGGCTAATGTTATATTGCTAATGTCTCTGTATCATAAAATAATCAATCCTATCTATTACTAAAACAATCACAGAGCTTATTGCAGACCCCCCAAGTGTCCCTGTTTTCCAGAGACAGTCTTGGATTTACAGAAGCTTCTGATTTGATCCTGGAATGTCCCGCTTTTCCTTAGGACATCCCTATTTTCATCAGAAAAGTGTTGGAGGGTATGTTATTGGCCCCATCTAGCTGAAGTTAGATGGGGTCAATACCATTGGTCCAGCTAAGATGGCCAATACTAGGTTGATGTTTACGCCCCTGTAGCTGGTTGGGATCCTATTATCTTCTAGGAACATAACTGAAAGCACAGTAATAACAGAGGCAATGTAGCAAAAGCCACTCCAACTGAGCCCCTAACAACCGATCAATCGCATTGTTGCTGCTGACAAAACCCCTACACTAGCTGTGTCGAAAGCAACCTTATGATGATGACCAGAATGCAGTTCTGCCAGGAAGAGTCCACAACAGGAAGAGTCCCAGAGAGCAGCAGTTGATGCTTGCAGCCTTAAGCTCCAAGCCTCCCCTTTGGTGATGTGTAGACATCAGAGGAGATATTATTGCAGGAATGGCAGGGAGCTCAGCCAATGAGGCAACACCTTTGAGGTTACAAAGCTCCCCTTGGCTTCTCTATTTCCCTCCCCTGTCCCACAGTCTTCCAGATTGCTCCCCTTTCCTTCCTGCTCTCTTGGTCATTCCGCTTTCTCTCGAGCTGCTCAGGTCTGAGTTGAACTGAGCCTTAAGAAGCACATTGCTGAAAGAGGAAGTGGGGGAAATCTTGGCCCTTCCAACTTCCTTTGGCTCTATTAATTTTTCCACATGTCAAAAAAGTAGCTTACCTTTCTCACCTCATAGCACAGGGAGCAGGAAACGGGAGGGGGAGAGAGGCTTAGAGGTTTTGTTGGCGCTAGGGGGAGTCCTCAGTGGCACGTTGGTGACCCCAGAATTAGGCTGTTAAACCGAAATGGAATGTTCCACTACTTCTGAGGATACACGGCTACATTACAGCTGCACCATTTTTGTTCTGCTAAAATTTTATATCTGGATTAACGACCCATGTGCTCTAGGCAGCATTTCCATTGAACGCTCCTAGGTTGGTTTCTGAATCTCTGGCTACCTTTGGATTCAGAAAGATGAAAGATTAAAGGTTTTATAATATGTAGATTGTAGCAAATGCCGGTCCTACAGACCTACAGAAAATGGCTAGCTTAGGCCTGTTTAATATCATTGGGTTTATTCTTAATCAAACTCAGTTGGGTGCAATTTTGTTTGCTAATACGTGTATATATTGTGCATCATACTTGTGTCTTTCTTGTTACACCTAAATGCATCTTGAAGGTCTCACAGTTCTTTAAAGCTTTTATTAATTAAAAATAATAATACTGTGGCGTTTCTCAAGAAGGCTCACCAGCTGACGGGCTCTGACTTTGTCCAGATGATGTGTGAGGTTAGACTGCAATGTAAGATATATCCGGCTCAAAATAGTTTTGTGTGGTTTTTCGTTCACGTTGCTTGCAATGCCCTCATTGACATGCTTCCATAGCTGATGCACACATTATTTCCCCCACTTTGCCAGCATGCATAAAGTTATACTTGGCTGTCCCTTGCTTGTCTGTCATCCTCCCAGGTTGACCTTTAAAAAAAAAGAAAAAGAAATCCTTTCAAACATTGTGCTCTTGCAGACTCATGTAATCCTGGAACGGCCCAACTAGAATGAGAAACAAATGGCACAGACCAGCCACAGTTAAGCACTTGTAAGTCCCTGTCTGGGTAGGAAGGTGCCCCCACCCTTCCCAGCTGCAAATTTTTCCTCTCCCTCTGTGACCTCGGCTGGAGAGAAATGAGCTCTCTGGTAGCTGGATGCCTTCTCTCCAAGCTCCAGGTTGTATGCAGAGTTGGTCCTGCTCATGGTAGACCTGTTGCATTTTATCTTCAACATGAGGAACGGCTTAGGGAGCTGGGTATGTTTAGCCTGGAGAAGAGAAGGTTAAGGGGTGATATGATAGCCATGTTCATATATATAAAAGGCACAGGACTTCTGTGCCTTTAATTGCCCTGCTCTCTTTTGAATCTGGAAACCTTAAAGGGAAACCAGCAGACCCTTTGCTTGGAAATTAAACAAGGGGTTTGCTGGTTTCTCTTTAAGGTTTCTGTTAAGTTGTGGGTAAGCATAGCAGACGACACAGCAATCTCTCCAAAGCAGCTCTTTATTTGGAAGCTGGAACAGAACTGAACTGCATTGCCGAACTGGCCTGCTTTTATAGAGGCTTGCTCAAACAATGTATCAAACCTAATTCAAAGTTCCTTCCTAAAGTTCCCTCCTAAAACAACTGTCAAGGACCTGAGGGAAAAATATATACACTAATACATAACAGTTTCCAGACTCAAAAGAGAGCAGGGCAATTAATGGCACAGAAGTCCTGTCCACTATTGAGTCTGGCAACCCAGAAAGGAGGTCATATAGAAGAGGGTGAAAGGTTGTTTTCTGCTGCTCCAGAGAAGCGGACACAGAGCAATGGATTCAAGTTACAAGAAAGAAGCTTCCACCTAAACATTAGGAAGAACTTCCTGACAGTAAGAGCTGTTCAACAGTGGAACTTGCTGCCAAGGACTGTGGTGGAGTCTCCTTCTTTGGAGGTCTTTAAGCGGAGGCTTGACAGCCATCTGTCAGGAATGCTTTGATTGTTTTCCTGCTTGGCAGGGGGTTGGACTGGATGGCCCTTGTGGCCTCTTCCAACTCTATGATTCTATTCTATTCTATTCTTCTCTGTTCATGTCCTACTCTTAGTAGGACTAGCATTGGATTCAACCCTCCTTGGCTAGCTCACTTGAGGAACTCTGGGAACCTTCATTTCTGGCTACCTGCCTTCTGAGCCATTGTAGGCAATTTCTAGGCCACACATGTTCCCACCTGTCTTATCTTTCTTTCAAGATTGCCTGGGCTCTGATCAAATGGTCTCTAGCAGTCAACAAAAGCTCTAGCCCATCATAAAATAGCCTTTTATGAGGTCCAGCGCCGAGGGCCTTCTGGCTGTTTCCTCGCTACAAGAAGCCAAGTTACAGGGAACCAGAGCCTTCTCGGTAGTGGCACCCACCCTGTGGAATGCCCTTCCACCAGAGGTCAAAGAGAACAACAATTACCAGACCTTTAGAAAGCATCTCAAGGCAGCCCTGTTTAGGGAAGCTTTTAATGTTTGATGGATTTCTGTATTTTAATATTTTGTTGGAAGCCGCCCAGAGTGGCTGGGGGAACCTGGCCAGATGGGTGGTGTATAAATAATAAATTATTTATTTATTTATTTATTTATTTATTTATTTATTTATTTAAGGTGCTACAGGACTTTTGTTACTAAAAGGTCACATCAGTTTGGAGTACCTGCCTGTAAATAGAAATAAAAAGGTGTTCCTAAATCTTCTGCCAATTTATGTGGTTCTATGGTTACATTTGCATTTCACATGCTCGGCCGCTGGGGCTGGTGTGTGTATGGATTGACTCAAACAATCCTTAATGGTCACTTGTGGAGGAGGATAATGATTTCAGTTCTGTGAACAAGACACTAAGATTCTTTTTAAGTTTATGAATATATATCTATATCCAGTGCTTTTTTTCTGGGGGGGACACAGGGGTATGCATACCCCTAAACATTTTGTGAATCTAAGTTTGGCCTCACTGAGGGGCAGTATTTCAATATGAGTATGAAAATGAGAGGACCCCTAAACATTTTTTTAAGAAAAAAAAGCACTGTCTATATCTATATCTATAATCTATATCTATATCTATACACCCTATAACAATACTTTGATAACAATGCCTTTGTTAGTAAGTTTCATTAAAACAGTAACTCGGCTGCAATTGGTTGTTGTTTTAACAGCTTCAGGGGGGAAATAAAATGCAAGTTGAAACTTTCAAATAATGAGCCAAGCATCTTGCAGGGTGCAAATATGAGACTCCATAGGCACCAGGCAGAGGCAATAAGTTGCACCCAACATTGGGGGGGGGGAGGCGTAATCCCTTGTGTGTGACGTCACGCACACGACATTACGCGTGTTGCGATGTTGCACGACTGTTGCAGCCCTCCCAAGTGTCTGTGCTGTGTCTCCCAGCGCCGCAAGGTCACCCAGGGCCATGCAGCAGTGGGAGACACAGCTGCGACAGGTAGGGTGGCCAAGCCACACCTGTCTGAAACGGCATCTCCCAAGATGGCAGAGGGCAGTGGACAAAGGGAGGATGGAGGAGGCTGGTGGGCTAGGAAGGGCTCTGCCTCCTCTGCTGCCTCAAGATTGGGGGGCTCAGCCCCACCCCAACAAACATTGGGGGGCTGAAAATGCCTCAGCCCTATAGAGCTGGCGCCTATGGCACCCAGCATGCCTTTCTCCTAAGGGAAGGCTGTAGTTGAGTGGTAGAGAGCATTTGGTCCCAGGTTCAATCCTTAGCATCTTCAAGACAGGCTGGGGATGTCCTCTATATGAAAACCTGAGTGTGTGGGTAATCCTAAACCAGATGGTCCAATAATCTGGCTCAAGAGTAAGGCAGTTGCCCATGTTCCTTTGTTTCTTGTGTCTCGGAAGCCTGACAAGTGAAATCCTCTATGCTGCTGCTTGTGAGTATAGCCATGAACCCCTGAGGCTGAGGACAACTGAAATTCTGTGTCCTTGGGGAGCTGGCACAAGGACTTAATTATTCTCTCACTTTGTTCCAAACCCAGAGACATTTCACTGAAGCTGCTTGACGCTTTGCAAGTGTATAAACAGCACTACTGGGGGGTAGGGTGTACATACGAAACCTACAGCTCCAGGGAGCCTGGCCACAACAGTTAGCAAGTTAGCAAGACCCATGAGACCACTACCTTGCAACAGCTAAGCTGGTCTGGGGCTGGGCAATGCCTGGGTTGGGTGACCGCCTGAGAAAAAAACGTGTACATTTTCTTGAGTTCGTGATGGAAGAAAGGTGGAATATGTATAAACTACAATGCCGGTCTTAGGAGTGGGGAACTTACATAGGGCGAGTTACGTTGCTTAGAGCAAGTTTTGTATGCTGCCCTATAGGTATACTGTAAGGTCACTCTACTGAGAAAGCAAATGGTTATAAAATGCTGGCGAAATCTTTAAAAGATGGCAAGTACTTCTTGAGGGTTCTACGATACTTTCAGCAGCCCAGCTGGTTGCATGTGCCAAGAAAAGTAAAATTATACAGCTGGTATACATTATGCAAATATATTGCTTTGTATACATTTTGCATAACTTATCCCTCATCCGCTAGTAATGGGGAAGAACAGAGACATGTGCATGAGGCATCTGGCTCTAGGGATTTTACCTGCCATTTCAAATCATTTTGGGTAGCCCTAAGGGACCCAGGTGGACCCAGGTGGACCCAGGGACCCAGGTGGCGCTGTGGGTTAAACCACTGAGCCTAGGGCTTGCCGATCAGAAGTTCGGCGGTTCGAATCCCTGTGACGGGGTGAGCTCCCGTTGCTTGGTCCCAGCTCCTGCCAACCTAGCAGTTCGAAAGCACGTCAAAATGCAAGTAGATAAATAGGAACTGCTACAGCGGGAAGGTAAACGGCGTTTCCATGTGCTGCTCTGGTTTGCCAGAAGCGGCTTTGTCATGCTGGCCACATGACCTGGAAGCTATACGCCGGCTCCCTCGGCCAATAATGCGAGATGAGCGCACAACCCCAGAATCGGTCACGACTGGACCTAATGGTCAGGGGTCCCCTTTACCCTTTAAGGGCTAAAAACAGGGGTAGGCAACCTAAGGCCCGGGTCCGGCCCAATCGCCTTCTAAATCCGGCTCGCGGACAGTCCGGGAATCAGCATGTTTTTACGTGAGTAGAATGTGTCCTTTTTTATTTAAAATGCATCTCTGGGTTATTTGTGGGGCCTGCCTAGTGTTTTTACATGAGTAGGATGTGTGCTTTTATTTAAAATGCATCTCTGGGTTATTTGTGGGGCATAGGAATTTGTTCATTTCCCCCCCCCCTCCAAAATATAGTCTGGCCCACCACGTGGTCTGAGGGATGGTGGAGCGGCCCACAGCTGAAAAAGGTTGCTGACCCCTGGCTAAAAACTTGCTTTTTTGAAAGGAAGGAAGGAAGATAGGACGATTCTTAAAATGCGGACTTCTGTCCCCATTATCAAATAAATTACTTTTTCTGCAAATATGTAATCATGAAATATAAACAGCACTGACTAGGTTATGTTAGGCTTGCCATACGCATAGCTGCCAAGTTATCCCTTTTTTTAAGGGATTTTCCCTTATGCTGAATAGGCTTCCTCGCGAGAAAAGGGAAAACTTGGCAGCTATGGCCATACGTCAGGAAAATTCCTGACATGTCCTGGTTTCCAGGTGTAAAAATGGCATTGGGGGGGGGGAATTTGGCTGAAATGGCAAAATGTCATGGAAAACCCGGATGTATGTGGTAATGCGATGGAAAAAGCAGTGGAAACGGCTCAAAAAGTTTAAAACCAGTATTTTGGAGGGAGGCTCAACAACTTTGCGGGTGTCAGGGATTTTACTTTTTGAAATATGGCAACCCTAGGTAGGTTTCCACGGCAGCACAATCACATAAGTCCCCACTTGCCAGGACAAATCTATGTCACTACAGCAGTCACCAGAGGGAGCTTATGAACTTACTAGACAAGCAGGCTAGCTGCAGAAGGCGTCACTTCTTGAATCTCTTCAGATTTCTGCTTGGTTCCCACCATTTGTTAACTGAAAAAGAGAAGCATTTGTTTGGGGGGAATATTTGGCTTTGTTCAGCCACTGACAATTCAAATGAACAAACTCTAAGCATAAGAGCCGCCTGCCCACTTCTCAGTCGCCGTCCTGAATGCATTTCAGGGCACATTGGTTGTAATAGCAGGTGGGCCTTTGCCAAGGGAAGGGCCTTGGAAACAACTGTGAATTGCCTTATACAATGAAGGATGCCACAGAGGCTGAAATATAGGACATGGACAGAACAATCCTAGCACTCTGGGTAATGTGCCATGTATAATTTCTGTCCTGTTCAGGGTGGGGGAAGCAAAATATTAGTTTCTAAAAAGATAATTTGTGAGCTCAGACTTCTCTGTCAGCTGCAGCATCTGACGTGGAAACCCTGTTTTGACTCATGGCAAGTGACCTGGAGTGAATCGGTGCTGAGGGAAATTTTCTCTGTATGTACATGGCACTATTATCATTTCTCAAAGGCCAACTAAATAGTACATGCAAATGTATGTACAGTAGAACCTCGGTTTATGAACACCTCGGTTTACGAATTTTTGGTTTACGAATGCCGCGGACCCATCTGGAACGGATTAATTCACTTTCCATTACTTTCAATGGGAAAGTTCGCTTCAGTTTATGAACGCTTCAGTTTATAAACAGACGTCCGGAACCAATTACACCCATGCTTCGGGTTAAGTACGCTTCAGGTTGAGTACTCCGTGGACCCGTCTGGAATGGATTAATCCACTTCCCATTACTTTCAATGGGAAAGTTTGCTTCAGATGATGAATGCTTCAGTTTAAGTACTCCGCAGACTGCCTGGAACAGATTAATCCACTTTCCATTACTTTCAATGGGAAAGTTCGCTTCAGTTTATGAACGCTTCAGTTTATGAACAGACTTCCGGAACCAATTGTGTTCATAAACCAAGGTACCACTTCTTCTGTTTTTGTGTCCTTCAGGTGACCTTCAGCAAAGCATGCTCTCTCAACTTTGGACCTCCCACCTGCATTATGGGGATAATAATACTGACTTTGCTTACTGGGTTGCTGGTAAGGTTTACAGCAGGGGTCAGCAACCTTTTTCAGCCATGGGCCAGTCCACCCTCCTCAGACCATGTGGTGGGCCGGACTATATTTTGAAGGGGAAAAAATGAACGAATTCCTATGCCCCACAAATAACCCAGAGATGCATTTTAAATTAAAAGCACACAATCTACTCATGTAAAACACACTGATGCACGGGCCAGATTTAAAAGGCAATTGGGCCACATCCGGCGCACGGGCCTGAGGTTGCCTACCCCTGCTTTACAGCTAGATCATGTATGCAAAGTGCTTTGAACATTTGGAAGTGCTGTACAGATGTTAAATCATGGGTAGGCAAACTAAGGCCCGAGGGCCGGATCTGGCCCAATCAGCTTCTAAATCCGCCCCGCAGACGTTCTGGAAATCAGTGTGTTTTTACATGAGTAGAATGTGTCCTTTTACAGTCAAACCTAGTTTTGCATTCGCCTCCGCTTCGGTTTCCGACCACCACGGTCCCAGAAGTGTTTACATCTGGGTTCTGCGGCTCTCAGATGTGCAGAAGCGCTCTTAACGGTGCTTCGCGCATGTGCAGAAGTGTGCATTGGGGAGCGACTGATTCAGGGAGTGACCGGCTCCGCAGAACAGATTGCGGTCGCAAACCAAGGTATGACTGTATTTAAAATGCATCTCTGGGTTATTTGTGGGGCATAGAAATTCGTTCATTTCCCCCAAAAAATATAATCCGGCCCCCCACAAGGTCTGAGGGACAGTGGACCAGCCCCCTGATGAAAAAGTTTGCTGACCCCTGTGTTAAATGGTTGTGGTGGTGGTGATAAGGGATAGCTTAGGAAGGGAGTGCTTAATTCTTTCCCCTTCTGGTAGGTATTTTTCATCTCCTAATTTCCCTTTCCAATGACCCCCGGTAACTGTGGTTTGCTACATTTTGAACCTGCTGGGGCAGTTAATTTTGAGCAGAGCAACAGCTGGCGACGGGGAGTGTTGATAGCTTTTCACTCAAAGTTTCCTCCTCCTCAATGATGCCTCTTCTTGAAAATAGCATTCGGGGCCGCATAATATGCACTGTACCCACTAGTGGTTTTTGACATGCAAAAGTGGTACTGACATCTTAGTCGTACCTTGGCTCTCGAACGCCTTGTGACTTGAACATTTTGACTCCCGAATGCTGCAAACCCGGAAGTGAGTGTTCCAGTTTGCAAATGTTTTTTGGAAGCTGAATTTCTGACGCGGCTTCTGATTGAGTACAGAAAGCTCCTGCAGCCAATTGGAAGCCGCGCCTTGGTTTTCTAACGTTTTCAGAAGTCAAATGGACTTCTGGAATGGATTCCGTTCAAGAACCAAGGTATGACTGTACTGACATATTTTAATAATCACAATGTTGGCAAAACTTGACAAAAGGTTGCAAGTACTAGTTGGGAGTTTGTGTCTCTTCCCCCCCCCCAAAAGTATTTTTCTTTTCTCTTTGAAGCATAATACCAGATATGCATGAGAGTTTTGTTAACACAAAGCCATCTTTCCCCCCCTGACGGCTGATATGTGATGCTATGCTGTCTCACTTGCGAGGTACATCACTGAATTGGACGCCTGCAGAGCTGCCTCTGTTCAGATGAGTTCTTCCACTGTGCAAAAATGCATGTCAAATGGGAACTCTGAGAGGTCAAGAAATAATAATAATAATTCTAAAAGCGCAGACCAAATAGCTTGCAGTGCTAGCGTCTCAAGCATGCTTGTCTGGGCAAAGCTGGGGACAAACCTGAGACTTCCAGAGCACTTTGTGTCAAACATTGATATGCAAGAGGAAGAAAATGGCAATCGAGGGTTATTTTTGTTGTGCTTGCTGTTCCATAAGCAAAATATATGCGTAACATGTTAGTGGGAAATGCTAGATCATGTTCAGATAGCAATGTGAAGAGGAACATTTTTAGCGGCTTCTCCACAACCATGAGCTCTTTTCCCCTGACACAATTCTGGAGCATCCTTCTTAGGACTTTAAACAGAGGACTTTTTGAAATGGGCTAACTTGTGGCCAGGGTTGGAGAGTAAGGGATTGTGGGCTTCATGGCCAGAAGCAGGAATCAGCACAATGGGGCCCGTGCCAAGACTCACGCCCTAGCAGGCGGGTCACTGCCAATTCCTGATGCCCTGTGGCTCTGCCACTTCTTTTTGCTGTTGCAGTAGGCTCACTTGGCACCTCTAAGCAAGTAAACAATGATAGCAGGGCTGGTGCAGCCATTCGATAGTGTGAGGACACTGCCTCAGGCAGCAGAAGCCCTCGAGCCGACGTCCCTCCTGGTGCCCTGCGTGCCCCACCTCCTCCACCACTGGCATCAGCGCTGATTTGGGGTAAGATCTTATGAAAAGTGAGAGATCTCACCCGAAATTGGCACTGGCTTCTCCAGCAGCCATGCAGGTGTTGGGCCAGGCAGCACAGGGCAGTGTGGCACTTCCGCTGTTTCGCCTCAAGCGGCAAAAGGGGATGAGCCGCCCCTGAGTGAAACGAGGGAGAAGAGAAACGTCCTTGCCTCATCTCTTGTCTCTCTTTCTCTATCTGGACTGAGCTCCAAAGGAAGGGGCAAGCAAATGGTCAGTGGCGGCAGCAGCAGTGAGGGTGAGGTTTGCCTCCTGGAAAAGGGTCGGCTAGGGCAGCTGGCACCTGAAAGTGCTGTAGTTCAGGGGCAGAGCATCTGCTTGGCATGCAGAAGGTCTCAGGATCAATCCCCGGCAACTCCAGATAAGGCTGGGAACGCCCTTCACTGAAGCCCTAGAGAGGCACCTCCGGTCATGGTGGATGATAGTGAGAAAGATAGAAGGCAGTTTTCTCCAACCTGGAACCAGCACTGACTGAGTAGATGCCCTCCATCTGCTTAGGGTTGAGTTTGACAGGATACTCCATATACTTACCCAGAATGTGAAGAATGGATTGGACTAGCTAGAAACTTCTGAACAATGTGAAAACTTTAAACAGGCCATCTTTCATTACTAGGAATGCTGTTTGAGGCAGGTGAAGAAGGGGATGCAGTCCACCCCTGACCCACATATGATAATTCCTCAGAAGCACATGTTTATTATGCGGGATACGAATGCTCCTAAAATACACCACTCTTTCCTGTTTAATCTTCAGTATATCCAGTGACAGGTCTTTAAGTGATGCTGTCAGTCTTGGCTGACAGCTCAAGTCTATTCTTCCATCCCAGCAGAACTCTTTCTTCATCCCCATCCATTGTATGCTGTGTCTCAATAAGTGATATTCAAGAGTGTGGTCTGAAAGCTAAAAGATTTAGTTGATCATGCAGAAAACGCCACAGTCAAATCAGAGCGGGGTGAATGCGCTTCAAGTGGAGCTACCTTTGAAGGTGACTCGGAAACTACGACTAATCCAGAATGCGGCAGCTAAGCTGGTGACTGGGAGTGGCTGCCGGGACCATATAACGCCGGTCCTTAAGGATCCACACTGGCTCCCAGTACATTTCCAAGCACAATTCAAAGTGTTGATGCTGACCTTTAAAGCCCTAAATGGCCTTGGCCCAGGATACCTGAAGGAGCGTCTCCACCCCCATAATTCAGCCCGGACACTGAGGCCCAGCTCCAAGGGTGTTCTGGCAGTTCCTTCACTGTGAGAAATGAAATTACAGAGAACCAGGCGAGGGGCCTTCTCAGTAGTGGCACCCGCCCTGTGGAACGTCCTCCCATCAGATGTCAAGGAGATAAATAACACTACAACTTTTAGAAGACATTGGAAGGCATACCTGTCTTGGGAAGTTTTTAATGTTTGATGTTTTATGCTTTTATATTTGGTTGGAAGCCACCCAGAGGAGAAGGAGGAGGATGTTGCACAAAGGAGATTGTGCATCTTATTTTCAGTACATTTTACAGTGGGACACAAATCGTTGCAAGAGGAAGGGAAGGAAATAGTCTTGGCACATAGCAACACCATTATTTCCCGTGGAAGAGGAAATAAAAATTTCTTCCATATACAGCTGAAGTCCTTCACATTCTTGAGCTTTTCATGGTCAGAGCAGAAGCCTTCGATGACAGCAAGGATGTTAACTTGTCTGGAATCTTTCCCTTTTGCACCTTCCCCTTCCATCCCATAAAATGCAGCCAAGAACAGCGTCTTCTCAAGTAACACAAGAACTCAGCTCAAGGTCTCAAATGGAATTCTCACTATATCGGGTGAACCTCTTGCCTAGGGCTTTGGGTCAAGTCCTGCAAGCTGTAATAACAAAGCCCTGTTAAGAATGGTTACCCTGACCAATGTCTGTTGTTGTCACCATAAATTCTGAAAGTGCCTAAAAATACTGGAAGGACAAAGTGTGGCTTTACTAGTTGACCGTTGTTCTTCCTGCACGGCTATGGACGGAGCAAAACTTACAAGGAATCACGATGCAACAATTGTGCATGGGTTCTGCTGCAGGTGTGTTCCATGCAGGATGACGACCGCAGAATTGTACAGGATTGGAAGGAGCCACCAGGGTCATCTAGTCTAACTTCCCACGGTGCAGGAATATTTTGCCCAACATGGGGCTCAAACCCACGACCCTGAGATTAAAGAGTCTCATGCTCTACCAGCTGAGCTATGACGTCTGGTTCAGATTATATTGTGCTGGCAGGGGCTCAAGCTGCATGCCACACGGTCTGTATCTTTAGCCTACCTTGGTAGCCTTCTGCCAAGCCTCAAAGCGTTCTTGAGTGACAGAATGGAGTCATGTGTGTAACACCAGTACCTGTAATTGGCTGGTAGTATGCAGCCTCTGGATTGGCCAGGTCTTGTTGAAATACTGGGAGCCCGGCCGGATCAACGGGGCAAAACTTCTGTCCTTTGAAGTAAGCTCCTGGGATCCTCAGCTGGGGATCCTACCCTCCAGGTCTAGACTGGGTGTAAGTACACAGGAATATGCCTTATAATGAGCTGGGCTATTGGTCCATGTAGTTCAGTGTTGTCTACACTGTGTGGCAGTGGATGTCCAGGTTTCAGATGATAATTCTTCCCATCCCTACCTGGAGAAGTCAAGAATGGAATCTGGGACCTTCTGCATGCATGCAAAGCAGATGCTGTGGTCATAGGTATGGCTGCCCATAGTTCCAGCTTGGCCTTGATGTGCAATGCACATTTTTGAATTTTTTATATATACATACAGATTTTCATACAAATTAAAAAATAAATAAATCACGGACTAATGTTGAACCAGGACAGAACACGATTAGGAATGAACACAACACAGATCAAAAACCGACTGATCCGCCCATCCGTACCCCAAGAGTGCCTCCTCCTGGCCTCTGTAGACTCTGCAATAGCAATAAACATGTGAGGCAGGCTTTGGGGAGCTGGCACTGCTCCTACCAATCATGGCAGTATCACTTAAAGGAACATAGCACCACAGTCCCACATTGGCTTAAGGAATCCAGTTCCAATTTCTTTTGGGTGGGCAAAGAAATATCCGTGTATGTGAAGTTTAGCCTTGAAGGGCTGCTCTTGGATATACCGTATGCAGGATAAAATTGCAAAGGAGTAATGCGCTATGTCAACTTTTATTGTGTAAACTTTTGTTTAAACCTTACAATAGCAAGAGTAAAAATATTGTCATCACAGCTGGTTCAGATATAAGAGTCAAACAATGGTTTGGCTGTCTGGCCTGAGTTTCACACTTCCCCCTCTCTTCTTCTCACAGGAAGGTCTGGTTCTCTCCCTGACCTCTTAGTTCACAGCAAAACCATTGTTTGCTGTCACATCCAAACTGGGGAAACTGTGGTTTGCAACTACAACTTGAATGCAATTTCCAGTTCTGACATGTGGACAAACTATGGGTTGCCTTATTTGGGTATAATGTTATATCTGTTCTCACCCCCATTTCCCCATTCTTAAGCGAAGGAATCTGTGTGATGGCTAAACATGCCTAGTTTAATTTCACTTAACACTTTAATTCTCTTTGTTTACTTACTTGTTATATTTATACTCCACCTTTCTTCAGTGGTACTCAGGACCGTATGCATTAGGAATTGAAAACAATATAGAAATTGGATTGTATCCAATGCTCCACATATGAAATTTCATATGCACAACAGGACTTTCCTTTCCCTTCCTCTTGCTGTGTGCCTTTAAAATCTGCTCCAGGGGGGTATTCCAACTTTCTAGAGGAGATTTTGAGGGTGCAGAGGCGGCTTCACTGGAGAGAGGAGAGGAGAGGGAAGTTCCATTGCAAAAGTGAAAGTCTGCTTCACAAGAACAGCAGTATTGCCAATCTCAGAAGTCTTTAAAAAAACAGTTCTGCCATCAAAACAACAAAATCCATATTTCACATAATTTTTCAATAATAAATAAATGCATCATATGCAAAACAATAAAAAGAAAGGAAAAAAAGAGCGGGGGGGGGGGGAGAAGGCAGGGTGGAAAATGTGGTGGGTGTGTTTCTGAATCTTTAGTTTCTTGGACCATCATACAATATAATTTATTTGGAAAACACAAGCAACAAGTGGCCTACCCGTTTCCAGTTCATGTTCTTCCTTCATGCTCCAACAAATGAGCATTTTCAGTAACATTTCAAAAACATGTAGCTCTGTTGTTACACAGTAACAGAGCTGTAATTTGCAAGATTTATAGTAATTTATAAGAAATCAAAATGTGATATGTGACAGAGTCTGTTGGGCTAAATATGTGTGTGTGGTCTACAAAATTCACCATATGTCAAGTCAGGATTGGTTTGCTCATCAGACATGCAGCTGGCCAGGGGCAGGTCATGCTTTCAAAAATGACGCAGATGACTAATGGCTGCTTGACAGCATCACCAGCCGCTAACTTAAGATGGGGATGTGCACGATACAGCGTTTTGAGCTCATCGCTCTGGCTCATCCTGACCAGCCACTTAGAGGCTTAAAATAGAAATCACCTCAGCTGGGGAAAGTACCACACACTATAAAGTTTCCAAAAATAAATGTGATTGTTGCAGAACTGATTTCTGGAAGTGGTAATGCACTTTGAGCCCCTTTCTGGCTAATGCATCTGCACTTCAAAAAATGGAATGATGGAGCACAAAAGTAGCCAGGGGCTGCCCTAATGATACGCCCGGCACCAACCCAATAACCCCACGTTTGATTACAGCTGTTAACACTATGCACTTACCCCACTGAAATGGAAACGTAGCCTAAACCGGAGCAAAACCAGTTTAAATATTTTGTTTACAGATTAGCACTGGATCCCTTTACTCTTCTTGATAGAGTCTTCAGGTTTTTTAATTGGTTAAGAATCATTAATAAGACAGCAGCATCAATGTGCACGGAACTTGTATAGTGGAGAAGAAAACTAAGGGGATGAACTGAAGGGAGGGATGGAGATGCAGGTGTAAGACATTGTGGTAGTATTTACACAGCATGGTGGGAGACCCTTCTCAGAACAATCCATACGCCAGGGACGGGCAAGGACAAAAGTGGGCAGAGGAATGGATGGATGTGACTCTTTACTTTGTACAGTAGGCTAAATTCCACCCGTACTGAAATTTAAATATTTCCATACATATCCTAATTGCCACCTTAAATTCTAGCAAGTGAGATGTGTTGTTATAAGAACATAAGAGGAGCCTGTTGGATCAGACCAATGGCCCATCTTGTCCAGCATACTGTTTTCACAGTGGCCAGGCAGATGCCCACAAGCAGGAGCCAAACACAAGAGCATTTCCCCCTCCTGTGGTTTCCAGCAAATGGTATTCAGAAACATATGGCCATGGGGGCAGAGCATTGCCCAGTTGGCTAGTAGCCATTGATAGGCTTATTCTCCATGGTGGTGGCCATTGGTGGCCATCATCGTCTCCTGTGGGAGTGAGTTCCATAGTTTATCAACATGGGGTTGTTGTTTTTTTTGAAGCAAAGCGAACCACAATTCCTCATTTGGACGCAATGCTAAGCCCAGGGATCATGGTTTGTTTCTCCCGCATACTATCAGGGAGGACATTCACAGTAAACCACCAACTGTGTTTTCACCATGTGAATCAGTACAGATCACAGAATAGAACTATAGAGCTGGAAGGTACCACGGGGGTCATCTAGTCCAACCCGCTGCAATGCGGGAATCTTTTGCCCAACATGGGGATCAAACCCACCACCCTGAGATTAAGAGTCCTCACACTCTACTGGCTGAGCTATCCATGTTTTGTTTCAGTTGGGGTAGTGAGGGCTCAATGGTTAAGTCAGATCCTTCATGGAAGAGGTAGGATTTGAGGGGGAATTTTAAACAAGAGAGATGTATCTCTGTAGATGTTCTGGGATGTAGTTCTAGGTCAGTGATGGCGAACCTATGACACGCGTGTCAGACGTGACATGCAGAGCCCTCACTGCTGGCACGCTCCCCATTGGCCCATTCACGCTGTCCCCCCCCATTTGTTCTCCCACTCCTCCTCATGCTACAGCTTGTCTCTACTTTTAAAACCCAGATCCCTTTTTGTTGTTGTTGTTGCTGGTAGTCAGAGATTGGTTTTTTAACCCTTTCTGTGCTGTTTTTTCTGGCGCTTTGGCAGACGATGATTGGGTGTAACAGCATTCATTTTTTAACCCGTTCTGTGCTGGGTTTTTTGGCGCTTTGGCAGACTATGTCGGTGCTGCGTGTTAGTTCCAGTGAATGTATTATTCGTCATTTATTTCTGTTCTCTTCCCCCCCCCCAAAAAGCGCAGCAGCTTTGGGGCATCCCCCCCCCAAAAAACAAAGCAACTTTTGCACACACACCCCCCCCAAAAAAACCTCCAAAACCAAAATTATGGTTTTCTTCTCGAAGTGACACACCACCCAAGTTATGCTCGGTATTTTTGCGAATTTTGACACACCAAGCTCAAAAGGTTGCCTATCACTGTTGTAGGTACAGAGAAAGAGACAAGGCTGAGGTACTTGGGCAACTGAGGATGGCAGAGTTGGTGACCTGAGGCCATAGATATAACAGAAAATAAGTGACAATTAAAAAAAAAACTGAGGCAAAGCCAGAGGCAAAGCTTTCGGGTCAATGACAAAGACTCTTTGCTGGTGTGGAAGGGGATGGGAAACCTTGTGGGTGTTTGAGGAGACATGGTATGTGTCCTGAGTAATAAGACAGATAATGTTCATCTAAGACAGAAAGCTGTTTCATAAGGCCTCTATCACCTGCCAATGCCGATCCACACAAAATATCAGACCCCCACATAGATCAATGCAACCAAGACTAAAAGTATGCTGGAATCAGAAAGCTGGAGGCATCTTCTGTGTATTTCAAATGGGAAAATGCTTGTGTGCCCTTGCCAACTGTTGTGGAGAACACATATTTTGTACTGGTGTATTTTTACTTGAGTACAAAATGTGAGAAGACACCCTCCAATTATCTATTCAGCACACTGCATGGGTCATTTGGTGACTGTGTTGCTTTCCTTTTACCCAAGCAACAACCTCTGCCTGTTTTTCTAAAGCTATGGGTATAGATTCGGAAATTTGGTCAGATCAGAGCCACAGAGATACAGCGGTGCTCTATACCAAATTATCACAATTTGGATGGCAAGGTGAATGGGTTCATTTCTTAACCCTGAGAAACAAAAAACATAAGATGTAACCTAACTGTCAGAATGGGTTACTGTTTTATACTAAATATTTTGTTGTTGAAATTTATATAGAATATGTTGTATATGCAGTATATACATGTTTTAAATGGATTAAAAATGTAAATATATAAACAAAAGGGGGTCAGGGAGGTGTGAAAAAAATTAATGGACAATTTATGAACTGAAAGGAGTAATTTTGCAGTAAGTGGTGAAAAGATGAATAGTCAAGCAACACACCTTTTTTGTGTAGGTCAGGATTCAATTTTGGATTGCTGTGTTTTGCTATATGACAAGTTGTTGCAGGGCTGGAAACAGTTTATTTCCGGCATACGTTCTGCTAAAGTTTAGTTTAACTATTACACGATTTGTCTGCCATTTGTTGATTGAGTCAATCTGTTCTTTCCCAAAGTACACTTGAGTTCGCATACAATACCTCCCTGCTTTTGTGCACTTTTCAAGGCAGATGCACTTTTTAACAAGAGTGCAGGCTGAGGAGAAAAGATGTGGCCTGAGGAGACTTCTGGGGATCAAATAGAATGGTTTGGGAGGCTGTGTTTGATCTCTGGGCTGAGGTGCCTCCAAAAGGGGTAGGGGCGCCCTGCCAATCCTTGGAGCGTCCTGGCTCTTTTGGTCCCCCTCCTTGTTTTGTTGCCTATTCACCTGCCCTCTCTCAGCAAGAGAGCAGTAGGAGGAGCAATAATCTCCACAAACCTTGCCTTCTTCCTCTAGGAGTTGGTGCTGATGGAGCCTGGCTGATGGAGTCAAATACAGTAGTACCTTGGTCCTCATACTTAATCCGTTCTGGAAGTCCGTTCCAAAACCAAAGCATTCCAAAACCAAGGCACGCTTTCCCATGGAAAGTAATGCAAAACAGATTAATCCATTCCAGACTTTTGAAAACAACGCCTAAAACAGCAATTTAACATGGATTTTACTATCTAACGAGACCATTGATCCATGAAATGAAAGCAGTAATCAATGTACTGTACTATAAAATAAATAAGACAGTATTGTAGATGATAAAAATGAAAAGTAATTTTTTTTTCTTAGCTGCATTGATGATAGTTACTGTTTGGATGGGGGGGGCGGGGTTATCCATCTCCCCAGTCACACAGTCAATAAGTCAAGCAATCAGTAGCTGAACTGAGTTTCACACAGTCACAAAAACAAATTAACCGGAAAAGCCTCAAAAACAAAAATACAAATGAATAGCAAAAACAAAAGCACCAAACTTAATCCATTCCAGAAGCCCGTTTGACTTCCGAAATGTTCGAAAACCAAGGCGCAGCTTCTGGTTGATGCAGGTGCCCCGGAAACAATAGCCGACAGCCACATCGGACATTCAGCTTCAGAAAATGGTTTGAAAACCAGAACACTTATTTCTGGGTTTTCGGCATTTGAGAACCAAGGCGTTTGAGAACCAAGGTACCACTCTAAATGGGAGGTGGACACAGTTGAGGAGGAGGTGGCAGGTGCCCATCTAGCACATGAAGTTTGGTATTTGTGCACAAGTATTTAAAAATAACTCTTTGGGTCTCAGCACATAACCTTGTTTGGACAGGCGGGCTCTGTTGTCTCTCATACTAGTGGCAATGACAAAGTGACTTTGGAGAGGAATGTGGCCACAAACAGATACTCTATTCCATTTGCCATCTAAAGTTTGTGGTTGTCAAGATATTTCTCCAAGATGACTCACCAATGGAATTCTTCTCTTGACTGAGAATCCACCTATTGGATTACACTCCACAAGTCACCACTTTCTGCACAGGGCCTCAGTATCTGCTTTGCCCACCAGCCCATCCAACCACCCATTTTGCAAATACTTAGTGTAGCATTCAGGACAGTGTCTCCCTGACACTGGGCTGTCACATTGAGCTTGCACACCAGGCATTGGCAACGTTTTCTGGCCGTGAGCCAGAGGATTCAAACGGACTATCGTCCGTGGGCCGGACATGGGCCTGACATGCACAGAAGCCATTTCTGGCATACCGGACATGGGCAGCGTGGCACCAGAAATGGCTTCTGTGGCTGCGCAGAAGCCATTTCCAGCACCATACTGCCCATGTCCGGGACGCCGGAAATGGCTTCTGCGCATGTCCGCAGCGCCAGAAATCGCTTCTGCGGCTGCGCAGACGTGATTTCCAGTGTCGGCGCAGGCGCCATTTTCAGCGCTGCTCAGCAAGTCCCCAAGCCGTGCTGTGCCGGTTTAGCGCAGCGCATGGGGGACTCACCGAGCAGGCGGCTCAGTTCATGGGCGGTCCGTGGGCCGGATAAACAGTCTTCGTGGGCCGCATCCGGCCCATGGGTCAGACCTTGCCAACCTATGTTGCACACTCTTCCCACTGGCAGCATTCGGATGATTGTATTTCAAACTTGATAAGCCAAAATGCAAATGAGCTTGATGCAACCGCATGCAATGGTTTTGCTCCTCCCCTTCATTTGGGCAGGTAAACAAGCCAGGAAGCAGCAATGAACAATGGCTGCCCGTTAAACACACATACGAATGAGCCTCCCACACCCACATTACAGTTAATGGCTTCCATACAAGGCAGGATATAAAGTCATGGTTTCAAGTTGGCTTAATATCCTGGCTTGTGTGGAAGCCATTAACCACAGTTTCCTGGTTTGGATGTAGCAGGAAGCTATGATCAATTGCAGCTTCCTGGCTTGTTTTCTCGCTTGCAGAAAGGGCACATGCAGGCGCAGGAGGCTCATTCGTATCTCAGTTTATTAAGCAATGTTATGATCAAGCCAGATGCAACCACTGTTTCTCTCTGTGTGTGTTTAATGAGAACTTGGACACACATGTCTTCACAAATATACTGTGCTTGCATCTTTCAAGACAGAGCTGAGAAACCTGTGGCTCTCCAGATGTTGGATTATAACTCCTATCAACCCCCTGACTTTTCGCAATGCTAGCTGGGGCTAAGGGAAGTTGTCATGTGAGGGTTTCTCCAGGGCCACATATTCCCTAGCCCCATGTTAAGTGGTGAAAGTATTGCAAGGATCGGTCAGTTGGGCATACTCTGGTCATTTCCTGTGTCACATTGTATGGGAAGATTGAGTGGTATTTAACTAAGTTCCTGCAGCAGCGCAAGGGCTAGCGATACTACAGAGCGATTCCCCCCCCCCTGCATATACTTGTCATGGGCCAAGAGTCAGCTTTACCTGCTGAACAGCAGCCTGAAGGGGGAGAAGGCAGAGGGACCACCTGCAGCTGATCAACTTTCAAGGACACTGAGAAGAAGGCACTGGTGAGAACCAGCTGGCTTCAACTTTAAATAGAGCTCTCAGCAGCAGTCAGATGCTGGAAACAATGCCTGTGGTTCCCAGTCTTACCTTGCTGCTTTCTGTTTCCCATCTGGATCCTTGGCTTCATGACCCCTCTGGATTCCCTGACCCCTCCGGGTTGTCTGACTTTGTGGATTGCTGTGTTGGCCCAACCTGAATCTGTGCTGAATCTGTCTCCAGGCAAACATATCTCAGAGACTCTTACGTTCTGTTTGGGGACTATGACAATACTCTGTGCTGTCCCAAAATCTGCCCTGGAGATTTAGGGGCTTGTGGGGGGGGGAGGAGAGTGGGGAGAATACTGTTTCAATGAAACATTCACATTAGGGCTGTGTTGAATGCAGCTCAATCATGAAGTTTTTAATGTTTGATGTTTTACTATGTTTTCATGTATGCTGTAAGCTGCCCAGAGTAGCTGGGGAAACCGAGCCAGATGGGTGGGGTATGAATAAAATTATCATTATCATCATCATTATTATGTGGATGGCCACTATGAGAACAGAATTTTGGACTAGATCAGAATTTGGCATGTTCCAGCAGACCTCTTGTTAGCTTCTCATGCCCAACTCGTATGATGTTTCTGGGTAGGTGGATGCAAGGCCGGCCCACCCATGAGACGGGGCGAAGCAGCCTGCTCAGAAGGTGGAAGACCCGCCCCACCCCACCCGTGGGCACCCCACTGCCTCTGCTGTCAGTGGAGAAGCAGCGCCAGCACTGGTGCCTAATTCTGGTGAGATCTCACTGGGACCTGCTGCTGCTGCACAACCTAAATTAAGAGACGCTGTGGCAAGGGAGGCATGGTGGGGCGGGGCTGGGTGAGGCAGCATTTCCTATTTTTCCTGCGAAACAGGATGCACTTCCCTTGAATGGGTGCTTGAGGTGGTGGTAGAAATATTCTGGTAGAGAGGTGTGCACACCAGAATATATAGCTTAGTTTGACTGGTTAATCGGAAATGACTTTGATGTGCAGGATGAATGCCAGCTCCTGTACCAGCGGCTTGGTTCTAACTGGTAACTGGTTAGCTAACATTAGTTCTAACACCATTTCCAAGAACCATTTGCATTACCAGAGAAAACCAAAATTGTGGAAAGTGGAATAAAGAAGCATCTCCTTAGATTGGGAAGTAGCAACCTGAAGGACATGCCTGACTTAAATAAAAAATGTATATAACAGTCAAAGCACAGATCCTTTCTTATCCACCTAAAATTATATAAGGTGATCAGTTGGGGTGTGTGTATATATATATATATTTTTAGTGTTGGACTGGAAGGTAGTTTGCGGAAAAGAACTGGTGGTTGGAAAATGTATTTCAAACTACTTAAAACTTAAAGCTAAACATTCTGCCTTTTGAGTGTGGCTTTTGTTGAATGGGTTGTGCGCATGACACAGTAAGTGGTGGGGTGTTATGGTAATTAGTAATGACCCTTGAATACTCTGGTTTACCACAGTGCGGAATACCAAGTGCAGTAGCTTTTCCAGGAAGGTTTAGCTCCATCTTCAGGATTAACTGTCTCCTGTTTCAGCAACTTTTCAATTATTTCAGTCCAATTCTTGGAGTTTCCATTCTGGAAAACAGCATGACCTTTTGACATTTGCCTTTTTTTTTCCTTGCGGGGGTTGGGGGGCGATGTTCCATTCTCTGTTGTTGTTTAGTCATTTAGTCGTGTCCGACTCTTTGTGACCCCATGGACCATAGCACGCCAGGCACTCCTGTCTTGCACTGCCTCCCGCAGTTTGGTCAAACTCATGTTCGTAGCTTCGAGAACACTGTCCAACCATCTTGTCCTCTGACGTCCCCTTCTCCTAGTGCCCTCAATCTTTCCCAACATCAGGGTCTTTTCCAAGGATTCTTCTCTTCTCATGAGGTGGCCAAAGTATTGGAGCCTCAGCTTCACGATCTGTCCTTCCAGGGAGCACTCAGGGCTGATTTCCTTAAGAATGGATAGGTTTGATCTTCTTGCAGTCCATGGGACTCTCAAGAGTCTCCTCCAGCACCACAATTCAAAAGCATCAATTCTTCGGCGATCAGCCTTCTTTATGGTCCAGCTCTCACTTCCATACATCACTACTGGGAAAACCATAGCTTTAACTATACGGACCTTTGTCGGCAAGGTGATGTCTCTGCTTTTTAAGATGCTGTCTAGGTTTGTCATTGCTTTTCTCTACCTTCCTAGTAATGAACTGTGAGGTTATGCAAGGGAGGTGAGTGGGTGGGGAGGGGGGATTTTTGAACCACTTGTTCTGCGACATATATGGGTGGTGGTGTTTCCCCCCCCCCTAAAGTCTGCAGAGCCATTATAGAAAGATCTTAAGACTGCTGCATTGCAGGAAAACCTTCAAGATTTGATTTCTTAATCCTGCTCAGGAAGGGGTGAGAACTAATGGCAGCTAGACTGGAGATAGCTAAACCCTGGGAAGGCTGGCTCCATAGAATCTGGAATGTCCATGGCAGAAAAACTGGCTTTTTTACTTTTAAATGGGAAAGCAAAACCAAAGGATTTATTTTTATTTTATTTTGCAGTCTGGTACTCTTTTTATGAGCTATATTAATGTAAGTGAGCAAAAACTGGACATGCCACATGCATTCCCTCAGTTAAGGGACAAAAAATGACATTCTTCTAAAATGATAAAGAAATAACTTCTATCTTGTTACTGTAGGAAGTGATGTATGCAAAATATAAGTGTATCTGAAAAGTTACCATATAATTTGCATCATAAGAAGATAACATCCCACTACCAAATACCACCCCATCTATATGCAGTTGGTTCACCTAGTTTAAGTGGTTTCTTGTCACTTCCCTTATCTCCCAACAGTCTGGTTTTTGGGGCGAAGTAGGTGCAACAGTATTTGATTGAATCTTACCTGCAAAATAGTGAGAGTCTGCAATTGCCCCTAGTGGGTACCTGATGCACAAAGAAAAAACCTAGGCAAGTGGATGGTCATGCTACAGATCTTCAGCCAGGGGGCAGCTCCAGAGAACAGTAAGGTGAGAAGGAGAACAGCAGTCTACAGAGGAGCTTGTTGGAAGCCAAACAAAAGTCCAACATGGTCTTTTCAATTCCCCTTGGTCTTAACTTAGCTTTCTATTAATCATCCCGTTGTGCTTATAATTAAGGTCACCCACGTAGGGATATATATATATATTTAACATACTTTTAATACATAGCCTATAAGTGAATTGATCACTCTAAGCCAGGCATCCCCAAACTGCGGCCCTCCAGATGTTTAGGCCTACAACTCCCATGATCCCTAGCTAACAGGACCAGGGGTCTGGGATGATGGGAATTGTAGTCCAAAACATCTGGAGGGCCGAAGTTTGGGGATGCCTGCTCTAAGCTCTACCAAGTAATTAGAATAACAGGCTAAATCCATTTTCATAAGGTGTGATCTTGTGTAAACTGGAGAGGGGGGAAGTGTTCTGGGGGACACTTTTATGAAGGATGATGGCACTATCCTTTAGATAGTGGGCAGATTAAAAGATGACCTTAAAAAAGCCACGTAGGTTAGTTTTATTATGTGATTCAGCTGAGAAGATGATTGAGGAAAACCGTTGTTTGCATGCTGCATTCCATCTCCCCTTAGCTGCTTATGCCCCCCACCAAACTGCCTTTAGTTGGGGGGGGGCACCTCCAGAATCCTACATCTGTCCCAGTGCCACACTTTCAAAAATCATGGCTCAGAATCAGGAACAAAAATCTGTATCCCCTTTTCTCTCCCATAAAGGCAGTGGAGATTGGGGATATATATTATATTATATTAAAATCAAGGGCTTACGTCATTAGACTGCAGCCGTAAATATAACGAAATGTCAATTGTAAACTTGGGCATTCTGTTCTGAAAGGAAAGAAAACTGGATTCAGCTTCCCCAAAATGACTTGAAATACCATATATTTTGTGTAGAGGCAGATGACATTGTATTAAGTACTGTACATGACAGCAAGCTTGGAAACATCTCAGCCATGACTCTTGCAATGTAGCTGTTCCTGTTGAATTAGCTCTTGTTTCCTCCCATTTGGCACAATAATACAGAAAGCCAAATACAGTACTGTAAATCTGTGAACACTTAAGGGATTTACCACCATTTGTTTTATTTGTAGCCCCACAATTATGTTAATGAATCACCTGTGTTGCACTGAACTACTCTTGTGCTCGATAAAGCTTTGAGAGTAGGGCTGTGAGTCATCAGCTTGAAACTGCACATTACTGAATGTGTGTTCAGCAGCAAGCAGTGGTAATCATTAATGCTCAGGAAAATGGCAATTTCTCACCCATATTCCTGAACAGGAGTAAGCTTCCAGAAGCAAAATTGATAGTTAATTTTTACATCACACATGTAAAAGGGGGAGAAAAGGAAAGGTAAATCTATCAGCTACTCTCTTTCTGTTTTCCATGCCCAATGATGGAGAGTGCCAGTTTCAGGACGGGATGAAGACTGAAAGAGAAGCATGTTGCTTTGGATTTTGGAATGATGGCAAAAGCAACAGCATTTCCAACAGCACCCGATAGTCATATTTGACTGGACTTAACCATCCAGGGGTCCTTTACCTTTTTTTACCCTTATGTACCCTGAGCTAGTTTAGGGGGGGGAAGCTTTGTACGATAGGGGTTCACATTCCCCAAATCTTCGTTTGCTTTGGAACTGTTGAAGTGAGCCCCCTTTAAAATCAAAATTTTCATAAATATCTGCCAAATTACATTTCACTTTCCGGTGTATAGGAAGCAACCTTTTCTTAGGAACTTTGCCAATTGGCCCTTGTCTGTATCATGCCTGTGTCTTATCTGCCAGCTGATTGCGTGCCAAGGTACCAAGATATCCCCCCAATAACTCACACACCACACAATATTTAAGTTTGAGGTTTTTGGCATTAATTTTGGCCACAACTTTATTTAAATACAACTGAATGTGAGTGGTTGCTTAGGCATTGGTTCTTGTCATCTGTCCTCCGCCTGGGACAGATCTGTCTCCCACTAGCCTAGTAGGGGAGCCAGTAGGTAAGCACCCTCTGGGAGAGATCGGGGCAGGGGCCACGCCCTTGACCTCATCCCTCAGATGCTCCCCGAGGCTCATGCGTGGCCCTGGCCCCTAACTGGGATAAACGGACAAACATGTAGAGCCCCAGGATTCCTTTAACGGAATACCGCTAAAGGCAGCAGCAACCATGAGGGGCAGGCCCAACCAAAATCCGTACCCCTCTACCATCCAATTTGAACCAATGCCTAACCGCCAACCTTACAAGTTGTGACTTACTGCAGCGTAGTGGGCAAAAACCACCTGGCACCAGCCAATCAGCCAAGTGGCAAAATTCCTACCAGGCCCCTGATCCAAAACAGGTGACCCCATGACAGGCGGAGCAAGGTCAAGCAAAACACCTAAAATTAGAGGAGGGCAGGCAGGAGATTCGTTGCAAGCAGCAAAAGTGGGGGAAAAGGCTGCTCGCTGAGCATATTTAAGTGCAGAAGCTGTCAATCAAACAATTGCTACATGCTAAAATCCCCAGCAACAGCTCAACTCACCAATCACACATGTGGCCATCCAAACTGACCCGCCTCTCCAACCCTGGGATATCTTGTTAACCCTTCCACAACCCATGCTCTACCTTAAGGGTAGAACCTGCTTTCTCTCCCATTAGCTTGGGCAGTGGATAATTCCTACTCTCCCTTCCTAGCTGAGCTTCTGTTTCAGAAGTTTCCCTCTGTTTTTCTCATATTGCACTGTGTCAGTCTTTTTGTTAAATGACCTTGCAAGAAATCTCTCTCTCTCTCTCTCTCTCTCTCTCTGTGTGTGTGTGTGTGTGTGTGTGTGTGTGTGTGTGTGTGTGAAAGAGAGAGAGAGATCACCTTGGTTCCTGATTTGAACGTAGCTCGTTGTGAACTCTAGTACAGCATTGCTCGGACATGCTCATGCTTACAGTTCTCCCATGCAAATTTTGTGGTAAACACACATGCCCTGAATATTCTGTGAGTACACAGATATTCCCCGAATAGTTGGTCAAGTTGTTGTTATTTGTTGTTGTTGTTAAAAAGCTTAATTAATAAAAGTGGGAGATTCTCAGTGCCACATTTTTTAGCCCAAAGTTCAAGTGTCAGCATTGTAGAGTTGGAAAAGTTGCAGGACAAGAGACCCAGTGGTAACTCCCCTGCAAGGAAAGGATAAAGCATTTGGGACTCTTTAGGTTTATTAAAAAAAAATTTTTTTTTAAAGGGACATGCAAGAGGTGTTTGTAGAATTGTGCATGACATGGAGAATGTGGAGAGAAGCATCCCTTCACTTCCTCTCTCATAATACTAAGATTTGGGGTCATTCAGTGGAAGAGTAAGATTCCAGGTTCAGTTTCTGACATCTGCAGGTAGGACTGAGATAGGATCCTGCCTGAGACCTTGGAGACCCACTGTCAGTCCATGACCTAGATGGACCATGGTCTGACTCAGCATAACTGTCTTAGTTACACCTTAAAGACCAACTAAGTTTTATTTTGGTATGAGCTTTCTGAAGAAGTGTGCATGCACACGAAAGCTCATACCAAAATAAAACTTAGTTGGTCTTTAAGGTGCTACTGAAGGATTTTTTTTCTATTTTGCTTCGACTCAGACCAACACAGCTACCTACCTGTCTTAGTTACATAGCTGCCAAGTTTTCCCTTTTCTCGCAAGGAAGCCTATTCAGCATAAGGGAAAATCCCTTTAAAAAAGGGATAACTTGGCAGCTATGCTTAGTTACGTTACTTGAGCTAGTCCCAAACATTGCCGTGATGATCTAACAATGAGGAAGGCAGCTGGGAGTGCTCATTTATGGGCAGTTATGCTATCTGTGTTCCTGTGGGGCTCTCGCATTCCAGAGTCGATGGTGTGAGTCCTGCTCACGGGCACAGCTTTGGATCACACTCAATAGGCACCACTCTTTTGAGTGTCGTGCCAAAAGTGGAAGGGGATGTGCTACAAGTGAGAGAGGATCAGCCAGAGGTTGACTGCAGCCTGCCTAAAATGTCACTGGGGACAGATGGCAATTACCGAATTCACAATGGAGTAAGTACCACATAAATACAGTGTCTGTGCAGGTGAAAAGGCTGAAATAGAATTGCAACCCATTAACTTTGGATCAGGACCAATTGCTTTAATTAGGCTGTTCTGGAGAAAATCCATTGTGCATTGAGGCTAAAGCAAATGAGTTTGGCTCTTAAGTAAACCTTTGTGACAAAATTTATGCAGGGCTCTGAAACTTACTAAAGTGGTCTAACTGACAAAAGAACAGTCCCTTAAATGAGATACAAATTATTTGCTCCTTTTATGACTTTTTGTATCTTTTGCCCTTGCGTACGTATAACCAAAACAAACTTGTTCGATGGAAAGAAGGGGAACAGAAAATACTGCACTCTCCCCCCCCCTTGTCTTTCTCTTTAACAGTGTGGGCTTCATATGCAAGCCCAAAATGAGGCATTCTAGATGTGAAAAGATTTCCTAGCAGGAGCCTGGACATGCATAGCAATTCAGGAAGTGCTTTGTGCTAAGAACAGCCCAGCTAAGTTTCTGAGAAAGCAAGATGCCCAGCAAATGGTGGGAATGTGCATGGAAGCATAGCCATAAGGCTGCACAGTGGCTGAGTGGGTTTTTGGGTAATGACGTCTACTTCCTTCTCCAGCTGCACTGGCCCCAGATCTCTTGCCCCTCCATAGTACCAGGTTTCAATCACTTTGGAAAATGAGCTGGAATAGCTCAGTTGGTAGACCATGAGACAGTTAATCTCAGGATTCTGAGTTTGAGACCCACGTTGGGCAAAGGTTTGGACAAGGTGGCCCTTGTCCCTTACAACTCTGCAATTCTGTAATTCTATGACTGTTGCTTCTACTCATTTCCTGATTCCTGCATCCGCTGCTTCCTTTTCTGCAGTCCTATTCAGCTCTTGCCTGCCATCTTAGCGAGCTCTGCGTAACTCCTTTCTGCACAGGCCCATCCTGATTGCCTTGATCCTGGACTCTATTGCTTGGAAGTTCCTGGTGAATGCAGAGAGTCCATGCATTCAAAGAGAACAGAAGGAGTCAAGGTTCTATTAGCTGTTTTCAGAGTGGGGAATGGGTGCAGTTGAGCTAGCCAAGGGTCTGCTGGATCCTAAGGCAGTCCAGGTACCTGCAAGCTGTGGCAATGGGCCCAATTCAGGCTTGTTTCCTGTATCAGCCTGGAACGTTCACAGCAAACTTGCAGAGCTCTCCCACTCTCTCACCTTCCACCCTGGACAGTGGAATCAGAGGAGCTGCGGGTGCTAATGGTGGCTCCACCACTCTGCAAATCCCCTCTGCTGCCGGCCAGGAGATAGGATTGTGTGCTTAGTGTGGTGTAGTGGTTAAGAGTGGTAGACTCGTAATCTGGGGAGCCGGGTTCGTGTCTCCGCTCCTCCACATGCAGCTGCTGGGTGACCTTGGGCTAGTCACACTTCTCTGAAGTCTCTCAGCCCCACCCACCTCACAGGGTGTCTGTTGTGGGAGAGGAGGGGAAAGGAGAATGTTAGCCGCTTTGAGACTCCTTAGGGTAGTGATAAAGCGGGATATCAAATCCAAACTCTTCTTCTCCTCTTCTTCTTAGCAACAGCCCATCCTCAAATAAATATTGCTGAGATATTTTAAGCAGCGCAAAATGCCAGTAATAGTACTTACTGTGACTAAAACATTAAATCGGGCAAAAATAAAACAACATGTGTAGCTCCTTGCTACGTGGGCTGAAAAATACCTAATGCAATTGTTTGTTTTAATTGAAATGCCTAAACAATTGAATTCCCTCCACTTTTCCTTTAAGTTTTAGGTCATGGAACGCCAGATAGGATTTGCATCACACCCTATCCTGAAGCTTCTATTTGCTTTCAAATGCCAGAATTAACCGCCCGAAACCCGCTCTTGGAAATGACTGTGGAACTTTTATAGAACATTGTACATTAAAATCTGCAGTGCTTCACCGACATAGAAGAAGACATACAGCACATTGTGAAAGGTAATCTTCTATACTGTACCTATTTTGAGAGGTGTTATTAAGACAGAACATTAAAAAAATGATGGTGGTGTAGAAAAGATGGCATTGTTATCTCTGGATGTGAATGCCCATATGTTTCCTTTGAATAACTCTTTGTATGTGATTCCCCCCCCCCCCCTCTTACTTATTTTTATTGCAATTAGTAACATTTTGTAAGTATACCAGACAGTTTCTTCCTGATGAGGCTTTCTTCTTGTCAGGCATGAGTGTGGTCTCATTTACATGAAGAGCGATTCAGAGTGTTTGGTATACAAAGATAAAGGGGAAGGATTGGGAATCTGAGGCCCTGCAATTATTGTTGGACTCTTAACTCCCATCAGCCCCTGCCAGCATGGCAAGTAGTCAGGGGTGGTTGATTTCTTTAATTGTGATAATTTATTTAGACCAGGGTTTCCCAAACTTGAGTCTTTAGCTGTTTTTGGACTACAACTCCCATCATCCCTAGTTAGCAGGACCAGTGGTCAGGATGATGGGAATTGCAGTCCAAAAACAGCTGGAGACACTGATCTGGACCATTTCAATAGCAACTTACTGTACATTTCTCTCTCTCTCTCTCTCTCTCTCTCTCTCTCTCTCTCTCTCTCTCTCACACACACACACACACACACACACCTCCCTCCCTCCCTATATTTCCAAGTGGTTTACAACATAAATTGAAACATGAAATGAAACGTTAAATATATCAATGTGAAACATTACAAATGAAACTAGAGTACAAAATACAACAAAGACCCACATTTAAAGCAGCATTATTAACAAGAAAACATACTGTTATCTGAAACATACTGTGAATAAGACTCAAACTTAGAAATGCAATAAAAAAGCCCACAACATTAGTGGTTAAACAAAATAATTAAGGTAGGAGGTGTACCCCCACTTAAACCCCTCCCACTCAGTAACATCTCTCAAACACACCCTTAGCACTCTCCCTCATACAAAATTCACTCTCAACTATTCATATCCACCATACTCATAATTCAGGGGTGGTGTGTCCTCCTGTTTCACTGCTTGAGGTGAAACTTTGCTACCTACCCTACCTGTTGCTGCCGGCACTGCTGCTCTGTGATGCCTTGTTGCATAGTTCTCCTGTTCGGATTTTAAATATACTTCAACTGAGAAAATGCACGCTCAGCTGAGCAATTTGTGACCATTAATGTTAAAAAATCTGGCAAGGGGAAATTTCCATGGTGTCCCCCTTCGCCTGATGCCCTAAGCACATGCTCATTTTGCTTAATGGTTAATCCAGCCCTGCTTACGCCACAATAAATTAGTTAGTCTTTAAGGTGCCACAAGTCTCCTGTTGTGTTACACCCGACTAACATGGCTCTGGAAAATGTTATGGGTAAAAACATAAGACTGATTCTCTGAAATTTGAATATGCTTTAAAAAAAAAAAAAAGAACGTGCAAATTTACTTTCTCACATTATTTTAATCTCCATGACATTTAAATAATGTCCTCGCTTTTAGTGGTTTTCGTCTCCAGAGAGCTTTAGACAAATTAACTAATTCACAGTGGATTCTAGGCTTATTCAGAACGGCGTCACCTTGGCCACAGTCACTGTAGTGGTGTTACTGGAAGCCATTAACACCAGCTGACAGAGACCATAATTGTTATTTTTTTTGCCTCCACAGAGAGTGGTGTTTGCTTCACAGAAAATAATACAGACAACCTTGCACATTTCTGCCAAACCTATCAGTTTTTGGTGCTGCTGCCAGTTTTGACTTTCAGCTTCTAATCTAGAGGGATCGTTTGAATAATTTAGTCAGGAAATCCAACGCTCTTGTTGGTCTTCCATCAAGCCGTGCTTGATAGAATCTGGTTTGTAGCATAGCACTCAGGGGCTTGGTCAGAACCTTTCTGTCTTCTGCTCTGCACTATCTGTGGGACACAAGATCTGGCACCAAGGGTTCCAGTACAGCAAATGGAGCAAAACAATGTTTTCTTGCTCAAGTCCTGTGAACCAGGCCTGCCTCCTGAACTGGTATTGTACTACAGCCCCTCCAAGTGTCCCTATTTTCCAGGGAAAGTCCAGATTTACAGAAACCGTCCCAGTTTCTGATTTTAAGATAAGATAAGATAAGATATCTTTATTGTCATTGTCCCCTTGCGGGAACAACGAAATTACTCGGTTGCTACATCCACTCAGATAAAGCATTCCGCATAATCCAAAATTACAAAACCTAATTAAAAACAGTAAATATAATACAAATAACAAGTAAAATAAGATGACTTCAAAGTCCAGGCTTTCCATTTAAGGCCAAAATCGCTCTAGAGAAGAAACTGTTCCTGAGACGGCTCGTTCTTGCCTGCATAGTTCTATATCTCCGGAATGTTCCACTTTTCCTTAGGACGTCCCTATTTTCATCTGAGAAATGGAGGGTATGAGTTATCTGACCCCTGAGCCACCTGAAGGCAGCCCTGTATAGCGAAGCTTTTTTAATGTTTAATGTTTTATTATGTTTATATATATACTGGAAGCAACCGAGAGCGTCTGAGGCAACCCAGTCAGATGGGTGGAGTATAAATAGTAAAATTATCATTACTGATGAATAGGACATCCCTATTTGTTCCAGAGAAGTCTCATGCACAAAACAAAGTCCCATTCACCTTGCTTAATACAGTTGTGATTAGGAACGAAGGTCCTGTTCTTGTTTTTATAGCAATCTGAGTGCCCAGAGTGCTGCAGGAATTATAAATAATTCCAATCTTATTTGGATTAAACTCAGGTGAGGAGGGGAAACAGAAGTTCTGTAGACCCTTAACATTTAAGTCTGTGGTTAAACCGACTGTACTGGATACAATTCTAAAGGCTATGAAGTCACCTAGAGTCCGCGGAGTATGCCTGATGGTCTCTCCTGCGTAAAACGGCACATTGTACAAAACTGAAAATGCGTTCACTCGTACAGCTGAATTAATTGTCCTGTCATGCAACAGTAAGCTGGGGCAGGTGAGCCTTCTGTTTATTTGCTAGAGTGTTTCTTTTCTTTGTTTTTGCTTTGATGCTGTGCTCCCAGCAGTGGCACTTAGGAAAAAACCTCATCCAGATGCTGTAGCGCTGAGAGCTGATCTCTCTCCCCTTGCAGCAGCAGGAGCCATGGGAAATTATGTTGTACAAGCTCTGGGGGAAAGCCCTTGTGCAGCACATGCATTCTCCGAAGATTTTTAGAGGCCATGAAAGAAGTGGAGGAGGAGTGTGCATGGTGGCAGCTTAACATTGCAAGAGCAGTAGTTTGCACTGGAGCAGAATGGAATGGAAACCGAGCTATCAGGGCCCCGAGATATGTGATGTCCTGCTTCAGACTACAGAAATTGGGTTGTTCTATTTTTGAAATCTCTCCTCAAGTGTTAAAAACTGCAAAACAGAAAAGCAGCACAATGAACAGTTGGCTGAGCTGAAAGCTGTGCACCTGGATAGGCTAGGTTTGTTTGTTTGTTTGTTGTCGTTTTGCAGGGAGCATTCGAAAATGTGACTTATCGGGTGGTACAGCCCACACAAATCTAACTCCCTTTTTCTGCTGGAAGTGAGATTTCAGGCAGAGATCAGATGAAAGAAGGATTCCAGTAGAGCTTCTTACACAGTAAAGTTTCCTGCAGGTCCCCCAAAACCCAGATTCTTCCTGCGTTGCTATCCACTTGCCTCTTTTCATCTCACCTTTGGGTTTGAAACTGGCTCAAAAACACACAATGCCCCACCTTCATTATTTGATTTGTTTGTGTTAAGGTACCGAAATATAGCACAGGTCTTGTGTAAAGCAGCCTAGTAGGAAATCTTGTAGGAAGAAACTAACTGGGGAAAAAGAAACTTTATCCTGGGAAAATCATTGCATTACTCATAAACACGTTTAGAATTGACTTTCATTTAACTTAACCAAGAACCCAAACATCCATCGTCCAAAACTTATTAACAGAGAAATAAGTACTATTCATTTCATTGAAATGGGGATGCAGGCTTTAGCAGCTTAATCAGTCCAATTATTAGAAACTAAGCTTATGTCTAGTTAATCAGCAAAAGAATAATTACCCTTTTGTGCTTTAAAAGGTTGCTGCAAATTGAGCGAAGGAATATGGAGCCAAAACAGAAAATAACCGCTGTGTTTCCTACTTATAACAGTGATCTGGGAAGGGTTTCAGCAGGAGCAGTAACATATTAATACGTGATATATTTCATATCACAGCTGAAGAGTATCGGGCTTTTGCTGCTTGAGGTAAAAGACAAAATGGTGCTCCCTCAACCTTCTACATAGAGAAATTGACTAGACTGGCAGCTGAATCTTACTATAACACTGGTGACAGGATATTTATTTTTTATCATTCTTTATTAAATTTGTTTACCACCCTATACGCATAGCGCATAGATCTCAGGGCGGTTCACAACATAAAATCACAATATGAAAAACACTAAATACATAATAAAAATTAAGAAAGGCAACCCAGTAATCCCCACCCCACTGTACCTGAGGCAGCAGGCCAGATTAGGGGGCCCAGGAGAAACCATGTGGCCCAGGGGGAATGGCTGAGAGTTCAGGAGTAACAGCCACCTGAAGCAGTTGTCTCACTCCGCCTAATGGTATTGCTGGCTCTGCTGAAGAACACCAGGTATTTGGGAGAATAAAAACCATACTGTTATTCATTCTTGATATTTGAGAAATCATCAGTTAAACTATTTTCACCCAAGATTCTCCCAAATTGGCCCACTGAAATGAAATGTAATCAAAAAGTTGTGTGTTACTGAAGGGAGGTAGTTCAGGTTTTTTGTATCAGCTTAGTTGGTGGCGCTGTGGGTTAAACCACTGAGCCTAGGGCTTGCTGATCAGAAGGTCAGCGGTTCAAATCCCTGTGACGGGGTGAGCTCCCGTTGCTCGGTCCCAGCTCCTGCCAACCTAGCAGTTTGAAAGCACATCAAAATGCAAGTAGATAAATAGAAACCACTACAGCGAGAAGGTAAACGGCGTTTCTGTGTGCTGCTCTGGTTTGCCAGAAGCGGCTTTGTCATGCTGGCCACATGACCTGGAAGCTATACGCCGGCTCCCTCGGCCAATAATGCGAGATGAGCCCGGAACCCCAGAGTCAGTCACGACTGGACCTAATGGTCAGGGGTCCCTTTACCTTTACAGTTATGAATTGACTGATTTGTCCAATGATCCTTTCCCTTGCTCACCCACACACTTGCCTGTGAAAACAGCAAGCATAAGTTGAGGATATACTGGGATGGTTTACATTTTTCAAATAACATTTTATTTATTTCAGATTTGTTTCAAAATGTAATGGCTTCTCAAAAACTCATCTCTCTCCCAGAAAGGGGTCAGTCTAGGTTTACTATTCATTGCTCACAGTCCCAATAGTAAGGTCAAGCCCATTGCTCACTCCAGGTCTGGTGTCTGCTTCCACCAAAATCCGGTGGCATGGAAGATGTTAATTCCTCATCAGTCCCATTTTAAAAGCTTAGAAAGGCTGGGGATGAATCAAGGCTAAAGGAAGGGTGGGTTACAAATGTGGGAAAAAATTATTTACACCTTTGTTTAAGGTAAGCTGACCTTGGCAAGGAGCAAGGGTTTTTGGTGATGGCCATGGGGCTATGGAATGACTTCTAGGATGTCTATTAAAGTGCATCCCTGTTAAATGAATTTGTGAGCTGAATTTGTCAGCCTTTTGGATATTTTTTTCTTTTTATTTGTTTGAAAATTTGTTTTTATTACTAATGGTTGCTATGATTTTAACTGTGGTTGTAAGCCACCTTGTGCTGCTATAGGATAGACATATTTTTAAGTAAATAAAGAGTAACTTGGTTCTGACTCCATGTCTTACAAAGTGACCAGAACAGGCTCATACTAACCATTAGAAATCCATATTTGTCAAGGCAAGCAAGCACAAACAAAGCAGTGTTTCAGAGTTGGCTGACATCTTGCTGTCCGCTAGGTTTTTCCTTTCTACTTTGCCTGCAGAAAAGGTTGGCTCTTCGCTGTGCAACAGGTTTTGTTGGGATTTAGTCATTAGAAATTTTCAGGAAATAAATCAACATTTTCCAAGGTGTACTGTTCAAGAGGAGTAAATATTACTTTCCCCTCCTGTGTCAGGTGAAGTCTGTTTAAAAAGAGTTAGTCATAGCAGAAAGCTTATTGACAGTGTCAAGTCAGTTTCCTGCTGCGGTGAAAATGTCGAATTCAGCCTTGGGAATATTTAGGAAAGGGATTGAAAACGAAACTTCCAAGAGTTATTGCGCCTTTGAAGAGATTTGTGGAAATACATACAAAGCCCTAGATGACAGCACCATGCCAAGCCACATTTGGAATATAAGTACAGTGGTGCCTCGCAAGACGAAAGTAATTCGTTCTGCGAGTCGCTTCGTCTTGCGATAATTTCGTCTTGCGAAGCGCAGTTTGCCACGGCAAAAAAAAAGCCGCTGAAAAAATTCGTCTTGCGAAGCGTGGCCATAGAAAACTTTGTCTTACGAGTCACCAAAAACAACGCAAAACGCTTTCGACTTGTGAGTTTTTCGTTGCGCAAGGCATTCGTCTTGCAAGGTACCACTGTATATCTTATCGTGCTAGACTCTGTGCATTCAGATTGCCTGTTCTTTCTAGTTATATGGGATACACAGGATTTGGTTTCTAAACAATCACCATTGGAAGCAGCCCCCCCCCCCCTTATTCTCTGCCTAGCTGTCAGTTTTGCTGACACTGCTATTCACCTGAATGTAGAAAACTGCGGCAGACAAAATGCCAGGTTAATTTAACTGCATTGGGTGAGATAGACATACCCCATGCATCTTCTAAGGATCTTTTCATGTGACAACGTTTTATCACCTGAATTGTTAGAACGGGAAGGTGAACAGGATGTGCCTCAAAGGAAGGCTGGTGCTAGGGCAGTAGTTTTGATCCAGCAAGTACATTTGAACTGGAAACAATTGGAATGCAGGTCCACTGTATCATTTGAAGGTGATAGTAAAGCTGATTCTATAATGTGACACTTGCAAATTATCTCTGCCTGGAAGTGCGCCTAAAACTGGCTGTGCTACAGAATGACAGGCAGTTTCTAGTTGCGGTGATAGTTTCAGTTCATATGAGGCATTAAAGGATATTCTCAGCTCCTCGCGCTCGCCCACCTCCTCCTATTCCGAGACGGTGGGGAGGGTGCTTCAGCTGGTGGTGGGAGGGAAAGCGGAGGAGAGGTGGGGGAAGCTTGGCAGCCTCAGAGCCAGATGCTCTTGTCGTGGCTGCCGCCTTCTTCTTCCTCTTCTTCTTCTTCTTCTTCTTCTTCTTCTTCTTCTTCTTCTTCTTCTTCTTCTTCTTCTTCTTCCTTCTCCTCCTCCTCCTCCCCACGCCCTCCTCTCTCTCTCGCTCTCCCCAACATGGCAGGGCTGGGCAGCAGTGGTGCCTCCGCCTTTGGGCGCTGCACGCACGCCTTGGTGCGGGCTCTGCCAGAGTCCCTGTGCCAGCAGGCGCTGAGGCGCGAGAAGGGCAAGGAGGTGGACTTGGCACGTGCCGAGCGCGAGCACCAGCTCTACGTCGGGGTGCTGAAGAGCAAGCTGGGGCTGCAGGTGCTCGAGCTGCCCGCCGACGAGAGCCTGCCCGACTGCGTCTTCGTCGAGGACGTGGCCGTCGTGTGCGAGGAGACGGCTCTTCTCACGCGCCCGGGTGCGCCCAGCAGGAGGAAAGAGGTACCAGGGCAGGGCGCGCTGTGAGGGGGCGACTGAGGAGGGCGGGAACGGGGGACGCCTCTCTCTCTCTCCCCACCTCTCGGGCGGGGGTCGTTCAACTTCCCACCGTGGCCAAAGGAGTGTGGAGAGCGGGAAAGCAGGTAGAAGAAGCACCTTGGCAGTGGGGGTGGGAGTCCAGCATCTTTGGATGGGCCGGCAGAGCGTTGGCAGGCTGCGCTTTGGTCTCGGTCGGACCTGAACGGGAGGTCAGGGTGGGAAGCGCGCCCTGCGAGGGGCTCCTGGACGCAGCAGGCTGCTGCCTCCGTGCACGCTGGGTGTGGGGAGTGTGGTACTGTAAGGCGTGGCCAGCTGTGCTGGGAGGAGGGAGGCAGGAGAGATGCTGGAGGAAGAAGATGCTCAGCACCAAGGCAGCCTCCTCTCTCGTTTCTTGTGAACTCTGAAGCCTTCCCATCCTCGCCCGTCTTTCATCAAGCCAAGTCAGCACAACATCGCAGATTGGGAGAAAAAGTAGATCTGAATGAGCTTTGGGGGGGCATGAATCAGTTTTCAATTGTGGGGCACACAAATGGGCTGTGGCAGGGTGCTTGCTTTAGAAATAATTGGCTGGACTGAAAAGATCATCTTCCTTTCTTTGTGTCTTCTACCCTGCCCGCAATTTTAGAAGGGACAGCTTTTTATTTTATCAATGGGCAGGTTCTTTTCGGAAGTAGTAATGGCTCCAAATGAAACCACAACAGGTTTCTTTTTAATGAAGCCAGATCAAGAGTGATGCTCATCACGTTTGCCAGGAATAATTAGAAACAACAACCACAGGAAACTTCACAGGTGCAAGGAATAAAAGGTACGCTTCTTTGTATTCTGAGTAGGTTATTTAAAGCACAGGTGCATGTGCCTTTGGAAGAACAGCAGAACGTATGAGGACATCTTTCACGTCGATGTATAGGTATCTTTGTGGGGAGCGAAATATCCCCGTTCACTTTATTAGGTGAACAGTTGCTTAGCCTTCCACACCAGTATTTATTTCCTTTTGGTGTTTCTTCCTAAAAATCTGTAGCTTGGTGCAGTTTTCCCAACAGAATTCATGCCACTGGTAATTTAAATGGCATTTTACAGCGCAAGTCAGTGCATGATTACTCTGGAGAGAGTTCCCATTGTGTTCAGTGGGTCTTGCTCTCAGGTGAGTGCAACTGTGCCATGCTCTGCTCTTTCAGGTGAGAGATTGCAAGCTCTCAGGCATTTCTTTCTGTTGCAAAAAAAAACTCTAATAGAAATGGAATTTATCCTGAACAAAGTGGTGAATTCCACATGTAAACATTAAACATTTCATGCATAAATTCCAACCATTTTTATTTAGGGCACAATCCAAACTTGCACATGCACATCATGCTGCCAGGGCTTTGCAAAGCGGCAGAGCTATTGCTACACCTGCAGCTCTACAGCTCACACAACCAGCAGCAGAAGATCAGGGGCAAGATCACCAAGCCTGAGATGGACCTGATGGCATTGCACAATGGTGGTGAGACTAGCTTGGGAATCCAGTGGATCCTGGGCCGGCTCAGTGCCATCTCTTCCCCACCTTTGAAATGCCCCATTTTGGGGTCTTTTGCCCACTGACAACTCTTCCACTCACCTGCACAGTCAGTTACCTGGTAGAAGGCCAGTTCATTCAGGAAAGCTCCACCTAATCCAGGCATCCCCAAACTGCGGCCCTCCAGATGTTTTGGCCTACAACTCCCATGATCCCTAGCTAACAGGATCAGTGGTTGGGGAAGATGGGAATTGTAGTCCAAAACATCTGGAGGGCCGAAGTTTGGGGATGCCTGACCTAATCCAACCCTCTCCCTACCAGCTCAGCATAAGTTTCAATTGCTCTGTACTTTACATGCAGTTTGATCTTTCAACATATCCCAACAAAAAAGTATTGGTGAAAATGCCCCAGTATATAGTCCACATTCAAATCTAAACCACCCTGCAGCTACTACTACTACTACTACTACTAATAATACGGTAATAATAATAATTCCACATTTAAGTAACATAATTAAGCAACAACAAATAAAACTATATGCATGAATAAAATAAGTAATCACAAAAGTAAATTATTTATGAAACTTAATTGCAGTATATATTGTCTAGATAATTTGAATGATGATACAAAATAATACTGGAAGGATTTCAGCAGCACACACTTCTCGTTGTTTCGGCATTTCTGCTGCTGTTGGAACGATCCTTCCTCTCCTTCCTGCATACTCTTCTGGGGGGTTCTCCTGACCCTCAAGAGTGGAAGAGGCATGTGTGGGAGAGGGGAGGAAAGCCCCATTGCCATCGAGGAAGACCTTGCAACTGACATCCACTAGTGTACTGGGTTAGTTGAATCTACCCCACAGTCTCCAAAACTATTCACCTACACATTAATTACACAACACTAATCTAACAACACAACCTACACATATCCAATCACTAATCAACCACATTACAACATCATTCTAGCCATTCAATTCACATTTCAATTAAAAAAAACCCTCCCAACCTTCAACTCACCAAGAGTCATGTGCAAAGAATTAGGTCCACTCAATAAGAACAGCCCAATAACAGCAGGAAAAAAGCAAACTAATAATGTATGCATTTCAACCCCATCTCTCACCTGGAGTAATACAAACACTCTTTGCCACCTTCTTAACCTAGAGATCCCAATCCCTTCCCCACAGGCAGACTCTCTGTGGGGAGGCAGGTGCAGTCACCAACACTCTTGAATGATGCTTGGGACATCCCTATCAGCCAGATAAAAACAAAGACAAATCTCTTTTAACAATGCCTCAGGGACAACGAATCAATAAGCAGGTGTGAGGACTCTAAAGTGGAAACCCAAAAGGGACAAACATCTTTGGTGCCTTCCTGTGGTGTGGGTTCACTGCACTGCAGCAATCTTGCTTTTTTAGATCTATGGGCAGGTGGCGCTTGGCTTCCCAGAGCACTCTCAACCACCACTACCACCATACTTCCAGCTGGTTCTGCTGCAGCTGTAGAACTTTGCAGACAGCTGGGAGACTATTGGGCGCCAGAGTGTGGGGGCTGGCAATGGCAATATTTTTCTCTCCCAATCTCTTTCCTCTACCTTACCAAAAACAAAGAAAAAGTCAATGTTCTTCCAATGTATAATTTTCAAATGTATATTTGCACTTTGTATAGGAAGAATGCTCGGACTATTGAAAGAGAGAGAGAAAGAGAGAGAGAGTCACAAACTCTGCCCCCCCCCTATATAAGCTTTGTGGATTTGTTTGTATATACAAATACATCTTTCCATTTCTTCCTCCATAATCTTGTGGAGATGTTGTGCGATTTTTAGACCTCAATTTGAGAACCAGTGGAGTAGGTAGTTTGGGCAGAACCTGAGTTCTAAGATTTAAATTTATGTAGTGATGATATGCGACCTAAAGTTTGCTTTTGTTTTCAGCAGTACATTATATTCTGCCCTGTTAAATTTTCTCATATAGCCCATGAGTTGTAATTGGTTTCCAGGACAGAAGACAGTCATGTCAAGAACCACCTCTGCAATCCATTCAGACAGGCAGGGATAAGATCAGTGAGCCAGAAAATGAAATAAAAGCAGTCAGCAGAGTCTGATTTGGGAAATCGCTGAAATGGATTAGCAGCTGGGGGGGGCAGGGGACAGGCTGCTAAATCCAACAAAAATCTACCATGGAGTACTGATTACTGTATATTGGGTAATAAATGTATTGCATGGATGAAGTCTTAAAAAAGTTAAATGCACTTACCGGTAGGTACTATGGAAATCTTCAGCATATATTTGCAGGAATGTGTCTGTGATTTCAGTAGGGTGTAGTTATATCGGTAATTTCCAGACTGTGTCCTGGTGCATAGTAATGTGCTTCAGGAGACTACTTGGAATAAATAAATAACAACAACAACCACCCCCAACACATACAATTCTGTCTGCTGCATTTCTGTTCTGGACTTGCCTATATTCCAACAGCCTCCACTAGGAGTAGGTATTTTTGCCATATCATATTAGGTCATTCAGTCGCTACTAAAGCGCAAGTGTGGTAGAATTCTCATTGCCATGAGGGGCTGCCTGCTACATCTCTGCATGAGTCATTGATCTGGGTTTTCCTTCTTCCGAACAGCAGGTACACCTAGAAATGTGATTCATGCAGAAACGCAAGGGCTAGATTAACTCCATTTAAGGTGGGGTGTGTTCACTCATCAACATACTAAATGTAAACATTTTTAGGTGTAAGGGTAAAGAATCTGCATCCGATAACAGGTCAGAAAGTTTTCCTCAGATCTTAGAATTTTCAGAAAGCACTGGATTCCATTGTAGGTTTGGATATAGTTCTCTTGAGTATATAAGGTCTGTTAAAGGGTGCAGATTTCCTGTATCTGTTACTGACCTCCCTCCTCTACTCACCAGTATGGTGTAGTGGTTAGAGTGCTGGACTAGGACCTGGGAGACCAGGGTTCAAATCCCCACTCAGCCATGAAGCTCACTGGGTGACCTTGGGCCAGTCAGTCTCTCTCTCTCTTAGCCTAACCTACCTCAGAGTTGTTGTGAGGAGAAAAATGGAAGGGGAGAGAATTGTGCATTTGCCACCTTGAGCACTTTGGATAAAAGCTAGGATATAAATGTAACAACAACAACAACAACAACAACAACAATTCAAGCAACACTAGGGAATAAGTTGGACAATGGTGCTTATAACTGAGCAGCAAAGAGAAGCAACAAAAAAAACAAAATTTGTGGCTCCGTCTTCTCGCCTACGTATTGTTGCCACAAACTAGAAGGAAGCGAGTGAAAAGGAGGGAGGAGCAATGAGTTTTCCAGAGCATTAAGAATAACCTTCCTGTAATTAAATTGCAGTGGTATATTAACCTAGTTTCTTTGTAAGATAGCAGAACATGCATATATTGCAGTAAGAGATTCATCTGTTTTTCATGTTCAAAATGTAAATTAAAATATTAGATTTATGTTTGATTAGATTAGCACAACTAGGATATTCAAGGGTATTTCAATCTGTTCTGTATCCCACCAAGTTCCCGCACAGTGGGAAAAGGAGACTCTTTTTTTGTATTATCAGGCTGGTATTTAATAAACAGTTGCAAGTGATTTATTGTTGCAATAGGACCCTTATGTTCGGAAATGACTGATTTAAAACTTTGAATCTTATCTGGCATTTGGCTTTTGCCAAACCTGCTTGGCGATAGATCTTTCTCAGTTCACTCATATATCTCCTGAAACTTCTCACTGCTTATGGGTGTCCCCTGGTTTTGTGAAGAAGAGGAGTGCAGAGAGGGGAAAAACAGGAGAGTTGACTTCAAGTGGATGGTGTTAACATAATTTGTATTATAGCATGCTTTAAAGAAAATAGTTCAATATAATGCAGATTATAAGTTTTGCATGATCGTTTTTGTAATTCAAAAAGGCAGATCTCATCAGGTCCCACTTGGCTTCAACCCTTTTGAGACTGCAAGTCCAGATACACTGGTTCCAGATTTGAACTCATCTGGTGGGACTAGGGTGCTCTGTTTCTGTTCTATTAGCCTTTACTGTACTGGAGATGGAGATTCTTAGATGAGCTGCAAGCTTAAATTGTGTGTGGCAAACCTTCAACATTTAGGGTTTTTTTGCGTGCTAGTAGGGTCACATGAGGGAAAAGACAAGAAGTGGACCAAAGCACCTCACTCAGGCTCCGCAGCCTTTCCTTTGATGTCGTACTAGGAAGCATCCACTATGAGGACAGCTTTAAATGGATTAAGTAGTACTACTCAGAACTGTGATATGTGTGATGCAGTTTGTGAAGTTTATCATATGTCCTGAAAACTCTGTGCCAAGAGATGATTAAGGATAAGGTTGTTAATAAGGGGGGGGGGACTAATGAAAGTGTTGGCCATATGCTAACTTCCCTATCATTAATTAGAATAATTAACTTCTTTACATTGCACATTAGTAGCAGCAGTAGCTCCAGTCACTGGCAGATCATTTAAAATAGACTCTGCTGCACAATTGGCTGTGGCCCATCAGTAGTTCCATGGGGAATTAGCACTTTACAGTAGATCAAACCCAAGAGATGCAAACTAAGGCTGAAATTTTCTATTATCACTTTGCAGTATTTATGTCCAAGCTTAAATATACCAGTATGTACACTTGGTGGAATGTGTGTGTGTCTCCATTTCCCCCTCTGTTGCATTTAGGCATTACTATGCTCTTGCTCAGGGACGTGGGTGGCTCTGTGGGTTAAACCACAGAGCCTAGGGCTTGCCGATCAGAAGGTTGGCGGTTCGAATCCCCGCAACGGGGTGAGCTCCCATTGTTCGGTCCCTGCTCCTGCCAACCTAGCAGTTTGAAAGCACGTCAAAGTGTAAGTAGATAAATAGGTACCTCTCCGGCAGGAAGGTAAATGGTGTTTCCGTGCGCTGCTGGCCACATGACCCGGAAGCTGTACGCTGGCTCCCTCGGCCAGTAAAGTGAGATGAGCGCTGCAACCCCAGAGTCGTCCGTGACTGGACCTAATGGTCAGGGGTCCCTTTACCTTTACCTTTATGCTCTTGCTCTTTTCCCTGTCTCAGTTGTGAGGCAGACTTCTAAAACCATTTAAAAGCAGTAACGTCCAAAGCCACACACCTACAGTATTTTGTTTCCAATTTCAACAGCTCTGCTCACAAAGACCAACGAACAAAAAAACTATGTGGAAAATCTCAGTTTCACCATGTATGACGGCTGAGAATGCTCACAGTTCGTTAAAGTAATTATAATTATGTTGGTCTTCTCTGAGAGAAGAGCAGAAGAAACATCGCTTCGAAATCAGGTTGCATATCAATGAGCTGTTCTTCATTTTCCCTTTTTGTATTCAGGCATTCACAGCACGTGATGAAAACAATGGCATCCTGGACTGTAGACCAGGCCAGACCCTAGTAGGCAAGTTGCTAGAACTTTTAGAACCAGAAACACATGAAATCAAAGCCTCAATCCCTCTCACTTCAGTTGCCAGTTAATTTCCACCTAGAAACACCAGCATGGCAAAAGACTGCAAAGCTTTAGGTAAGGATGGTGCCTGCTCTTCGGGATATCCCAGAGAGGGAAGTGAAACCTGGGGCTGGCAGTGTGGCAGACGACTCCCTTTGGTGGGCACTTAAATATAACTCCCTACAAATGATGCTTTGCAGAGCAGTTATTATCCTTGAGGATGTGTGCTCCCTCCAGTTCCCATCCTCTGAAACAGATTTTCTCCCTTCCCTTGCCAGAAATAGCTGGTGTAGCATCACCAGTTCTTGAAGAGTGAAATTATGGTACGTGGGCAGGTGGCAGCACCTAGCCAGGTATTAATCCAACAGTGAAACTGTTCTGATCACACTATGCATTCTATGGTCAATGAGTTAATTACTTAGAAAACACCCAACGTACATCTCTTTTCCTGATCCCAGACAGAAATGCTCTCTCACACCCTTTCATGCATGCACATGTCCCCAAAACATTGAGGTCCCAAAGGGACCCAGAATCACATCATGTCCACAGCAGAAGATAGGGAAGTTATCTGCATTGCTGATGCTCCCATTACATAAAGAATGCTGAATGTGTGCTGGCTGTGATTCATTTTGAAGGGTTTTCAGTACACAAAACCAGCTTTGATGGTTTGGCTTCCTTGCCAGATGCATATATATGCAGAAAATGTTTTTACTTGCTGGCAAATATCTTACACAGAGATCTTATACAGAGTGCATCACGCCCGTTTGTAAAAACGCATAGGGACCAGGGCATCTGTAGTGCTAATGTATGGTTCAAATACATTAGATCCCAATTCAGCAAAAGTTAGTTATGACTTAAGTCCCACTGAAAGCAATGGAACCTAAGATAGTCGTGACTAACTTGATCCAATAGCATGTAGCAATAACTAACTTTAACTGAAGTCTAAGAAATCTTGCTTTGAGAGCTCATGGTGTATCTTCATTCAGGATAACAGTTATGTAACATTTGCCGTGTTTTTGCACTCTGAGCGACACATCTCCCTGGTCTTTAATGATAAACAGAAATCATACATTTAACAACACAGTAGCCTTGAATAACACTGTAAACCAGTAAGGCTAAAAGAGCAGAAGAAAGCAAATTCTAATATCCTAGAAATTAAGCTATTTAATTTTCCACTGAAACTGAGTTTTGGCCTGGACAAATAAGGAGCAGAACGAAAGTGCCAAAATACCACAAGAGTGTCTGCTGTTGTCTGGCCTAACCAGAAGCAGGAAATTCTTGCAAGATCCTGTCTCCTGAGATTGTCAGCCAGCTCTGAGGCTCGCCTGTTGCTAGTTATTAGAGAGCAAGGAATGTAGCTGAATGCAGCATCTCTGAAGATGTAAAAAGCAGTGGGTCGCTGGACATCTTTTCTGCATTTTTAAGGAAATGGCCTCTAGGATTTTGCTTTCCCCTATAGCATGTGGCAGAACTTGCTTGTTCTGAGCCATCTGGGTTTGTTTTATTAAAACGTCTACTGCTCATCCTGCAGCCACTTCACTTGTTCCTTCCTCTCCTGTTTGTAGGACACTTAATCTGGATGTGATGTGTTGTGTGTTAAATGTTAGACAACAATTGGGATTGTTGTGTTGCTACTTGTGCCTCAGACTCTCCAAGTGTCCCTGTTTTCCAGTGACAGTCCCTGATTTACAGAAGCCATCCTGGTTTTTGATTTTATGCCATAATGTCCTGCTTTTCCTTAGGACGTCCCTATTTTCATCAGAGAAATGTTGGAGGGTATGAAGTTACCCGACTCTTGAGCCATCTGATGTCAGCCCTGTACAGGTATAGGGAAGGTTTTTTAATGTTTAATTATGCTTTTATATATGTTGGAAGCCACCCAGAGCGGCTGGGAAAGCCCAGTCAGATGGGCAAGGTATTAATATTAATAATAATTGAATAGGACGTCCCTATTTTCATCAGAGAAATGTTGGAGGGTATGGTGTCTTGAGGAGGATTAGATTAGCAGAATAATTTTTGTTCTGTACGAAAACTGCAGCTGTGACAGAATTGTCCAGTGGGATTTCGTTTTATTTTTGAGCATTTCCACAGGAGACATGATACAAAACTACAAAACTACATCACAGAAGCTAGATATATGGGAAAGGAGAAACAATAGGGGAAATGGGCATTGGACAAAGCACATTTATGCTCATGATTTGGTTTGCCACACTCTTCATCAGTGATGTAATAGTAATAATAATAATTATACCCCGGGCTCAGGGCGGCTAACACTAAATATAAATACAGTAAAAACATTAAAACAAAACAAAACAAAAAACACAGTTGATTAAAACATAAGTTAGAATACAGTTTAAGATGCAGCTTAAAATGCAGCCTCATTTTAGTGGTAGCCTAAAATGATCAAAGCCATAAGGGGAGAAAATGTCAAATATTCACCAGGGCCAATTATCCATGCTGGTCCTACATGGGTCAGCAAAAAGAGCCGAGGGAAAATTTATATACAAATCCCATCCAATAAAAAGGGGGGTAGACTGAGTCCAGCCCAAAGGCCAGGTGAAACGGCTCTGTCTTGCAGGGCCCTGATCTCCTGTGGTAGGGCATTCCATCAGGCCGTGGCCAGAGCTCTAAAGGCCGTGGCCCTGGTTGAAGCCAATCTAACCTCCTTGGGGCTCGGGACTTCCAAAATGTTTATAGACCTTAAGGTCCTCCGCAGAGCATACCAGGAGAGGCGGTCCCGTAGGTACGAGGGAGTGTACATGGAGTGTTAGCTTAGACTGGGGGCAGGTTGATGATACCTCTTGAGTTATTATGTTATGCAGTTTATCAGAAGGCTATGGGAAACCATTTTTTAAAAAATTCTGTCTCCCAGACTGCCTCTGCTAAAGGAATATTGCTCAGAGTCCTTCATTTAATAACCACTTTCTGCAGCACCAAAGCCCACACTGTGTAGGAATTTCCAGAATGGCACCTGCGGGCACTCTTACCCTAGTTGCCCACAGAGGCTCTGATCCTTCCCTCAGTGGCTCTTTGGTCATGAGGTGGGTGTGGGGGTTACCTTACCCCACCCTTGAAACTTCATTGAAAAGTACGGAGAGGTGAAGGCCAAATTTGGAAGTAATACCCTTTCCTACTTCATCTTCAAGCTATATGTGTTTTTGTGCCCAAATCACATGGCAAAGAGTAATGTGTGTGCTTTCTCTATTTCTCCCTCACTGTGGGAAGGGGACTGATCTGGGAGCAGGAAACAGAAGTGACCATGTAACTTCTGGTCTCTCTCCAAGCGGAAGGGCTCTCTCCAAGCGGAATATATTCCTGACACCCACAAACCTGTTTTTAGGACTACCTTGGAGAAGTTAACTGGTCACTTCTCCAAGGTAGTCCTAAAAACAGGTTTGTGGGTATCAGGAATATATTCCGCTTGGAGAGAGCCCCACTCAAGTGACTAGCAGCTTGTGATCTTAACCATTTGTGTTGATTGTCATTGCAACATTCCTAAAACCATGATATAACATTATTTTGTGATGCTGTGCTGTTTTGTTAATTGACACTGCTGTCAGTCTCGTCCTAAGGCTGGGCTGAATAACTGACAGTTGAAACATTCCTTTAACAATATTATAATGATCTCCATTTATCTTGATAGTTTGTTTGTTTTAAAAGATGGAGAAAAAGATGGTTAGGAATTTTTTTCTACTTTTTTTTCTCCACTGCTTCTTTTATTCTAATAAAATGAAGTAGGAAGATGCCAAGGAATGGTAGATGTAATGTTGTATTTTTTTTCTAGTGTTGATGCCATATGACAGCTTTTAATTATAGCCAGCTACTTATTGGTATAGTGACCAAGCAGTAAAATACAGTGGGAAGTTAGTTTTCTGTAAGTACTATTGAAATTGATGAAGCAAGTTAGTCACAATTAACAGAAGTCTATAATTGATTCCAACAGGTGCTGTCACATTTGGAATTAGGGTATATCCAAGCCCTGTCAAAGGCCTTATCAAATAAAATAAGAAACAACAGGGAAGCCCCTGATTGTGCTTGTAGCAAGTAAGCCTCTGATTGGTTGGCCTGGCCTGGTGCTGTAGAATGTTCATGAACATTGCGAAGTATCTGCAAGGGAACCGAAATTTCTGCTATACCTAAGGTCCATGTATGGTTTTACTCACAGTAAAGCCATACATAGACTTTATGTGTAGCAGAAATTTCATTGGGCTGCCTGAGAGCTTGAAATAGATGCTGAGAAATAGGGGAGCTATGGGGCAGGTTGCCCGGTGAGGCAAGGAAGCAGAAGCAAGGATTCACATTAGACAACAGATTGAGAAACAGAAGGCGAAGGGGGGCTCTGATAAATGGGTGGAGAAGGCAAAGGCTAAAAGGGAAGGTGGGACTGAATTTCACATCTTGAATTAAATAAATCAGCCAGTTCTTTCGCTGTAGAATTAAAGAACTCTTAGAAGAAATCCATGTGGTAGAACTAAACATGAAGTCTGTAAGCTCCCTTTCAGTGTCCTTGCCTGTTCAGATTATAAAACAGCTCTGGAGCTCTCATGTTGCATATTTTATTTTAATTGAAACATTTCAACATCTGTATACAAACAGTCGTGGTTTTATACTTTAAGTTCAATTAGGTTTATTGAACTAAAAGTTACTATAAGAGAAAATGTTCTGTGCTTTGTAAATCTCAGCTTCCATGAAGAATGTTAGTTCCAGATGTTAAACTGTTGTTTTTTCAGAAGCCTTGTTAAGTTGCCAGAACATTTTGATTTCTTGAATGATTTTCCAAACCCCAGCTGATTATCACAACATGTAGGAATCCAAATTCGGAGTTTGGCTATGAAGTCATCTCAGCAGCTGCAAGAAATATGTGTGAAGAGACAGGTTCACAGAATTATCCTCCGATGCCCTTAAAAGGTTTAAGAGAAAGGTAAATGGTTCTTCCTGCTCTGCATAACACACTGCTTCTGGTATTTCATCAACATTTAAATCTACCACCTTTGCAGCACCTATTAAGTTTCATTAATTGTGTAACATGTTTATGGTGTGTGCCATAGCCCAAACTTGTAATGCTTAGGACCCCACCCCGAAATGAACAGTTAATGCTTTGAAATTAACCGATTACACGGGGTGCTGTTTTAAGTATGGCTTGTTGATATTGCAAGATGATTTATGAAAGACTGAGTAAAGGTAAAGGGACCCTTGACCGTTGGGTCCAGTCTTCGACGACTCTGGGGTTGTGGTGCTTATCTCGCTCTATAGGCTGAGGGAGCCGGCGTTTGTCCGCAGGCAGTTTCCAGGTCATGTGGCCAGCATGAGTAAGCTGCTTTTGGTGAACTAGAGCAGCACACAGAAATGCCGTTTACCTTCCTGCCAGAGTGGTACCTATTTATCTACTTGCACTTGACGTGCTTTTGAACTGCTAAGTTGGCAGGCGCTGGGACCGAGCAACGCGAGCTCACCCCATCGCATGGATTCGAACCGCCGACCTTCTGATCGGCAAGCCCTAGGCTCTGTGGTTTAGACCACAGCACCACCCGTGTCCCATTATGAAAGACTGAACTTTGGCTCAAAACAATGGTCTGGTTTGGATGTAATGTCGTTGCCTATGAGAAACTTGGTTTGTGAAGCTAGGAACAAGCATCAGACTTGTGTTCTCCCTCCCTCCTCCCCTTTCACGTGACACATTGGTACAGAGATCCTGGTTTGTTTTAAAGCCAGAGTTCCCCGTTACACCCCAAATGGATGTAATGTTACTTAACTAATCAGGGTATTAATCCAGGATACTGATCAGGATATTAATCCTGAATACCATTGTATTCCGCTCTGGTCAGACCTCACCTGGAGTACTGTATGCAGTTCTGGGCACCACAGTTCAAGAAGGATACAGACAAGCTGGAACGTGTCCAGAAGAGGGCAACCAAAATGGTCAAAGGCCTGGAAACGATGCCTCATGAGGAACGGCTTAGGGAGCTGGTTATGTTTAGCCTGGAGAAGAGAAGGTTAAGGGTATGATAGCCATGTTCAAATATATAAAAGGATGTCATATAGAGGAGGGAGAAAGATTGTTTTCTGCTGCTCCAGAGAAGCGGACACAGAGCAATGGATTCAAACTACAAGAAAGAAGATTCCACCTAAACATTAGGAAGAACTTCCTGACAGTAAGAGCTGTTCGGCAGTGGAATTTGTTGCCAAGGAGTGTGGTGGAGTCTCCTTCTTTGGAGGTCTTTAAGCAGAGGTTTGACAGGCATATGTCAAGAATGCTTTGATGGTGTTTCCTGCTTGGCAGGGGGTTGGACTGGATGGCCCTTGTGGTCTCTTCCAACTCTTATGATTCTATGAAGCAGAAGTCACGTCAGAAGAAAAGATGGAAGAAGGAGGCAACCAATTAAAGAGCTAGTGAGCTAGGAGCAACTTCAAATGTGTCTTGCTGAGCCACACAGGCAGGTACTACAAATGCATTACAGTATATTATTTGGCACCAATGGTATCTGTATAAGCAAGATTCACTCTGAATTGAACACCTATCCCAGGCATCCCCAGATTACGGCCCAGGGGCCGGATACAACCCGAAGGGCTCATCCGGCCCGCAGCAACCCCTGCTACCACCACCTGCTCTTACCGGTGTGGCGCGATGCGGCTGCCCACTTCCAGGTCGCAGAGCACTGGAAATAGCTTGCGCGCATGTGCAAGCATCCTTTCTGACACACTTCTGGGTCGGAGGAGGCCCGTGCGCATGTGCACAAGTTATTTCCGGAGCTCCTGGGACCCAGAGGTGCGCCGGAAATAGCGTGTGTGCACTCATATGGGCGCACGCTCCCACGTATTTCCCCACCCTCCGGCCCACCGCACGATCGAAGCCCGGTAAGTTTGGAGACCCCTGACCTAGCCTTCCTCAAAAGGCTTTCAGTGGCATGCTCAGTTTCATTATCTTCCACAATGCAACTATTGCATTTGAGCCTACTATGTTTTGAACCAAAGTTCTTGTTTATATTAATTGAGAGAGAATGCAAGATATCTTGAATATATCAAATGTCATTTAAAAAACCTACGGTTTTGAACCCATCATAACTACAGGCCACTCTCCATTCTGCTGAGCCCATTTTTCCTCAGATGGGTTTTCTTTAGATATACAACATACCACATCCTTAGAGCATTGGACAGGAAACAATTACCATATGTAAATTATCTGCATTTATGTAGATTAGAATAAAAGTTAGCAGCTTGCCCAATAAAATCCTGGCTAATCTGCACTCCGATCATCCAAATCTACTGGTGGCCATGCAAACTTCTTTCTTTAAAGGGATATACCAGTACAGTAGTTAAGATTAAGTTGATGTGATATTTGTAAAAGGAATAACATCTGGAAGAGAGCTAGATGTGAAAGGAGGATCATTTGAGGCTAGCCTGCATTTTCCAATGAAGTCACTCATGCCCGTGAAGGCAGAATTTACTGCTTTGTGGAATGCGGGTTATTTCCCCCCATGATCAACAAGGGATCCCAGTCAAGATATGAAGCAGTGTTTCCGAGTGATTATCTGTACTCTTGCTGCATCATCTCATTAGGTAGCTATTCCCCACACCCCCTCGACCTTTTTTTAATGATTAGAATTTCCAATTTTTCTAGTGCAGAGCTGGCCATCCATCTCCCATCATCCCTGACCATTAGCCATACTGGGTGCCACTGGTGGGAGTTAGTATTACATATGAAGAACCTCAGATTCCCTACCCCTGCCCCAGTACAGTGGTACCTCTGGTTAAGAACTTAATTCGTTCCGGAGGTCCGTTCTTAACCTGAAACTGTTCTTAACCTGAAGCACCACTTTAGCTAATGGGGCCTCCTGCTGCCGCCACACCGCCAGAGCACGATTTCCGGTCTCATCCTTAACCTGAGGTTCTTAACCTGAGGTACTATTTCTGGGTTAGCGGAGTTTGTAACCTGAAGCGTTTGTAATCCAAGGTACCACTGTAGATAAATAGGTATTGCTGCGCCAGGAAGGTAAGCCTGGTTTAGTCATGCTGGCCACATGGCCTGGAAAGCTGTCTGCATTTTGAGTCATTGCACACAGACTTCCAGTTGCAGTTGCCGTTCATGGAGACGCTTCTGGAAATGCGACACCACTGGCAAAACGAGGATGAGTCAGCCTTTTTTGCATGCTGCTGTGAGAACAGCTTTAATGAGTGTTCATAATGGCACCCAAAAATGAATAAATAATGCAAGCCCCTGTTTCCTCTGAATTCTGCACCTGGCACCAGCATTCGCATGACTATTTCATTCCATGTTACATGGCAGTCCTATCTATGTCATGACTACAGTGCCTGTCATATAAACAGGTGCCTTAAGGCTGTCTCCATTGCAATCTTTCGACTCACTTTCAGAACCCTAATTTAATTCTTGCCCCTGGTTTGCATAGTTTTGAACATTTTCTTTTTTTTTAAAAAAAATATTTTTATTAATTTTCCAATTAAAACCAATTATATCACATTCAATATTTCAAATTATACACATATATATATCAATCAAACCGAATGTTATGCCAAATCATCTAAAGAATTTTTTATTTGGGTTCCCATGCTTCAAGAAATTGGGAATTCCTCGCAACTGTCCACTGCCGTCTTTTTTCTAAAGTTCAAATCGTCCTCCAAGTTCATAATAATCCAGATCTTCCCCTTACAGTCACATAGATGTTTTCCACTTTCATCCGATTGTTTCCCAGCTGCTGAGATAAATATCAAACAAAGTTTCACAGATGTTCTTTCTCCTGTGTGAGTTAATCAGTCCAGCCTCCCCATAAATCTTCTTAATGGAGCTCCCTGTTGCGTCGAAGCAGCTCGAAGCAGCGCCATCTTAAAAAGCTCAAATCACTTTCGTTTTCTCTCATAGCCATGAAGATTTACGATCATTATAGAATTTACAGCTTTTCCAGGCAGGAGACCCAAACATCAAACCATAAACTCTTGGTAAATTAATGGATCTCCTTGCCCTATAGCTGAACTTAGCTTCAGGTCGCTGCTCCAATTTAAAGTGCGTCACAGCTCATAAATCCTCCGAACGCGTCCAGAACTCCTTCCGTCCGACTAGGGGGGGGCTTTTCTCATCGGCAACTCCACATCTTTAAAAAATATGCTCAGTAACAACAGTTATAAAGTTCAACTCACACAGTCTTTTGCTTCTCTTTCACTCCAAACAAGCCAGGACATCGCGTCCGGGAAGGTACGAGGCAACAATATGAAGAAAAAAAATAAAAACTCACTTCCCTTATCGCTCCGTCCCCATCAATCCTTCTTCCAGATGCAGTACAGTCTTTGACTCCTCTCCCTCAGCAGCATAAATTTCTCAGCAGTAAACAGCGCTTCTTCCCCTCCTTCTGAAGTATGTCCATAGATTTAAGCCTAATTATCTTCTTTAACCATGGAAATCCCCGCCATGCAGATTAGCGTCCGGGAGTCCTGGCCCTCGTAAGTGCTCAGCCCAAGCTCCCCCCACTCCAAAAACAGTCGGAGTGGGTCTGGGGGCATCGCGGGCCAGCGGCCCCTCTCCGTAACCCCCGGAGAGGGTAGGGGGTTGCCATTTACTCCCCTAGCAACCGCCAAATTCCTTACGAAGGTCAGAGAGATGGAAAACAGGTCCGCCATTCCTGCAGGCGGAAACCGGAACCTAGTTTCGGACTTTCAGAACCCTAATTTAATTCTTGCCCCTGGTTTGCATAGTTTTGAACATTTTCAACCAGAAGTACAGTTGTTCTAATTAAGAGGAACAGAGAGCGCTACTTTGTCAAAAATAGCAAGATTTAGAAGAGTTACCTGGGTGTAAGTCCTATGTGGCATTGAAAAGAGAGACATAGGATTAGTAGGCATTTGTGTTTTCTCCAGGCGTCAACTGAGTTGGTGGAATGTACGCAGCTTAGCTTCCCTCTGATATAATAGTTTCGTAGAGATCAGGGTACATTTTGCCGTACTGTCTAGCAATGTGAGTTTATTCAGGCCGTTTGGCAGACAACCCTGTGCTAAAACTGTGAATCATCCATTGTTGGCTGAATCCACTCTAGTGACTAGTTGCTAAGAGATTTATCAAATGTTCACAAAAGCTTAAGACTGTGTTTGCTCCAAGGAAGGATAGATGTATAAAAACCGAAAGATGTCACCTATTTTCTAAGCAAACAACTCCCTTTCTGTTGTTATAAGCTCAGCCGCTAAGGAAAGCAAAGTCGCTAATTAAATAGGCAAGCTGGGATATTTCTTGTTACATGGGATTCGCAGTTCATGATTTGCTAGGGAGGAGAAAAATTAACGCAACCATTATTATTTTTTAAACAAAGCTACACGTAAGCCACCTGAAGCTGCCCTAGGCCACACATGTATTGGAAAACGTCACCCTGAATCAGATTGTCTAGATCTAGACACACACCCAGAAGTATTTCTTTCACTTGTGACATCACTTCCCACTCACAGGAGCTTCTGTAGCAGTCTCACCTGGACTTTCTCTTAAAAGCTATGAAATTGTTGTTGTGTTAATCAGATTCCCCCCCACACTACTTTTTTTTACAGCCGAGTATATCATAGGAGGAAAGAATGAAACCTCTTTTTAGAGCTCTATAGCACCTTGAAAGGAATACAGTCTTCTTAACAAAGGAAAAGCAGTTTCCTTTCTCTGTTAGTCCTGTTTGTTTGTTTGTTTGTTTGTTTGGCTTTGGTCAGAGAATGCCAACTCCTCCCATCATCCAGCGTGACTGTTTTTGTTTCCTTCTGTTTTTCATGGGTGGTTGTGAACAACTTTTTATCCTACCCAATACAACCATGTTCCTGTGTTCTGAAAGTTGTGTCCAAATCTATCATTAACCAGGGAGGTCCTCTACGTGGTAACAGAAGCAGATTTAGACTACAGTCTTAAAACACAGAAAGGGAAATGCAACATTGAAACCAGTAGAATTTTGTTCTGAATAAGCAAGGATTGTGCTTGCAGCTGTCTTAAGTTGCCAACAGAATAGTTTTCTACCTTCAATGCTGGGGGGAAAACGCCACAACCCACATCTTTACGCAGAGGTCTATGTTTACTTTATACAACACACTCTTATTTTATTTAATAAAAGTTTTAGGAAAATACACAGCATTGGGGTTATTGATATATGTTTAGAAAGGAAAGTACTATAGAAAAAGTGCTATAGGCCACCCTTCCTGGCTTCCTGCCATATCTCCTTCCTTCCTTCTGTTATGTTTCTGGCAGCCTCCCTACACGTGTTTATTTAAATTAGCAATAAGCAATTCAAACTCAATCTTGGCTTCCATTGATAAAAAGCAAAAGGTTCACTGGAATCTCAGTGAAAAGGTATCACACATTATTTTCTAACTGCAAGTGGTATGAAGGTGTATAGATATATAGATATTCTTTCCAGTTCTTCTGCCCCCTTGCAAACCATTGGGATACAAAGATGGGAAGTATATTATGTACATATCTGTTGTTCTTGTCTTGCCTTTCATGCTCTTTTAACAGCATGAGCCAGGGTATAGCTTAAATTGAGAGTACTAAATCACTACCCAAGTGTCCTTATCAATCTCTACTATGTACTTGTTTGGAGCTGTTCTTTGCTTTAGTGCGCACAGTAGCGGAGGTGAACCATGCAAGTCGTTTGTTTGTGCTGTAAAGATTCTGCTGTAGTTTAGGTAGTTGCCTTGTTTCCTTTGCATTGTTTTAATTGTCTGAACTAGTCAGCATGCCTGAGAAAAAAGCCTCTTTCCTGTAAGGGGAATAATCATTGCAGGATATCATCAGTTGTTTTTATACAACTTATATCCCACTTAGTTCCGTCCCCCCCCCCCCCGAAGAAACTCAAAGTGGCAACAATAAAATATTCAGGCTTCTCATTTACACGCATTCAAGTCATGCACCACTGCGCATATGTGCAGTGCCAAAAACCCAGAAGTGGAGGAAGAAACTTGAAAAGCTTCAACAAAGCCCCATGGTACCTCCAGCTCATAAGGAGACTCTCCCCAGAACCCGAAAGGGGAGTCCTCTTCCGGCTGCAGGAAGGTTCATTTCACTTACGTGCGCAGGGGGCCAAAACATAACCCCTGCATCAATGGGGAGTTGCCTGTACATACACTGTAATCAGATCAGCAAAACACACTAAACTACCACCAGAAAATACCAACATCAGAAAATAACCCAGCAACCATGCCCCCTCGCCCAAAACAAAGTGAAGGCACAGAGAAAGCAAAACAGCCTTAACATACTCATAATGAGGAGATAACATGTTTTTTCATCTTAAATGCCTTCTTAACCAGATTTTGGTAAATACTTAAAGCCGTGTAGTGCTGGGGGGCTTGATCAATCTCCACTGAAAGGGGTGGTTGTCACCACCAATCAGGTCTTACTCCATGTTGCTCGCCGCCGCTGAGCCACACGTGGCTGAGGAATCTGGACCAAGGTCGCAGATAATGAATGGATCATGCAGGAAAGAACACATAGAAGACAGGACCATTCTGTTCCTTTCCTTTCTAATGTGCCATGTCTTGAAGTCTAGACCAGTGTTTCTCAACCAGTGTGCCTCCAGATGTTTTGGGACTACAACTCCCATCATCCCTAGCTAGCAAGACCAGTGGTCAGGAATGATGGGAGTTGTAGTCCCAAAACATCTGGAGGCACACTGGTTGAGAAACACTGGTCTAGACTATGAGCAGAGCCTGCTTTCATATTCAACTGCCCCTAATAATTTTAGACACTTTATAAATGAACGATAACAACACCTTGTGGCTCTTCCTTGGCCCTTCCCTTCCATCGGTGGTTGTCTGCTGTCCATTGGGCTTGCATAAGGCTGCTGTAAGAGCTTGGCACTTAGAAAGAAGATGATGGAAAATGTCCACATGCCTGGCCAGCCCATGCAGGTAAGAGTCTGCAGTCTGATGGGGTGGCAGAGTGAAAAACCATTCCCAGAACCTTCTGCCTTGGTGGTCTCACTAACCCACACTTAGAATAATAATAATAATAATAATAATAATAATAATAATAATAATAATAATATAATAATAATTTATTTATACCCCGCCCATCTGGCTGGGTTTTCCCAGCCACTCTGGGCAGCTTCCAACAGAAAATAAAACATGTCAGAGAGAAGGTTTCTGAAAGGATGAATGAAATGCTTTTGGAGGCATTGGTTGCTTCGTTTTCAGTCACTTCTTATGTGAATGCTGCAAATATAAAACATTATGTTTTCTCAAGGATGGAGGATTCCAGCTCTTCTTTCATTGTAAAAATGCCCCTTGTAAACTAAAAATGTTTAGTTTGTTGCACATCTTGAATGAATTTACTAGTTTTCCTTGATGCTATTGTTTTCCGTTTTGTGTGATTTCATAAATTGCAACATTTCCATTCCTATTCAACACAGCAATGGGCATTGTAAGAAAGGAAAGGAAAGGTAAAAAAAGAAAAGAAGTGTTGTTGGTTTTTTTTTAATGTACCTATTTATCTACTTGCACTGAGGTGTTTTTGAACTGCTAGGTTGGCAGAAGCCAGGACAGAGCAACGGGAGCTCACCCCATTGCACGGATTCGAAGTGCCAACCCAAAGCATATGGGCTGTGGCAGACCAACTGAGGCCTTTTGAAGACTAATGTATTCAGAAGAAGTTAGGAACACTTCAAAAAGTTTAGAGCTGGGATGGAGAGCTTGAGGTCTCCCAGAGGTTGTTAGTCTCCCAAGTCCCATCAGCCCCAGCCAGCAAAGCCAATGGCCAGGCATGATGGGCATTGTAGTCCAACAACAATTGGGTGGCCAAAGGTTCTCAATCTCTGGTTTAGGACAGAAATGTTTTAGGAAACATGGAATCTAGATGGAAATTTGAAGAGGCCCCAATCTAAGACTTGCAGCATTTAGTCTTGCTCTAATACTGTTGGTATTCTTGCAGTACAAATAAGCTGCCTTTTCTCCCGCGATATTAAATAAATATTGCTATTGCATTTCCAGCTTTTCATACTGTATATGAAGCAAGAAGAATCACATCATTCTTGTGGTTATATTATTATTTAATTCTCCTCCTTTCTCCTTTTGTATTTTAATTAATTTGATAGTAAGGTTTCAGGCAAAGCCTTTTATGTTTTCTTAAAACTTTTTTTGTAGAGTACCTCATTCATTTTAGGTGCTTTTTTAAAAAACAAAACAAAAGGCCACGATAATAATTAAAAGGAGGGACTCGGCAGTAATCTACACCTAAAGGATATTCTGGGCCCTTTAAAACAGAGCAGCTTGTGATCTCTGATCTCTGGAATGGAGCAAGCGTTCTGAATACCTTGCGTCAAGCCCTGAACAAATAGCACAGAAACAGCAGTACTGTACTAAGTGAAATCTGACATCTCAGTGTTAGGGGAAAGGAATGCTCCTGTATGGCTTGATTGTTATCTACATCTTCAAGTGGGTTTATTAGCAATTTAATGGAATATTGGTTATTCAAGGGCAATAGTAGCTCCAGCTGAAATGTCCATTATACTCTCTTTTTCCCATGCACTTTGGAATGAGTAGAATGTGACAGCTGAGCTTTCAGCAAGCTTCATGAATTTTAAATACTTTTCATTGCAAAAAAGGGGGGGAAATGGGGCACATGGCGTGTGGTCAATGGCGAACTTGGAACTAGCAGTCAGTCTGGGTATTATGGGATATTGGGTGTCTCAAAGATAATGAATACTTCGTTTATGCAGGTGCATTCTTGGCCTACCGTGCAGGTCCAAGCAGAATAGACTGTGCTTCTCTCAGTCCAGCATCTAACAATTGACCATTTTGTAATTGTGAGCAGAAAAGTATTTAGAATGTTGCTTTCTCAGCATACTTGTCTAAGATTTACATTTTCTGTCATCGTCTCTATCCAACCAAACATTTTCTGGTATTTTGCAGCATGCTAATTATCGGCAAAAGTTTTCCATGCCTCCGCACCTTATTCCCGTATTTCATCATGTACATTTCGACCAGAATTCTCCCTTCCTTCCTCGTTAGGCCTCAGACTTTTTATATTTTTTCACTCTTGTTCTAAATAATATGGACATATAAAGCTGTAATCCATTAATGTAATAATCACACAGGCTAAAAATAGCACACACATATACTTAGTGACGATGTTGTTTAAAGAGCCCTTCACATGCCTGTTTTATAGCTCTTGCATTAAGCGCTTTTCAAATTAAAGGAACAGTCAAAAACTGTAGCATGTGGGCGTGGGGGCTGCTGATAGTGAAACTGATGTGGGGAGCAGTACTGTGAATCCTTAGAACTTTATGCTTAGGATTGGTTGAAGGAGAGAGATATGTCAATTAAACCAAGCACAACACCTGAATATTATGTGTTTACAAACATGCTTTGTTCATGGAAGCAACCCAGCCAGATGGCCTGGGTATAAATAATAAAGTGGTGGTGGTGGTGGTGAAGCAAACAGTTGAATACTCACATAGGAAAATTAAGTGTTTCACTTACAAAAGAGAAAGAAATTCAGATTTGGATGCATGCTGCAAGCTCATGTTTAGAGCTTGAAAACATAACTCACAGAGTTGCTTGAACATCTGTTTGACCTGGAGCAGTAAGGAATGGGCATCCCTGTGGAAAGCAGTGATGGGGCCTCAAAACCTAATACAGTCATACCTCGGGTTGTGTCTGCTCCGGGTTGCATTTTACCTGGTTGCTACTTTACTTCCGGGTTCCGCCGCATGCACAGAAGCGTTCTGCGTGCTTCGCACATGCGCAGAAGCACTCCATCGCGCTTTTGCGCATGCGTGAAAGTGCCACTCGGGTTGCGGACATTTCGGGGTGCAAACGGCACCCCAGAATGGATCGGGTCCGCAACCTGAGGTGCCACTGTACTAGCCTAAAGCCTTAACGATTGCCAGTACCGCTGGCTTGTTTGTTTCACCAATAATATCAGGTGTTTCTTTAGAGGTGGTGCTAATAGGCTTGTTCAGCATTGCCATTTGTTCTCAAAGAACAGGGTTTAGGGGACAGGGATGTATATATTTTAACATACTTCCCTGTAGTCTATAGAACGAAGTTCTGAACAAGGCATTCACAGTGGGAGAAATTCAGCCCCCACGGAATGACATTTCAGCTCCTGTGTTGGGTTAAGAAAAGAATACTTCTTTGCTGGCCATTTTCTAGAGTGTATGCAAAGACCAGCAGAACTATAGCTTTTTTTCTTTTCTTTTCTTTACATAGATCAGGCATAGGCAAACTCAGCCCTCCAGATGTTTTGGGACTACAGCTCCCACCATCCCTAGCTAACAGGACCAGTGGTCAGGGATGATGGGAGTTGTAGTCCCAAAACATCTGGAGGGCCGAGTTTGCCTATGCCTGACACAGATCCAGACATTTGTTCAACGTTTTCAGCTTCAAGCCAATTTTATAAAATATTGTACGCTATTTGCATCAGGCAGCTAAGAAAATAAAGGATTCGTCTCCCTGTTTCTTTTCCCTCCCTCCATTCTGCTCATCAATGTGTCGTTTCTGTTCTCATTTTGAAAACATTTGTTTTGTTGCCAGAGTTGAGATAACCGAGTGCCAATAAATAACTTTTTAAGAAATGGCTTTCATTTAAAGCACATTGGCACAAATGTGGAAGGGATAGATATTTTGCATATAGCAGCTGAGGCAGTTGATGAACTGCATCTATGTAAAGACTAATGAGTTCCATTTTAAAGTGGAGGGGCCAAGGAAATAGGCTTCTTATAAATGCCATCAAACACATTTAATATCCTTTTTCTTCAAACGTAGCTCAGCTGGCTTAAGCCCAGAGTCTCTCGACCAGATTTATTATGGATTAGATACATTCCATCTCACAACAGGAATGTGCTTATTTGGGGTGGGGGGGTCACAGCACAGAGCAATAAAGGCTTAAGCATTCAGCCACTTGATATATTAACGGGTAGCAGTTATTATAAAAGCCTTCTGTTGTGTGCTCATAACTTAAAATTGAGTCTACATGCAGCTTTCTTTTAAAAAGGGCATCTTCTTCTGTAAGCAAACATACGACTTGCTTTCTAGGGCGAGCTTAAAAACACAGTTGTGAACTTCCAACATAATAAAATTTAGCGGACATCAGAACACCACTGGAGAGCACCTGATGTTCGGAGCTTCTGATATTATAAGCCCATTCCCCACTGCACCAACCACCCAATTCCTCAAGCAGTTTAGTGACTCTTTTTACATTAAAAAAATAAATAAGAGGGTTGGACTTCCCTTCCAACTCTACAGTTCTATGATTATAGGCTTCTAAGGAAGGATAAATTGACTTAAGGGCTTCAATATTGGATCTGGGCACAGGGGGGCCTAAGTTAAGTTCAGGCTCAGTTAAAGGGCTCAGGTTCAATGCCTTCCTGGTCATACTCCGTTCTGTCTGTGACACTCCTGGAATCTGAGGTCGTGAAGGTTTTCCTGTTGAAATCTTCTCCCCCCCACCCCGGAGCTGCTAATAGTCCACTGCAGGCAGTTTGGTGGGGGGAGAAGTATAATGGGGTTACATTATGCCCATTAGCAATTGGGGGTGGTCATTTTGAGCAGAAAGCAGTGATTCAGGGAGAAAATAATAAACCTTCATTGTGCTCTCATATCTATCTATCTATCTATCTATCTATCTATCTATCATCTATCTATCATCTATATCTATATCTATATATCTGGTCGCAGTTATTCAGTGTTGTACCTAGCTTTCACCCAGGGAGGGAAAGAGAGATTTTAAAGTTTGAAAGGTTCATAATATTATTAATGGGCATTGAACTCAGGTCAAGGCTTCAGGGTTTTTAAAAATGAACTCACTGTTTTCTACCACTGCACTCATTTTTTAAGTCTGGTTCATATTGATTCAATATTTAAGCTTTGACACTTGCAGGCGAATAGATTTTTTTAAAAAAATTATGACCTAGTTTATGAGTTGTCTCACTACTTAAATTCATCTGTTTCATCTGTCCTGTACCATGAGGTTAAACGAATATCCACTTAATCTCAGCCAATTCACTTGGTATTGCTATGACATCACAGGCAGCGGAGACATTTGCTTTCTCCTATTCACATAATTATTTTGCTCACTTTTTCTCAATTGCCATGCCAGAAGTTTTCCTGGTTTATTAGCATTTTCAAAAAAATAATAATTGTGTTTTGTTTTCTTAATTTTCCATGCTATTTCTTCACTAATTAAAACTTTCCTAATAACACCAATCACCGGTGTGATTATGCCAGATTGAAAGTTGGTTCTCTAAACTTGGCTTTTAAAGTATATCACAGACATCCCCAAACTGCGGCCCTCCAGATGTTTTGGCCTACAACTCCCATGATCCCTAGCTAACGGGACCAGTGGTCTGGGAAGATGGGAATTGTAGTCCAAAACATCTGGAGGGCCGAAGTTTGGGGATGCCTGGTATATCACCTTTAAATAAATTTCCGGACATCTCTTTTCAGTTTGATTTGTGGATGTTCCAGTACAGCAGATACAAAGCCGAACAATATTCATGGTTAAAAACTGTGCCTAGGGCTGCAGCCTTTAAATGAAATTCTAAAATGTGTCCTTTTCCAAACAGGTTGAAGTAATGAAGAGAGCGCTTGAAAGCCTTAACCTGAACATTGTAGAGATGACAGATGAACATGCAACTCTAGATGGAGGAGATGTTTTATTTACAGGTACAGTAAAATAAAATTTTTGCCACTTAATGTTTCGGCTGCACAGGCAGCTTGATGGCAAGGTACTGATTTTTAAAATACCATTTCCAGTTTCTCCTTACATTTTCATTAGTTAATTTGCTTGTCCAACAGTAACATGAGACTTTGAACACGGGAAATAATTTCCTAATGCAATAAATTTCCTGACATCAGAATAGCAAGCGAATTAGGAGAAGTAAACTAAGTTTGTTGTTGTTGTTTATTTCATTTCTATCCCACCCTTCCTCCCAAAGGGGCCTGAGATGGCAAAGCAGCAAGACAACACAATTACAAACAAAACAAGAGCATTAATAATATCTAAAAACAATGTAAAAGTGCTATCAACAGGAGTTGCTCATATCACACAGGTGCCCTGAGTTTGTGTGTGTGTTTATTAGCCTGCTTTATTTCATAGGTTGTTTGGGGAAAATAATGTTAGCTTAAAAGCCTTGCGGGGGTGAACATTTTGGCTCCCGAACTCTGCAAACCTGGAAGAGATTGTTCTAGTTTGCGAATGTTCTTTGGAACCCAAACATCCGCCGTGACTTCCGATTGGCTGCAGCAGCATCCTGCAGCCAATCGGAAGCCACACCTTGGTTCCCAAACGTTTTGGAAGTTGAATGGACTTCTGGAATGGATTCCGTTCGACTTCCGAGGTACAACTGTATTAAGATTGCGTCAAAGGTCAGTTATCCAGGTCCGCTGCTCTTTCTCATTGCCGTTGCTGCTTGTTCACCTGCCCTTTTTGAGCTAGTGAGCAGCGAGATGGTGAACAAAGAAGGAATGGGAAGCCCCAGATACCTTGCTCTCTCTCTCAGTTGCTGTCTCTGGGAGTTTATGCTGATTGTGCACAGAGGGAGAGTCAAGTGAATGGGCAGCAAAAGTGATGGGGGAAAAGCTGGCTTCACTCTGAGATGAGTAGCTCATTGAGATGATCGTGCCCATACAACTTAGGTGCAGCACGGATTACTGTGCTGATCTCATTACAGGTAGGTAGCCGTGTTGGTCTGGATCGAAGTAAAATAAAAAAATTCCTTCAGTAGCACCTTAAAGACCAACTAAGTTTTTATTTTGGTATGAGCTTTCGTGTGCATGCACACTTCTTCAGATACAGTGCTGATCTCAAAAGGACAGGAGACCAGGTAAGAACAATAGTACTTTTCCAAGGGTCCAGTGTCTATTTCTATGTATGTATAAGCCTTCTGGCTTTTTGGAGTAGTTATCTATCTGAAGTAGTTTTGTCTATCTGAAGGAGGTGATGATGTTATACTTGTAAGTTACTATTTCTTAAAAAATTAAAACTATAATTAAACTTGATGTTGCAAATATTCAAAGGACATTTCTTTGGTCAGTTTACTTATTCAAATGCTGTTAACTTCGACAAGATTGGACAAAAACAGTAGATTATCTTATTGCATATCAATCATGCCTGTTAATATTTTCTTTTCTCAGGCAGGGAATTTTTTGTTGGTCTTTCAAAGCGGACCAATCGACGTGGTGCAGAAATTCTGGCAGACACCTTTAAGGTTAGCAGAGTTGCAGATTGACCTTCAGAAGGGGGATCCAGTGAGTGGTAAAGTTTTGCATACTGGGTAAAAGGAAGGAGCCAAGAAATATGCCAGTACTGAGGCATCTTCTGTGGAGAATTCAAGGCATTAACACAGTGCAAGGACTAAATACAAATGAGAGAGATTACTACAGCTCTATGCTGTAATATTAAATAAGTATTTTGTATAATATACAGTACACTTATTTTGTGATAATTTACATATTTAAATACTCACAAGTACTGGAATACAATTTCTTGCATGGGTGGTGGTGAAAGTTGTAAATTGCAGATCGATGTGGAAATGGGATGGGAGGAGGCTTAGGAATAAACACATGGAAAAATTAACATGGACTGGGAATAAACTGATCCATCCTATCCCTACACATGAAACAGTTCTATTAGTGGTGCTAAGCAGATCCAATGCAGAGCAGGGGTGGAGATACCTGCAACCCCCATGATGTCATTATGTTAACTCCCATCCGCTCTAGCCAGTATGACCAATGATCATGGATGATTGGAGCAGCCAATAATATTATTATTATTATTTATACCCCACCCATCTGGCTGGGTTTCCCTAGCCACTCTGGGCGGCTTCCATCAGAATATTAAAATACAATGATTCATCCAGTATTAAAAGCTTCCCTAAACAGGGCTGCCTTCAGATGTTTTCTAAAAGTCCGATAGTTGTTTATTTCTTTGACATCTGATGGGAGGGCGTTCCACAGGGTGGGCGCCACTATCTAGCCTAGATGGGAGACTTCTAAGGAGCCATACATCAGATGCTCAAGCTCTTTGGAGGAAGAAAATAATAATAATAATAATAATAATAATAATAATAATAATAATAATAATATATTATTTATACCCCGCCCATCTTGCTGAGTCTCCCCAGCCACTCTGGGCGGCTCCCAATTGAATGGAGTAAAGTGTAATAAATCAATAATTTCTGAAATCATAATTGAAATATTATTTTGAACATTATTTCCCATCCAAACCACATTCTAAGAATGGCAATCCGCTGGCTTCAACATAACCTACTTCCGTGGACAGTATTCAGGAGAAGGATGCTTGTTACTAGGAAACAGTTGTGTCCTTTTTATGCTCTTAGCCACTCAACATTTCTTTTTTAGAGGCTCTTGACTCTACATATATCTTCAAGGCACACAAATTCATGAATGCACTGGGGGTGGGGGGAAATGCAATTTATAATTGTGTTAGTTTATGAGATTACCAGTCTAACGCATTTCCCTTGCAAATGCCTAATTTCTATACAGGATTATGCCGTTTCTACAGTCCCTGTTTCTGACTCCTTGCATCTGAAGAGTTTCTGCAGTATGGCTGGGCCAAACCTCATTGCTATTGGTTCAAGTGAAGCTGCACAGAAAGCCCTCAAGGTAAAGCATGCTAAAAAATAGCCTGTGCTTAAAAAACATTGCTTTTAAACTCAGTGTTTCCTTATAGACTCCGTGTAAGAGGGAATCCAGCCTGTGCAAGCTGCAAGCATCAACAGCCTCAGCAACTTCAAAATGAAGAACCGTTTCAGCTGTGCTATTAAATACATCTTTGTTATTCAGTAACCAGGTTTTTCACTTTAAAAAAGTGCCAGTAACATCAGCTTGTGGGGTTGATAGTTTTGGGGATAACAGCAGATGTGCAGGGGGAAATTAACACTTCCCTCTCACTTACCTTCCAAGTCCCAGACTGCAAAATCCGGGACCGGCAGCCGTGTGACACCGGAAGTTGCGTCGACGTAACTTCTGGTGTCACTTTGCCCTTCTATGGGCACCAAAAATGGCCGCTGCCGGCTTCAAAAGTAGCTTCTACGCATGACCGGAAGTGCGTCGACGCGACTTCTGGTGTCGTCGGCGGCCATTTTTTGTGCCCATAGAAGGGCGAATCAGAAAGAAAAAAAATGGCCGCCGGCAGGAGAAAATGACAGAGAAAAACAGGAGACGAAGTGATACGGGGGACCACTGGGAAAAGGTAAGCAAAAACGGGGGTTTCCCGGTGAAAACGGGGTACTTGGCAGCTATGCTCTCTTGCTGTGGTCCTGCAGAGAACCCCCTCCCCCCCGGAAGCTGTCATTTACAGTGGACCCTCCAGATACAAACTTAATTCGTTCTGGGGGTCCTTTCATACCCCAAAAAGTCTGCAACATGAGGTGCCGCTTCTGCGCACGCGCGTGGCGCCATAGAGCACTTCTGTGCATTCGCACACAGCGAAACCCGGAAGTGTATACACTTCCAGGTTTGCCGCGTTTGCAACCCAAAAGTTACATTACCCAAAGGAAACGTAACCTGAGGGTCCACTCACTGTACTTGGAGTAAAATAAGCAGAATGTATTTTGAGAGAGGGGAGCAACGGGAAACTGGAGAGCTGAATGAAATGGAGTATCCTGAAATAGGCATTGCTCGCTGGCTAGAACACTGGAGAAACCTTCTGCACTGCAGCATTTTGTTATTACAGGTCCCACTTGTGTTAGAGATGTAGCAGAAACCAGAAGTGAAGGAAGCAGCGTTTTAAAAAGGAAATAGCAGCTAGGCATGCTTATTGTTCCGTACTCTCCTGCTCATCATTCTTCCCAGTCACTGCATACGTTGCAGGCCGCCATTGTGTTCAATTATAATATCTGAACCCAGGCCAAAATGCACATGCTAAAGTAGTCATCAGGTTTTGGGGGTGGGGGGAGGGGTGCTGCTATGATTTTTGAGAGCAAGCAGGTAGGAATGTTGGCATCCTTGTCAGAAACCTTCGGATCCTTGCTATTATTCAAGTAAATTAACTAGCCTGTTTATGGGGTATGTTGTATCTATCGTCTGGCCTTAGTGCGTTTTGCTCAGCGGTACAAGCGGTATTGGTTGCAAGCCACCCCCCACTATCACGGAGTATATATTACTCAGAATAGGACTGGAATGTGGCTTCTATTCCTTATCAGAATAGCAGTGGCATCTCATTCCAAACTCCTGTGAGCTCTTGTCCGCTGGGGACCTGTTCAGCAAAAGAGTGTAAGGGAAGCTGGAGAGAAAGCCCAAAGAAAGATGGTGACTCTTGTTTGGATCTTTGCCATCACTTTAACTTGATTTAGGTGCCTCGTATGCTGAGTGTGTGTGAGAGAAAGAGAGATAGTGTTACTGAACCAGCATTAGAACGGCTTCCCTGAAGGCAGCTTGGTATTCTGCACTTTGAGCTGCCATCACTTGAATCCAGCCAACACCAAGAATACCAAGGGACAGATAAATCATACATTCATGGTTCCAGTGCATACATTCTGAGCCCTCTGGTACTGAGGTGTGAGCTTGGAGGAGGGGGGTTGTGTACAAAAACTTGCATAGGTAGTAAAAGGCTGAGCATTTCCGGAGTTATTGTTACGCCCGACCTGTTTTTTGAAAATACATGGCTTGAAATATTTCCTCTGGTTGAGCATGCCCTCATATAATTACTGATCTTTTGTTTTGGCAGATGCCCGCTGTCTGTTAGGCTAGGGTTAGTAGCCTACTTAAAAAATATAACTGTTGTTGCTGAGGGAGTTGTAAATGTTATGTTTATCTCTTGGTTTAGGAAATGTGGTAAGTAAGGGTGATTTGCCCCTCCCCAACGAAAAACCACACATTTGTCTGTGTTAACTGGAAGAAGAAAGGTAAAGGGACCCCTGACCAGTAGTTCCAGCCGCAAACGACTCTGGGGTTGCGGTGCTCATCTCGCTTTACTGGCCGAGGGAGCCAGCGTACAGCTTCCGGGTCATGTGGCCAGCATGACTAAAACTGGAAGAAACTGTTATTTTAATTAAATTTCTTCAAAATGTCATCGATTTTTATGTACGGAAAGACTTATTTTAAGCAGTTTATCTGTTAAAGTGCAAAATAACCAATTGACTCTGGAAACCCTGTAGCTGATTGACAGTTCTAGAGCATGCATATTCTCAAATTCATGATTTGACTTCCACTGCCCCCATCCACAAGCTTTAATTTCTGTCGGAATACCTCTGTCCTAGACAAAAACCTTTTAAATTAGCAAATTAAGCCAGACAGAGTACCCAAAAGAAGATGGATTTTTAAAATAAAAAAATCTGGCTGCGCTTCTCGTTGTTGTTCCTTATCAGGAGTGACACATGAAAGTCATTTCAAAGTCAATGTTCTTCAGTGTAGAAAGTTCATCCCACCCTACTGAAAGAGCAAGTTTACTATGATACCTGCGTGGCTAGCTTGCTATATTTAAAGTTGCAAAAACTGGTATCAAAGCAGAGGAAGATTGGAATTGAGTCGTGCATCAGTGTAAGTCAGAAGCCATGCACACTGCACAGTGAGGTTAACTGGTGATGTCAGGCTAAAGGAAGGAGATTTTGAGATAGGCAGGACTCCTATCAAAAGCAGGCAATTTCTAGGGCAGGTGCTTAATGGAACTTGGAAAGAACAGGAAATCTTCACTGTGCAAGAATTCAACAATTGGCCTTCTGTGGTCGTTTGGCCTGCTTTGGATCAGCAAATCTGTTGAGCTGGGGAGACTTCTTATTTATTAAAGCTAAATAAATTAAAAGGCTTCCTTCCAGTAGCACCTTAGAGACCAACTAAGTTTGTCAATGGTATGAGCTTTCGTGTACATGCACACAAAAGCTCATACCAATGACAAACTTAGTTGGTCTCTAAGGTGCTACTGGAAGGAAGCTTTTTAATTTTGTTTCATCTACGTCAGACCAACACGGCTACCTACCTGTAACTAAATTAAAAAGTGTTCACTCTGGGTCGGACTAGCCAATGGAGGCTTCACCTGAAACACAAATAGCAGGAATTTTTGTTTTGTCCAAACCATAGAAGAGAGAATGAGTGTGCCAAAGGTGGTTCAGGCTTCCCTGTGACCACTATTTTACATAACAAAAAACACACACCTTCGTTGTATTCACATAATTAACATCAGGACAACTGAGATGTTACTAGCGGTGCTTTTGAGATTTTCCTTCTGATTGTTGTGCTCTTTTAGAACAAAATGTTCCAGGACCAAAAAAAAAAACCCAAAACTGGGTTCTCCAGAATCTGTGCGCAGTGAGTCCTGACTAGGAAGGCAAATGCAAAAAGGTGCTTGGAACCTGTGCTTCTTTGAGAAATTTCATTGCCGAAACTTCTGGGTTCAGCTTTCCTAACGAACTGCGAACGCTGCTGTTGTAAAGCAAAAAATGCAAACTGAAGTGGATACCCTTTGGGGAGTACTGAACTCAAATACCCATGAGAGAAGCAAGTAAGATGAAGATGAAAATATAGCCTAATTACTGCACTCCCTGTCATGATAGGGGGAAAGAATAACAGGAATATCCCAGGGCATGAAGAAGCCTAGGCTTAAATTTGCAATCATCAGGGTGATGTCACAGCCAGATTTCTGACACTAGATCCCTTTGTAGAATTCCCCCATTGTAGCCTGAGTAGGTTCTGTTTTTCTTTTGCTGTTTTTGATGTACAGCAGAGCAGAAGCTGTACCCAACAGGCTTGAATAATCGCTCTTTTCAGTGAAATGAAGTTTGGTCCTAAGGATGCAAAGGTTTCACTGCAGTTCAGCCTGTAGCTGAAATCGGATCTACTACTTAGAGCTCCATCTAGTGACTTCCCAGCAAGATCCAGAGGGTTTCCCCCTCGTTTTCTCTGTTTGAAAACAGAAGAGAAAAATTGTTTCTATTAAGATGAGCAGATGCTGCTGGGGGCATCTAACTGAATAAGGCTATTGTGAATGGCTCTTGTTTTGCTTTTTCCTCCTGTTTATAATTGCTGAGGTTTTCTGTAGCTCAGATTGTTTGTGGTTGTTTGTTTGAAATGTTTTTACCCCCCAGATTCCTTGATGTGCTGGTTTAATGACATGGGTTGTGATGGTAAAAGAGAAAACTGAAGACTTGAGGAGGTATAGTATAGAGCAGGCACTTCCAAACTCTGCTCTCCAGCTGTTTTGGGACTACAACTCCCATCATCCCCAGCTAACATGACCAGTGATCAAGGATGATGGGAACTGTAGTCCCAAAACAGCTGGAGGGCCGAGTTTGGGGGTGGCTGGTATAGAATCGACTACCTTATTTAAGGTATAGAAGAGGAATGTGGGACATGTGGTCCTGCAGATGTTGCTGGACTCCAGTAAGCCTCCACCAGCATAACCAGTGGTCAGGTACGACAGGAGATGTAGTCTAGCAACATCTGAATGGTCATAGGTTCCCCAATCCTGGTGTAGTAAGTCCCTTTAAGATTTATTAGGCTGCAATCCTGTGGAAAGGTATAAGTGCCACTGAATGCGTTGGGACTTATTTCTGACTGATCATGCATAGGGTGGTGCTGCTAGTCTTAGTTTAATATTCATCTTGATTGATGCAGGTTGTTGGTAGAACTAGTAGTTCTTCCTCTTCTGGATGGGATCCAAAACGAAGACCCAAAGTCAAGAGAGAGAAGATATAAACGTTAAGGGCTGGCCCTACCATTGGGCAGAGTGAAGCAGCTGCTTCAGGTGGCAGGTGCTGGGGGCAGGGGGGCCACAATGAAGTACAGTACCAGAGGACAGAGTAAAAAAAAATAGGGATGGCATGTTGTCTGTTGCCTCAGACAGCAAAATGGCATGGTCCGGCCCTGATAAATATCCATGCCTTCCAACATCTACAGAGTCTTTAATAGGAGCAGTAAGTAAAGGTCTTTTGTCCAAGATTTATTCTAGTGGCTAATGCTGGTTGTTAAGAAAGAAAGAAAAAAATGAGGTAACTTGCACTCGCTTCCTAAATCCTCTTCCAGTAGGCCAGTAGTGCTTCTGACTTCCAACAGGAACTTTAGCTCTGAGAAGTCTGGAGCATGCTCCGTGTAACTTAGATTTCCACGTCAGCCAATAGATATCTATCTAAGCATTATGCTTTAAATGGCCCCACTATCCTGTGTTTTGTTTCTCGAGTCACTTTTTAGCAGCCCTTAGAGTCCTGCTGAGGCAATACTTGAACGGATGCCTGTTTCTGATGTAATTCAGTTAAAGTTTCATTAGCCCTGGGGACGCAGGCTAGACAAAATCACCACTAGGAATTACTGGAAGAACAAAAACCCACTTTATTCCTATTATGCTCTCCTTCTCATCCCTTCCTTCAAATGTAAATCCCAAGATTCTGCTTGTTTACTTAGCTGGCTGGGCAAACATGAATGTCCAGCTACCAGGCTCTGTCTAATCCTCTAGAGCTTGTATCAACTTTACCAGGCAATGTACTTCTGTGCTGCTTGCCGTAGGTGGACAGAGGCTCTGACTTATTCAATACTGAGTCCGCTAACTAAAGAAGCCTCTCTTGTGCTTCAAGCCATCTGTCATTTTCAGGCACTTCAGAGCTTTCCCCTTAGTTCCAAAAGGCTTTTGTATATGACAATCTGTATTCCCATTCAGGCTTAAGTACTATTGCATATGCGCCAGCAAAAAAACCAAACAAAACTTGTGCATATTTTCTGGAATATTATATACTAGTTATTTTCCAGTTCACTAACTGCTGAGTTTACAGAGAAATGAAGAGATAACATGCTTTACACTTGAGGCTTCTGGCTGGTGCTGATCACTGTGTGCCACTGAATTGTTCTCCTCTTCATTGGGTTGGGTTCTTGGTGCAGATGTATATTGGACAGAACTTAGTGTGTTCTGGGAGCTGGGAGAGAGGGAGATGGAGGGAGGGTCTGCAAGGGGCACAGGTAGCCACAGGTTTGGTGGAACTGCAGCAACTTGCAAATTTCTCTAGCATCTAAAACCCTATCTGAGGGTATTAGAATGGAGCAAATAGGTAGAGCCATATAACATTTCCTGGGTAGATTCTGTGAGGACTGCTACACAGAGATCTAAACAGGGGTTGGCTAATAATAATAATAATAATAATAATAATAATAATAATAATATTTGTACCCCACCATTGGACTAAGTTGCCCCTGCCACTCTGGGCAGTTTCCAGCATATACAAAAACATAATAAAACATTAAATATAAAAAACTTCCCAATACGGGGCTGCCTTCAGATGTCTTCTAAAGGTTATACTGTATAGCTACTCATCTCCTTGACATCTGATGGGAGGTGTTCCACAAAGTGGATGCCACTACTGAGAAAGCCCTCTGCCCGTAACCTCACTTCTCGCAGGGAGGGAACCACCAGAAGGCCCTCGGAGCGGGACCTCTGTGTCTGGACTGAGTGATGGGGGTGGAGATGCTCCTTCAGGTATACTGGGCTGAACTTGCCATTTAGGGCTTCAAAGGTCAGCACCAACACTTTGACTTGTGCTCTGAAATGTTTGGAAATGCTGCTCCAAAAGGCATGTGGTGAAAATGCTTTCCATCCTGGGTTTCGTATAAATTCCCAACATATTGCTGTGTTAATTTTGGAAGTAATGGTAGTTTTCTACTACTTCAGCATAGTGGATGCTGATCATTCTTAATTGCATAGCTGTAGTTGACACATTACTCTCCTAGTGAAACATTTGTCATGGGATTTCAAAGTAATTCAAATAACACTAATTAGCTGCAAGTATATCTGTAAAGAGCAAATTAGCACAATTTCTCAAGAGCATTCTGACTGCAGGAGAGAGCTCACAGCAGCCATTTCAGAATTTTACCAACGCCAATTGAGTAAGAGCCCAACAACCCGAGACACCGAGAGCTGTATCCAATGTTAGTCCTGCTGAGAGTAGACCTATTGAAATGAGTGAACCTAAGGTAGTCATGTTCATTAACTTTCGTGGGTCTCCTTGTAGGACTAGCATTGGGTATAACCACAAAGAATCAAGGATGGCACAATGTGTCCTTGTCTACATATAGGTATCCAAGACATCCACGCTGATGGAATACACACAGGTATGTTTAACCAAGAGTCACAGTGTACCCTGACTTGAGGTTTGCTTTTCTAAGAAGGGCAATTAGGTGCAAGATAACAAGCCAAAGTTCAGTGCAAGTGTGGTAAACTACTGGCACTCATGCATAATTAGGCTCTCTAGGCTTCTCCCACCTGGCTTCCAAGACCAAGCTGCACCTTTTCTGAGAACCTGCTAAAACGCAACACAGTATCTCATGGCCCTGAATCTTCTGCCCTTCTTGGGCCCACGGATCAGTTCACCTGCTCCACATCTCCTGGGGCTCTTGGAGAACTGTCAGCCATTTGTCTTCCACCCCTCAAATTCTCAGGTTTGATCTCCTGGTCTCTACTACTGTGTTCCTCCAGCTTTATTTTATTATTCAAATGAAGTTATTCTAGGTTTTTTGTTTAAGTCGTTCTCCTGCCAGGTTAACCTTCTCCACTATTTTGGTGGTGTTGCTTTTCACTGAATCCACACGCTCGCTCAGATCATCTAGCTTGTTGTCTAGCATTGTCACCCAGCAATCTTTTAAGTTCCTCTTTAAAGGATGAATGTTGTTGCAATAACTCCTCCTTCACTGAATTAGTCAGCGTTGCCAATGTTATCGGGGTTTCCTTGGAAAGAGATAAACTCCCTGTTTAGGAAATGTCTTTGGGGGTTCAAATGTACCGAGAATATCGTTGCAGAAAATGCAATTGCACATTAAGGAAGGCGGATTTGGAATTCCAAATCTGGAATTTATACCACCATGCTTATGTATTGGCAATTATCGGACATTGGAGACCTGCTGGTGGTCTTAATCTCCCGAGTTGGGCAACCCTAGAGCATACATATACAGTGAATGCTTGGGTTGCGAACGTGATCCGTGCGGGAGGCATGTTTGCAACCCGCAGCGTTCGCAGCCCGCAGCTGCGCGTCTGACAATTCAGCATGCGCACAGCACTGAAACCTGGAAGTACTGTAACCCATTTCTGGTACTTCCAGGTTTGGCGTGGAGCGCAACCCGAAAAGACCAACCTGAAGTGGCTGTAACCCGAGGTATGTCCGTACTGGTATAACACTTTTGGTTGGTTAGAATAAAAGTATTTGAAAGTTCCAACAACTCCTGAAACAATTAGGTCAGCTAATGAAGGCTGGTGCTGTTTTCAGGGCCTGCAACATTCCTAGAACCTTCAGCTTTTAAAGTATCCTGAAACCTCATATTATCAGTTCTGCCTTTCCCCACTATTCTACTGCAAGCATGGAGATATTATTTATTAAACTGCAGGTTACTTTAGGCAGGTTGCTCCCTCGCTACGCCAACACCTAGCAGGCACTGAAGCGCTGTGCCCTTATACATTTTTTGAAACATTTTTTTTCCAGATTTCTCTCTCATTTTTGCTGCTGTTGCATAATAAACTAGGCGAATCTGTGATTGCGAAAGAGTTTAGCTAACCACAGAAATGCTGAGAGTACAGCAATTAACCATAGCAAAGAAACGTCAGCAGAGAAATTAAGCTACTAAACGAATGTGTGTTAAAAGTTTGGGAGTCTTCTAATCATGTACCTCTGGCCACCCGGAGCTTGCCAGCTCTTGTGACTGGGGAAGCTGTCCGCTTGGCTTACGTAAATAGGATCTTGGCTTCCCTTGTTATTGTTATTGTTTGCTTTCCTTTGCTTTTCTGAGGACCAACTTCCCTTCTCTTCCCCTGCTCGTGTTCCAAAAGACAGGATGTTCATTCTCCAAAATTTCTTGAATGCAACAGCAGTTTGAGCCATTTCCTGGACATGTTTTTTGCTTTCTGCAGGAGTTCCTAGCAATGGCTGAAGCTATGCACCCAGTACCGCCTTGTTTCAAGGTTGTATCAGAAGAGGCAGCAGAGCAGCTCAGGGACACATGTCAAGAGTAGTGCAAATCTACACCAGAGTGCAGTTCCAGCACCTCTCAGGTTGGCGACATTGTGGGCCAGCACTCCATCCCCCCACCCACCCACCCACTTCTTGCCTTTACATACCTCTGAGAAGCCCCAAATGAACATTTCAAGTCAAAATAGAAGCCGGCCAGTGTGTTCTTTAATATCTATTACTCCACCTAGCTGCTAGCAACCCCTAGCTGTATTGGTAAAGCTACAGATCGGGGCCAATTTGTATTTCCTTTTCTTCAACCCGTCTCCCATGTAGAGGCGGCAGGCTTTAAGCTCTTCGGCCAGGCCTCCACCCACAAATGCCCATGTGCACGTTTGTGTGAGGGCCCTTCTGAGCTGCTCTAGCCATCCACCTGAATCTCAGAGAACGGATGAGGAGGGAGCACATTTATTCGACCTACACCAGAATCAGGGGCGACCGCCCAAACCAGCTAGGGAGACAGCTTGCTGTTGTTTTTAACACCTCTGTGGGCGGTGAACGCAGCTGTTGTCAAACCGGCATCTGTTCCAGGGCTGCCCCAAGTCACCTGGCAACTTACTGTAACAACTTCATGGTGAGTTCCTGCACCTATTTTCTTGGGGGGTGGGGGAGCAGTGGTGGTGGTGAGGTGTACTAAAGAGAGAGTGCCTTGTGGCTGCATGTGTGCATGCTGTAAATGTGTTTGTTGTGTGAAACATGCATGGTGCTGGTGTGAGTGTATATTTGCTGTATGTGTGATGAATGCACATGTGGGTGCGAGTGATGGAAGCCTGCCGGGAAAGGTTAGTCACCCACATAATAAGGCTTTCCCCATATCTACCACAAGTTAAGTAGGCTGTCCTGCATTCACTCTTTCCCTGAACACCATCTGTTTAAAATAAGGTCTCCAGCAGTTGAAAGGAACACCAAACTAAATATGGGACGTCTCATTAAAAAAATAAATAATAATAACAGTGATTTGACTGGAATGGGGTTCGAGGCACAATGGAACAATGAGAGCTGGGATGACAGCATGTGAATGAAGAATACTCAGTCTGTTTAGGGTCTTTGCTAGGCACATTTAATTGCATTACTTGTTATCCTAGACTTCAGTTGGCAAAGTATGCCTTGTAAAACACAATTGGAAAAAATGAGATTGGGGGCTTTGGAAATTTCTTTGTTTGACATCAGGAAAGCGTGACTCAGGCTTTAGAGAATGCAGACCAAAAATTGCCCTGCACAGGAAGGACAGAATTCCCAGAAAAATTATGCATGAAGGAAATGCCAGGCTTTTAGTGTAGATGGCCATGCAAAGGTTTCTGGGCAGGAATCCAGATTCACACATACTGAATTTGTGACTGTTTTAATCTTTGTCAATGATGAAGTTTCCCCCTGTAGTACATCTTAAACACAGCACACACTGGAGAAATGGATGTTAATTTTTTTTAATAATACATACATTTGCAATGAATTAAATACTGTATGCTTGTATCATCTTATATTCAGAAGGCCTTTCTGCAGCAAAATCCAATCCATCACTACCATCTTTTAACTGCTAGCTGAAAGAGAGGTTTAGGAAGAGAGGGGTTTCATTTGCTCCAGGAAGACCTTTTGGTGCATTGTGGTGAAAACTGGTTTGCATCTAAATGATAAATGGAGCGGCTTCTTCCCATTAGTTTTGCACAGATGGTTCTTTCAGATATCTGCATGAATGTGCAATTTGCTGTGCTATCAATACATTGTAGAAGATGTCTCGTTTGGCGCACTTTGTAAGCAATACTGATACTGCTGAAATTTGAAAAAAATAAAGGTTCTGAATATGCATTTTCCCAGCTCACAGTTCGCAGATGTATTCCAAGAAGATCTCACTTGTCCTGAAATCCTTTGCCTACATGGAATTTAAATGAAAAGTATTACGGGTTTATGTGCCAAGTTTGTGCTTGGGAAGTCTACATTCATTAGGTTAGGCACTCAAGCCAGCAGCGATGTTGGTACATGTTCAGAAGTTAATTGCTTTGATCCTTATCTTGATGACACTCTGGTTTATAGACTAAAAAAATGGAAATGTAATTTACAGTACAGTACCTTGGCTCCAGTTGTGAGCAGTCAACTGCACCTGGAATTTCCAAGTTGGAAAAAGCCATGTATGCCTCAAGAGCATTCGTGTCCTGCATGCAGCCCAATCTTGGCAAATGATAGATGAGAAAGGAATAGATGCAGGTGGGCTTGTGTGCAGGTGGGCAGTATGGCTGAGGGAAACCTCTTGCCAAAGACCTTGCTGACTTTCCTGTCCCCCACACTTAATGGTGTTGAAGAACATGCATGCATCTTTGAAACTTTCTTGTATAAAGGGTCACATGCAAAAAGTATTCTGAGACTATATGAATATAAATATTAATAGCTATCAAACACACAGAGAGAGACAGAGCATTCTCCAATAATGCTTTTAATTGCTAGTTTGATTCCCAGTCAAGCTGATGGGAGTTGGCTCATTGCTGACTTCAAATGCAGAGCCATCCCTGAACCACATGGCTATTGCATAGACCTGTAGGTTGTCACATTAGAGACAAAACGCTGCTATTTAGTCATTCTAAAGTGTTTTGTCTCTTTCTCTTTCTATTGGCCCTATTTTCATCTAAGGAATGTCGGAGGGTATGGATGGAGAAATAATGTGATCTGGTATAAGTCAGATTCCATTGTCCCTATGTGATTCCTCAAATCACAGCTGTGGGCCCATCTTATACCCTCTTTTCAAATGTTAGTTACTTAGACCAGTGGTTTTCAACCAATGTGTCATGGCACCCTGGGCTGTCTTGAATGATGGTCAGGGCAACCCCGGCCTCTGCCCCTCTTTCCTTCCCTCCCTTCCTCTGATGTCCTCTTGCGTCTCTGCCTCCCCAAAGGCTTGCACAGCTGTTTGTTGCAACAGCCCTGCTACAAGCTCCCTAGGCAAATGGTGCCTCTGGGGCTGGCCAGGGGGTGCTGGTTGCCAGGAGCGGAGGTGGCCTCGGAGTAAGCAAGCAAGCAGGCGAGGGAGCCCAGCCAGCCAGTCCACCAGCCCTTGCTGTTGGGAATGGACAGAAAAGTCCCAGGCCCCTGTGAGGCAGTGTGAGGAGGCACCTCTCTTTGCGGCAGGGGGGCAGCTCAGAGACTATGGGCAGCAACAGTGGCTGCCCGGAGGACTCCTAAGGAGAGGGGAGAAGAGAGGAGGCTGAGGGAACACTCCACAAAGGAGGGTGTTTAAAAAAAGGGGGGGTGAGAGGCTGCCAGCTCTGCAAGCAAAGGGTGACATAACTGGGCTCCTGAGCTCCACAGGGGTGCCGAAAATAGAATGTAGTTGGGCAAGGGAGCCATGGACTGAAAAAAGTTGAAAACCTCTGACTTAGACTATTAAGGTAAATAAAAGAGCTTAAACTGGTTCATTTGATATTCTTCCACAGACACTATGTGCACAAACTATGGGATAGTATACAACACAAGCGATTGACTTTGCTGTTTCTATATTTGTGTTTGGTTCACATCTTTGGATTTGTAATCTACTGTGTTCTTTCCAAATGCCTTCTGTTATTCCAGAGTTTGGTCTTGGTTTAATTTGCTGTTTCACTTGGGGGTCTTGCATCTCTCAGAAAGTATTGCTCAGTAAAAGGTTACATGTTCCAAGGAGTCCTTGCATACTGTAAACAAAATCAAAAGGTGTTTGGTTTCTGTGCCTTCTGTTTAAATGATTGTTTGCAACTGACTCAAAATACATTCCTGAGAGCTGAGCAACTGCTTCCATAAAAAAGTACAATAGCAGGGATTTATCTCCCTTTTCCCTTCAAGAGTAAGGCACCCAATTTGTGTCAGATCATATCCAATCATAGGTTCTTTTTGCACTGATACCAGGAAAATGGTGCTACGATAAATTATATACCTTAAATGGAATCTAGACAGATTTACTATGAACAGTTCTAGCACAAACTGAATTAATTCTCAACCAAGGTAATCCAAATATTGTGCAAAGGAACAGTATTTGCAAACGAACTCATCCTCCTGCTACCTGTTTGATCTTGAGATTTATCTATTTGATTTGTGATAAATGCATATAAGAGCATGAATCTGCTGCAAGGATCATCTAGTTCAGGCATCCCCAAACTGCGGCCCTCCAGATGTTTTGGCCTACAACTCCCATGAGTCCTAGCTAACAGGACCAGTGGTCGGGGAAGATGGGAATTGTAGTCCAAAACATCTGGAGGGCCGAAGTTTAGGGATACCTGATCTAGTTCACTGTTCCCTATCCTATAGTGGTCAACCATATACTCCTGCTCCCTCTGTGCCAATCAAAAGTATTACTGCTTCTGCCGGCAATCTGAAGTGAAACAGTCCAGAATTTCTACCAGCTTAGTTTATCACTTCATTCTGAGTAACTGATATTGAGGATTGAAACTTCCATAGAGGGCATGTGCTATTGTCAACTGTAATCCTATACACGCTTACCTACTGGTAAATCTCACTGAACTCACCTGGTTTACTTCTGAGTAAACATGTACAGCAGACTTCCCCTGTAAATGCCATAGCTCTTTCCTAGAAACTGATGGAAACGCACAAGAGACAGTAGCAGGCTTTACTTTCAGAGACTTGCTTTAAGAAATCCTTCCGCCATCTTGGAAAGTATGCAGTCCTAAATTGCAGTCCTAAATTGTACAAATGGAATTCACTGTGACTTTGCTTGGTGCTAATACGTTTGGCACTTGGAAGTGCTTGGTATGCATTAGAAAACTCTCTGCAGCAGCAGTACCTTTGTGCAATTATTTCTTGTAACCCCCTCCCCCAGAAGAGCCCGTTCCCCGCCTTACAGCTGATGAAATCTTGCTCTAAAGGTCTCCACCTTAACTTTCCATAACAGACAATGCAGCAGATGAGTGACCACCGCTACGACAAGCTTACAGTTCCTGACGACGCTGCAGCAAACTGTATATATTTAAACATTCCTGGCAAAGGTCATATCTTGTTGCACCGAGCCCCTGAGGAATATCCAGAAAGTGCAAAGGTAAAAAAGCAAATAGAATAAAAGCTCCTTCTTATAAGGTGCCGATCAATGCTAAACTAATAGTGGCTGTGTAAGGGAAGGTGCGGAATGTTACTTTGGCCGTGCCTTCAAATACTAGCTATTTCCACTCTCCCTTGCACTGAAGTGCGTTAAAAAGGAAAAAAGGAGTGGAAAGGTGAAAGTTTTATGTGCATGGTGCTAGCAAAAAAAAATTAAGCAATGGGTCTTGTGCTGTGAATTCCAACAGCTTTTCTTAGCTGCTCCAGGTGATGGCACAAAGGTTGCCATTTTCAAGAATGTACCGTACCTGAGTGCAGAGCATTTTTGTCTCATTCATATGTGTTTGCATGACCTCAGCATAGGAGACCTGGTTACAGTTCCTGATCCTTAGCTGATCCTTCATAGCTCTTTTAAGTTTTCCATCATCTCTGCTTTGTAGAGGATTCAGAGTGCAGGTTTGGGATACTTGCTGCTACTGTAGTACTGTTTGGTTGAATCAGTTCTATAAGTGATTCCGACACATGCTGCAATTTTTAACCGCCTGATACGGTAGTTGTGCAGGTCTTTCCTTGGTTCGCGCCATTAGCACACTTGCATTTTTTGCTCTGATGAATCATTTCCCTGTATCCCCTTTCCAGTTTTAACAGTTTGTTGGACCGAGAGAGGTCTTTAACCAGGCATCCAGAAAGTGCTTGCCCAAAAGGAAGGCCTATTTCAGACTGAAATATGTGCTCCCAGTGTGATCTGGGAGCTGTAGACTGGTGTGTGTGTGTGTGTGTGTGTGTGTGTGTGTGTGTGTGAGAGAGAGAGAGAGAGAGAGAGAGAGAGAGAGAGAGAGAGAGAGAGAGAGAGAGAGAGAGAGAGAGAGATTTCCAAGTCAGAACGGGGGGGGGGGGGGGGGAGGCATAAGTAAATATGGAACCAAACCGTTTCTGTGAGAGTAAGAAATTCGCAAATGTAAACCTTTTCCCTCTTGTTTCTTTCTTTTTCCTAAATAGGTCTTTGAAAAACTGAAGGACCACATGTTGATCCCTATAGCGAACACAGAGCTTGAAAAAATAGATGGGTCGCTCACATGTTGTTCTGTCCTTATTAATAAAACTTCACAATTATGAGTTTACAGACTCCCTCCCTTGTAACTGGCAATAACGTACATGCTAGGCAGATGAATCTGTACCTACTTTTTATTGGTTCCCTTGACAATCTACTGTACCACTGTGCTACTAACCTTTGTTTACAATGGTGCCCTTTCAGGTGGTAATTAAGGTGTGTGTGTGTATATATATGTGTGTGTGTATATATGCTTTAGGTGCAGGATTGTATGAGGCAAGGCAAGTCCCCTTAACGGCACATACAGACAGGTGCTAGAGAAAGTATAACTTTTCGAATTTAGCCTCCCTTCACACAAGCCAGCTTTGTAAGGGTGTGTTGTGTCCAGCAGTATGCTGATGACTGCCCACCTTGTGCCCCAATGTAATGCAGGGGTTAGGGGAACGATGGTCCAACTCTTTGCTTCTGCTGATGTTGACTTCGTCACGGGAATTTCAAATTTGTTCCCATAAGGGCTTTCACGTCTTCTTTCCCCATTGATCTGCCTACCTTCCATCCCAGGTATTCATGGTCAAAAAAACGAACTTTAGAAATAACAACAAAGCTACGGGTTATCTTCATGTTAGAAAAGAGAAATGGCAGAAGAGGCTACCAGTAATTAACTCTTCTCCCTCCTGACCACTTTTTAAAACTAAAGATTGATCTTCAAGCATCTTTTCTACCTTCTGGGGGAAAGTTATGGTACTGTATATTTTCTCCCATGAGTAAGAAAACAGCTTGAGGAGGATTTCGTGGGGGGTGGAGGTGGTGGAAATAGTTAGATGTGAAAGGCTTTAGCAACCCCTCCCCTGCTTATTCCTCCACTTGGACTTGAAGATATCCACAGCTGTTTTTCTTTACGAAAGGACTACATGTGACTGCCATGTAACCTCTGCCATGTAACTTCTGTAACCTCAGGCTTGAGCGATAGCTGGGACATAAAGGGCTCAGAGTAATACCAATGCCTTTAACTGGGGATGCATTAAGATGGATTTCATGCCCTCAAATCAGACTGTTACACTTTGGTGGCCTCTAGTCATTCCCCCTTGAATTTTGGGATGCTTGCTCATTAAAGCAAGATCTTTGTGCCTGTGTTAGGTGGGTTGCTTTTGTGCTTTGCTGAAGGCATGTGTTGGGATTGAAATTTACATAGCGTGCCATCACGCATGAGGCTTATATTAGTTCTTCCTTCAATCCATTTTTAATGTAAATGTGAAATCTACATTGGCCGCAATACTCATGTTGCAAAGGCCTCTAATGAACATCTATAGCTGACATTGGTTCCGACATCTGTGCTCATTAGGAGTAATGCAGAAATCAGCCTCGGTTTTATTCATCCCTTATTTTTTCTCTTTTGTTCTGTGTCTCCCTTTCTCGTTTTTTTCTTCTTCTTCTCCCTCCCCTTCTACCTTTGCCTTCCGTTTTTCTTGTCATCTCTCTTCCAAAAATCCCTATTATACCAGTAGGTAACTAAAAAAAAGAGAAAATTGATAGCATCATGAACCTGGGCTTCTGCATAGTCCTTTTTAGAGTACCAGCTGCAGTGTGAAATGTACTGTGTTTTATTATTTCACAGTATTGTGTTGCTGCTCATGCCATGGAAGTGCATTAGAAGAGAATCGTGAGCAGAATCTATTGCAAACGGCGGGTGGCACCTAGGGAAAAAGTGTTACCGCAGAGGAGGATTCTCGGGATTTCATTCTGATAGTCTTGAATTTCAGCAAAGCTTAAACCACTTGTAAGTTTATCCTAGTGTATCCTAGAAGCTGAGACAATGGTCTCGTTGTTTATCCACTGGATAGGCAGATAGCTCATAAATAAATCTTATATCAACCCTGTTCTAAGAATAATCCACAGGTTTATGTGAATCTCGAACTTAATGTTCTGACAACCATTCAGTCGGCCTTATGATGTTAACAAATTTCTTCTTCATCTCCCCTTCACCTATTTTGCTTTACTTTTCATGGAATGTTTTTTTGTTTTGAATTTTTGTTTGATCAGAGTTCTTCTGAGAGCCAGCAGTGAATTTCCTGAGAAGTTTCGGTAGTGAGAAAGAGATTGCGGGAGTTCTAGCTGCAGAAGTTTTGCTTTGGTTTTTTACTGTGGTGTATCCCTTCGAATAGGGACCCAGGTGGCGCTGTGGTTAAACCACTGAGCCTAGGGCTTTCTGATCAGAAGGTCGGTGGTTTGAATCCCTGCGACGGGGTGAGCTCCCGTTGCTTGGTCCCAACTCCTGCCAACCTAGCAGTTCGAAAGCACGTCAAAATGCAAGTACAGTAGATAAATAGGAACTGCTACAGCGGGAAGGTAAACGGCGTTTCCATGTGCTGCTCTGGTTTGCCAGAAGCAGCTTTGTCATACTGGCCACATGACCTGGAAGCTATACGCCGGCTCCCTCGGCCAATAATGCGAGATGAGCGCGCAACCCCAGAGTCGGTCATGACTGGACCTAATGGTCAGGGGTCCCTTTACCTTTACCTTATTCCTTCGAATAAGGAAGAGAGCTGTCTTCCAACAGGCCGCCATGACTACTCAGTCTAAGCTTTCAGGTTGTTGTGCTCGGAACAATGAATATCTTGGATGGTTTTTCTAACTTTTAATTGTGTGACTGTTTACTATGGAATTCAGCTGAAAGAAATATTTCTTATGGTAAATTCTGCAACACACTTAAGGCCTTAGTCATAATGTTTTTTCACCACACACACAAAGAATATGAACAATCGCATTCTCTTGGAACCTGTTAAGTCATTTCAAAGAATGGAGATGCTATCTAGCTCAAGTAGCAGTAGGAACTCTCCAAGGGCTGACATACGGTCTGAGTATTTTATCAACTTCCTGGTTAAGGCCACTACTGTATTCTCCAATGCTAATTCTGTCTAGTTGCTGAGGTGTCCTAGAAGGAAGGAAGATCGGGTAGCCGAGTAATAAGGAAAGAATCTCTGAAACTATTTAACCATGTAGGGAATCCAAGAAATGTAAACTGGAAAATGCTACTACCAATACCATCCTGTTGCCTTTTAGAAGGATTAAGTATACTTAAAAACTCTGGTTCGTGATTCTTTTGCCCTTTCATTTCTCCCTTTTGAGGAGAGATTATACTGCATCTTATTCACTTGTCAGGTATTGTTCATGTTCCATCAATCCAGAAGCCTTAGAATGAGTTTACTTGAAATTTGTGAAGTGAAATAAACATTCATGAAAGAGGCAGTGCTGATTCGTATGGGAAGGGTTTTATGCAGTAAAGGGAATTAATATGAAAGCAATGCATTTCTTTCACCATTTGGAATTCAGTTTATAAGAGAGAGAGAAAATAGTGGAAGAATTGCAGTGATTTTTGTGACAATATATCCTTGCAAGGAAAAATGAAATAAAAACAGCTGCAGAAACCCACTCTTCAAGAAGTCATCCTCTCTCCAGCTGAAGGAAGAAAGAGGAAGAGGTGTGAAGTTATCTTCCCCAAACACAAGCCCCACAGCCCAAAGGATGAGAGTTCTGCTCTGTTATGTTTCAGTGGACATCATGTCAATCAGTCTCCTTTACTGGCATGCAGGGACCCCTTGCCACAGAAGTAAAATATGCAAATTCCTGTGAAAGGGTCTTCATCCTTGATGCTTTCTTTTGTCTCTGCATTCCAGCTTCAGAGCTGTGTTGTCAGCATGCCAGGCATGTATCTTTCTAATTGAAGACTAGTAGATTATGTTTCTCAATTCTCATCTGCTTTTTGTGTAGAAATTTGTGTGATGGGTTGCCTCTGCTGAGCTTTTGATAGTTCGTTGAAGGCTTTTTAGGCACGTAGTTTAATTTTATTTATGGATAAATTCGTATGTTGCTCTCCAAAACCAGTTTCTGTATAGTTTCCGAAACAAACAAACAAAAATGGATTGCTATGCCTGATTATGCAACAGTTCTAGGATTGCCAGCTTTCCTGATTTTTATCATTATGGTCCAGAAAATTCCTCTCACACCCGGTATCAAGAAACATCCTTCCACAATGGGGGGATTTTCAGAATTTAAAGGGTGTTAATGTAGAGTGAGAGAGACTCGTTTAGATCTTTATATGTGTGCATACTTTGTATTCTTCCAGCGGGTACATTTCCCTTCTCGTTACTGTGTGCCACATGGAAGCATATGGAAACACATGGAAACACATGCTCCAGAATCAATGTTTACAGTTCAACCTTGTAGCATAGCAGATTCCTTTCTGAGGCTGGAACTAGACTCTACAGCTAATGTAGAGCTATTGCCAAAGCCAATTCTCCCCTTCAATATCTAGAGGTTTGTAACATAATCACAGTGAGTATCCTCATAAGTTATGGGTGGGGTTGGGGAAAAGAAAAAGGGTCATGGAGCTGTTGCTTTCAGCTACTGCCTGCATCTATCTAATTTTGGCCTGAAGCACTGAAACCTTGTCTAAATAATTATTTAAGCCTATGTTTGGCAGTTTGCCAGTTGTACAATCAGTAGACTCAAATGGTAAGACCTTTCTTACACACCACTGCGTCAAACTTTGTTATTGAATATTCCATTATAGAAAATAACCATGTATTTAGAAAACTGCTATTTCAATTGACAGTAGTTCAGCCTGGCCTCCTCTCAGTCCTGATGTTTTAAATTCTTCAACGTGTATCGGGCGGGGCATTTTTTTAAAAAATGCAACACCCTTTCCTTGAAGTGTAGTCTAGATTGGTAAGAGTCCATTTGCCACCTGTTGATTCAGCTGGTAAGGTAAAAGTAAAGGACCCCAGGGCAGTTAAGTCCAGTCAAATTCGACTATGGGGTACGGTGCTCATCTCCGCTTTCAGGCCGAGGGAGCCGGCATCTGTCTACAGACAGATTTTCCGGGTCATGTAGCCAGCATGACTAAACTGCTTCTGGTGCAGCGGGGCACAGTGACAGAAGCCAGAGCGCATGGAAACGCTGTTTATCTTCCCGCTGCAGCGGTACCTAGTTATCTACTCACGCTGGTATGCGTTCAAACTGCTAGGTTGGCAGGAGCTAGGACAAAGTGCCATAAACTGGCCCTTAGCTTCTGATAAAATCTAAAATGACCTCCCTTGCACTACCCAATTCAATGTTCGGAACTGCTTAAATGAAAAGATGGCAAGCCTAGCACTGTTGTATTCTGCAACTTACTTTGTTCCACTGTTTCTTCTGTCGTCCATGACCTGCCCAGAACTTTACACTCCCCCCCCCAACACTTTGGTGGTTACAAAATTGGAAGCCCCAGATAAGCTCTCCCATTCCATTTCTTTTTATCCTTGTGTTGTTTATTTTATTTTGGGGCTGAAGAAAGTGATGCAACTTGTGGGTTTCCTTGTTGGACAAAATGTGATTGGTGTCATCTAAGGTTCCCCTCCTTATGCCAACAAGAAGTTTGTATACATGATGTACCTTATATTGCTACACTTGGCATTTTTCCACTCCCACCCACACCACAAAGTATACACTCAGTTGAAATATTTCACAGATATGCCCCGTTTTAGACGTTTACTGTGGCATTTTTTTTTGTTAAGGACAGGCGGAACACAACAGTCCCCATAAGATGGGATCATAGCTCAGGCAGAACATCATGTTCAGCTTAAGTGAAGAACTGTCAAAATCTCCCCCTCCCTGTCTTCTCCCTCACTGAAAGCAAACTCTGGTACAACCTCAGCACTTATTTAAATATAGGCAGGGCAGAATCCATTTGAGTAATAATCAAATGTTTCTCAGGAGTTGGTACATATCCATACAAAAGAGAGACTGTGTTGTTGTTTTTTGAAGAGCATTTTTTCATCTGTTAGAAGCTGTGAGCAAAATATCAGGGACCTTACTTGAACTCCCAGAAAGCTTGACACTGGATGCTTGGTGGTGTAGCTTGTATGAGATCTACTATGAATCAAGTGCATTGTGTTGCTTTACTATGCACAGATACGACTACTAAATTACCGCAGTATTTTAGACTGTTACCTTTGAGAGACCTTTATTACAATCCAGTATATTGTTGCCCACTTTTTTGTGCCAAACATCCACGCATTCCATAGTCTGTTAACACTGGAAAAAGTTGATCCAGATTTTCCATTTTCTTTCGTCTTCTGCTGTTTCAGTACTTCATGTACACACATATCACTATGGAATAAAGTGTCAGTTGTAGCTGGACTACCGGTATGTGTGTTTTGTTCCAGTAGATGACTTGAATTTTCTGCTTAGTTTGGGTTTACACAAAAGTTTGCATTATTTTGCCAGCCATGCAGCCTAATTAGAGAAGTGGAGTTTAATAACAGACATTGCTTTTTAACATTGGGTTGGAAATAATAATAGTAGTAGTAGTAGTAGTAATAATAATAATAATAATAATTCAATTTATATACCATCTCTTATCAGAAGATCCCAAGGCAGTGCACAACATTAAAAACACATAACAGAACATCAAAGATATAAACATAATTGAAACATTAAAAAACATACTGACAAATCTAGTTTGTGACTTAGGATTTCACAGTGAAATCAATGTGAAAAAATTAGTCATGACTGAAATCTCATTAATTTTAATGGGAACCAGCAGTGCAGTTCTGTATATGTCTACTCTAGGAGAGACCCAAATAATTTGACTGCCTGAGGCAAAGGTCAAGATTCCACCCCAATTCTATATTCAGAAACTGACTGGAATGGCCATGGAAACTTATTTCAATAATTGCAATGGGAGGGCACAAGGAGAAGGGGACAACAGAGGATGAGATGGTTGGACAGTATTCTTGAAGCTACGAACATGAGTTTGACCAAACTGCGGGAGGCAGTGGAAGACAGGAGTGCCTGGCGTGTTATGGTCCATAGGGTCACGAAGAGTCGGACATGACTAAACGACTAAGCAACAACAACAATGCACCTGAAGGCAATGGGCTACTTATGGGGGTGCAGGACAGGCCATATGGCATACAAAGCTCTGTCCTGGGTATGACCCAGGAGGTTCATTCCTGCTTCCCCACCCCCCGCAGCCTGACACAGTTGCCTCACTCTCCCAACGGTAGGGCTGGCTCTGTTCTATACAAAATCGAGTCTGTCTGAGCTCAGTGGCACCTAGTCAAAAATTAAGTTTGTACAGGATCACTGCTGGGTAGAGCAATCCTAACCCTGCATGGAGCGGGGGGGGGTGTGTGTGTGTGTGATAAGAGTGGCAGAACCACCATTGCATCAGAAGTCTCAAGGCACAATTGGGGAGGGGGTTCTTGGTTTGTTGTTGTTTTCCTGCACCAGCTCCAAGCTGACACAATATATTGCCCCCCTCACCTGGCAATGGGGCCAACATAGGATCCAGCTTAGCTTTCCTTTGACCAACTCCACCTTGGCTCCTATACCATTGGTAGCCTCCAAACTATTTGGAGATAGGTCAGAGTCCTCTTGAATCAGTGGTAATCTGCTCCACCAGTGGAGAGAGGACTACACTTCATCCTAAACTCCCCCCAGCCATCAACTTTTCTGGGTTAGCATGGTTCCCTAAGTCTAACAAACAATGGACCCAACCCACAGTTCATAAAAGCAAAATATTCCCAATTAGTATGTTGGTAATGCTATTTAGATAATTTGAGTACTTAACATTTATATAGCAATGTCCACACTACTTTAATAAACCATTACTGCAGTCCTTAACAAACATCCTGTAAGATGGGTCTGTGTTATTATCCCTATTGTAGCTGAGGGTGCAGGTAGGGATGTTGGATAAATTTGATTTATTTCAGATTCTGATTATGAACTGACTTGATCAGTGCCTCCCAGACTTGTACCTGTACAGAAGAGAACATAGCCACCCAGAGTGGCTGGGGTGTTGTTGTTGTTGTTGTTGTTGTTGTTGTTGTTGTTGTTGTTATTACCATTACCATTATTACCTTTGGTTTTCACATGCTCTGAATTACGCAACACGGTGCTTAATTTAAAATAACAGAGCAAAATGCAGTTTAAAATCATATTTTGATATAAAATAGTATAAATGTGAATGCCGTTGTTTTCAATAAAGAAAAAACACAGGTCAGTATGGAAAATGCAAAGCAGAAATAACTGGCCACCGTATCTTCTTTGGTGTGCTCAGATGGAGATAATTTGCAAGATCATTGATGAGCACCCTGCCCCGAGATCCTGCATCTCCTGTTTCCACATTTTCTTCACCACTGATCACCGGTGTGTCATTAATAAGTACTTGAACCTAACTGGAGCTCTTGTGAAGCAGAGAGTTGAGAAGGAGAGAGAAACTTCCATGAAGAAGTGCCCTAAAGTCGCCATGTTTCATCAGCATCAGCTTCCCTGTGGCTTGATTTCATGTGGTATCTTTTGAACGAGACGGCATCTTGTGCTAAGTCGGGAGAACTTTGCAGCTCAGCTCTACAAATATTTACTTGGAGGTAAATCCCACTGTGATCGATGGAACTTACTCTGTATGTAGGATTGCTTCTTTAAAGAAATAGGATTACAATTTTTTAAAATAGCAAAACCATTTAGGTTACAGAAAGAATAGTTTATATTATTCTATTGCTTATATTTTTATACCTGCATTTGATTATTATATATGATAATATTAATATGTGTGTGTGTGTGTGTGTAAAAAAGAACAGCATATACAGTAAGGATATATTTAGAGCAGGGGTGTCAAACTCAAATTCATCGCGGGCCGCATCAGCAGTTTGGTCACCCTCAAAGGGCCGGTTGTATCTGTAGGACTATGTGTCCACTCTTTATTATCATAAATTATTCTCACTGAATTCAATTATTACTGTCGGCGCGGCGCTTCAGCAGCAAGGTCCCGCTGCTGGGCCGCTGGATTTGGGCTGGATTTGGCCCCCGGGCCTTGTGTTTGACACCCGTGATTTAGAGAGAAGAGTTTTTCACAGCAGTATAGTACTACGGTATCTAGTGACAGGTGGAGGCCATAGCTGCCAAGTTTTCCCTTTTCTCGCGAGGAAGCCTATTCAGCATAAGGAAATTTCCCTTTAAAAAAAGGGAGAACTTGGCAGCTATGGTAGAGGCTGGTATGACTATTAACATGCAACATTAAAGTCTACATTATATGTAACATTTACCATACTGTATAAATCACATTACGTTAATACAATATATGAATTTGTATTTTTTTGTGTGTGTTTTTTTGATGAATGAATCCACCCGTCTATACACACACACACAAATAGTTGATATACAGTGGTACCTCGACTTACGAAGGCAATCCGTTCCGCTGCGCTCTTCGGAAGTCGAATCCTTCGTAAGTCGAAGCGTCCAATTTGTGCATGCGCAAAGTGTGATTTTGCGCTTTGTGCATGCGCAGGCCGCGCCCCCGCTTCTGCGCATGGGCAGAACATGCGCACAGTGAAAATACTTCTGGGTTTGCGGACTTCGGAAGTTGAAAACTTCGGAAGTCGAGGCATTCGTAAGTCAAGGTACCACTGTATTACAGTAAAGGTTGCATTAACCACTTGCTGGAAACTGCAGGAGGGCAAAGTGCTCTTGTGCTTGGGTCCTGCTTGTGGGTTTCTCACAAGCATCTAGTTGGCCGTTGTGAGAACAGGATGCTGGACTAGCTAGGCCACTGTCCTGATCCAGCAGGCTATTCTCATGCCTGCTTCATTCATATTTAGATTTATTTATTAATTAATCACTTCAGCTTCATGACTGAATGGTTGTTTTTTTAATCCTGTCTGCCAACCTTAATGCTAACCCAGAGCTTTCCAAACTGTGTGTCGCGACACATTAGTGTGTTGGCTGCAATGTGTAGGTGTGCTGCATGAACGCTCCTCTTGGGGCTGGAAAGGGGTTAGTTTAACCTCCGGTTTGCTAGTAAAACTGAATGCATGTCTAAAAAGTGTGTCACCAAAAAGAAAAGTTGGGAAAGCTCTGTTCTAACCACTGTTCTAACCATGGATTGAAGTGTGATTTTAGCTAATTTGGCACAGTTATGAATACATAAGGCACAAACACACAGGGCCCATGATCAGAATCTCCCACATTTTTTTTTTTAAGTTAAATAGTAGCTCGGTATGTATGTGTTGGATTGGGACTGCAGTACTGCAGCTAATATTGCACAGGTGCAATGTTTTTGCCCTCTACAACTAAAAACACTTGGAGATTGGCGCTTTCAGTTGGGGACTGGTATGTTGCTGTATTCCCTTGCCATCCAATATGCAGGGGTTTTTGCTCAATTTCAGAATGGTATTTCAAGGAGGGAACAAAATTGTATCCCAACTGACCAGAAATCCTAGCCTACCTTCTGCTGTTGAAATATCAACTGCTGCTGAAATATCAACAACCTCAGATATGCAGATGACACAACCTTGATGGCAGAAAGCGAGGAGGAATTAAAGAACCTTTTAATGAGGGTGAAAGAGGAGAGCGCAAAATATGGTCTGAAGCTCAACATCAAAAAAACCAAGATCATGGCCACTGGTCCCATCACCTCCTGGCAAATAGAAGGGGAAGAAATGGAGGCAGTGAGAGATTTTACTTTCTTGGGCTCCTTGATCACTGCAGATGGTGACAGCAGTCACGAAATTAAAAGACGCCTGCTTCTTGGGAGAAAAGCAATGACAAACCTAGACAGCATCTTAAAAAGCAGAGACATCACCTTGCCTACAAAGGTCCGTATAGTTAAAGCTATGGTTTTCCCAGTAGTGATGTATGGAAGTGAGAGCTGGACCATAAAGAAGGCTGATCGCCGAAGAATTGATGCTTTTGAATTATGGTGCTGGAGGAGACTCTTGAGAGTCCCATGGACTGCAAGAAGATCAAACCTATCCATTCTTAAGGAAATCAGCCCTGAGTGCTCCCTGGAAGGACAGATCGTGAAGCTGAGGCTCCAATACTTTGGCCACCTCATGAGAAGAGAAGAATCCTTGGAAAAGACCCTGATGTTGGGAAAGATTGAGGGCACTAGGAGAAGGGGACGACAGAGGACAAGATGGTTGGACAGTGTTCTCGAAGCTACGAACATGAGTTTGACCAAATTGCGGGAGGCAGTGCAAGACAGGAGTGCCTGGCGTGCTATGGTCCATGGGGTCACGAAGAGTCGGACACGACTAAACGACTAAACAACAACAACAACCTTCTGCTGTAATACATGGGTTTGGCTTTCCTGGTTAACATATCTGGAGAGAGGTGCCCTGCAAGCATTTTTCTGCATGGCATCTGCTCTCTGCCACAATGTGGTCTGACCGATGAGATTGATCTAGGCAAGCTCAACCATATGAAGCAGTCTTATGCAAAGGAGGCTTCTGCTGGGTTCTCCATAACATTGTAAAGAAGAAGGTAAAAGGTGAGAGGTAAAAGATTCCAAAATTACTTTCTGCGAATTCCCATCTTGACCTGTGGAAAAGCATAAGCCTGAAGACAGTCCCCTTGCGGAAAGATGAGTTTTGCATTAGGGACTAAATCAAAAACAGAAGGTCCATTTCATGATGCAGAGCCGAGTTAAATGTGGAAGGAAAGAGACAACAGCCACGGCAAAAGCAGGGGTGAATGCTGTTGCCACATTTCCAAGAAAACATCTCTGGCAGAACAGTAAAAGGTCATAAATGTTACATGTATTTAGGAAGACATTTGCATGCATGATGTGGATTTTTCCTTAAAAGCCTGCCGACTATTTAAAGGTGGCCTTTGATGATTGCGAGGCCAACAGAAGTTCAGATTGTCAAGGATTGATCGTGCAACTGCAAGAGGAACGGTGTGATAATAAAACCACTACCTGCACAGCAGAGAGAGTTGGGAAGAGAGCTAAAGAGTCAAGAGCTATGAATGTCACATGTAGATGACCTGGATACAGCAATCATTCTGAGCGATCTCCTTTCAGAGCTCCTTCAGAAGGAAGAGAGAGAAATCTTCCTCTTCCTGATAAGGAAAACTGACAGCTTACACGGAGGGAGAGTTTCTGAGATATGGTATGAAAGGAGGGGGCAGGGGAGGCTGTGTGTTACAAGACTGAACGTGGTTCCTGGTTGCTAGTTCCTTACTCGACACAGAGGTACACAAGCAGCTTCAACAACTATGCACACAGTAGCACCAAATCATGAACACAATGACTTGAGAGGATATCTCTTTCAGCATTGTCTCCTACCCCAAGCCTTGTTTTTGTGCCATTGATCTTTTGCCCAACATGGGACTTGAACCCATGATGTCCACAAGTTCCCGTGCTTGGAGAGAGAGAAGCTTCTCTATCCACTTTCTCCATGCATACACTTCTGTCACGTTGCCTCTTTCTCTACAATGTAGGTGGAAATTTCAATCTAGTAGCTATAAGTTATAAGAATTTAAAGTAATGCTGGAAATGATTTGGGGGGGGGGAGTTGTGTTGGGGTGAAAGTGTTAAACAGCAGAGACCTCTAGTGGGCACTCAATAATTAGCACTGCCTCAAATTTGCTTCAACATTGTATCTCCCATAGTTTACCGGTAGTATAATGGTCAGAATTTTGAAGGAAGGTTGACAGTATACAAAACATGTTTTACTTTTGTGGAAATAACAATCTCCACCATCTACTAAAAAAACGGTGCGAACACTGTTTACAGATTAAGTCTAACACACACTTTATTGTGTCTGATAGCATTATGTCTATAATATAATATAATATAATATAATATAATATAATATAATATAATAATATGACAATATTATATTATTACTGCGAGCCTCAGACTATAGTGAAGAAGGTATTATTAGCAGTGCAATCCTACTCACATGACTACTCAAAAGTAAGTCTATACCAAAATAAAAACTTAGTTGGTCTTTAAGGTACTACTGAAGGAATTTTTTTTATTTTGTTTCGACTCAGACCAACACGGCTACCTACCTGTGACTTAAATAGATACAGGATCCTGACAAGTGGGAAATCCCACAATAGTTTCCTCAGGTAATTCTGTGTTTCCCATATCTGTTAACATTAGCTAGCTAAAATGAACATCTATTTAAAGGGTCTTTTCACAAGTGATTACCTTGATAGAATCTGACTGTAAAAAAGGGGAGGAAAGAAACAAAGAAAGAAGAAACTAAAAAAGACACCCCTTTTATAAATGGCTTCAGGGCCAGGCTAGATCAACCATAAGAGGCAGGTAGTGTGATGGTGTCACAAAAGGTTAGCCATTTAATTCATTATTTAATTTATTTTTGTATATTTGCTGCAAGAGGGATGAGAGTTATCTGTGAGATTTGCTGTCTCAGGTGAAATGAAGTACGTAAAGTACAGTACAATTCTTACAGATTTTTTTTTTACAAGGGATCCTATTAAAATTACCTAGTTCATGCTTGTACCTCTGGACTGCACCCCCCCCAAAAAAAATCCAGATGCAGTGATTCACTGCTAAGACACGCATCCCAAAGAATTTGCATGATTTTATACAGATTCCCAGCAAAAACCACTATAAAATTAGAGATTGTTTCCATATCCATAGACTAGACTGGGAAAATCACAGGTGTGGGACAGGTTCCTGGCACTGTCATGGTGCAAAAACATGATTACAGGGCGTGGATCCTCATGGAATTCTTGGGGTTTTCTCCTGACATCTCCCCCAAACCAGAGTGAAGGAAAAGGTTACACCTGTGTCCTCGGACTGTACAATAAAAATAACTCTATGGCACCAGTATGGAGCTTAAGCACAGATCCTCATGCATCCTCTTAATTTTTATATGCGATTCTGGAAAACTACCATCAAATCACAGAGCACATCTGCATCCATGTATATTATGCAGTTTGATGCAGAGGGTGTGTGCGTCAAACACAAATGCTTAGGGATTTGTGCCTTGGGTTCACATTTTTGTGCCATGAAGCAGCACATCCATGACTGTACTGTGCAAGTCTATGGACGTAGATATAAACTGATGGCGAATAAATGAACGAATGATATATCTTTTTTATATTTTTTAGTTAACAATAGTTAACCACAACCTTATATGCTTTGAGCTATGTGTGTTCTATCTCTATTTGTTTTGCTTTTGTGAGCCACCTTGAATCCTGGTTCTGACTGGGGGGGGGGAATTGTGTACACTTGAAAACGTTGGCAGCATTAAGATATATTCAAGTGTAAATAAGTTTTGATGGATGTAATAATGGAATACTGAATGGTTTAGTTTATGTAAAATATGCAGGGATTTATGATATGCAAAATGAACCATGGAAAGAGAAGAAGGGAAGTCACTGATATTTTAAGGATGTTTTAAATTAGTATTCTAAATTGTAAAACAGAAAATTTAATAAAAATTTATATTTACATACATAAGAAACCTAGTTCTGTGAGAAAGGTGAGATGTAGATGAATATAGAAAGAATAACGACAATATTAATAACACAGCCAAAATAAGCACAAAAAGACCAAGCAGAAATGATTGGCAATAGAATCATAGAGTTGGAAGAGACCACAAGGGCCATCCAGTCCAACCCCCTGCCAAGCAGGAAACACCATCAAAGCATTCTTGATATATGCCTGTCAAGCCTCTGCTTAAAGACCTCCAAAGAAGGAGACTCCACCACACTCCTTGGTAGCAAATTCCACTGCTGAACATCTCTTACTGTCAGGAAGTTCTTCCTAATGTTTAGGTGGAATCTTCTTTCTTGTAGTTTGAATCCATTGCGCCGTGTCCGCTTCTCTGGAGCAGCAGAAAACAACCTTTCTCCCTCCTCTATATGACATCCTTTTATATATTTGAATATGGCTATCATATCACCCCTTAACCTTCTCTTCTCCAGGCTAAACATACCCAGCTCCCTAAGCCGTTCCTCATAAGGCATCGTTTCCAGGCCTTTGACCATTTTGGTTGCCCTCTTCTGGACACGTTCCAGCTTGTCTGTATCCTTCTTGAACTGTGGTGCCCAGAACTGGACACAGTACTCCAGGTGAGGTCTGACCAGAGCAGAATACAGTGGTACTATTACTTCCCTTGATCTAGATGCTATACTCCTATTGATGCAGCCCAGAATTGCATTGGCTTTTTTAGCTGCTGCATCACACTGCTGACTCATGTCAAGTTTGTGGTCTACCAAGACTCCTAGATCCTTTTCACATGTACTGCTCTCAAGCCAGGTGTCTCCCATCCTGTATTTGTGCCTTTCATCCCCCCCCCCCCAAGTGTAGTACTTTACATTTCTCCTTGTTAAAATTCATCTTGTTTGCTTTGGCACAGTTGTCTAATCTGTTAAATTCATTTTGAAGTGTGATCCTGTCCTCTGGGGTATTAGCCACCCCTCCCAATTTGGTGTCGTCTGCAAACTTGTTCAGGATGCCCTCAAGCGCTGCCACGATTTATGTTAGGGGCGCGGAACTTCGGCTAATTACTTTTTATTGATTTACTTGATTTTTTTTTTGAGGGGAGGACAGTTGCCCAGACTCAGTCGGTAGAGCAAGTTGCCTCTTCTATCTCAGCGTTATGGGTTCGAGCCCCACGTCGGGCAAATATTCCTGTGTTTGCAGGGGGGTTGGACTTAGATGGCCCCTGGCGGCCCCTTCGAATGGTATGATCCTGCAATTTGGGAAGAAAGCAGCAGCGCCCGGAAGGGCGCGCGCGCCTGCGCCAACTGTAACCCTTGTGCGCCGTCTCTCGCCACAGCCGGCGGAGAGTGGGCGCGGCCGAGGGAGAGGTGGGCGGGGCTTCTCCCCACCCCGGCGCCGGAACCTTCGGCATCTCCCCGGGGGAGTCGGGCTTGAAGGGCCGCTGAGGAAGAGGGGGGAAGCGGCTCCCTTCTCTTTCCCTCCTTCCTTCCTTCCCTCCCTCCGTCCCTTCCCTTCCCTCTCTCGCCCTCTCACCGTCGCCCTCCGAAGCCGTTTCCGCCATGGCAGACTCTGGGCTCCCGGCTGCCGGGCGGCCGCTCACCGACGACGAAATGGCGGAGGTGAAGAAGGAAGTAAGGCCGCGAGAACGCAGAGTGGAGCCTCTGCCCCTCCAGACACGCGGGGCGGGAGGGAAAGCGGGGGCATTCGTATTGTGTGAATGGAAAAGCGTGTCGTGGGAAATGGGGAGTGCGGTGGGGAGAGGGGTAAAGCTTTTGGGGAGGGGTCGTGTGGCGGGGTGCTTGTTTATAAGGCAATGAGTGCCGAGGCTGCCGTGTTCTCTCTTTTTTTAAAAGCAAAAAGCACTGGTTTGTTTATGGCTCCTCTGCCAAGACACTCTCCCGCCTTTTTCCCCTCTCTCCTGGAAAAGAGGAGATTCTGCCAGGTACGCCTTTTCCTGCCTCTGTAGGATGGGCGTAGTAGCTGCTGCTCCCCACCCCCACGTCAATTTAAAAAATAAAAAACTTAACTAGTGCCCCACCCCCACTAACCAAAGTTTGCCCCCCCCACTACTCCCAACAAAAATCCCATGCTCTGTAGCAAGGGGTGAGAAGGAGGAAATGCACACCTGCGGGTGTCTTGGATAAGATCCTGGCTCTGGCCTGTAATATGGATATTGTCCTGGGGTAATGTTGTAAATATAATATGCCCTTTTAAAATGTGGGTTTTTTGGGGGGGTAGGGTAGTTATTGGGTTGTTGTTTTTATTTTGATTGTTTATTTTGTGGTTTTATATTTTGGATTTTATTCTGTGAACCACCTGCCCCTGAGACCTCTGGGTATAGGGTGGTATATAAATTCAAATAATAATAATAATAATAATAGAGACCCCAGCCCCTAGGAATTGGGTGCTTCTGTGCACCCACCCCACTGCTCAACCTGCTTCGGAAGGACTGTACTGTATTAGAATGTAAAATATACTGTACTAGGTGAGAGCTGTGAGTAATGACAATCACATTACCTAGCAGTGAGGCATGTTCTCACAGGAACGTCACTGTTCTGCCCCGTTTGTAAATTTCTACGTAGGAGTTTCTCTTGGAGTGTTTATAGGAATTCCCCTCTTTTGTTTCTGAGCTTGACACATGTATGAGTCAATAAAAGTAGCTCTTGCTAGTTCTATTTTTTCCTGCTATGAAGTCCACATGTACTGTGTACTGTATGGAATATACAGTGTTTGTTCAGAACCATAAATCTCAGTACATTATTACTTTATGCTGGGCCAGAGGGTAATAACAGTTTATGTTCACAGCAGTAGTGTAATGACAAATTTAGGAAGTGCAGGTTCCTTCTTGATGTCACAGCTGCTCCTCTTCTTAGATTGCACCATAATATTATACGTAATTATATAGTAATACTTTGGGATGCATTGCAATCAGCAATGCAGATCTCCATGTGTTGCCTTTCAGCTAGATACAATTTTTTTCTGTGCATGTATACAAATAAATGATTTGGAGTTCTGCAATATTTTATTTCACAGTGACTTTCCTTCAAGTTCCATTGTACTTAACAGAATTTGAGCACCATTCTCTTGAAGCTGAAGTGCTTTGTGTTTTCAGTGTCCCTAAATGCTAAGCTTTGGAGTATATGCCTCAGTTTTATTTCCATGCACCTTCATCCGAGTGACCCTAGGAGCCAATCTTCAGAGGCTGACTTGCCTCCTTTCAATTGGATTGGCTCCAGTCTGCACAAAGGGTGAGAAGACCTCTTCTCAGTGGCTAAAAAATTCCCCTTTCATGCTGATTGGGGAGCTCTAGAATACTAGAGAGAAATAGCTGAAACACCTTTGGTAACCCCTTGCTGGCAATTTCCTTTTTGTTTCCGTAGTCAACATACTGATACTTTACCTTAACTTGAAACATCTGATTCCTTTTTGGTGTGTGTGTGTGTTGGTCAATGATAGTGATTAATGAAATTTGATACAATTTGAAAGCTAGGATGAGTATTTGAATGTGCACCAAGAACTGTACCACACCTGTTTTATATTCGTAGCACAACATGTTGTTGTTGTTGAGTCGTTTAGTCATGTCCGACTCTTCGTGGCCCCATGGACCATAGCACGCCAGGCACTCCTGTCTTCCACTGCCTCCCGCAGTTTGGTCAAACTCATGTTTGTAGCTTCAAGAACACTGTCCAGCCATCTCGTCCTCTGTCATCCCCTTCTCCTTGTGCCCTCCATCTTTCCCAACATTGGGGTCTTTTCCAGGGAGTCTTCTCTTCTCATGAGGTGGCCAAAGTATTGGAGCCTCAGCTTCACGATCTGTCCTTCCAGTGAGCACTCAGGGCTGATTTCCTTCAGAATGGATAGATTTGATCTTCTTGCAGTCCATGGGACTCTCAAGAGTCTCCTCCAGCACCATAATTCAAAAGCATCCATTCTTCGGCGATCAGCCTTCTTCATGGTCCAGCTCTCACTTCCATACATCACTACTGGAAAAACCATAGCTTTAACTATACGGACCTTTGTTGGCAAGGTGATGTCTCTGCTTTTTAAGATGTTGTCTAGGTTTGTCATTGCTTTTCTCCCAGGAAGCAGGCGTCTTTTAATTTCATGACTGCTGTCACCATCTGCAGTGATCAAGGAGCCCAGGAAAGTAAAATCTCTCACTGTCTCCATTTCTTCCCCTTCTATTTGCCAGGAGGTGATGGGACCAGTGGTCATGATCTTGGTTTTTTTGATGTTGAGCTTCAGACCATATTATGTGCTCTCCTCTTTCACCCTCATTAAAAGGTTCTTTAATTCCTCCTCACTTTCTGCCATCAAGGTTGTGTCATCTGCATATCTGAGGTTGTTGATATTTCTTCCGGCAATCTTAATTCCGGTTTGGGATTCATCTAGTCCAGCCTTTCGCATGATGAATTCTGCATATAAGTTAAATAAGCAGGGAGACAATATAAAACCTTGCCATACTCCTTTCCAAATTTTGAACCAGTCAGTTGTTCCGTAGCCCGTTCTAACTGTAGCTTCTTGTCCCACATAGAGATTTCTCAGGAGACAGATGAGGTGATCAGGCACTCCCATTTCTTTAAGAAGTTGCCATAGTTTGCTGTGGTCGACACGCTCAAAGGCTTTTGCATAGTCGATGAAGCAGAATACAAGATGAAAAATTCATCTGTTGCTAACTTTGTCATTTCTTCTTTCTAGGTTTTGGAACGATTGCGCCGCTATCTGTGTGACAAAATAATTGCAGAAAGACACTTTGATTATCTACGTTCAAAAAAAATACTCAGCAGAGAGGACACTGAAGAAATCTCTTGTCGATCCTCAAGTAGGAAGAAAGCTGGGAAGCTGCTGGATTACTTAGCAGAACATCCCAAAGGACTGGACGCACTAATAGAATCTATTAGATGGGAAAAAACACAGACCTTCTTGTTAGAAAAGATAACCGATGCTGTCTTGAAGGCAAAAAATGAAAAACTGGAAAGCCTCAAAGGTAAATGGAATAACATGCATTTGAATCTATTCCAAAAGGTTTTGTAAAAATTAATTTTCATGCAACCTGCTTCTGTGCGTGTTTGCTCAAAAATGTGTTCCACTGATTTCCAGGGACTTATGCCAGGTAAAACTTTACCCAGAGTTTTCTGCCTTCAGTTGTCTGTGGGTTTTGGTCCTTTTTTCGTACTTAAGTTGAATAAACCCAAAGCACAAGCTACTGACCAGAATTAGTTTGGTCAAAGTCAGATGATAGCATTAGGGTGGGGGTGTCCTTTGGAAAGGAGATACAGTGGTACCTCGACATCCTAATGGCTCAACGTACGAAGGTTTCGACTTCCGAAGTCGACAAACCCAGAAGTCTTGTCGTCGCGCATGCGGTCGGCGCCTGCACATGTGCAGAAGCGCAAAATCGCGCTTCGACAACCGAAGACTTCAACTTACGAAGACGGCCGCGGAACAGATCGTCTTCATATGTCGAGGTACCACTGCATGTGGAAGAAGTTACCGTAATGTATGTTTCTATTTGAGTGTTTCATGTCTGGCCTGGGTAGTTGCATTGGATTATATTGGTAATTGGTTTCTGCCTTTTAATTTTACCTCTTAAGAACCTGCTGTATCAGGCCAATGCTCATCTACTGCAGCATCCTGTTCTCACAGTGGTCAGCTACATCTCACAGTGGTCAGCTACATGCCTCTATACCTGAGGATTGGAAAGTGGTCAGTGTAACACCAATGTTTTAAAATAAGAACCAGTACTCGTAGCACCGCATGCATGGACTCAATAGGCAGTGCTGTAGACTTTAAAACTAAAACAAAAAACCCACCACACTATGTAAATTGTATGCAAATGATACATTTTATGTCTTTATTACAGGCTTGAACTGTCGCAACTGCATGGCTTCAGTGTATGAGCAATCAAACAATCTCTCTAGATCACAGTCGAATGAATCTAATCTCTTTGAGAAACAAAAAGACAGAGAAACCACCTACCTTCATCCAGAAGAGTTTAATACATCTGCTTTTGTATCCGCTGCTTCTCTTCATTCAATGAATTTGCCAATTACTGAGGTTGGAAATACGGAAAACTCTGTTTTCTCAGCCACGCTTCCTGGCCCTGGAGATTCTGGAGCCCCACCTCTTCCGCCACAATTGCAAAATGAACAAGAGGAAATATGTACGACTTCGAGTGACAGTCCTTTCCTGCCTTTAAGATCCCGCTCTCTTCTTCCGTAGCGATATTTTTCCTTGAGTACTATCATGCTGGATGCCTTGAAGAGTTTTGGGTGGTGGGGAAAACGTGTCTAACTGTAAAGTCACAATAGATCAAGATATAGCTTGATAGCTCACTGCATCTTATAGTTTTTTTTAAAAAAAGAAAAAATCTGAAATGTTTCCCCCATTAATTCATATTTTAAAAGTTCATTTGTATGCTTTTAATGATTTTTTTTGCAGTGTAAAAGCTTTTAAATGGTATTTTATATTCAAAAACAATATAGGCAAAATGATGCTCAATTGAACATTTTAAGGAGGTTTTTCCTACTGTTGTCTGTATGCACTGTGCATAAAATTCACACTGAGAAAGCATAATTTGATCCTCTTCTGCATCGTAACAGCAATGTAATCTGGTGATTTTGGGGGGCTTGCTGATTCCTGAGAACTTCCTAGTTTTCTCACAACTTACATCAATTCGTGCTGATGCCAAGTGTCACGAGGAGGGAAGTTTTGCACTGAGGAAAGTTTTGAGATGAACGTAGTAGTCATGGATGAGGGTGGTGAGTCTTACATCTCACTGGTGTTGGCATTATGTTGGTAAGTTCTGCTTGGTTACTATTGACAGGAAGTAAAGAAGCCTTGGAACATAGGGAGATGTATTCTTTGTTTGCAACCCAAGTATATGGTTGTTTTGTAACACATCATGGGGTGTCTGCCTTGTCCAGTTTTTGTGTGACATGAACAAATTCCTGGCTGTAGGGTTAAGTCCCTTATTTTGGAGTAAGATGATCTTCTGAGTAATATTCTATTGCCACTGATCTTCAAAAGCAATTAAGTGTGCACTTCACAAATCAAATTCATTTTTATTCACTATCAAAACATTAACTTTCTAAGCATTTTACTTCAGGCTTTCTAAGCATTTTACTTTGGGCTCCTTTACAATACTGAATATATAAGGGGACGACAGAGGACGAGATGGTTGGACAGTGTTCTCGAAGCTACGAACATGAGTTTGACCAAACTGCGGGAGGCAGTGGAAGACAGGAGTGCCTGGCGTGCTATGGTCCATGGGGTCACGAAGAGTCGGACACGACTAAACAACAATATCTAAAATTAACAGCTTAATTGCACTCTCAAAGTGAAACAGGTTGTCACGAATATGAATTCCCTACAAGCCACTAAAGGGGTTTGTTGTTGCTAACTAACAGGGAAAAGATGCAGCAAAAGAAAGATGGCAGTAAAGAGGGGCCTTTCTTTCCTTTGAACTTCCAGGATTTGCCATTTTTTTAATTAATTTTTTTCTAAACCTCTTTTCTACTCTTAATACTATTTTTTTCTAAACCTCTTTCCTGTTCTAATACTATTGTTGCTTAGCTTTACTAAAGATGTGTACTTCTCAACATTTGTAAATGTACAACTAAACAAACATGATATTCTTTTAAATTCCAGATGTATACACTTTAAAAAGTATTTGCGCTCTGGGCATTATCAGGGATGTAGTGTGTTTTTTGCTGTCTTCTGTAGTAACTGTATGTCTACTCTAAACCTCAGGGAAGCAGTGCCTTTTTTATATCCAGTCAAAAAAAGTTGTCTTTTGTGTGGTTTCAGAAATACCAACGTATTGTGAAATGTGCCTGCATTTTTCTTTCACAAGCCCTTGGATTAAAACGTGCAATAAATTACACTAATTTACAGCCTGGTCCTATGCATGTTCACTCAGAAGTAAGTCCCACTGTATTAGGATTACAGGCAAATATTTTAAGAACATTTGATCTGATGGTAATGGGTCAATTACACTGGTCACTGTCTGCAGAACACAGTAGATCTTAAGCACAAACTGATCTGGTGGTGGTTCTGTCGCAGTATATTAAGTACTTGCTTGCCATGTAGCTTGCCTGAACTCAAACTTCCATGCTGGTGATTTACAGGGCATTAAGTTCCTTTATCTGATTACCTACTCTAGATGTTGCTGTGTTAAAGAAAACCTTGTATTCACACAACCATGAACTTAACATTTAATATTGTGTGATATTTTCCCCTGAAAAGCTTTATGGCTTTCTAGATTTTGAAATTGCACTAGGGTTTATTCCTCTCCCAAGCATGCGATCCCATATAAGCCCAAATGTACTTGTGTGGAAATTGCCGCTGTTTCTGTGACTATTTCTGACCATAATGTGTTCTACTGTGAATTGCGGGCTGTTCACAACTGCTGTATCTCCCCCCCCCCCCAATAAAAAAGGTACAACCAGTATAAAACAATATTGAACTGAAAAATTGTTTGGAAACTCTAAACTCAAATTTTCAAAAATATTTCTCTTGAAACTTTTGAAACAAGCAATCTGAGAAGCATTAATTTCTAATAAATTGTCATTAGGTGGCGCTTAAAAAAAATAAACCTCACATGTGCTAAGCTTGCTTTCTATTCTATGGCAGCTGTTTTCTTAATTGCTTTGCTGAGCAGCATTGTTCAAGGGTTGTTGACACCTGACAAATACATTTAGAGCAGGTTATATCTTGGTGGTATTTCAGAATTGGAGGATCATTGTAGCCTTCAACAGGTTCCCTTAACAGCACTAAGCTCTGATACATTAACCATGATAATTAAAATGAACATCCATGTTCAGAACCCGTGTGCTCTGCATATTAGAGGCTTGTATGTGTACAGCAATAGGCTAGTTGTTTTCATACTGGGCTTGTAGATTTCTGGGAAGAATCTGGCTGCCTGCTGTTGAAAAAAAGTGCTGGAAGAGAGAGACCCTGGTTTCACACAATTCTTAATGTATTGGTGCCCGGGGCAGAATGTTTTTCTTCTAATATGATCATTTGTTTCTGCTTAATTCTACCCATAACTATCGGCCTAAGGTATTACTCTTAGGAGTGGGCTAACCTTGGATTGGTCACAATTATTCTAACATTGTAACTTTTCATGAATACTATAGAAACCACCGTTGATGCTAGCCAAATGCCATAACAAATTCATTCTAGCAGATACTGTAGTTATGGTAATGCAAGAGTGTAAAATAACAAAAGCTTTACATCCAAGTAAGGCTACATGGCTACATAAAGCATGACATCTAAGGTTATTTAATGTGTTTGTAAATATATTTTGCAGCAGAATACTTGTTGGGATAGGTCATCAATGAATTTAGCAGTGAGTGTTAAAATATTTTTTTCCTTCCCTGTAATGGCTTTTGTTGTCCTTGCAGTCAATTATAAGTAACAATGAATTTTTAAATGAAATAATGTTTTGACCATACAGTACTCTGTCTTTCTCTATTGGAATATAAGGTGAGAAATATTTGGGTGGAAGAGGTCAGTGTTTGAATGTGTGGTTGCTTTGGAAAATGGATGGCTGCCAAAGCTTGGATCTGCTGTAGGTGATCAGAGTAAAATATCAGCTGTTGCTGGTTGCTGGGAAAGAGGCTTTGGGATAACTTTGGACCACACAGCTAGTACAAGGGTTTATAAGCCTCCAGTAATGTGCTGCTCTTTGAAGCTTAGTTTTTCCTTTAACTACGGGATTTTGAGTAACCAGGCCTGTGCTCTTTTTATATCCTGTTGCACACAGAATAGCAAAGTCTTGTAGCATTTTACACATCAAATTTATTACAGCACAAGCCGTTGTATTTGCTGACCCCTGGCCTAGAGGGACTTCATTTGTTCTTGCCCCAAAGAGGCAGATTGGGGATGCCTGCAATGTACCATCCACCCTGCTGCACCACAGCCTCCCTGACAAAATTGGCAGAGATGACATTGGAAGGAGCATTGGAAGAGCCTATTCTAGGCTGCCATAGGACCTCTTGGCCTTCATGGCAACTTTGGGACTGTCAGGGACCCAATGCACAGAATGGGACAACTTTGGATTTGCCCTTTGCTGCAGGGGCAGAGGTGAGTGGTCTGAATGCAGCAGGGAGATTCCAAACAACTTTCAGATAACTACCTGGTGAAGTATCAACTCCTTGTGACTTTTCCCCCTTCTGCATGGTCTTCTGCAGACTCCTGCAGTGGAGAGAACTGGTGATAAGTGTTGAGGCCCTTCTTTCACTATGGAGAGGTGAAATGTGAAGGGACATCAATGTTATTGCTGCTGAGCACCCTCTCCACAATGCCATGGAAAACTAGGGAGCTGTGAGCAATGAAGCAAGATGTACAATAGCTAGAACACTGATAGTACAGGACCCATGGGCGTAGGCAGGATTTTTTGGGGGGGGGGCTTTTGTTAGGGGGGCAGAACCTGCTACTGATTTTTATTGATGGGGGGCAGCAGCTGCGTCCATGACAGGACCTGTTACAAAGGTGAGTGAACATGCCTTTGAGCATGTTACCATGCCTATTGTGTAGCAGTCACAGGCAAAGCAACCTGCTTTTTTCTCTGCTCTTCCATCCTCAACTTCACTGCCCAGTAGAACTACTTTGAATAATTCAACACATTAACATCAGCCCATAAAGGAGGCATTTAAAGAATCCTGGGAACTCTATTTTACTCCACACTCAGCAACAATTCCTAGCGCCTTTAACAAACTAAAGTTCCCAGAATTTGGGGGAGCGGGGCCCATGTGCTTTTTTTAATGTGTGGATGTGACGCCCTAAGACGACAATCCCATACCCTCCAACATTTCTCCGATGAAAATAGGAGTGTCCCATTCCATAATGATAATTTTACTATTTATGCCCCACACATCTTACTAGGTTGCCCCAGCTACTCTGGACAGCTTCCAACATATAAAAAACCATAATAAAACATTAAATATTAAAAACAAACAAACTTCCCTATACAGGATTGCCTTCAGACTGCTTGGGGGTCGCATAAACTGCATCCCCTCCAACAGCAATAGGGAGGTCCTATTATCCATCCCCTCCAACATTTCTCCAAGCTACGGACATCCTAAGGAAAAGTGGAACAAATCAGAAACCGGGACAGCTCTAAATCAGGGACGCCCCTGGAAAATAGGGACACTTGGAGGGTCTGCAATCCCGTTCACTTGGGCGTGAGAGCCCCCATCGACCACAACACAAGTTATCTGTTAACACTGGATATATATATACTGTATATATTTCCCCCAAATTGGGCAGCAGCAGGCTGCAGGACTGAAGCCATGCCTGAGCTCACGTGGGCTCGTGCTTAGCGCGCGGCTAAGAAAAGAGAAGAGGCGATCTCTCTCCCAGCGGAGGTGGCAGCCTGAGTTCGGCCGTATCTTCTCTTTCCTTCCCCAGGCCTGAGAGGGCGGGGGGTGGTGTGTGTGTTTTTCCCTTCCCCGGAACCTCCCTCTCCTCGCGCCTCCGTTTCCGCGGGCGGGTGTTTCTGCTGCACCGGTCCCCCGCCATGGCAGCTGCGGAAGGGAAAGACCCGCTGGGCTTTTTCGCCGCTTATGGGGCCAGCGACGACAGCTCGGACAACGCAGGCTCGGACTCGGAAGGCGACGAAGGGCCCGGCTCGGGCCGCGGCGGGGAGGCCAAAGGGCCGCCTCTTCTGCCGAGGGGCAGCCCCGAGGACAGGCCGCGCTTGCCCGGGCCCGACGAGCTGTTCCGCAGCGTCCACCGGCCGTCCTTCCTCTATAATCCGCTGCACAAGGAGATCGACTGGGAGAGCCGGGTCCTGCGAGCTCCCGAGGAGGTGGGTGGGGAAGAAGCGGGGGGCTGGGGAGGGGAGGGGTGGTGGGTCGCTCTCCTCGCGCGACGAGGGGAGGAGCACGCTGGGAAGACCTAACATGATATATTCCTAAAGGGCGGAGTTGTATACGGGAGGGACACACACGGTGTGCACCCAGGGGTGAATAAAATGGGTTTTTATGGGGGGTGTCACATATTTCATTGGGGTGGCTGAAGGGACTTTGACCCCTAGGAGTTGGCTCCTATGTGTGCATCGCTGCCAGGGCGTGTAGGTTTTTCAGCTGTGTGTGCCCCTGGCAGTCTATACTTGTGTTTCTTGTGTCCTAAATTTATTTTATTGGGGTGGCTTGTGGCCTAAAAAGGTTGGTTTAGAGCCCTTGGCTGGAGAGGGTAAAGGGACCCTTGACCATTAGGTCCAGTTGTGACCAACTCTGGGGTTGTGGCGCTCATCTCGCGTTATTGGCCAAGGGAAGCATCGTATAGCTTCCAGGTCATGTGGCCAGCATGACAGCCGCTTCTGGCGAACCAGAGCAGCACACGGAAACACCGTTTACCTTCCTGCTGTAGCGGTACCTATTTATCTACTTGTACTTTCAGGTGCTTTCAAACTGCTAGGTTGGCAGGAGCTGGGACCGAGCAACTGGAGCTCACTCCCTCGCGGGGATTCAAACCGCCGACCTTCTGATCGGCAAGCCCTAGGCTCAGTGTTTTAACCCACAGTGCCACCCGCGTCCCTTACCTAGAAGCATACACACACACATATCACACATATACACATACATGTACACACACACATCTGTCTATCTTAAGTGTTGGTTTGCTTCTTCGGATATATGTTATCCTGAGTTTCAGGTGCATATGGAATGCTGAAAAGTTGTAGTGTGATGTTAATGACATTATAATCAATGGCTATGCATAATTGATGGCTACCCATAAAAATAGTATCTACAGTAGATCAGTGGTTCCCAACCTTTTTTTGGCCATGCCCCACCTAAGCATCTCTGAAATCCTGTGGCATTTAATTCTTATTATTCAAAAAGTGAACTATTCATGTGGAGGAAGCCTAAAAGGCCATTAACTTGGTTTAACTCATTCTCAAATTGCCCCCCTTTAAAATCAAATTACCCCCCCCCCCTGTGGGCAGAACCATAGAGCTAGATATTCTGGTATTGACTATTCGTCTGGGAACAGAGACGACTGTCATTGAAGGTCCAGCTTATGGCAATAACAATTGCCCCAGCAGCACTTGTCTCTTTACAACTTCTCAGTGTTAAATATGTTAGATGTTAATTTTTTTTAATGAAAATCCTGTGTTGGTCTTTCCATCCTTCTAGGGGAAGGGATGGGGATTTTGTGGTCCTCCAGATACATTGGACTCCAGCTCCCATCATCCCTGACCATTAGCCACGGTGTCTGAAGCTGGTTGGAGTTGATCAAAAGAAGAAAATCTGGAGAACTTTAGGTCCCCAATCCTTCCCTAGAGCCAGAGGCTGCTTTAAAGTCTAGAAAGGGTGACTGTGCATTAAAAATACGGAACTCCTTGGTCAATGGGGTTTGCTTTCTTGTTTGTATCCAAAATATGGAACTTATTTATCCTATTTGGGATGAAGATGGAGTCTTTCTCATAGATCAGGGTTACTTGTTGTATTCCTCCTCTGTTTATCCTTGTAATGAGTGGCTTGGCTTATTTGCTTAAACCATTTTGATTTCTAAATGGCTGTGGCATTGATGATACTATGTTGCTGCTTTATTCATTCATCACTGATACTGCTCATTCATTAGATGTTGGGTATATTTTCAGATATGAGAGCAAAACAGCTTGTGCCTTTAAATATGCCTTTAAAATGTATTACACGATACATAGTCCCTGCACTTGGTCTTCTGACAGCGCAGTATTTTAATCCAATGTGTTTCCCCAAACAGCCTCCAAAGGAGTTCAAGGCATGGACAACACATGCTGTGCCGCCCCCTGAAACTTATAGTGTCAAAGAAACAAAGCCACCGCCACCTCCTGAGCTCGATATGGCAATCAAATGGTCCAATATGTATGAAGATAATGGTGATGATGCTCCAAGGAATCCAAACAAAGTTAACTTCTTACCAGCAGAAGAGGAGCAAGAGCATGTAGAATCAGGTAACCCTTTGTATATAAATAATTTGATTTAAATCCCTCTCCCGTTAGAGACTTACATCAGTGCCAATTTGTGTAGTATAGTTTTTAATTCAGGCATACTTTTAGCCAGCAGTACATCCCGTGGCTTTTTATGTGATGTAAAAGTAAAAGTAGCATAGTTTTCCTGTTATAATTTTACACCTGAAAGTAGTTTGGATTGTTTGTCGTGGAATGTGGGGGCACAGGAAGTACAAGGCACTTCCTGTTTTTGCATGCTTACCTATAACAGAATCTTTGCATCTTCCCCTCAAGATGGGGATTGAGTAGTGCAGGAAAAAACAGGGTGGGGGAGTGCAAGACATTCATTTTCATTATGTTTATGTCCAACTTTTCTTCTATTATAATGGAATCCAAGATGGCATACATGTGGATCCCAGGTAGCCACAAGACAGCAGATCCAGACTTGCTTAGCATCAGCAAGGCTGTATCTTTGTGTATTTTCAGACTATAATATCTATTTCTCCTCTTCCTCCTTCACTTCCCTAACATTCAAAGCCACTTTTGTCTGTTGGCTTTTACTGATGCTCAGGACTTTCTGTTTTGATAATGAAGGTGTGTGTCATGTTCTGAGGTATTTTAAGTAGTTTCTTCTTCAGGACAATCTCTGAATATTCTGATACTGAGTTTTTCGTTGCATAAATCACTGGAGGATATTGCTGCTTCTAATAAATGTTTTAACTTGCTATTTTAGATTTCTTTTGGGCCCTTGTTTCAGTGTTTGCTTTTTGTTTGACTGCTATTCCTAAGCTTTGACTAGAATGTTTAACATTTAAAAATGTACCTCCATTCTACCCCATGCTTACTGGGCGATGCTCAAAAGTAGAAACTACTAAATTACAGACTGTTACTGGACACAGAGATGTGCCAGCACAATCCTCCCTGTACCGAACACTTTGTTTTAAAAAAAATTGTTGAACTGCTCTTACCATTAATTCCCACTTGATGTTCAGCTATATACTTTCCTGTAAGTTAAACCCATTGGATGTAATCCTGCAGTCTGCTAAATCAGAAAACACACACTTCAAGGAATATCAAGTCCCTCCTCAATTTCCCCCAGCTTAAAAATATCCAATTCCTTCATGCAGCCTTTCCTTATAGGACTTTTTTCTATACCTCTGATCATTTTTGTTGCCACCTTCTGAACCATTCTATATCCTTCCAAAGTGTGTTGCCGAGAACTGGACACATTATACCAGATGAATTGAAGCCAAGCTTTTGTAAATGAGGCTTTAAAAACCTCCAGCTTATGCATATATTTGCAATTTATAAATACTTTTTTATTTGAAGATGATGAAAAAGATGAACCCGCTTCATTTAAGAAACGCAAGCTAGACCCTGAGGAGCAGATGAGGAAAAAGAAGCAGTGATGAATTGAACAAAAGTTTGACTGCTGAAAATGTTGTTCTTGAACATGTAGAACATCTGCTGAACCTTGATTTCACCACTGGACCATGGGGGGGGGGGAGCATTTCCAACCATACAGCACATTTATGGACTCTGTTATTATACAGGAAATTACAGAATGCATTGATTGGTATTGTTTTAGCTGTCATGTCTGTAAACCCACAATGTTTCAATTAGAACCCTTTTAATTAAAACACAACCTTTTAGTATATTGTAAATATTTGTGCAGGCTATGGAATTTCAGAGTGTTCTGTTCATTCATGAAACTGAAAAAAATGTGAGAATTGTTTACTGACCTACCATTGGGGTAGAAGATATTTGTTTCTAAAATCAAGAAATGACATTTTAAAGGGGTGAAGTTTTCAACAGTGTATTGTGGTGATGATAGTGATACTATTTTGAAATGTATGTAAAATATGTAAATAGGTCACTGAAATAAAACTATATGTTTGGAAGTGTATCTGGTATCCTTACTCCAAAACTGACTAAAATGTGCATAATAAAAAAACTCCATAATTTCCTATAAATCAGGAATATCTGTGTTGAGTCACACAAAGCTTTGTATGTGTTTTTAATATGCCCCCGCCCCCTGGTGAGTTGTACTTTTATTGCCATTTTTCGTTTTTACCACCATAGATGTGCCATTTGACTTTTCTTTCTTAGACTCAGAAAGGACTTTCTCTACAAGCAAGAAAACAGCAGAATGTTTGACAAACACACAGCAGTGTTCCAAAATATCTGACATTTGCTATCTGAAACTCTGTTGCCTCACTCTTCCTAATTGTAAGTCTAGCCCTGCCTTGCTTTCTTTGAATTTAACCAACTAGTTGCCTAAAATGGTGTTGCAAGCTTTTGAGAGCTATCAAGTATCTCTGCGGCAGCAGCAACAACAAAAAATTTTTTATAACATGCCTGTATATTTTCTGAGAACAGCAAGGAAAGTGAGGCAGATTATATGAATCAGACAATAGTTACACTTTATCCTGAGTAGTGTAGGAACCATTAAAAAAGTAATGACCCTTTTGATTTTAGATTTGTGTTCTCTCTCAGTCATTCAGATTTTGAAGGATTTTTTTAACAAGAAGATAAAGTGAATCAAAAATAAAACTTTGTAGTACAGTGGTGGAACCTCTGGCTTTGCAGGCCTCATAAGAGCCAATAGGCACATTTGGCTCATGAAGCTGTTTTGGCCAAGCCACACCTACCTGTCTCATCACCTGATCTCAGGTGTGCAACAGGTAAAGCTACGGTGAAGCTGAATTCAAAAGGAAAGATTATTCTTCTTTGGCAGCCATGGCTTGAAGTCACCAGCTTTCCAATTTGGCACTTGAGTTCATTTTAATTCAAGACGTGCCTGCTTCGGATTGAAATAAAAATCTCCTGATGTCATACAACATCAGGAGATTGACAAGGGGATGGCCCAGATCCAACAGAAAGCTAATTCTGCCCATGCTCTACTCTCGTGGCCTTGGTTTGAAGAAAAAGTGACAGGAAACCGTTCCTTCAGTTTGTCTTTTCAAGAGACTTGGCTGCAAGCTCTGAATAATTTTTTGTTTTTGGTTATTGCTTAGTACCTATGACATTTTAACACTTTAAAATTCTTCACTTGAGTTGCAGTTTCTAGCAAGCATTTGTTAGGCTGAACACACAATTGCTCCTCCATCTGGTAAGAAGAAATGCTAATTGGTTGCCTGTCTTAAGAGGTGCTGCTTATTCATGCAGCATATGCTCTGGCTAAAAGGATAGATAAAAGTGGGTCTTACTTTTAAGAGCTAACTTGGGAGCTTTCGCCTACACAAAAAAGTGCTGACTGCTTGTGCTCAGTATGTTTGCAAGTGACAGATGTTCTCCCGGAGCAGTCTTGTGTTCTCGGAGAACAATGAGTGTAGTAAATAACCCAGAACCTTGTGTGCTTTCAGGCGTCAAATGAGAATCACCAATCAGCTTGGAAAGCAGACGTCTCTCCCCTCACGGACACGAAAAGGAGGCTCTGGACAAAAGTTGCCTACCAAAGGCCCCAGGTTCAATCCTCAGCATCTCCAGGTACAACCAACAGAGAATTCTATCTGAAGCCCTGGAGAGCTTTTCCCCTTCTGTGTAGTAGACAATTCTATGGGGACGAGGGGGGTGCCGTGGTCTAAACCACTGAGCCTCTTGAGATTGCAGATTGTAAGGTTTGTGGTTTGAATCCCTGCGACGGAGTGAGCTCCCATTGCTTTGTCCCAGCTCTTGCAGTAGAAATTGGAGTTCTTGGTAAAGTCCAGAAAAAAACAGTAAATTGCAAGAACTCAGGCCAGAAGAAAAATGGATTTCAAATATATCTTCACAAGGTTTTATTTGTGTGATGAAGAGTTCAAATAGGAATCAATCCCAGTATAGTAGGCAAATAAAAACAAATTCCAGTAAAAATCAGGACAAGGCCATGTCAGCAAAGATTCACAGATTCTTCGTCAGCAAAGATTCACAGGTCAGAGTGTACCAAGTCTGTTTGCCTCCGCTCTTTGTCCCAGCTCTTGCCAACCTAGCAGTTCAAAAGCATGCCATTGCAAGTAGAAAAATAGGTACCACTGCGGTGGGAAGGTAAATGGCGTTTCCATGCGCTCTGGCACTCGTCATGGTGTCCTGTTGCACGAGAAGCAGTTTAGTCATGCTGGCCACTTGACCTGGAAAAACCTGTGGACTAACGCCGGCTCCCTGTCCAGTGTTCCTTTACCTTATCTTTAACTTTCTGAGCTAAATAAGCCATTTGTCGCACTTGGCAGAAGGCAGAGGCCTCAGCCTTTGTTCCCTGTTGCATTTCTGACTGCAGTATGGATTGTAGTGTGTTGACACATCATCCACTTTGAGTTATAATGATGAAAGCTGTAGACCAAGTCACTCAATTAAATATAAGAACTGAATAAGCAAACCTTTCTGCAAAAAAGCGACTAATAAAAGCAGCCCCTAAGTTGTGGAACTCTTTCCAAAAAAAAAAAAAAAAGGCCAAAAAGCAGTTCACTCTGCAGTTTTTGACAAACGCTGGAGATGCACCACTTACCTGGCCCTGAGAGGTATGTATTTGAGGACCCACCCTATTTTCATGAGTTTTAAGTTGTTTTGAACTGGGTTTTTTTTTAATGTTGCATTTTAAATTGCTATCACCTGCTCTGGGACCTTTGGATGAAGGGCGGGTGGTTGTTATCATCATCATCATCATCATCATCATCATCAATAGTTTGGCTAGGAAAACAAAGTTTTAATTCTGAATTTCCTTGAGAGTCCGCTAGGAGGTGCTAAATTGATGTTTTTCCATTTGAAGCGGTGCTTTTAATAGGGCAGGAATTTGTTTAGACTGAGGGGAGGAAAATAACTTTCCACTCAACTAACTCCTTGTTGAAGGTTGCACACCTGCTGTCTTGAATCTGTGCTCCCTCTGACCTGGAGCTTTTGTTTCTGCTTAACGGTCTTTGCAACGTTCCGGGTTTTTTTTGTTTGCTCTAGCCAGTTGCTTGAAATGGCTTTTGTGTGTCTCAAGCGGCTGTGTTTGTATTTCTTCACCCAATAAATATGTTTAAATAGCCATGTCAGCCTTAAGTTATGGCTACTTGTGGAGGTTGAAAATTGTGTTTTGGGGGTTCAGACCTGAACTCCTTATTTACATCTTCTCTTTAGTGCCAGGGCACAGCCAGATGCCCATAAAACCAGCACTGGGGAAAGGAAGAGGCGCAGACACAAAATATCATTATTGACAATTTGTCCTGCACAAACTATTTGAAGTGGAGCAAATGCCGGATAGAAAACATACATTCTGTTTGTGGATAGCTTTAAATTCAGGGTTGTAGTTATGCTGTTTCAAAATATTTGCTCCAAATTTTGTTCTTTGGTGCATTTCCTGCACCACCCCTCTTCAGTGCCTCAGCTGTGCGTGTTTTGTTGGCACATTCTGGTTCTCTCACCTGGGAAAGCCTGGAGTAAAATTGCTTTGCTTAATGTGATGAAATGTGTGTGAGGAGAAATTGCCTCTGTGTTGCGACTTAAAAGGCCAAAGGTTAACCAAAGCAGTTCACACACACCCTGGGGCAAATGTCTCACCACCAGATGTCCCTGGAAGCAACTGTGGAATGTTAGATAAATCTGCGTGTTCCTGAACCATGAACTAGATTTAGATTTCAGCCAGTCTGCTTCCTTTTAAAGTCCATAAAACTACCAGTTAATTGTATCAGGTTATTTGAGTCATATGGGGTTTAGGTAAAGGTAAAGGGGACCCCTGACCATTAGGTCCAGTCGTGACCGACTCTGGGGTTGCGCGCTCATCTCGCATTATTGGCCGAGGGAGCCGGCGTATAGCTTCCAGGTCATGTGGCCAGCATGACAAAGCTGCTTCTGGCAAACCAGAGCAGCACATGGAAACGCCGTTTACCTTCCCACTGTAGCGGTTCCTATTTATCTACTTGCATTTTGACGTGCTTTCGAACTGCTAGGTACTGAGGTTCATTTAAACAAACCAGGGCTAAATAAAGCCATTCATTGACTGAGCATTTTTATTCTGCACCTCTCTCGCTGTTTGACGGCTTGTAAACACAACGAAAACGCAACCGTTAAAATGTCAGCAATGTTGTTGATTTCATTAAATGGCAGAGAGGAGACGATCTGATGATAACCATGGTTTGATTACTGGACGTTGGGGTTTGGGCTGAACCATACCCCGTGTCCTATACATGTTATTTCCTTTTTAAAACATGACTAGTCACTTTGCCACTGTCATTGCATCAGACGCCGGCTGCAGAATTGGTTTTTGACGCTGGGTCCTTGGTTTTCTGGTCACGTTCTCCCAACTACATCCTACCACCCGGGTCTCACAAGTTACTGTCCTCCTGAGATGGTCCGGCCTCATCCACAAGCCGAACGTTACCAGGTGCAGTGGCTGGTACAGTGGCATGGCTTGCGATGTGGCATCAGTGCATCACAGCATCTAGGATGTTACCCTGGTACAGCAATGCAGGGCAGCCTAAGAACCTGCAGAAGTCAGGTGTGTGTGGACAGCGAGCATGCTGGGAGTTTTCTAGGGCTGAACTGCTCAGCTACCTCCACCCAGGACACTGCTTGCAACTCTCCTTATGGCTGATCTGGAAGCTGCAGCCAGTGCAGAAGGGTGCAGTGAGATTGCAGAAGCTGCTGAAAGAACTGCACTGGCTGCCAATGCGCCACCCAGACAAGTTTAAGGTCTTCAGGGGTAAGTTAGGCCGAGAGACAAGGCCACAAAGCGAGCAGAGGTTCAAACATGGAAGCGTCCACACCCAAACAGTGCTCTAGTGCACAGCCACAGGGGGTTCCTTTGACTCCCACATGCTTCTGCATCTGAGAAATATGACCCTGCAGTTCCTTCACATGGTGCCCTGATTTGATTTTTGTTGGGGGAGTTCACAGCTCCCAATCCTTGAAAAGCTCCATTGCCATTGGTTGAGGTCATCAAAGGCGGCTGCATGCTGAGTCTGCAGCTGCACCACCGAAGAAGAGGACAGCTGGAAGGGACTTAATTTTTATGCAAATGAACTGTGGTCCATCCGTATCTGGAAATCTGCCAGTCTCTCCTGCTTGCGGTGGCAGTTTTCGTTCAACCTCAGGGCATTCTTTCCCTTCATTTGTCCGGAAGAGTGAAGGATTTAACAGTCAGAGGTAGCTTGCTGTTCCTCCAAGGGGACTCTTTTTTACTTCAGGCAATAAAAATACCGTACTTTTCTGTGTATAACACGGCCAGATGTATATTTTGGACTCAAATTTAAGAAAAGAGGGGGGTGATGGCACTTTTTTTTGCAGAGGATTGACCAGGGTTGTTGAGCTTTTTTTTAGGGGGGATTGCCGAAAAATGCCCACCAGCACGCGTCGCAAAATCCACCTCTCGTCTGTCCCCTCACCGGCACAAGCTGCCAATCGCCCACCCAATTGCCGCAGCGTCAGTCAATCAACACCACCCATTGACGCAGCAACCAATAACACACACAACGTCCACCTTGTGCACTACCCATGTATAAGACAACCCCAATTTTTAGCATGATTTTATACACGGAAAAGTACGGTACCCTTAATTCTGTACTGTTTTATTATTTAAAACTAAATTGGGACACGTTGTCTTTTTGACCCTCTCAGTTCTTTGTGGAAGTAGAGATTTCTCACTCTTATCTATTTGCTATACAGTTTTTAGAAGTTTCAGAAACAACAGCAGAAGCTCGCAGACAAATAGTTGCTTCAGTTTGATATCTGAAAGCTCTGCTTCTTGACATCACCTTGAGACCCACCCTTTCTCCTGTGTTGAATTCTATTTTCCTTCCTAACTCTCTACTAACCGCTGGGGTGTCCATGAGTCCTATTTTACAGAGGACAGTCCCCTGTTTAAAGGGCTGCCAAGTCCAAGTTCAGTTTAAAGATAAAGTCCCCATAAAGTTCCTCACTAGGTTGAGATAATTGTTTTTCAGCATTTGTCAGGAAAACTCAAAGGGTCCGGTTGGTTTTGTGAATCAGCACAAGGCTATGTGTTCTGCGTTAGATTCCAGCACAGCTTTTCCACATTCCTCAACAAACCAACATATAGAGACTTCACTGTGATTACAGTGTGGTGATGATGGTCCCCTCTGTGCCTGCCCCGAGGAAGAGTATGAACAAGTCACCTCTTTTTGTTCCCTTTCTACTGCCCTCACAAAGCATTCCCTGCCGGGCTACTTGAGCAGTCTTGGAACAAGATAAACTTAGCCGAAAGCAGTTATAGACATCTTCTATCTGTGGTGGGAGGTCTGAGGGAAAGGAATTTGGGAGAAGTATCAAAAGTTGAGGGAACTGGGATACAAGGGGAGGGAAGAACTTCCACTCCTCTCACTTGACTGATAGTCCTCACCCAGACAGTGGAAGCAAGTGGGATTTGGGGAATTGAAAAATTGCAAGTCTCTCTGTGGGCCAGAAAGAAGATAAACAGGAAATACCATGTGTATGTTTAGTGTAGGTGAACTCTCCACTTGAAGCCTCGCTGAGTTTTTCTGCAGCTGTTTGTGTACTCTGTGTGTGTGTAGAGAGAGTGTGTGTGTCAGAGAATGAGGCATGACATACATATGTATGTGTGAATGAGTTCTGGCTTTCTACCCCACATTGACCACTTCCCTGCCCCTTTGTGGAAGAAAGATTCCCCACCTCAAGAAGAAACAGTAAAAATGCCACAGCCCCCATCACTAAACTTCTAAATCAGGCATCCCCAAACTTCAGCCCTCCAGATGTTTTGGACTACAATTCCCATCTTCCCCGACCACTGATCCTCTTAGCTAGGGATCATAGGAGTTGTAGGCCAAAACATCTGGAGGGCCGCAGTTTGGGGATGCCTGATCTAAATACATATCCTACCACTTTAAGCAGGCTACCCCCCCCCAAAGAATCCTGGGAACTGTAGTTTGCTAAGGGTGCTGAGAGTTGTTAGGAGGCAACTATTACTATTGTTACAGGCTTCTGTCTTTTCTTTGTGTAATTACTCTTGGGATTAATATTATAACCAGGACATCATGCTCTTAAGCCACACTTCTGTGTCACTGCATTTTTGTTTATTTGTATCAGCTTTTATTGCACAGAAAAGACCATAACATTTGCTCACTTAGAATCATAGAGTTGGAAGAAACCACGAGGGCCATCCAGTCCAACCCCCTGCCAAGCAGGAAACACCATCAAAGCATTCCTGACAGATGGCTGTCAAGCCTCTGCTTAAAGACCTCCAAAGAGAGCCTGGAAGCTGCACTGGATTATTCTCGGTTGTTTCAGAATCACAGTGTGGAACAGGGAGGGCAATGCTTGAAATAAAGTATTCGCACGGAACAAGTGGGTTTAATTAGAAAGAGAGAGGGTCATGACGGCACTCTATAAACTCAGTAGAGTGGAGAGAACAATTGGTATTAATGAAGAACATTGGTATGGGAAATGGTAACTTCAAGCTGTCCATTCATAAGCTTCAGATGGAGAATAAGAAGAAAGCCACATGGTCTTCAATATATACAGAATTGGGGCAGATGATGACTATGGTTCCATTTTCATCATTGTCTCCCTGGCTCCAGAAGGATTCTTCTCCCCCTGTTAACATCTTAGTATTAAGTTGGCTTACCTCTTATCTCTGGGTTGAGTCAGAGGTTGAGAGAGCCTCTGAGATGAGATATGGATGTTGTAGAATGCAAGAGGCCCTCAAAATATTTGTTTTAAGGCCACCTTCCCCAACCTGGCACTCATCAGATATTTTTTGGACTATGACTGCCATCCGTCTCAGGTAGCACAGCTATGGCTGCGAGTTGTAGCCCCAAACATCTGTAAGATCCCAGGTTGGAGAAGGCTGCTCTAGAAGATTCTCTGTGGCGCGGAAGAGTTTCACTCCACACTCATCACAATGTCAGATAATAAAGGCATCTTCCCCTGATTGGCTTGGGTAGCAAAAACCCCATCCTCTTGTCATCTTCTCTTCGAGCATGTGGCTGACTGAACTGCTCCTTGAATTGCATAGCATTACTTACCTGGCATGAGACAACGCTGATATCTTCTGATTCTGGCATGCTGTAGTTTGATGGGTTTAATGATTTATTCCCTGCACTCATCTCTGTCCTCATGGCAATGTGGCATATCGTATGGTGTAACACTGGGTTGCTGAAGGCTGGATTCTGCCTTTAGGGCAGGGATGATATAACTTTTGGCAGTAGGAGCCAGTGTGCATGTTGCATTTACCTGAAGCCCTGTAAAATGCCTGACTATATCCCATAATGGACATTTCTATGCAGAAGAAATTTATCTTTACCACTTTCTTCTTATCAACAAATCTCAGGCTCTGATTCCAAAGAGGGTGTGGCTTGTTAGGGAATCCATTTGCATAATGTCCGAAGATCGTTGCAGAAGCAACCTTATTCTTGGAAAACCATGTCTGAGTTAGTTGTAAAAGAATAAAATGGTTTCCTTGCTATGAGTGTTCTTCAGCTGAAAGCAAAGCATTTTGGGGGGTGGGGGTATGGTTTATCAATACCAGTATCATTTCCCCTCAAACCACCACAGGGATTTGCCTAGAACGCATGCCATTAAAAAAATAAAAATAACCAGCAGCTGCTTAAAGGTTTTCAAAAGCCACACTTACTATTTCACGGTTTTTTGTTGTTGACATAGGTGGTTGGCTTCTCCTGGGGAGTTTTCTCTGCTTGCTCTAACAGTTAGGAGGAGGGAAGCTACCAAACAGGCCCGGCAGGTTACAGTGGTGTGTGTTTGTGTGTGTCTCCCAAGATTCTTCCTTTCAAGGCCTGCAGGCTTTGACCTGCTAATAGGTGCCCAAACAGGGACCTATCCATCACACAAATATGCAACAACATCAAGTCAGAAAGATTTGCAATGTAGCGATTGCCTCTTTTAGCGCACAGTTCAGCCTGTTCAATAACTATGTGACACAGCTGGAATATGCTTAGAACAACGTGTTTAGAGTTGTTAACCCAAGAGCTGGCAAGTGTGGAATAAGTTCTGTATTTTTCTTTGTCTCTCCCCCACCCCCCTTTTTTTAACATAGACTGTAAATTACATTATCCACTGACTTCCCATCCTCCCTTTCCATATTTATTACCCTTGAATGCTGCATATTTCACATATACTATTTAACAAAAATTATCTTAATAATTCACACTGTTGCTCATATTTCAAGTCCTGCTCGTGTTTTCATCTCACCATAGTAGTTCTTTAAATACTCAATAAAAGGTCTCTCATCCTCAATGAATCTTTCATCATTTGGGTCTCTGCTGTTAACCTTGCCAGTTCTGTGAACTCCATCCTTGTCAAAAGCCAGTCTTCCTTTGTTGCAACTTCTCCGCTCTTCTTTCTTCGGGCATATAGTATTCATGCCGCTGTCATTATATACATGAATAAATTAACCAACTTTTTTACTACACCGTAATCTAGAATTCCTAAAAGAAAAGCTTTGGGTTTCTTGGGAATCATCAACTTGAACATCTTTTTAATTTCATTATTCATCGTATAATGAGTTAGATTCTCATAAAATATCATATATCTCAGGCTTCCTCAACCTCGGACCTCCAAATGTTTTGAGACTACAATTCCCATCATCCCTGAGCACTGGGTCCTGCTAGCTAGGGATCACGGGAGTTGTAGTCCCAAAACATCTGGAGGGTCGAGGTTGAGGAAGCCTGATATATCCCAATATACATCATATAATGAGTTCCGTATTTTTCTTACGGCTCTGCCAACTGTAGGAATTCTCAGACCTGGTCTAATATACACACACACACCTGATGTGTTAAGAACACTCCCTCATTCTTGGAGAACCAGGCAGCTTCTGATTTCTCTTGTATCATGCCTCTGCTCTTACCTGCGCCACATCCCCGCAAGTTTTTTGAACTTCCTAAACAATAAGGCAGCTGAGTCAACCCTTAGTAAAAAAATAAAAATAAAAATCAGGTTTTGTGCCATAGTGGCCAATGCGACATTCTTTTCCTTTTGTGGCATCAGGTCCAAAGAAAACAATAACATCATCCTCACTCTCCAAATCAAGTATCACCCAGATTCCATTTGGGATTTCCTTCTGTAATGCTACCCTCTAATTGTATTTTTTTTTAAGACCAGCCTTCCCATTCCTATGCTCCACAAGGTGATGTGGTCAGCAAACGTAGAGGTCAGTTTTGGGATCAGGACATCTTTTGCACCCCACATCCATGATCAAGTTATAGCAAACATGCAAATGATATTCTGTTAACAGGCAGGGGTGTTGCTACAGTACTTAAAGGACTTTGGGCAAATTAAGAAGCAGGTGGCTGGTTGGGGGTCCCTACAGGGAGAAATTTACACCCACACCCCATGGTGATTCCCAGGTGCATTCTTCAGTCTGAAGGTTTCCTGCATCTTAGGGTTTCTATTTGCTTTCAAATCAAGCAATGCTTCGCCCCACCACCTCCTCAAATGGCAATACAGTGGAGCAGTGTTTGTGTTCAGCATTATACACTGCCTGCTGAAGGGTTAAACAGCACTAGAAGCAACAATATGCACTCCAGGTAATAGATGACAAACCATTTTTCAAAAACAACCGCCAGCGTTTCCTAACCCATCTGTTTCCATCTTTGACAGAAAGGGAGAACAGCTTTTTTGAAAAACTTAAGAAATGGGTTTTAATCATTAGTATTAATATACATTCTAAAAATATTCCAGCTGTTGCAAGCCTGAAACAAGCTGTTCAGCAGTGAGACAAAGTGGACCATTTGTGAGCTTGTAGCTTCTGGACTCCAGCCTTAATCTGTCAAACGGCATATGAGTTTATAAACAGAGATTAGTGCATATGTGGTATTTCCCTGCCCCCCCACCCCAAAAAAAAAATAGTGAAATGTTGCCAGTGCTTTAGGAATGAATAGGAAAGATTATGCCAAGAGAGATGTCTGGGAAATCAAACTATTAGAGCGGAGATTAGAACAAACCAGTGCTTTTATCCACAGGAGAAATGCAAATATTTTGAATATCTTTGACCTCTAAAAATTCTCAACAGCAATGGCCATCTGAAGACCAAGGCTTACTGTGAGGTTGGGGTGGGGCGGGGTGGGGGGGCGGGGGAGAACGCTTCGCAGACCTGATTGCATATATACAACAGAGCCAGCTAAATATATTTAACTAGGATGGAAGATCTTAATGCCGTTGCTTCACACTTCTCATATATGTCTGCAGACCCTCCAAATGTCCTATTTTCCAGGGACAGTCCCGGATTTACAGAAGACGTCGCGGTTTCTGATTTGATCCTGCAATGTCCTTAGGACGTCCCTATTTCCACCATAGAAATGATGGAGGGTAAGGAGTTATGTAACCCCCAAGGAGATAAGTAAACTATACAACCTTTTGAAGACATCCGAAGGCAGCCTTGTATAGGGAAGTTTTTTTATGTTTCATTTTGTTTTTATATGTATGTTGGAAGCTGCCCAGAGTGGCTGGGGCAACCTGGTCACGTGGACGGGGTATAAATAATAACATCATTGTTGTTGTGATGGTGGTGGTTGTTTAATAGGATGTCCCTATTTTCATCAGAGAAATGTTGGAAGGGAAATGTGTATGTGTGTGGTTCTATTGTGACTCTTTTCTTTCCATGATTTGAGAGCTGCTTAGGCAGAAGCTCTTTAATTACCTGTAGTTGATTGCCATGTGTTAGGGTAACAGGGGTCAGTAAAAGAAACAGGAGCTCAAATGCTTTTAATGGTTGCAAAGAGGGGACTTCTGACAGGTACTGCTTTGCAAAGCACTGCAGCACTGTGATGGGAGAAGCTTCACCGTTCAGTCTTTTCCTTTAAATGCAGCTTCCCAAAGCACATGAACACTCTCCGGTATTGTATTTGGCAACTTGGTAGCAGAGACCTAGCCTTAGCAAACCCCTCAAAGGTCAACGCAAATGAGCCACGTGCCATAAACGAATAAAGTCAGCACTGTCCTCTTTTAACCCTACAGTGAAGCCCCCAGTGCAAATCTCAACTGTCCCATCACTTCAGAAGGTGGCCTTATAGGCAGCAAAATGTTTTATCATTTGTAGCTTCTCTCTTGTGATACGGAGGTGATAACATTGGCCTACTGACAGGGCTGTTGTAAAGGGAGCCGAGATAACGTATTTGAAGAGCTGTGAACTCCCTAAAAAGGTACAGTATAAATGGCTAACAGTTCTTAGAAGCTGCCCTGCTGCACACACAAGAGACTTTCTGTGCAACTATTTACACTCTGATACCTAAAATGCTTTTCCAGCCCTTTGCTGTGGCACAGAAGCACTGGCGTTGCATATGCAAGGAATGAATTTGTGTGCTCATAAAGGTCTATGCAATGGGTTCCCCCCGCCCATTCTGGTTTCGGTAAAGAAATACTCCCCCCCCCTCTTTTAAAACCACTATGTGTATGTATAACATAGCTGTGACTCATATGTGAAATATTTCATTTGTTTAATTGCATGGCAGAGTAAACAGACGTAGAATTCCACATGCCTCCAGGCAGTCTGAGTTTAAGCTTTGGACTTTGCTTGCTTGCTAGCTTTTTACTTCTCTCTCTCTCTCTTCTGGCTTTACAGCCTTTCGACGTACAGGTATATTACTGAAACTGCCTGGTGTATATGCAGCTCATGAATAGACTCCCTAATTAGCAAAATGACAAAATACAGAAATGCTTCACCCTTCAAGCTCTTGCATAAAACTGTGAAGAAAAATCCACAGTCTTTGGTACAACTTTTACAAACTTTTCTTTTTGGGGTGGGGCGGTGGGGTTTGGAAACATGGTGATGATGATGGCGACGACTTGTTCTGGCTCATACCACAGTATAACCTTTCTCATTAACCTAAACAGAGAACAGCATATGGTTTTCAGTGGTATAAATGCTTCAGGCGATGCTCTTGCCACCATAGCTACATTCTCTTGTTCAGCTTTGAATTACTTTTTTGTTTATTAAACAGAACTAAGCCTGGAGAGTTCAGTTGATTAGAGTGTGGTAATGATAAATGCCAAGGTTGCAGGTTCAATCCCCCTACGGGACAGCTGCATATCCTTGCATTGCCAGGGGATGGACTAGTTGTTCCTCAGGGTTGATCCTTGCAACTCTAAATTCTATGATTTTATGACAGGCAAATGTGTGTTTGTGTGGTCATGCACATCTCACAGGGTGTAAGACTAAAACACACACAAGAATAGGGCAAAAAATGTTACCCATGCAGAAGTGAGAGGTACAGTGGTACCTCTGGTTGAGAACTTAATTCGTTCTGGAGGTCCGTTCTTAACCTGAAACTGTTCTTAACCTGAGGTACCACTTTAGCTAATGGGGCCTCCTGCTGCCGCCGCGCCACTGGCGTGCAATTTCTGTTCTCATCCTGAGGTAAAGTTCTCAACCCGAGGTACTACTTCCAGGTTAGCGGAGTCTGTAACCTGAAGCATCTGTCATCCGAGGTACCACTATATTAGTAGACTTGGGGGAGGCCCAAAGTTTGTACGGACACAAAATAGCCCTAAAGAGAAAAAAAAGTACAGTGGTACCTCGGTTTATGAACACAATTGGTTCCGGAAGTCTGTTCATAAACTGAAGCGTTCATAAACTGAAGCGAACTTTCCCATTGCAAGTAATGGAAAGTGGATTAATCCGTTCCAGCGGGGTCTGCGGCGTTCGTAAACCGAAAATTCGTAAATTGAGGTGTTCATAAACCGAGGTTCCACTATACTGTATAAATTGGGGCTAGAATCCCAAAACATCCCCATACGGATAAATATAATGTCTGTAACGGGGAAAAGCTGAGCTGGTATCTGGGTTGGAGTGGAAATAGAATGAAGTGAACAGGATGGTTGGAAGAAGGAAGAGATGATGATAAAAAGTGTGGAATGACGCCCCCCCCCATCTCTACTGATAGATCGTTTCCTGGCTCACAGTGAAAAGTTGTTTTTAAAATGTCCCGAGGGATGGAAACAAGAACTGTCCATACAAATCAATTGAGAAATTCAAGACTAGACGTGTCCAGGATTGGGCCCCAGTGTGTATCCCCCATCCCCTCATCAATTAAAAAAAACCCCGAAAACTAAAGGTAGCAGCAAAAGGGGTAAAAATGTTGCTTTTTCAAACTTGCGGGGTTTTTTTTGGGGGGGGGACCCTCGCTAATGCACATTTCAAAGCAAATACAGTTCATTATCCACACCAAACCATGTACCGGTAGTTCACACTGAATACTGCAGGGCAGATGCTGAGTGCTTTACAATCCCCTGGCAGTGTTACTCTGCAGTACCCTGTTGCAGGTTGGGCAGAAACTGAGAGAAACCAGAAATCTGGAAATGCTATCCGCTATTTTATTTTTATCCCCATGCTGCAGGCTGAGCCAGTGTGCATCAATCCAGCAGGTCGGTTCATTGTTACATCCTGTGGCAGACTGGAGGCCTGTGCCGCAAGTAGCTTCCACTAGCTAGGCATCTGCACTCCACTATTAATGCTGCAGGTCAGAGGTGGAGCTGAAATCCGCCACACCCTCTCAGGTTGCAGCAAAGGTCAAGTTACTTAAATTGCCTCCTCAGGCTGCATGCTGAAACCTCAGCCTCTGTTGACTTGCATGCAAACTGCTTGCTCTTTTAACTGGTCAAAACCTTTAAAAAAGGAAAAATATATACATTTTGTACACGGCTTAACATCCAAGTTAGAGCAGGGGCCTCCTGTCCTTGATGCTAATCCCCCGCCCTCAACCACAGGCTCAGGTAACACCCCTCCTTATGGCAGGAATATGCTGCAGTATTGTGTTGTGGTCTTCCAACTAGTTTATACTAAGTTTATACACCATACATTTAAAGCACTTTGGAAGCATGTTATTTCCCCCCCCCCCAAAAAAAAGAATTCTGGGAACTGTAGTTTGCTCCTCACAGAGCTGGAATCCGCAGCACTCTTAACAAACTACAGTTCCCGGGATTTTGTTGAAGGAAATAATGTGCTGCACAAAACTTGAAAAGGAAAACATGGCCGGAGGAACGCCAGGTGCATCCTAATGAGGACTCTGCATGCTCAGCAGCCATGGAAGGCTGGCTGACTCTTAGGAGTGAGCTCAGAAAACAAGGCGGAGCAGGGCTGAAAAGGCCGTGGCTGGATGGAACCTGGGGGCACTCTGCGCTGTGACATTTTGTTGCAGCAGCTCCCACTTGAATCAATCAAACAGACTGGTTATGCTTAACACAGCGAACTTTGCGATAAAAGCCTCTCAATTTGGGAAAGCTCAAGAATCCTGTCTTGTGCCCTGAGTTTTCCACATTTGTGGAATATCTGTGATGTGTATTATAATGTGTGTCTTTTTTAAAACCATATACTGTATGCTATAATATGTTTTTGAGACCGGTCTGTTTTGTTTGTTTGTTTGCTTGCTTGCTTTCTATAACCTGTATTTGGCCAACCAATAAAAACATGATGATGATGATGATGATGATGATGATGATGATGATGATGATGATGATTTGGAGACAGGCAAGCCTAAATGACACCAATGCTACAGGTCAGAACATGCTAATTTTGGAATAAAGGCCATTGCACCTAGCAAGACCTCTTTCTGAATAAACATATTCCAAATTGCTGGTAAGGTAATCTGAGAAGTAAAGATAGCCTTGTATGCATCCACAGTCACTGCTGGCGTATAAGCTCGTACACACACACACACACACACACACACACACACACGGGAGTGGTTTGTCATGTGTTGGGCCAGGGTTGCCTCTATCTCCACAAGTGCACCGGGTGTTTGCTCTTTGTGTGCCAGCTCCAGTCCTTCCTGTTTTGGCCCCACCCACTTTTTCTCTTGGCCCCGCCCATCACTGGAATGCAGTTCCTGGAAGGCTCCCTGTGGGCTAAAATATGTCCTCCGCTCCTGATGTGCATAATACTAAGCTAGCTCTTCGGGATTTCAGGCAGGACTCTTCCCCATCCCAATCTGCTTTCAAGCAGCTTCCTATGCCCCTACTCTGGGTTAAGTGGAACAGCCTTGGCGAAAACCTTAAAAAGCAAACTCCAGCTAAGAATCGGCAGCCAGCCAACCGCACAAACCTGGTTGAGTAAATATGAGAATCGACCTTCAACGACCTGCTCTTTTTGTCCCAAGGCCATTTAATATTGACTATAATCTGGTCAGCAAATACAGGGGCATTGTTAATAGTATGCAGGGTTTTTATTTTTATTTTAAATGTAATATGCTGTAAATAGCTGAGTAAAGCACAGTGGGCAATTTTAAAATCAAGATCAATTTAAAAACAGAGCAGAACACCAGTGTCATTGAAATTTCATTGTTGTGCACGAGTTTGAAAAAGCTCAGCTTGCATAAAGGGATATGCTGAGACAGAATTGACCCTGGAAAAGGAGAAGCAAGGTCACTCAGAGTTGTTTGCCAGTTTAACTTTTCCTTACCTCAGTCGAAATTAGCCCTCAGGCAGGTGTCCTTGCTTTCAGTTCAATATCAGCTGCAGGACTTAAAACCACTTGCGCCGGAGTAATTCCTACAGATGGGAATGAAACTAAGCCAGTGGGTCAAGAGACTTAAACCAGTTTGCATGTGAGCTTTTTGTTGTTCTTCCTTTACCACGGAGTTGTGCTTTGCCGGAGACTTTTATCACTGCAAGCATCTTGAATTTCAGGCCCATGGCAGTCATTAATATTCTTCCTTCGTTGGTGCCATATCTGATAGCTGAGGCGCCCCCAAAATGCAAGCGAGTGGGGACTGAAATCCTACCTGCATCTTATTAGAGAAGTATGCGATTGAATATGTATCGAGGCATTTAGCAGCATTATTTTAATGTAACGATGAGTGAATGAGTGAATCAAAACACAAGGTCCTGAGATGAATTTCAGAATGGGCAAACATTCTTTCATAGATTGCTGTTGGTCATTGGAAGGAAGCCTAATTTTTACAGCACCTATACAAGAAAACACTAACACAGTTCTAGAATACTTGGCTTCAGTTCATTCGATAGGATCTGATTTTTTAAAATTAAAATTATTTGCAAATATAGGGTAGTGATATTTTAAAAGTGTTTTCTGCAATCACCAGTTTGCTGGAAGCAATCTGCTAAGTCACAGAGCGATCCTATGAAAGTTCATAAACATGGGCTACACAAAGGAATCCTGTTCATGTCTACTCAGAAGTAAATTGCACCGAATAGGATTGCAGAACTCTCCCACTGGAATCAAAGGGACTTAAACATGCTTGTGTTTGGATCATGCTCCTATTGGTCTGGTCAAGCTGTGCTTACAAACTGAAGTTACACTTGTTGTCCTGTGAAAGTCCATAGCTGAACAAACTTGCTGGGAAATTCCATTTTATTGCAATGGGATCATTTCTTAATAATCATTTGTTGCTATCTATTGGTAGCAATTGGCTATTGGTTGCACAACAAGGTTTTCAAACTTTGTTTAATATCAAATCATTGTAAAGTGATATCTTGATGCTCTAGTGATGCAAAAGAAGTAACATGTCATTTGTTCCCACTGTCTTCAGTTAAGTGAAGGAATGTGCCAGATGTCTGCTCCAAGGTGGGGGATATCAGGAGAACCCCAGAACAGTGTGCAGAACAGATCATTTTGTCTGGCAAGATGCTGTTCTTGTGCAGATGAATTCTAGCCACTGATTTTAATATTGCTATTTAAAATCGCTGTAACCCACCCTGTGAGATTCTGGTGAAGGCAGGCAAGACATTGAATGATAGATAAATAATGCTCTCAGCTCCTCCTTGGTTTTGCGCCGTGTGTTCCAAGGCTGGACTCCAGCTCATGTTGAAAGCTCTGGCTTTGCAAAGCAAGATACTGTACTGCACTGTTTCTTTCCCACTCTAGTTATAAAATAATTATTGTACATTGGATCCCCCTTCTCCTTGATCCCACTTTGTGCAGTTGCCTTTTGATCTGTGCTACCCCCCCCCCAATATGCAGTATTTTTGTTAATGTTGTGTTAAATTGATAAGCCTTTCTTTCACCCCACGGGGGCACCCTAACACCAAGTCACAAAAGAACGGAACCATTCACAAGCAAGGAACATTCATTTTCAATATGTCACTGCTTTGACATTCCTGCTACCAAAATGTCAGAGTAAATGCTGACATTGTTTGCTAACATCTACTGTCTAAGCACTAACCTTTGATGAGCAACTTCAGGGCCTCTTTTCTCCCTTCCGTTGTTATTTTCAAACATATATCTAAAGTAGACTTGGACCAGACAGCCTTCCCATAAACTGCTGTCCTCTGTAAAGTAGGATACAGTACATGGTCACCCTACATGAAAGCAAGGTGTGTTATCAGCTCCTTATGAATGGATCCATAATGCATCCATTGGCATATACGTCATCACCATACTGAATATTTTTCAGCCCCGCTTCAAAGATACATTATTAGGTTATTAATATTCTAATTATTTCCCCCATCCCATCCAGGCTATCCCTGTTGTGAAAGAAAACAAAGACACAGAGCAATGTTTTCTTTAAATGTCAGGGGAAAGATAGGTTGAAGCCATTATTTGTCCCAGGGAAAGATCAACCACCTTTTTTGGCTTATGAAAAAATGGCTTGGATTTTTTTCTTTTAAAGAAACATACTGGTTTCAGTAAGGAAACCATTTATCAGTCAGCATTTATCCAGTAGATGGAATACTTCTGATACTTATTTTGAGAAAATGTACATTGTGTTGTACTTTTATGTTTAGGTCTGCGTCTTTGGATTAAGGTAAAGGTAAAGGGACCCCTGACCGTTAGGTCCAGTCGCGGACAACTCTGGGGTTGCGACGCTCATCTCGCATTATTGGCCAAGGGAGCTGGCGTTTGTCCGCAGACAGCTTCCGGGTCATGTGGCTAGCATGACTAAGCCGCTTCTGGCGAACCAGAGGAGCGCACAGAAACGCTGTTTACCTTCCCGCCGGAGCGGTCCCTATTTATCTACTTGCACTTGACGTGCTTTCAAACTGCTAGGTGTGCAGGAGCTGGGACCCAGCAACAGGAGCTCACCCCTAGGCTCTGTGGTTTAGACCACAACACCACCCACGTCTTTGGATTAGTTGGGGATATATTTACAGGGTCATTTTGCAATATGAATACTGAGGGATACTTCAGTCTCAAAAATGGGCATGTGAATGAAATAATGACCCATGGTGACACAATCTGGTCCCTTGGCACCATTTACCGTGTAGCCGAGGCCTTGGATTACATAAAACATTTCCACCAGCTGATGGTAAATCAGTGTGCTGTAGGGAGTTCTGGGAAGACAGAGTGTATTCTGCAACAAAAGGGCTTGCATAAAGGCTACTCATTTTCAGCAAGGGACATCTGGCATCCCTATTTCAATGTCTTCAGTCAAACAAGCTCCCAAGATGAAGTTGTGTTAGTGGGAGAACACTGACATAATTTTTAAGATCAGCGGTTCAAAAGGCTCTTCTTCAAAAACCACTTTGTGACCAATTCCACAGCACATTTTCTTTTTCTGTTATACGAGACCAGCTGTTGCACTTGTCTATCTTCTACTTCCCTATGCTCACACAAAAGCAAACAAGGGAACAAATACTCTCTGCAGCTCCACTAACCCCTGTTGCTTCATTGTGTTTTTCTGCAATGTTTGTTGAGAAATACTGGATATAAGAAAAAGAAATAGAAAATGCTCACCAGTATATTACATAGCTAATTATCGCATTTAAACATTATTACTAGTTTTAAACAAAACCATAACAGGCGATGGTCAACATTAGTCATACCCAGAGCTGATGCATTCGGATCAATGGACTTCTGATACTTACTTTGATACAAATCAAAGTAAATTAATTTGATTTGAATGAGTAGGGCTGCAGGCACACCACCCATTTAAAAACACAACTTCCTCCAAAGAATCCGGAAAATGGTAGTTTACCGAGCCACACTTCCCAGAACTTTTAACAAGCTACAGGTCCCAGGATTCTTTTGCGGAGGTTATGTGTTTTAAATGTGCTTTAAAATATAGTGCATATACAGCCAAAGTCATAAGTAGATGTAATCCAATGTGCTTAACTCTCATTATGGATATTGCTCACCATGTGTTAATTTAAGGAATGTTATGTGACAGAAGGAAGAATTAAACAAACACAAAAACACATTGATTTCCATGCCCTAAGTAATTGTTTTTATTCTCTAACAAACAGCCCAGTTATAACACCAATCTGTAATAACAGTCCCTTCTTGGACACTTGAAATACCACTCCGGACAACATCCGCTCTGTCATTCCCTCTCTGATAAATTTCCAAAATGAGGGGAAAGATAACACAATTTTGCCTTGTTTCTTAAAGTTAATACAATAGTACTTAGCGATTGATCAAAACAGCAACTCACTTCTAGGGGCTTTCAAAATCCCCAATGTTGAGCAGAAAATGGCAACTCATCTATTTCTCCAGCTCCTGGGACAGGTTGCAGACTAAGTAAGTCTTTGACCTTAGCTTGCAATTTCCCTTTGGCAGAGAGGATTCCAGCCTCTGGGGACATAGTGTGACAGGGCAGTGTCCTTGCCTAACCTTATCAGGGTCAGGAGACAGCAGCTGGCCCCCAAGGCTACTCCTACCTGCCAGGTGGCACTGCAATGCCAAAAAAGGGGCTGGTGGTGGCAATTGGGGAGCGGGGGTGGTTGTCATCCCCCAAAAGTGCCTATTTTGTCCAACTGTTCCCTTCTTTTAAAGGGTCACATTGAAACTGCAGGTAAGTGTAGCGCTCCATTGCGGAGACTGCAGTGCAAACTTCTGAGGGCCTTTCCATGGTGTTGGCTCCAAAAAGGGATACTGCAAGTTGCAATCGATTAGGAAAAAAATTAGCAATACCAAAGCCCTAAAGGTAGATTGGCTCTTAAACATGGCAATGAATGTGACTTCTAAATCAGACTAGGGCTTCCATATATTACTTTAAATGAAATAGAATTAAACAGGCACCCAAACAATAACTGCCGTTTGCAAGGATACACCAGAATAAAAGTGCATTTTAGATAACAATAATTGCTGTTATAATCCAGAGAAAAGAAAAAAGGAGCAACATACATTAGTGAATTGCATATAATTTTCTCATGTAATTGCAAAAGGATTATAAGTAATCCTGTGCTCGCTCTGCCTGCTTATTCCAAAATTCTTTAAACGTTTTCCGTTCTTGCTCAGATCTATTTCTTTTTTGTGTGTGTCAGACTCAAAGGATCCAGGCGATTTTATTTAAAAGTTGCCAGTTCTCAACTTTTTTTATAGACTGTTCCCCTCAGATGTGGATACCTATTTCTTTTTCCAGTACTTCACATACAAAATCCTTGCTGCTAGAATCATCAATCCTCGCAGCTAGAATCCTATTATAATTTCTCTCCCTTTTTTTCCTCATCTTCCAAAGCACTTGAATGCCTTCGCTTGTGCGACCATATGACAGGGAGAAATCTAGCCTCTGCCTGGAGGAGGAGAAGACACACTTGCTGAATATGAACCTCTCCAAAGAGGTCCAACAAGGCCTGTTAGTCAAAGTGAGGCAAAAGATGCTGAAGGGTGGAGAGAACTGATGAGATGTTGGACCTCACAGGGGTCGCTAACCTGTCTCCCTCCAGGTGTTCTTGGACTACAATGTCCAGTGTTCCTCACATACTGAGGCTGGCGAGAGTTGGGCGTTCACACACACACACACACACAGCTGTGTGGTCTTTCCTGTGCCTCCTAGGCTGGCTTGTTGCCCTCAAGTGGAGGGGAGGATGCTTTCCCCTCACCAGCAGTGGAGGACTTTTTGTGGGGGGATACAAGGGATCTATCTATCTGTATAATAATATGCCGATACCAAGCCTGATACCAGTAATACCAAAGTTGCCGTGTTACCTGTTGCTAGACCGTCCTCCAACACACTTGCAAACCTGGAAAATGTTTGAAAATCTTACACTGAGTTTATTTTTACAACAAGCCTGCAAGCAGACCCATTTATTTTCATTGTGCAGATGGGGAGCTGAGGCATAAGAACTAAAGAGACTTGCTGGATCAGGCCAAGGGCTAACAGTGGCGGCAGACAGGATGCCCACAGGAAGTCTGCAAGCAGGATTTGAGCATGACGGTTCTCTCCCCACCTGTTTCCCAGCAAGAAGCCACGGTGCTTAGCAGCTGCTGGCAACCTAGCCTTCTATGAATTTGAGCCCTTCAAATGAGTGGTCATAACTACTCATCGACTTTCCGGTAAGTAAAAATAGGATCTTGAACAGGGAGCCCTGGCAGATCTGTTTCCTTTTGCTCCATGTAGACCTGCAGAGAACCTAAACCGGCTCCACATTTTTGCTTCCATTGAGGTGGTATAGTTGTGGCAGGTTGAGACCAGGGGTTCTCAAACTATTTTCTCTGGGTCACGTGTTCAGGATAAAAATTTGCTCTTGCCACACCAAACTTACTTTATTGATAAGAAACACACTGAAAAACAAAAAAGAAACAACTCCTGGCAAGGCTTGATTTATAACACAGAACATATAATATGACATTCAGAAAGTACAGCTACATTTAAGAACAGTAACCATTCCCAAAATATAATTATAAATGAGCTGCTTGCCTATGTACCATAAGTATGTATGCAAATTCAGTGCAAGGTGTGAGCTTGCTTTTGCAGGGTGATTTCATTTGTATAAACTCTTCTCATCAACGCAAAGAAGCCTTTCTCTTTTCTGATTTTCCTATGCCTGTTCACAACAGCATGTAGTGGAGAACTGCAGAAGAATAGCCAATGCTCTTGAAGAAAGGCTTGGAGACTGCTTCTGGTTGAATTTCCCCCCAAAATTATTGCAATGCTATGCTATACTGAAATGTTTAAATGTTTTTGGATTGCCTTTGAATCTTCCTGAGCCACTTGCCATCATCTCCTTCTCCTGCCACACCCTTTGAGAACCACTGCCCTACGCTCTAGCTATCAAAGGGAGAGGAGCCTCCCCAGACAAAAAAAAAGGGGGGGGGAGCGAAGCAGCCTCGGGCTAAGCCCAACTCTCTGCCCAAGTTAGGCTCACTAAGGCTCGCGCAAAGTACTGTAGGTGCATGATTAGAGGGGCCAGTTAAAGGGTTAATTTCCAGGGGAAGGAGGGGAGAGGGAGCGGTGCTCGCCCCGCCCCTGCGCGTGGGGAGGGGAGGAGGTGCGCGGGGTAAAAGAGAAAAGGGGAAAAAAACTTCGCCTCTCCTGTTGTTCTCCGACGTCCTATCCCAGCCTGTGCAGCCTCAGGGCTGGAACGAGGCGGCGGCGGCGAGGCCGTGTGCGCGAGGCTCCTGCGAGAGCGCTCAGCCCAGCTGCTGGCAGCAAAGCATGCGCATTGCAGGGCGCCCTCTCACCCCGCTCAGCTATGCCAAATATGTGGTGAGCAGCGGCAGCAGCGAAAGAGGAGAGAGAGCGGGACGCGTGAGAGAGGGGACTATGGGGCGCTCGTGCCAGCCGGGCTCCGGGCTGCAGCGCTCGCCGTCTCCCTCGGGGAGACTCTTGCGCGCAACAGCGGCGGCGGCGGCGCCCAGCAACTAACCCCCAGGCGGGGAGAGAAGACGACCACCGCCAGGCATGGCTGACCCCCTGCGCAGGACCCTCTCCAAGCTGCGGGGCAGGCGGGCGCAGCGAGGGGCGGCGGGGGAAGCCGCCGGGCACCCCAGCGGAGGCGGCGCCCTTCGAAGTCGAGCACAGCAGAATCTGGCGCGCCCGGGAAACGGGGCGCCGTGCGCTCTCGGCAGCGGCGGGGTCTTCGCGCCCCACCTGGAGGAGCCCGCGCTGAGGGAAGCGGAGGCTTGGTCCCGGCGGGGGAAGGCAGCAGCTTCGGCGCCTGAGCAAGAATCCCCCGGAGCCACCATTGCTCGCCTTTGCCCGCCGAAGAACCGCGTGGAAGGGACGCTGCCTCCGCCGAGCCCGCCGCCGGAGCTCCGTGCGCCCCCGCCGGCGGCCGAGCTCTGCTTCTCGTCGTCGTCGTTTTTCCCCCGGGAGGCGGACTCCGGCTCTGCGCTGGAGCGGGGCGGCGGGAGCGAGGAAGAGGACTACTACGACAACCACAGCCTGCCCGGCTGGAGCTGCCCCAAATTGGCGTGCCGAGCGCAGGGAAACGCCGACGGCAGCGTGGTCGTTGGTGCCGGCGGCGGCGGCGGCAGCCACAACAAGGCCAGGGCACGGGAGAGCGCGGGCAGGCTTCGCAGCCAGCTGCAGGAGGCCTATTACCTGCTGATCCACGCCATGCACGACCTGCCCCCGGCTAGCCCTGTCGTCGGGGCCCGCTCCCCGCAGCCTGTTGCCCACCCGCCGCCCTCCTCCTTCCCCTCGGCTGGAAGTAGCCACGATGCTTCAAGCTGGTCTTTCTCGTGCGGGGACGGGTCCCCGCCGTCGCGAGCGCCCGATTCCGGCTTCCAAGGCTCCGGCAGGGCCCCCGCCTGGCGCCGGGGCATCAGCAAGAGCTTGGAGAGCCTCCCCGGTGCCCAGCCGTCCGCCAGACCGCCGCCCTTGCGGAGGTGCAGCAGCGACGGAGCGCTCGGCCCCTCGCCCCGGGGCCACCTGCTGCAGCGGCCGGGCGCGAGGCAGGGACTAGGCTGCGTCCTCGCAGCTGCCGCCGGCTGCTCTGGCCACAGCAGCAGCAGCTGCGAGCAAAGCCCCGGCAGCCGGAGCGCTTGCGAGGGGCATCCGTCGGCGCTGCCGCGGGACGACTTGGACCGCTTGCTGCTTCCCCAGTTGGGCTCGGAGCTGTGCACCGCCCTGGGCGACGCGGTGGCGCTGAAGGGCTCCGCGGATACGGCGGCGGAGGGGGGTGGCGGCGGCGGCAGAAGCCACGTGCGCCCTCCGGCAGGTGCCCACGGCAGCCCCTTCAAGCCTCCCGCCGTGACGGTCCGGAAGCTGCAGAAATGGATGTACAAAGGACGCCTTCTCTCCCTGGGCATGAAAGGCCGTAGTGAGCCAGCGGGGGTTTCTTCTTCTTCGTCTCCCGCAAAAACCTCCAGGACCTGCGGGCCACCTCTTGGCAGAGAAGAGGGGCCAGCAACGCCGCCTCCTGCCCCCTTGAGGGGTCAAGGTGGAAAAGGTCTAGGATCCCCTTCAGACCAAAGAATTTTGCTGACAGGTAATGATTTTTGTGACCACCTTCCCGCTCCTCACTTTCCCACGGTTGGGGGGGTTTGCAAGCCTCCCAAAAGTTGTTCTGTTCTTTCTCCCTTTAATGGATAGTGGTGCTGTGCTTTTAACAACTGTTTGATAGAAAGAAAACACTTCAGTGCACTTTGCCTCACACTTGCATCTCCATGGTTGGGAAAAGCTTCACTTGGCTGAATTGCTTTCAGGTGCAGAAGACCTTGCCTTTGTTTATTTTAATTAAGGAGCAGGCCTACTCCAAGCCTCACCTGCACTGTTGCATTCTGCTAAAAGCAAAATAATCTCAATTTCTGGGCTGGATTGAGTATACGACTAATGCTTACGGCATGTGAAACATGTTGAATGCTCTCTGCAGTATTGCATTAAAAATAGCAAGTTTGCAATAACAGGCATGCAAAGTGTTGAGAAAGAGACCAGGCTTTCGTAAAGTTTGCATGCCAAATACTAATTTGCAAGTAGCGTGCGGGATTCACATGAAGGGAAAACACACACACACACACACACAAATGAGGTCACTTGTGTTTGCAGATCAAGACAAGTAGGTTAGTTAAAGAAAAGGAGAGTACATGTAGAATAGGAAGAAATACTGTACACTAGCCATAAAGGTAAAGGTAAAGGGACCCCTGACCATTAGGTCCAGTCGTGACCGACTCTGGGGTTGCGCGCTCATCTTGCATTATTGGCCGAGGGAGCCGGCGTATAGCTTCCAGGTCATCTGGCCAGCATGACAAAGCCACTTCTGGCGAACCAGAGCAGCACACGGAAACGCCGTTTACCTTCCCGCTGTAGCGGTTCCTATTTATCTACTTGCATTTTGACGTGCTTTCGAACTGCTAGGTTGACAGCCATAACTTCTCTTTATTCCAGTGCGCAAGCTGGAATTTTTTTTTTAGCTCATTTATGTCCCACTCTCCCATTGGGAGAGTTAAGCAGTTGCATAGACTGCCCCCATTCAAATTCAGCAAAACTTTAAAATGCTTGCCTTTGGCTCTATTGTATGCTGCCATTAAAATATTAATTAAGGGTTGGGGGGGAAGGAAAGGCGTAATGCTTCTGAGCCTCGATTTCTCCAAAGGTAAGTTGTGGGAATGGCTTTTCCACATCAAATATCGCTGCAGGTGGAAAGCTGGCATAGCAAGGAGAGAGGTTCTATCCTAACATTTCCCCTTGCATGCTGTTTTTAATGTGCAGGGAGCTTTCTTTTAATTTTAGGCTGGGAGAAGAATTGAAACACTAAGGACTTGCCACAATTGCAGCATTTGAGCCTGGTGCAGCAGTGCAACCCCTTTCTCTGGTGTAAGAAAGCCTTGAAGAGGAGCCTATCTGGCACAGTGCTACAGTACTCTAAATCTGATGGGGAGGAGCTGCCTCTTAACAGTCCTCATTTTACCCCAAGTTGCAGAGGAAAGAGTTGCCCAGTAGCACTTCCCCTGCTGCAAACACAATGTGAAAACTCATCCTTGGTGTGGAACTATTTCTCTCCCCCCCCCCAGCAATTTGTCTCTCTCCGCCCCAGTTACTGTTTTAAATTGTAACCTCTGCATGAAATCTTAACAGACTTGTGACACTTATTAACCATAAATGTTTAGTTACTCTTTGAGTACAAGAAGTATCATGGAAAATACTTCTCTTTTTTATCTCTCCCTCCCACCCCTGAAATCTCTGCCCAGTGGCAGGTTCACAAGTACACCTCCTCACAATTCTGGTGACAAAACAAAAACAGGGAGGAGTGGAGGGGGGAAGCACAGTGGGGTGGGGTGGGGAGGAACATGTCAAGCACCACTGCCTCATTTATTTCTATTGGCCCTGAGGGGGTGAAACATTCCCAGAAGGGTTGGCAAATCAACATGGGCGCTTCCAGAAAAATGCCTCCCTTTTATACATTAATCTCACAACGTGTTGCTAAACCATGTTAATAACTCACTTATTAAAGTACCCGTATATGAAGTAAGCTTCCAGTTTCCAGGTCCCTTGGTGTTTAATTTCTCTGTAAAGTCCACATTATTGTGGATAATCCAGTATTGTATGTAGAAATGAGAAGCGACAGATCGGAATAATAAAAATAAATAATCGGAAAGTGCTTAATTAGCTTTTTCTGGGCAAGCCTATAGTAAGTTTCCTTTGTGAAATACTTCCAAGTTCAGCAGAACATTGGGTTGGATCCCAATTGAGTCGCGCTTAGAGCAGCCCCATTGAGTTATTTATTTAGAAGATTTTAAAAATGCTTAATCAAAGAGCTTTCTAATTTAGATGGTTAGCTTAGTTGTTTTGATTGGTTTATCCTAAGGAGAGATACAGTCCTTTCCACCTGTTACACCCATCTTTGGCCATCTGTGTTGTTCTGGACCATTTTCTGCTGTATCGCCCTCTGCTTAACATCCAAGAAACAGTACAGCTCAATAAATCCTATATTGTATTTCCTTATTTAGTTTCTCAAGGCAAAAAAGTGTGGGAGAGACAAATATTAAAGATGCTAGTATGGGGTACGATGGCACCCACTTGAAAACAGTTGTTGCGTTCTGTACTAAATCAAATTTCAAGGCGCCTCCACAGTGCCCAGGTCACCAAAGAAATCAGTACTTAGCACACCACTGACCACATTCTGTGACAATTAAAGAAAGCCCTGTGTACCTGCTATGTCTTTAAAGCACATTCTTTCACTCAAAGTAATTCTGGGCGCTGTAGTTTATTCCTCACAGAGATACAATTTCCAGCAATCCTTAAACAACAGTGCCCAGAATTCCTCGAGGAAAGTAATGCATTTTGCATGTACTCTAAAGGTACAATGTGTGCGCAGCTGAGTGAAAGTATTTTTGAAACAGGCAAATTATGTCAGTGTAGACCAGGGGTAGGCAACCTAAGGCCCGGGGGCCGGATGTGGCCCAATCACCTTCTCAATCTGGCCCGCGGATGGCCTGGGAATCAGCGTGTTTTTACATGAGTAGAATGTGTGCTTTTATTTAAAATGCATCTCTGGGTTATTTGTGGAGCATAGGAATTCGTCACACACACGCCCCCAAAATATAATCCGTCCCACCACATGGTCTGAGGGATGGTGTACCAGCCCATGGCTAAAAAGGTTGCTGACTCCTGGTGTAGACCAATGTTTCCAAAGTTCCCTGGGGGGAGGCGCTGGAATGATCCAGGGGGGCAGTTGTAGCCTTGGGTGCAATTGGGATGGGGCGTTGAATAAAAATAAGGGGGCAGTAGAAGCATGAAGAGAAGAAATTTTTGAAAAACTACATGTTTCATCTGTTGTTTACAACTACATCTTTATTTACTATGTTGTAGAACGTAGGTAGAAATATAGATACATAAAAGAACACAAATTTGTTACTGCATCTTTCTGTTTGTTTGGGTAAAGAAGGTAGATTTCCAGGGGGGTGCTGGGTAATGTTTTGTTTTTTGTTTTTTCCTGAAAACGGTTCAGTAGGCTAAATACTGTAAGTTTGGGAACCTCTGGTGTAGACCGAGGCATGCTTCCTTTGAAACCAAGCCCCATTGCGTTCAGCAGGATTTACTTCCAGGTAATAAGATCACACAATTCAAAGATTATACAGGGTTTGAATATATTTTCTTCATTGCATCTTAGCACCCCCCCGGCCCCCCACCTTAAATAACTTCTAATTAGGATTGCTGCAATAAATCTACAGGATCACTGTGGTGCTTTGCCCTTGTTAAACTTGTTTCTGCTGTTTTTGAAAACTAGACATAGCCTTAGGTCTGGTTTGTACATGTGTGATTAATGTTGAGTAGCTATGGATATGAGTTATGTGTTGAGAATCTGCTCTCCGGAGGGCTGTTAGCTTTCCTAACTTGTCCTTAGTGGAGGAGGGAAAACCACCCTTTTAATATAGGGTGGACATTTGTGAATTGCTTCACAGTCCTACAAACACAGAGATGTGTATCTTGCTAAGGTGCCCGGTTGTAAAGAAACAGACTGCGCAGGAAAGGGGATTTCAGCAAGTGCATCTGTCAAAATTCTAATTTCTACGGGGCAGTTAAAGAGAAGGTATTCTCCTTCTCCTCTGCAAATGTTGCCCCCAGGGGCAGCTCATGACAACTGGCCCACAGTACCCTCAAGTGGCCCGTTCTCCAACAGCCGTGGTGTTAACAGTGCTTGTGTGAAATAGTCACTTGCATTAGCAGGTATCGGTGCTTTTTATAATGAATGAACCAGCTTGTAAGTTACCGTAAACCAGGCATCCCCAAACTTTGGCCCTGCAGATGTTTTGGACTACAATTCCCATCTTCCCCGACCACTGGTCCTGTTAGCTATGGATCATGGGAGTTGTAGGCCAAAACATCTGGAGGGCCGCAGTTTGGGGATGCCTGCTAAACGTTAATAACTTATTTACTGTATTCAAATACTTCTCTTTAACAGTGTGTGGTCTCTAATCTTAACTGAAAGAAGCAGTTGCTTTTTAGTACAGTTTCTTTCATGTTTTAACTTTTCCACATTCGTGTGTGCGGAATACCTGCAGTGGAAAATGCTCTTCGAGGGTGCCTCCCCAGTTTTGTTTTAAGTTCTGTTTTAGGATTATGCCTGGTTTAAAGTTTCATTGCTCTAAATCCTCCTAGATTTATTGCAAAACACTGCTTCAGAAAAATATAATTAGCCAAAGCATTCTAAGCATTGGTTGCACAATAGTACTACATTCTGTGTATTGTTTTACAGACATGGGAAGGTTAAAATGCACATAATTACAAGGTGCCTGTTAATTGTACAGACTTGAGTAGTCATAGGAAAAGAAAAAGTCTTACTCCAGAAATCTGGGTTGAGATGTAAGAATGCTTCTTGCCCCATACAGGGGTGGACTTTAGTCTTTCAGGTTTCAAGTAATAACAAAATATATAAACCAACATAGTGAGTGATTATTATTAGTAGTAGTATTTTAACAAAGAACTTATTCATTTGCATTTTTAAAAACAGACAGAATGAATTCTGTCTGCTTAAATAGGTTGTATGGAGGCATGGGTAAAGTTAAATAAAGTAAAGTTCTGTTCTGTTCTTGGTCGTAACCTTGAGTTTGATTGACTGATGGGAATTGTTCTGCCTAATGGCTTTATTTTTACAATGTTTTTTTTTTTTTTGCCCAATAACCTTAAATATTAATTTGTTCCATAGGGAGACAGTAATACAGCGAAATTTTTCTTAAACCCGGCTCCTATATTCTAGTAAAATTACAGGATTTTTCTAGTGAGTATTTGTTTAGCATATGGACCAGGCACCCCCAAACTTCAGCCCTCCAGATGTTTTGGACTACAATTCCCATCTTCCCCAACCACTGGTCCTGTTAGCTAGGGATCATGGGAGTTGTAGGCCAAAACATCTGGAGAGCTGCAATTTGCGGATGCCTGATATGGACTGTTGGGGAGGCTTTGAGCATTAGGTGGTCTTCTTAGTAATGGCAGTGCAGTTATGGAAGGTGATGCCCCTAGGTTCAACTGGCAGCCAACATTGTCCACCTTGACACAACCTGCTGAAGAACTGCCTTTTCCACCAGGTTTTAATATAGTAGCATGCTTGGATCTCAAGTAGCTGGCCAACTGTTCTTTTTTATTATTATTGCATTGCTGATACTGTATTTTGTGTTAATGTTTATTGTTTTGTGTATTTACTGTTGTAAATTGCTCTGGGGTCTTAGGACAAAGGGCAGGATGCCAGTGAGAGAGAGATGTTCCTGAGGAATAATTGCAAGCGGCCAGAAATGGAGTAAAAGGGAACCTTCACCATATCTGGAGGAACGAGAAGACATGAAACACTGAAATAATACATGATTAAATGATTGCATCATTTTTTCCTGTGCCCCTTATATATTATTCACAGGGAGCATAGAAGTTTTAAAAACATCCCCCCCCCTTTTTAGAATAAACGTTTGTTTTATGAAACATAGGAAGAGTAACATTTGTAAAAATGCATCTCAGATAAATCTATTCTTTGGTTATTTACTTTCATCCCAGAAGGATGAAAGAATCTGCTGGGCAATGATAGCTACATTATAGCATGCTCCCTAACTTAATGTTTATCAAGCAGTAACTGATATTGGGGGGGGGGGGAATAGATCCTTTTCTCGCTGTGTCTGCACACTTGGAATGTGATACAAGTTCAGACATGACTGTCCTACCATTTGTAGTTATTTCAAGACTTTTATTGCAGTCGGATCTGTGCATCTGGTCAGATTTGAATATTTAGCCATCAAAATATCCCCCTCCCCGCCCACCATCCCTGTTGTATATTGAAACTGTGTGGAATGCCTGTATGCTGAGCTATGCCTGTACGGTATATGGATATAATGTGTGTATAATGTATAGCTACAGAGTTTATGTAGTTCTTTGATTTAAAAAAAGGGGGGGAAGTAAAAAATCAAAGGAGTTCTGTTTCCATCAGAGCTTTACCTTTATGTCAGCCTTTGCCAACCTGGTGCCCTCCAGATGTTTTGGGCTCCAATTTCCATCAACCCCAGCCAATAAAGCATGCTGGACGGGCTGGTGGGTTTTGTAGTCCAAAACTTTTTGGAAAGGCACCAGGTTGGCAATGGCTGCTTTACGTCTATGAAACAGAAGCTTTTTTCAGGCTTTCTGGACACTTGCAATGTGGTGCTTTAGACCACCCCACCCCACCCCCATTTCAATTTGCTCTCTCTGTTTCCCTTCCCCCTGTCCTTTACAGATTTGATTGAAACAGTGTACATACCGTCAGTGAGCCGAAGAGAACTTAAGAACTTCAAATCCACCGAAGTCGCTGAGTGCAGGCCTCGGATTGCCAGCATCACCGTGTCCAAGAAACGTAACTGGCTACATCAAAGTTCTCCAAGGGTGCCCAATTTGGAAAAAGGAAACTCATATAAGAAAATTTCAAGAGAAACCCACCAGAGACAGAAATCCCCCAGCCCATTGCTTGAGCCGAAGATGCCTCACCTTTTCCCCAAACTTCTAGGGCACGAAAGCCCTAAAAGAAGACTTGGTTGCGTACGAGCTGTTGAGAATGGGTCAAGCTCTTTGGCACCGCGAAACTGTGCTTTAGATTTTGGGGATGATAACGATGCAGATGATGAAGGAGAAATATGGTACAACCCTATCCCTGAAGACGAGGAGCCAAATTTCTCTGGTTTTAATGCTGACCATTTGGACCCTCAAGCCATTAATTCCAAGGTGCCTTCCGGGAATGACTTGGTTAAAGTCGTAAGGCCTAACGAAGGCCTTGCACATGTCTTCGACTGTGTCGGAAACGCTCTGCCCAGGGAAATTAATGAAGTAGATGGTGTACATTCCATGGAACATTTGCAAGTACTCAAGCAAAAGACTATGTGCAGTATTCAGACTGGGTTTGCGGTGGAGGATAGCCCTACATTAAAAGGTACTTTGGGAGGTAAGAGGAGTACAAACATTTAACCTACTGCGATGATGTTAAATTTTACATTTCATAAGGTGGTACTAGCTATCATTTCAGGGTAAACTGCAAGTCCCATTTCTCTGGAAGTTCAAGTCTTACGCAAGCATTAATTCATTCGTACAGCTTGATCAATGCATCTTCATTCAGAAGTGAACTGATTTTTTAACCAGACTTACTCTTTTAGAAAGCTTTATTTTCACTAGGCCTACTTTGGGTTTCTTCTGTAACGAATTCTGAAACTTTCATTTGCTCAGGTAGAAACATCTCTCCCATTCGTTCTTCTAGTAGGTTTGCGGAAACACTATTTTCAGCCACAATTGAGAATTAGTTATATCCTACAATATGAGATCTGCCGTTGATTTTTGTTTGCGTAGAACTGACAACATTTTAATTTTTGTTCAGTTTTAGAACAAACTATATAACACAAATTGCCCATTACAACTTACTGAACATTTTTCTTAATAGTGCTATCTATAGGGATACACCTAACATTGTTTCTGAATTGGCATTGCTTCTCAGAGTTTTTTTTAAAAAACAAAAACAGAAAACATGGAGTGAGGAGGGGGGATTCCATTTTCTGTGTGCTTTTAATTTCTACAACAGCAGAATTATGCTTTTCTTGAGACATACTGTACTAGCTATTTTTTTGTGGCTTCTACTGAGTTCATCGTAATATATATTTTATTTGCAAGCTGGGAAGGTGTAAATATGACCGCTGTAGGAAATCTACATGCATTTTATGCCATGTTTCATGGATTAATTTCTTAATACATATATAGCTCCCACTACCGGTAGTATTGGCAGAGGACTTGTGATAGAGTATAGTTTGTTTTTGAATTAAGGGAAATTATATAGAGGCTTTCAACTCACTGGGGAAAATTTGTTGCTTAACTAAATCAAGGTAGGTTCATGATTGTGGTGCCTATAATGAATCCTGGTGAAATTGATTGCAAATTTATCCTATACTGTTCCTTGTGTATTGAGTTAATGAATGCAGCCTTGGCTCTGTGTGCATTGAATAGTAATCACATTGAATGCAATAATTGATGAAGAGAGTCCCTGCTGTTACGTAATTGGCTTTATTGCTAAGGAGTACTTAGGGATTCTTTTAATCCTGTTAAGGTGTCTACAGTTAATTTCAGTCAAAGCTGAAATGACAGCTCCTCCAGACAAAATTGCCACACACAGGGCAGCAGGGCAAATAAATTTGTTTGTATGAATGTGTAGTACTGAGTAGCACTGAGTAGCACATGCAGTTACTCTGAAGTGGTACGTAAATGTCTTCATGGCTTTCAATCATAGCTGGTTGTTATTGTTTTCTGCCTAGTGATTTTCTAAATATTTTCCCCCAAAAGGAAATCCTTTGGGTGGGGCAGATGCCAGCTTATGTATAGTTTTTATGCTGAGTCCTGATTTTGAAATACTTTCCTGGTCCATAATTTACCTGTTTCCATAACAGCACAACAGATTTGATTGTTATATTTCCCAGAATATCTTTTAGCAGATCTGGAATATCATCTAATCCTCCTTGTTGCCCAGTAATGGGGACTAAACAGCTTAAGTGCTGCATGCAAATGGGATTTTGTGTAGCGCTTCTTCAAGGGGACTTACTAATAAATGTCTTTAATATCTTTCCAGGTTCTGATTTGCACTAAGTATGATTTTTATTGTTACTTTTCTGCAAATCAAGATAGGGCTGCCATCAAACACACTGTTCCATATCAAGCTTTGCATCAACGTAAGGGAACTTACCTTTCCTGCCATTGCTCCACATTGTTGACTGTTGCTGATGGGGAAAAAAAACCACAAAACGTGATGTTGTCAGGACACGGGATAACTTTTACTAGCCAGTGCAAAAGGGTGAACTTGGCATGGTTGTGCTTTGTCCATTTTTCATTCGACTCTTCTCCCTGACTTTTAAAACCAGCAAGAGGTAGATGACATACTGTCGCCCCTTTACAAAGAGAGCAACTTTCTCTTCCAACTCTGCATGTATGTTTCTAAACCTGGCAACAGAACCATCCCTCCTGAAGGGCTACTGAAAAAGAAGTCTTGAACTGCATAACCGCAGAAAGACTGCTTGAGTTGGCTTCTCAGTAAGCGTCACATTGTTTAATACTCATCGTGCTTTCTAAGTCACTCACATTTTACTGTTTTATTTTCTTGGTACAGAATTCTCCTGTATGTGCTATGCCATACTTTTTTTTTACCATTCCAGAATTAAGAAGCAGGCCTCTCGTAAGAAAAAACAGCAATCCTTAACTGCCTGTCTCTCTGCCTGCCATAGAGGAAATCTCTTTTTTAGACAATTGCAAGCTTTCTGAAAATAAGTGTCCCTTTATTGCTATTTCCATCTTAACTATAGTGTTTGCTGCTGAGGTTTTCAGAGATAATGTTTACTGAATTATACCTAGCATCCTTGAGACTTCCTCAAGTCATAAAAAAGGGAGAGCAGTATTTTTAGTTCAGGAGGTACTGAAAGGAACATTATTTGCATTCCATCCTGCAGCCAAGTAGTCCATATTTAGATAAAAAAGCTTTCTGTTTTTATCGTAATGTGTTGCCTTTTATATAAGAATTGCAGCTTTAGAGTTTGTAAGGCTTTCTGTATGAATGTGTAGCTGTGGGAGAAGAAAGATAAATAGCCCTGCAGACTTCCTTCGAAAACAGAAGGCTGGTGCTTTTGATCACAATTTTATATACCCAGTTTGCATTAGACCAAATGAAAGTGTACAGTCCAAGGCAATAGCTGTATCCGTTTAGTATAACTGGTGGCGGGGGAGCATGTTGAGGACTCTTGAGTATTGACTTCTGGGGTTAATTTGAGTCAGCCTTTCTGCATCTGAGCACAGTTGTGTACATGTTGATTTAATTAGGATTGACTTGATGGATTAAATAGACTTCGATTGAGTAGATGAAGATTGAGTATAGGAGATGAGATCTGACTTTATGAAGTGCAGTGATTCCCATGCGATGCTTGTTGGCCTCTAGCTTTGAAATAAGTGGGTGTGCGGCTGTGCATTTAATTTCTTTACTGCAGAAGCTCTATAACTTTTTAAAAACTAGGTAACACAAGCTCATGGGCCAACATGGCTATCTTCACTTTTTGTGTTATCTGCAGAAGGCAGTTTATAATCTTGTGTAGTTCCCCACCTCCACCCCAGGTGCCATATAGAAAAGCTTGCAGGCACCTCTGTGCCAAGATTATGAATTTAAACTGACCGCAAAATTTGCCTTTTCTTTCCCTGTTACTTATGTGTGAGTGTCTGCACATGTGTTTATGATGGCAAAAAAACACCAAATAGTGGTGTTTCTGTTTGTCCCAATGGGAACTGCATAGGTGAATTCTCCATTATATAATACTCCTTGATACTTCCATCCTCACTTTCAGAGAGCAGTGTGCATAAAGGACAATATACAGCAAAAGCAAAAGACTTGTTTGTTTGTTCTACAATAGAGGGGGTATTGGTTGAGAGACTCTGGGAGCAGAACTTGTGCTCTGAAGGATTGGGGGGACCTTGCTGTGCCAACCACGGCTTCTTGTAGGGGATGGGCTTCCTTCCCCCAGATATTTTCCTGCATCCATCCTTTCCTTCCCCATTTTCCTTGGCTGACAGCAACCTCATCCTCATCCTTTCCTGAGCAGCTGGAGACAGTCATCCTTGTGAGGTGATAGCCATTTTGAAATAGCTGCTGCTTGAGGAGAATGGTAGGCCAGTGGCTTGAGGCGCATGAGTAGAGTTTCCATTGAGGGACTGCTATTCCGGCCTGTACTGAAGCTACATTCTGCATTTGTTTCAAGCAAAATGCCAGTCGTGCCTTCAAAGCAGAACTAGATTGACTTTGGAACAGTCATATAGTTTACGACTCATGCGAGAAATACCTTTGTGTGTTTCTGTTTAGACTTTTTTGCACATTCACATATCATCTGATCACTGTTCTGTTCCCCTTCACCTGAACACATGTTCTACTTTTAGCGAGGTTTTGCAATAATTTAGCGACGTTTTACCATAAAATGGGGAAGGCGCAGTTCAGAGGCAGAGGGTTACTGGCTAAATGCCAGTAATGAAAGTAAAATTTAGCAATGTAAAATAAAATACCAAACGTTCTAGACTGGAGCTTTCCAAACTGTTTGGCACGACACGTTAATGTGCCGGCTGCTGTGTGTCACACAAACGTTCCCCTTGCTCCCCCCCCCCCCAGGGCTGGAAAGGGGTAAGTTTAACCTCCAGGTTTGCTAATAAAACTGAATTACTGTGTTGTGAAATGATGCATGTCTAAAAAGTGTGTCATTGGCATGAAAATATTGGAAATCTTTGCTCTAGACCCTTTGTGAGCAGCAAGATTAACAGAGGTTAATCTTGGGAGAGGCTGAGGACACCCCTTAACTTTTCTAGGAGCGGGCTGGGCCCCCTCAATATTCCATGGCCTGCGATGGGCTTTGCAGAGCATCCCTGCAGCTGCGACAGGCCTCCCTGCAGCTGCGATGGGCCTTGCGGTCTCTTACCGCCTCATGTGATGTCATGCACGCATGCCAGGCACCCAGTGCCTGCAACGATAGATATAGTATTGATTTTAAAAATAGCTTGAACATGCATGTAGGGCCATGAGAAGGCCTGAACCTCCTCATGGATACCATATGGGAAGGATATAACGAACTGAGATGGCTTAGCAACAGAGATGTCTCCAGCATCTACATCTGTAATAAACAGATGCCACGCTGCCAGGAAGAATTCCGGTGCTGCCCTTTCAATGTCATTTGTCACTCTAACAAATTTGGGTGAGGGGAGAGAAAAGGACTGAAGCCACCGGAAGTTAGACGGGAAAATGTCAAGAACGTTAAGATTGACTTCTCAGCTGTAATGAAGCCAAGGAAAGTTTTCTAATATCTTGGCTGGCTTTCCTAAGCCTTTGCCAGAGGCTTCTGACAGAAAGGGAAGATTGATGTTAGCAGGCGAAAGCATGGCACTGATTACTATAGAAGGCTCCAGAGCAGGCCACCAGTGGGACTTCGCTGTGATTTGCAGTACAAGGGAAGCCTTTGTCCGGTTTTATCAAACACCGCATTTCTTGCGAGCTGCTTGCCAGAAAAGCACAGCAGGCGTGCTAGAAATAGTCTGTTCCCTGCAAGGAAACAGCTTCAACAGAAGCGTAGCAACTGGGAGAAACAAGAAGATTCATTGAGGCATTTGGAAAACAGACTTTGTGCAGCCTTGTATTCTTTTAACTTTTGGGGGGGTGGGTCTTTTTTTTTTTTTTAAAAAAAATGAAGCTCCTTGTGAATTTGTATCTGGGAAGAGAGTTATTTGTCTTCCTGAAGGATTTTAATGAACTTTAACTTTGTTAAGCTTCATTTTCTAACTTGAAACGTGGCATGGGTATTGAAGAATCATACCTGCTTTGTCCTGTGTGAGTAGGCAACAGGTTTGGTATTTCTAGGCAAAGTGCAGTAACGATGTAGTTACTAGTAGAAATATTTGGTGCGTATTTTTTTTTAATAAAAGGGGGGAATCATTTTGTATTATAGTGTTGTTTAAACATTCATTTTATTTTCAAGCAGGAATTTTTATCACCGGAAGTGAGAATGCAGTGTGACTATTTGAACTTTTTGCTGCTTTGACTGATGGAAGTACTTCCGCAGTCCCGCTGCTCAATGTTAGGAAGTGATGTCCGCAGTCCCGCTGCTTAGGTTAGGAAGTGATGGCCTAGAGGCTCAGTCTGGTCCCTTTTGCGTAGCCTAGGAAACTAAGGATACTCTTCTTGTTGTGAATCCTAACCTAACTGCTTTCTAATGACCTTTGCATGTGTCCTGGAGTGAGCAGCAGCTATACATCATAAGCAAAAGGATAAATTGAATAATATTTCACCTGAGTCTCTATTGGGATGAGAATAGGTTCTTGGGCAATGCTAATGTTATTGAATCTTCAATTCTTATTCTGTCCAAAATATGGCCATTGCTAAAATTAGATAAATAGGCATTTGTTAACCTGTTGGTCTATGAAAGGCTCATGAGAGAATTTTGTGAGTTTTGGAGGTATGCTGACTTCTGCGGCATATGGGATTTTTGGATTGGGGCAGTGGTGAGGGAAGGGGTCTTTGCAACGTAATCACATGTACACCCAATAGCTGCTGGTCCAAAATATCCAGATGAAATAACTTCGTAGTGGAGCAACCCTCTTGTTAGCAGCTTCTTGTGAAGTCGCAGCCTCAGTAGAGTCTGCTCTGATAACAAAAATTAGGAAGCAGTTAGTAACAGATGCTGCTAAAGAGAAACTGTCAGAAAGGCAGTAATATATTCTAGAATCTCACCTGACCAGTTCCTATGAATTATGACCAGTTCTGTGTCTCGTTTTGGTCTGTGACCGTTTAATAAAATTTGATTTGACCAGTTCTGTGAATTCGCCAGTTGTGTGAATTATGAAAATGTGAATTACGTTTTTTATATAGCTCTGTAAATCCTAAGAGAGAAAATCAAAATAAAGCCACTGTTTCTCTCTCTCAGTTTAGATGTCATACCAAATAGTGGTTTGCACTAACCATAGTTTAGATTCCAGATTGTTGTTTGAGTTCCCAACATATGGGCCAACTTCTTTAGAGATACATGCTTGCTTTTACTTTTCATCTCATCAGCAGTCTTGTTTCTAGGTGCAAGAGCTTCCAGAGGTAGCATAACAACTATGGTCAGTTCAAAAATTTCACAGCACAACGGTTAGCTGAAACATATTCTATGTTTTCGGATTCTAGTTTGCTGGCTGATCTCAAAGCATGCTTTGCCAATTGAGACTTTGCACTAAACTGTAACTCACAAGGAGAGCAGGTGCTTTTGTTTTTTGTTAACTACAGCTTGTTTTGTCAGAACCCAACAAAAAACATGCACAGTTTATCTTATTTTTATTTGGAAAACTTAAAGGTAAAGGTAAAGGGACCCCTGACCATTAGGTCCAGTCGTGACTGACTCTGGGGTTGTGCGCTCATCTCGCATTATTGGCCGAGGGAGCCGGCGTATAGCTTCCAGGTCATGTGGCCAGCATGACAAAGCTGCTTCTGGCAAACCAGAGCAGCACACGGAAACGCCGTTTACCTTCCCGCTGTAGCGGTTCCTATTTATCTACTTGCATTTTGATGTGCTTTCGAACTGCTAGGTTGCCAGGAAAACTTACAGACTGCTAAACATGAGCAGATATCATAGCGATGTACAATAGTATATAAGAGAACTTGCAGGCTCTTTGCTATTTTCTGATTGGATTCAATCATATACTGGCAAATTCAGCTTGTGAAATTAAAGCTGATTTGGAAGCTTCTTGTGCAACGAAACTGCTTCCTCAAAAGATCAGACTCTTTCTGATATGGAAAGTGAACGAAAATGCAGTGGAAATTGTGGTATAACTTTTGCTTCATTGCAATGTTTTCCAGGATTCCTGGGGAAAAAATCTAAATGCTCATTATTTAATCTTTCTGCAAACAAATCAGGGTGAACCCTTAATAAACAGGTCATCTGGAAAACCCAAGGCAGATAAAAATAGTTTTACTGGAGAGATTCGGTGTTAGGAAGCTGCCTTATTTCAGCAAACCATAGTTAAGATTAACCACAGTTTAGAGGTCACATTACTCCAAACCCTGTAGTTAGTCAAAACAGAAGCTAGAGCTTCCGATTTTCTCCTCGATACTCACCTAGGCTTATCGTAATAAATCTTAATTTATTATGATGCCCTCATGCAACCACAGGATGCAGGGCTTCTGATTAATGCTTTCAGTTTTTCTTCTCCTGGCTATGATTAAATTTTGTTTTTAAAAAGAACAGTCATCCTAGATTAGCACGCAAGCTGGTAATGCTTTGCTGAATCCACTGGATGCTTTCTTAATTCCTAGGTGGCTATCACCTGGGAGCCAACAGCTTTCCATGACACACATAAAGGGGCATTGTGCAAGAAAGGAAGAAGGCACTCTGGGGCTTGAAGAAGCAAGGCAAGTTAGAACTGTTAAAAGACTTCCAAAAGCATTCCATCTCCACGCTGCACATCAGAAGCAGAGGGGGACATTGTTGTTCGCCAAGAGGATGCAAAATTACACTGAAACACGATACAACTGTTAAAAAGATGCAAGTTCTAGAGCAAAAGTGGGTCCCCTTTAATTTTCCATTCTTTTCCAGTGGCTTGACCTGCAGACAAGGTACAGGAGTCTTTTTTTCACATGACTTGCTTTCACAGAGCAGTTGCATTCAGGAGTCACTTCTTTTGAAAGAAGCTAAATTAACAAGGCAATGAGATGGCAATGCAGAGAGACAGAATAGTAGTACATAACCAGGCATGGATTGGTTAATTGTTCCTAGGCAGATTCTTAAGGGAAGGATGGGGCAGGTTCCTTGTGTGGTTCTGCTTTTGGCAGAACAAGGCAGAAAAGCACAGTCCATAGGTCAGAGCATGTTGTAGGTGCATCTGATGCTCTGCGTTGTCCTGAATAATACCACACATACCCTTTTCAGGTCCTGGCAAATTAGTAGCTTCTTAAATTAAATTTCATTCATTTTTAACATGTTCCTTTCTTCTTTTCCCCACCCCTGCAAAGGTCCTGGGATGTTGTCTGCAAGCAAGTCTGAGGTGGGAGTGGCAGAAGGTTCTCCTCCGAGTCCTAACCCTTTGAAGAAAGGTGGTTCGATAAACTGGTCCTTCCCTGACAAAATAAAATCCCCGAGAACGGTGAGGAAACTTTCCATGAAAATGAAAAAATTGCCAGAGCTGAGCAGGAAGCTGAGCGTCAAGGGAATTTCAAGCCATAGTAGCACGGACAATTCTTCGTTGCTTAAGAATAACTGCCAGGTCATAGGCCACGGGTCGCTACATTCTTCCGGGAGCATCACTGCAGCAGCTAGCAGGAACGTCATAAGCCGGTACCATCTTGACAGCAGCGTGTCGTCTCAGCACAACTACAAAAAGAAAAGCAGTGGCAATTCGAAATCCTCCAGCAAAGGGGGCTACCTCAGCGACGGAGACTCTCCTGAGCTTATAACAAAATCAGGGAAGCACGGCGTAGAAAGCCGGGCTGGAAAAGGAAAGGAAGCGTTCCCAAGCAGCAACGGTAGTAAGGCGGAAATAGACATTGACGCTTTTAGGCACTACAGTTTCTCTGACCAACCTAAATGTTCCCAGTACATATCTGGACTCATGAGCATCCATTTCTATGGCGCGGAGGATCTGAAACCACCAAGGATGGACTCCAGAGACGTCTTCTGCGCCATTCAGGTAGATTCGGTAAACAAAGCGAGGACGGCCTTGCTGACGTGCAGGACAACCTTTTTGGACATGGATCACACTTTCAACATAGAAATAGAGAATGCCCAGCATTTGAAACTGGTGGTGTTCAGCTGGGAGCCCACACCGAGGAAAAATCGGGTCTGCTGCCATGGGACGGTGGTCCTCCCTGCTCTTTTTCGGGTGACGAAGACTCATCAGTTGGCAGTAAAACTGGAGCCCCGAGGTATTATTTATGTCAAGCTGACCCTTCTGGAGCAGTGGGAGAATTCTCTCAATGGACTAGATGGAGAAAGAGAACCGGTAATGTTTGGAGTAGATGCTCGGAAGGTTGTGGAGAAGGAAAACGTAGGCTTGATGGTGCCCCTGTTGATGAAGAAGTGCATTATAGAGATTGAAAAAAGAGGCTGCCAGGTAGAGTTAATTAAAAATAACAACCACTGCATTCTTCTGCATTTAATTTTTGCTGCTTAGGGCATTACCCTTATTTATTTATTTACTTTTGCTATAAATAATGTTGTCTTTGTTGGATGCACCATATTCTTCACTTCCTTAGTTCGGGGTAGTACACCTGCATTGCAGTGGGATGAAGGCTGCTCTCTCCTGCCCCTTGCAGTCATGGAGACATGATGTGTTTTTATGATACAATAAGTGGAGGGATAAAAGCAGTCTGTGCCTTCTGGAACGCCAACACATCTATTCTGGGTCTAAGTTTCCTCTGACCTCAGGAACTTCCAAACCTGGAATATGGTGGTAGTGAAATTAATTGGTTTTTTTGTGCTAATCTAAACAAAACTGAACAAACAAAACAGCTAGTTTTTGCTGTCCCAGTGTGGAAGATGAAGTTGTAGTAAACAGTTTTGATGGATAGATTCCTCATAGGGCAAGTTTAAATGTTTTATTGCTTTTATGGGAATTGCAGTCATCACATGATAAGCTGAGAGCATGTAATTGCTATCAGAGGTTATTGCGTCCTCTGGTCATAATGGGATTATTGAATTTCCAAGAGTGGAGAGAGAGAGAGAGAGATTTCTCTCCCTGCGGCTTATTTATTAAGCCTTTTATGGGTTCCTAATAAAGGAGCCTTTGGGGGCAATTTTCTAAACAACTTTGCTACATATAGCCTAAAGACAGTTTTGTCTGCTGGCTGGCTACCGTATCTATGTAGAAAGCATTCAGTGCCTCCAAAGAAGCAAACTGGTGTCCTTTGTAATTCTCAGTTTCAGCTTATTTTATCACCTGATTTTAATTTCCAGGCTTCCAACAGTTTGACTCCACCCCCAAAGGCACACTCCTCCATTGTCTCTCGAGACAGATGGATGCCAACAATATTCATTTACTTCGTTATATCCCTGGCAGAGTACTCCGTAGAATATTGATAACCATTATGTCTTTTTCTAGCGAAAAACTGTACTGCGTGCCAATGATACAATCTACGTGTCTCTCGGCATCTTTGGGGAATCTTGCATGAACATCTTGATGCTTCTAACTGGGCTTACTAAAAACTGTATTTGTGCTTGGTATTTAACTTACAACCTTAGTATTCCTTAGGTGGCAAAACTGTGCCATGTTGTAAGGTTATGATTTTGCTTCTAGGTTGTAGGCCTGTACCGTTTATGTGGCTCAGCAGCTGTCAAGAAAGAGCTTCGTGAGGCATTTGAGAAGGATAGCAAAGCAGTTACTCTCTGTGAAACCCAGTACCCAGATATAAATGTGATAACAGGTAATTTCTTTTATAAAAAAAACCACACCTTGATTATTATTATTTTTTAAAAAGGGAGAACATGCTTAAAATATCTGTAATGTCAATGGGAAAATGATTTTCATTTTGGTAGTGTACAAGTGGAGCCATAGATATCATTACAGTGGTACCTTGGTTGTTGAACTTAATCCGACTCATGGAACCGTTCGAAAACCAAGGCACGGCTTCTGATTGGCTGCAGGTGCTCCCTGCACTCAATCGGAAGCCGTGCCCGATGTTCGACTTCCAAAAAACATTCGCAAACCTGGAAATAAGGGTTGAGCTTTTGTGGAGTTTTGGGTCTTCTGCTTGGACAGTTCCTCAATGCTCATCTCCTTAGGGACTCCTGATCAGGGCTAGTTCCCATTTATCTGATGAGAGTGAGCTTTTGTCACAACATTCTGTGTATGCATGCTTTAGAACAGAAATGAAAAAAAAATGCCCAGAGTAAGTAGTTGCATTGGCTGTAGGTAGGGATGAAGCTGACATTTTTAAAATAAAGAGTATGCTTTTTGTTTGGTTTTTAAGAAAGCAGAAATGCTCAGGACATGATCAATAGAACCCTCTAACTACCCTGACCAGTAAGAGCCAGCTGAGAAAGGGGAGGAAGAGAGCTCCATTTTATGCTGACCTGCATGCATAGGGCAGGATTATGCCATCGGAACAATCCTGCGTGTTATTTTTTGGCTGGGTTTGGGGGCATGAAGGTTATATCTTACAGCTATTTCCTATTGTTATTTGCCAAGGTCTACTCCCACCCAGGATCCAAAATGGACATGGCTTGGAGAATGTAGTATCAAACAGAGAATCACTCAGATTGTCCTGCAAGTTTGGTTTAGGGTGGAACAAAATTAATATATTTTGACTTACTTTGCTTCTGGAATTGCTCTCCTCAAGTAGTTTTTGGCAGGTCACGAAGCCATGGGAATACTGGAGGAGATTTTAGAGCTGCTTTGGAATTTAGCAATAGGGACAACAACTTTTATGACATCGAAATTGCTTATCTTGGGGGTCTAACGGCACATTGCATGCTGGTGCCTGTTAACAGTAGGTCTTGTCTGAAAGAGCAAAATGGAGGGGAATTTAGGTCAGAGAAGTGAGGGGGAGAGAATGAGCCCTTAACCCTTTCCTCACCCATCATCTTGCTACTTCAGTTCAACCTCCAAGTGTTAGCCCCACAAGGTTCAAAGTGTGTGTTTACTAGGGCCTGGTTACAGGTAGGTAGCCGTGTTGGTCTGGATCGAAGTAAAATAAAAAAATTCCTTCAGTAGCACCTTAAAGACCAACTAAGTTTTTATTTTGGTATGAGCTTTCGTGTGCATGCACACTTCTTCAGATACCTGGGGGCCTGTTTACCAGGGCCTGTTTGACTAAATTGTGTTCTGAGTCTAGGCAGTGGTGCACCTGCCCATTATTTGAGCATAAATTGCTCAAATAAAATATAGCAATTCTGAACGTCTTCTCTGGTGTAGATGAAACTGAATACCTTGCTTGAACTGTCTTGATTCATCTCTTGAAATCTCCGATTAAGCTTTCCCCTCAGCTGAATAAAAATGCTCATGGATTCCTTTTTATGGAAAATTCCTCTTTGTGCTCCTTTTCCATCTTGGATGACAGCGAGCCTCAAGTGTGGAATTTCCTGTGGGATGGACAGTTTCAAGCAACGCCCTCTGAATTACAGCCGTTTTGAGAATAGAATGTCTCTTGCAATCTTATCTCTCTTGATTTGAGCTGCTGCGGCTGCTCTGCTTCTGTTTGTGTGCACAGGTTAGGCTTTATAGCACTGCGCAGTAATGAGAACATAGAAGACTCGGGTCAATAGTTCCCATCTACTCTAGCATTCTGTTTCCAACATAAGTCAGGCAGAGGTCTCTCGGAAGCTTCCAAGGAGGGCAAGAAATCAGTAGGTCTTGCCTGCTGCATTTCTCCAGTATCTGGTATACAGTGGTACACTACCTCGTAACGTGGAGGTTTCCTTTAGCAGTCATGGCAAACAGCTGCTCATAGACCAACCCTGCATTAATCAGTCTAAAATGTGGAATGCATGAACAGTGGTCAGAGATGATGGAAGTTGTAGTCCAACAACATCTGGGGTGGGGTCCACAGGTTCCCCCCCCTTGTATAATGCTTCTTTTAAAATAGCTATCTAGGCTAGCAGCCATAGCATGATTATATATTGCATTTAAATGTGGTTTTGTATTTGAGCATTAGTGAAAATTCCAGTTACAGTCATACCATAGATCTCAAATGCCTTGGCTCCTGAACAAAATGGCTCCCAAACGATCGAAACCTGGAAGTGAGTGTTCCAGTTTTGAATGATTTTCAGAAGCCGAACGTCCGGCGTGGCTTCAGATTGGCTGCATGATGCTCCTGCAGCCAATCGGAAGCTGCGCTTTGGTTTTCAAATGGTTCTCCCAGAACTTAATCTGTTCGAGAACCAAGGTATGATTGTACTTCAATTCTCCAGCAAACATTGCAGTGCCTGTATCCTTCATTTTGGTGGCAGCACTTTTAAAACAACAACAACAACACTGTTCCCAGCTAATGACAAATTCCAATAATGCCTGGATCAGGTTGATTGTGTGACTGCTGAATGGTTAACCTTTAAAGCCCAATGCAAGGGTTTTATTCTGCTGTGATGTATCTAGTGATACATCTAGTGATGTATTCTGCAGACATGGTAAGATGTGTGTGTTGTTATTGAGTTCATAAGAATCTGAGCTTTCAGTTTTTTAAAAAACAAAACAGGACATTTTTCTAGCCCTCGTCATTACTCAAAGCAGGCATAGGCAAACTCGGCCCTCCAGATGTTTTGGGACTACAATTCCCATCATCCCTGACCACTGGTCCTGTTAGCTAGGGATGATGGGAGTTGTAGTCCCAAAACATCTGGAGGGTGAGTTTGCCTATGCCTGGTCCAGGCATCCTCAGACTTCGGCCCTCCAGATGTTTTGGACTACAATTCCCATCATCCCTGACCACTGGTCCTGTTAGCTAGGGATGATGGGAGTTGTAGTCCCAAAACATCTAGAGGGCCGAGTTTGCCTATGCCTGGTCAAAAGCCTAAATGAGCAACAGCAGCACCTGTTGAAATTGGCTTGGAGCTCAGCAGAAACAAAGAGGACTAATAACTCACTGGGTAAAGGCAATGCTGTCTGCATGCAGATGTTCACAGGTTCGGGGTACCTGGCATCTCCAGTTAAAAGGAGCAGGGCTGGGAAAATATGCTCCCTGAGACCTTAGAGTGCATTGCCAGCCAAAGCAGACAGCACTGTGGGCTAGCCAGGCCGCCAGTCTGACAGTACGCACAGTGCTGCGTGCCAACATGTGTTATAACTCTAAGCCCTGCAACACTTTGGATAAGGCCGTGCTATTTGTTTCAATAGATGAGAGCAATAATGGCCATCTGTATACGCTGTAACAGAAATCCAAACTGGATGCTTCTTAAGCAAAATCAGAAGAAAAAGAGTGCTGGTGGACTCGGGTTTTTGAAAGGTTCGTTTGTTTTCAGACAAGATCAGATACAACGAAGCAGGTTTCAGCAGTTTTTGCTTTGCCACGGCAAGGGCGGCACTGCCCTCTGGTGAGGAAGCAGATTCCTCCCAGCGTCGAAACTGCAGAGTTGGGTTGAGGCTGTCCTGCACAGTGGAGAAGCACGTGGGCACAAAGTCGCCCATAAGTGCTTTTGCCAGCAGCTGATGCTGGTGCGAGGGTTGGCAGAAGGTGGACTCTCAACTACCATTTTGGGTTTGGCCAACCAGAAGTTGTAGACCACTGTGATCAAAAAGAAAGGGAAGGAGAGACATAGAAATGGGAGGTGTTCATTGTTAGAAGCGTAGTAGGAACCAAAAGGGCTAGTGGTGACCAGGGAAACGCAACAGAGGCTCATACTTTTCATTAAAGCTCATCTTGTGACTCCTTCAAAGGTCGGGAGAATTCAGCTCTCCGTCGAGTTATTAGCTTTCAGCAGGCACTTTGTAGGCATTTGCAACCGTGAGGGCTAGAAACCTGTCCTACAGCTTTGAAGGGTATGACCCCTCCAAATAGCAAATTCTGTTTTTAGAAGATATGTATTTGCTGATTTGGATGGTGCAATTTCACTGCTGGGATTGAGGACGGTTTTAGTTCTTAACATTTATTGTTTTGAGGCTGATGTGTACATGTGTATGATAAAAACACATTGTTCTAGTTAAAAGTATTTTGTTGAAACCTCAGCATAAATCGTAGTACTTTTAAAAGCTAATTCGTATTTGATGCTGCTCCCCCATTCCCACTTTTTAATTAACTGTGGGGTGTCCCTAAGACTCTAAAAGGCACTCTTTTACTTTGAAAACTCCAGTTGGTCAAGGAATGTGCATTTAATTATTAAACCTCAACTGAGGAATGCTCCTCTGGCTGGCAAGCAATTAAATGCACATGTGATTTAGAATAATGTGTTCTGCTGGATTTGGAACCTGGTTGGTTTCTGACATTGCTGCATCATTTCTGCTTCCAGCCATGTGAATTCTCATCTTGGAGTAAAGCATGTCATACACTTAACAGTTCAGTGGGTCAGAAAAATGGGAAATTAATGAGGTGGATTGGGGGAGGTATGTGTTTTCTGCTTGCTGCCTAAATTAGTTCTGTGTGGACAGTGGTGTATCAAGAAAAATGCAGCTGTCAGGAGAGGCAACTCCATAAAAATAACTGTCGTCTCTTATAGAACTCAGCTAGTGAAAGGATTTGGAGAGGGGAGGCGGGTCAGAGGGCTCACAAGTTATTCTGTTCAGGAATTAAGCAGGAGAAAGTGTTTTGAGAAGGAAATGCCAAGTGACTCTGTTGCATAGCTCAATGCTGATGCTATGAATAGACATTGCAAGTGGTGCCTCTGTGCTGAATGTGTTTAAAATACAGGACAGATTCCTTTCCTATCACTTGCATATGAGCTGTCTGCAAAGCTCTTTTTTTTAACCATTCTGGTGACAGAATTTGATATTAAACACACCCACACCCGTTTCACTATTTTCCCAAACCCATGATTTACAAAGACCAGTTTCTGTCTATTTGTTTCCACTGCTTGTCGAGGTTGTAAATTTACGCCCTACCTAGACTTGAAATAATTGTGCGAAATGCATCCCTTCAGCCTGCAAAGTAACCATCAAACCCTCCTCGCTTACTAGCAAGGTTTGTGTCAGATGGGCCTCTTAGGAGCTGTGGAATTCATAAAGAGCTGTTTAGTGTCATGTTGTAATTAAACAATTAGCCTTTACATTCTGACTAGTTCCAATATTCCTTGACATCAAAATTATGTAGTCTTTGGGGCTTTTTCAGCAGTGCCCCCCCTTCCCCAAACAAAGAGTGAAAATAGAATCCCTCACTTTACTCTTAAGGATTTTTGCTCTTAACAAAGTCTTCAATTAACACAGTTCACATTACAGTTGGGTCATAGGGCAGGATTTGTGGTAGGCACACTGAGGGCTTGCAACAAGTCTTGCTTTGTTAAGGAACACTCAGCAGTGGTATTTCTGTCATGGTTCGAGGATTAGCAAGGCCTTTATTTGGCAGATACTTAAACTGGTATCTTGGCTTCCTGTTTTCAGTTCTCTTTGTTTTCATTCTACATTAAATGGTGCTATTTATTGAAGCGCAGGCTGTGCTTACCTAGTTGGGCCATGAGTTATGAACAATACAAAAAAGGTCCCATGCACCACTGCAAACCTCCCCCCCCCCCAATTAAAACAACTGAGCTGCCATTTAAGAGTTTATAAAGCTAGGTGCTTGGATTTCTGAGCCTAGCACAAAACAAATATATTGGTTGCCGTTTGGAGTACGGTATTCCTAAAAAGTGAGGGGGGGGGAGTAGTTTTAAAGCTTGTATGGTTGCAGAATTTTGTTGGGGATGCAGTTTGTTTCAACTTGACTGCTTGACTTTAGTTTCTCAAAGCAAAATGTTGGGGCCTAAAATGAATAGGGTTACATGGTCTACAAAGCAAACTATATAAAGTGTCTGAGATCTCACTATCTTTCTCGGAAAGTTGTTTGTCTTCTTCCGTTCACTTGGCATTTGGTCACCAATCAAAATACCATAACCAGATTTTGCATGCTGGTTGGTTCCTGAGATAAAGGAGCAGATTTTTTTTGATTTTTTTTTTTGGACACCATTTTCAAGCAAGATGACAAACTGAACCTTTCAAAAGTGTGCTGATTTTAACAACTGATTTTAAAACTGCGCTGATTTTTAAAAATTTAAATCAAGTAATGGCAGGTATTTCTCCTAGTATGAAATTACTCTTGCACAGGGATGTGATGCTGTGTATTTGACATCAGGATTTATTTTTGCACAAGTACCTGTTACATTGAAATTAGGATTTGCACTCATCATTCTATGTTTCCTAGAGTGGCTTTGTATTAGAAGGGGGGAAACCTAGTGTGATAGAATATTGCTGGTGTTTGGCACATTACTTACGTGAAGAGAGGGCAAGGGTAGGGTTGATTGCTCCACCGTGTCTTCCAAAGCTTACTCAGTGGGGAACAGTCGAACATGTGGAAGTTGTGTGGTGTACATAGTGAGAAGCTATGGCAACCGCAGTGCACAGTCCTGCAGCACCCATCACCACATTTAAAACTCTGTACACTTGAACAACAAGAGTCAAGAGACCTATAGACAACAAACCGTTCTGAATTGTAGCAGAGGAATTCAGAAGTTGCTAAAAATGTTTGCTGGCTCCTTGATGCAGTTTCTCTTCCACAACCACAACACATTCCACATTCTTGTGGAAGATGGCATCTTAGGTCTGGTCTACAGATGCAACAGGACGGGGTGGTAGAATTGGTGGTCTCGTTTCAGACCAGAGGTTGCAAGAAACGGGGGGGGGGTTACATTTTTGAGTGCTCCAGCCTCCAATATGTTGAGAGCTTGCTTCAAGTTGATCTGCACAGTAGGCGAAAAGGTAGGCTAGAACTCTTCTCTTCAATGATTATTTTCATATTTCCATGGAGGTGTGTGTTTGGGTTTTTCTAGGGGGTGGTGGAGTTTGGTAGAGGAGCGGTTAAAAGCAGCACGCTCCACTTCTAGCTTGAAGCACGATATAATCCATTCTGCCACCTTGTTCTTCTGTGGGTATAGACCCAACCACAGTGCAAAAAGTTCTAAACACAAGCTTCATTTTCTTTCCTTCAGCCCAGCTGATCCTTATTTTGCTGCTTTAGGTTTGAGCAACTGCTTCAGGCTGTAAAGATTTCTCTCCCTAGGGTGTGGTTTTTGTGTGAGCGCCAGTTCTGGGCTTTGAATAGCATCACAATGGTAAAGTTAACACAGTACTTTTTCTTCTGCCAGTATTCAAGAACTGGTACAGTACTACAAGATTTCCTGATATGGTGAATGGTAGTCTTGAAAGGGCCATAGCTCAGGGGATAGAACATTGGTTTTGCATGGAGAAGTTCCCGAGTTCAGTCAGTGGCATCCCTCACTAGGGCTAGGAATGTCCTCTAGAGAGCCACTGCCAATCATTGTAGACAACACTAAGCACATGGACTGAGTATAAGGTATCTCCCATGCTCCATAAGCATATTGCACTATCAAAGAGGATAGTGCAAAATGGGAAAACAGAATATGCAGAAAAGGAAAATGTCCCAGTCATTCCATTCTACCCTGAATGTCCAGTTCTAAGATTATTGGAATTCTATATGGCATAACTCATCAGACATTGAAATGGAAAGTGTTATAGTGTTGCGACAGCTTCCCCATATTATTTAATTATTAGATATTATTTTCTTTTTTGGCCATCCATCCATTAGCAAACATTGAATACAGAATTTGTGAGGGAAGGTTTAAAAATCGGAATTAGATATTGTTGCGAGACCCGAGAACTGGAATTATTTGCAGGATTTTATAATATGCAAAATGGGCCATTTGGAACACGACATGCTCATGCATACATGCCTTGTGATATATTCCCATACATACATGTCTTGAGGTCCTGGGATGCTCTGGGAGTGGTACCCTTGCGCTTTGTACATATGCTCACAGTGTGTGCAGGGAGGTGCCTGCTGGCGTCTGCCGTTGCAGTTTGTTCATTGCACCTTGTCTGCATCTCTTCTGAAGGTGTTCTCAAGGACTATTTAAGAGAGCTGCCTTCTCCCTTGATAACCAAACAACTCTACGAAGCTGTGTTAGATGCCATGGTGAAAAAGCCCTTGAAAATGACAGCGAATGGATGTGATAATAACCCTGGTGATTCTGAGCATACCGTGGCTCTCTTGGATTGCCTTCCGGAAGTTGAGAAGGTAAGTATCATTTACTGGTCCGCTGTAGACGGCATATTAAATTCCAAACCTCTTTTAAAGAAAATGGATTGCGTCATGACCTGAGACAAGTGGGCTCTTCCATAAGATGTTGGACTACCGTGTTTCTCATATTATAAGACATGTCTTATATTTATTTTTTCCTCAAAAAAACACACTATGGCTTATTTTCAAGGGATGTCTTATTTTTTTCCTCCTCCTCCTGCCGCGTCCGGCATTGCTGCTGCGCCTATCACTATGTCTTATTTTCGGGGTATGGCTTATATTCCTTGAATGCTTAAAAATCCTGCTATGGCTTATTTTATGGGTATGTCTTAAAATATGAGAAACAGGGTACATGAATCATACAACAGGGGGGGGGGGTCCTGAAAATATTGCTAAGCGGGTAGTTAGCTCAGTCTAGTGAATCCATTCTTATTCATGCCAATATTAAACTGTTTTTGTCTTTGCATTGCTGGGTTTCCATGATGCTACCGTAAATAGTGTTAGCTGACATTCTGTCCAGATTTATGTTGGCATTGATGGAAGTGCAGCAGCAGAGATCATTCCATGTGCAAATTAAAGGTTTACTTTTATTGGTATTAAAGTCAACTAGTCAAGAGGGGGGTAGGTGGAGCTGTTGCTTAAGCAACCAGGCTGAGAGTAGCATGGTGTTTGCTGAGGTAGAATCTGCTCCTATTGACTATGTCATTTTTCTCTGTGTGGCTCCCTGTGCACTATAAATTTAAAGCAGCAAACATGCTACTTTAAACAGTCAGGACATCTTGCAAAGAATTATGGGAAACTTAGGGTTTCTTGTTTTTGTTTTTAAAATATTTTCATTAGCTTTCAAGTTATTATGGAACCACAGAGATTGCTAAACTATAACAAAAATTCAGTAATATATCCACCCTTAGGACCAGGGCATACAGAACCTAAACAATATTAAATAATAGCATCCAGCCTGAAATCATGACAACCATATTTCTCTAGACTGCATGGGGAGAGACGCCTGTAAATCTGAAATTAAACTGTGTGAAATTTAATTCCACCGCAGTGAATAGAATGATCAGAACCTTAGTTTTTTAAGGGTGCTGGGTGTTGTTAAGAGACCACTATTCTCACAGACCTAACATTTCCAGCGTGGAAACCCTTCTCAAATAGATCCATGAACTCTGATAATGCTTCTTGTTTGCCTGGATTTTGGGGGGGGGGGGCTAGAGATGGATGTGCGAGTGTGTTCAGAAACTAACCTGCAGACCTGGCATCTAGATAATATAGATTGCGAGTGTACTGCAGGAAGCCTAGTGTTCTGCTACTGTCGCCATGCTCCCAGTAGTGAGCAAAGCGAACTTTAGACTGCAGGTGTTTAAAATCATCTGCTAAGCACAGCCATTTAATGCTCCATCTCAGCAGATCATTCCCATGTAAACAGAGGGCCTGGGAGCCAAAGAAAGAACATATGTACATGGCAGCAGCAAACAATACCTGCAGCTACAGCTCTGCTTTTAATTATCTGTTTATTTTCTACACAGTTCCCACTACCAAAGAGAGAAACTAGGGTGTTTTTTTGGGGGGTGGGGGGACTGAACAGTGGCTTTGTCTTCCACAGTGGAAAATAAAAAAGCAAATCTCCCAACAGTTCTCTCTTAGGCATGCATGGCCCCTTTCAGATCCCCATGCAGGCAAATGCAGCTTTTGGCAAGCACTGTGTGGTTGCTTTCAAATAGTAATTTAAAAACAGTAAAGTGCTACATTTTGTTTATGAATGAGATGGTGCGACGTCTGTGAGTGACTGAAAATAAACGAAAGGCGGGATCGTTCAGCAATGCTGATGGAAAGGCCCATTGATTTTGAGCAAAGCCGAACGCTGTGAATGTTTAACCGACAGTCAACAATAATGCGTGTGCCTGTTCTGAATATATCAGGAGACAATGATTTTATTGACTTGCTAAGCTGCCCTGTGTTGACTATTTATCCCTGGACCACTGTAATTTTCAAGCACCTCTAACGAAAGACTGCTGCTTAATTAATTTCACATACAGACAACACACGTGGGCATTCTAACCTTCCCAGTGAAGGGGAACCAGCTGCGCCATTTTATACTCGGGCAGCTAGACAGGGGCAACTTTTCTTTCTACGTTGAGTTACTTAATCAATCCCAAAGCTTTATTTAAAAACAAATACTTATGTTTTCCTCTGGCATCTTATCCTTTCCTTATCCAAGAGGGGGCCAAGAGGCAGAGATAAGGCCCATCTCAGCTCCCTTCTGGTCTCCCAGAACCCAAAGAAGTATGAAGAGGGTGGAGCAAAGACATGCAAGATGGCAGAGCCTCAGATTGCCTGGGAAAGAACTGGGGGAGGAGGCAATTTAGGGAGCTGGGGGAAGACGTGGACCTTCAGTCCTTACAACTGCCACAGTGGGGCAAGATCTACCAGGAAGTGTTGCTGTGCTCACTAGGCCTGGACCTCCTGAGCTTGTTTCCTTGAATTAAGAGGGTTAAATTTACTGCCACTGTGTGAGTTATCACTGACCTGTTCTTGATACCCACCCTGACAGAAAGGATGATGGGAATTGTAGTTCCACAACATCCTGGAGGGATACCAGGCCAGCTGAGTTCCGTGGTGGAACTCTCACATGTTGCTGTTGTTGGTGTAAGAGAAAATTATGTGTTGTACCAGTTGGAGAAAAGGACACTTTGGCCAGGATGCCAAGAGGCACACACCTGCAACAGGAAACCATGCATGCTGTGGTAGATTCATTGCTCTGGTTTTTGCTATTGCTATGCCCACTGCTGAAGAGCCAAGTGCTGAGGCAAAGAGCCCCCTGCAGTCTAACTACAGGGCTGTTTATGGGGGGGGGGGAGGTGGAATTTCTGTGCTGGCATTATGGTTAAAATTCTGCCCTTAATCCTACAGGCTGCTGTGCCAATAAAACAGTTCCTTGATAGCTAAAGCTTCACTTTGAGACTGAATGTATTTTATAATGCTTCCAAAGGGCAGGGGGGAGGACCCAGTGTGAGCATAAAACATGCTAAAGATTTTTTAAACTGTAACTAAAATGGACCATCTGTGACTGATTATGCACCCAAGTATGTGATGAAGCACAATTCTATGTTTATGTGGAAGTAAATCCCACTGTTTTCAGCTAGGCTTATTTCCAAGCAAGTGTGCTTAGGGCTGCAGCTTAGTGCTCTTTGGCAAATTTTTCCTTGAGAAGGAATTACAGAACACAGAGCAGCTGAGAAAACACCAGTTATCTGCGCCCTTCTATGTGGCACACAAAAAGGTACTATCGAAAGGTTATCTTCTGTTGACTGTTGGCATCGTGCATAAATGACGATATTGTGGCTATGTGAAAAGGCCCGCTTCTTCAAGAGGATTAGAAACAAAACAAAAACCCTCTTCCCCTCCCCCACCATGAAGCTAACTAACTCAAATTATCCCCCCCCCTTTTTTAAGGCTACTCTAAGGATGCTGTTGGACCATCTGAAATTGGTGGCTTCGTACCATGAAGTAAACAGAATGACATGCCAGAACCTAGCTGTGTGTTTCGGGCCTGTGCTACTGAGCCAGCGGCAGGAAACCACCAATCACAACAACAGAGTTTTCACAGATTCAGAAGAGCTTGCCAGTGCCTTGGATTTCAAAAAACACATAGAGGTTTTGCATTACCTCCTCCAGCTGTGGCCAGGTAAAAGTCTTAGAGAAGCATATCTGGAAATAATTTAACTCTCTTATTTGCAGAGGGGGAGCCGTGTTGGGCTGTAATCCAAACCCCCACACTGGGCTGAGGAGGGAGGCAGTCCTTGGCTCACTTCTTCCAGCTCTGCTGGTTCCCCACCGGTTTGCCCAGTGGATAGCCCTCAAATGGGGCATTCCAAGGGCAGGGCAGCGTTGAGCCAACCCCACTAGAGCCCAGGCTGCTCTCAGGGCCAACACTGGCCAGCATCAAGCCTGATGCAGCCTGCAGGGCATCGGAAGCAGCAGCCGCGAGAGATTTGGATTGCAGTCTTAGTCTGTTGCTGCAAGAAACCAAACAATCTTAGCACATTTATTATGGCTTAGCTTTTGCAGAGTAGGGACTACTTCAGCTGATGCATGAAGCATTACCCTAAACCGGCAAATATAGGTACATATATGTGTGTGTGTGTGTGTGTGTGTGTGTGTGTGTGTACGTACGTAAACACACACACACACACATCTGTTGTAGAGGAGGAAACAGTGTTGTAAGCAATGAGGTTGGGGGCAAATAAAAATCACAAATTACATAGTGTGACAATTACATTAAAGTCGAAATGTATGTAACATCGTAACAAGGACCATTTGCAAAGCAGTGTTGATGGTAACAAAAATACACAATCCAGGCATGAGTGAGCTAATCACATCTATAGTGGAGTTACCTTGATTCAGGCTGCTGGCGATAGGACTGAACTTCTTGATAAGTTGTAATTCAGCAGGCGTCAAGGTTTCCCACCTGAAGTTCCTTTGCTTGAGAATGGCCACTGAGAAAGGTGATGCAAAAGGGTTTAAATAAAAAGTGGTGATGGTTATTATTATTTTTTTGGCATGCCAACTAGAGGAGAGGAAGTGGATAAACAGAATATGAATGCTGAAGTGTTCCTTCCCCCCACCCGCCCCCGATCTATAGCATAGCAAAAAAAATGCCATTTTAGGTATGAAGCCAGAGTTTGCTTGTGATATTTCAGAACGCTCATCATCACCATATCGTTCTGGTGGTTGCAGCAAAAGGCACACTCTCTCAGTATTTTTCTCCATTGCCGATTACTGGTGCCTCAGCAAATAACTTGTGCCTTAGGAATATTTCCAGAATGCTTTCTGGAGCCAGAAATATTTGATATCAAGCTCTTAATCCCATTTCAAGCAGAACTGCTTCAGTAGTCAGGAATAAAGCTGATGATCGCAGCAGATTAAGTAGGCAAGTCTGTGAAAGGCTGTGTACTGGGAGGACTGTCTCATTTTTTGCATAAGTGTGTTTTCAATTGCCTGCCGCCTTGTAGTTTTGAATGAGCCACACTTAAGAAGGCTTGATCCTAACACTGGCTAATGACAACTTTTAAGGTCAGCTGTGATCAAGTGAAATTCATTTCACGATAGGTTTGTGGCATCACTTTCCAGATCAGATGAGTCATAAGGAGATGGAGGGTTCCCCTGTGCTACCCACTGGTTCTAGTCTGGTTGCTGATATGGGCCATAGAGTGGATGGGGCAAGTCTTCTTCAACTGCCTTTTGGGTGCCTAGACCACATTTAGAAATTGTTTCCATCTCCTACCATTCCAGTTTCTACCATCAGCCCTGATGGTAGGAAAGATTGGGTATTCAGGGCAGAACCCTAGCTTCACTGGTTGTCGATTGGTAATGTACTGATAGCCCAGCCCACTCTTAGAAATGGATATTTATGGCTTTCCAGTGTTTATGTAGCAACAATATCTCCATTTCCAATCTGTGCAGTAATGTGGAATGTTCTTCATCCACCGGTTGATCCCCCCAGTGCATAGCAACGTAGCTGACTGGAGTTGTGTGCTAACATTCTCAGTTGGTTAGAGTGTGGTGGTGATAATGCCAAGGTTTGATCCCCGTATGGGATAGCTGCAACTCTACAATTCTATGAGTGCAGCAAGCAGGACGCAGTGCAGATCTGCAATTAAATTTCACTGAATTGGAGGCACAGGAAACTATTGCATGAATGCAATGAAGACAAAAACTTAACTGACCCCAAACATTTAAAAGCACTCACGTCCATGTGCCATGAAATACCATTGTTGATGCTGTCCCCTGAGCTATTCTGTTTGCTGCTCTACAAGTGCAAGGAGCATCCCCCCCAATGGGTCCCTGTTCCTTGGTGCTCTTGCTTTTGTCTTTCTTTGCCAGCGAGAGCTTCTGCAACGCCCTAGTTGCTGCACAAGTTCGTTCACCGCCTTTCCCACAACGGGTACAGGGGAATCCTCTCAAGGCAGCTACTCCTCGAACTGCTGTGGCAGGCCAGGCTGAAAGAAGAAAGTGCCTTCAGAGTAATGTGTCTGCTCCTCAGCAACAGCATCTTCTGGTGGTCACATGTATAATGCTAGCTATAACTTGCAGCCTTGCTTTCAAGGTCTGTTCGTTGCAACCCTGATGTGGCCATGCAGTCAGTGGAAGCTGAGATAGTTTCGGTAATTGGACATACCCTAATGTTTGCCCAGGAAACGAGGGCTGTGGCTGGTTGCCTAGGATTTATGAATCTCTGATTTGAACGTCAGAGTTATAAACGTACAGAATGTACGGAGACTGCTTTGCCATATAATACTTTTTGTGTGCGATTATTGTCGAGGAAGCTAACCGTTGCACAAATGAGAGGATTGCAAAACTCCTTGTAGAGGCATGATATTGTACAGCGTCTTTCGGCTCTTGAAGAATTTAATTAAACATTGTGGAGTGAGCTCTGTTCCAACGAAGAAGCCAAAGCCAGAGCTTGGGCTCTCAAAGGTTACGCCTCCAATGGATTTGAAAAACTAGATAACCATGTTTGTGCTCTTCGTGGTTTTTTTTAAAAAATTTTAAATGGAAAACACATGCTCCTTGTTCAGTAGGAAAGCTCAACAACGCTGGCACTTAAGGTTTAACACATGACCCTTTTGCCTTAAGAGAGCAAAGCCTAAACAGAAGAGCTTTTGTTGCTGCGGAGGGTTTTCCCCACTCCCGGTTTCTTAAAGAAAAAAAGCCGAATTGTTAAAGACGAATAACAAGACATATCCCCACCAATAAGGCTTGCTTTTGCAGGGGGCTCCCAGCTTGTAGTGTGCTGTTTATGGGCAGGATGTCTTTACATACTACTGCAAATGCTGTGTCTGCAATTTTTACTTTTTTAAAAAAGAGAGCCTCCTATTCCCCATTTTCGTGCTGCTAACATGTCCTGCTTTTTTTTATTTTTGACCTCTACGGTTGTACTTTTGAGCCCCTTGATGGTGACTTCTGTGGTGGTTTCCAGTGACTTGCGTGGCTGAGAATCACAGCAGTGTGCTCTTGTAATCTGGCGACCCTGCAAAGAATCTGACCTTGTCTTTCAAAGCCAAGGAGCTTGTACTTTCAGCACAAGTCAACACCAATATTTCATCGGTGGAAACACCCCCCCTTTTTTTCTTGGAAGTCCCTTGTTGCTTTCGTCACTAAACTCCTCCATCTCCTAGTCAAGCCCTTCAGATTGACCAACTATAGGCCTGAACTGTGTCTGAATTAGACCATCTGGAAATCGTCTGGAAAGGCTCCTTGGTTGGCAACTTGTTTCTGCAGACAATACAGAATGCTCTGGCAGAGACAATTCTGCTGTTTGCAGAGCGCAATGAACACAACTGCCAACATCACTCTGCTTTGACTCCACTAAGTCATCTGGCTGAAGGAGCAGCTTTTGCAGAATTGCCTCTTTGTTGTGGGGTTTTTTTTTAATTCCCAGCTTTAGGAAACAGGCAGGAGGGCTCCAGCATCCTGTCAGAGCCCTGGCACCTCCTCCCCAAAGCCCAGGAAGCTTCTGTCCAGCTTAGGGAGGGAGACACGACATCAGGACATCAAGACATCATGTGTGCAACGTCACCCCATCACCCTGGCAAGCCTCTGGCCCTAACTGTTCCTGCACAAAAAATTTCATGGCACACCACTGATGGGGAGATGGCCCCTGTGTGTTCATTTGTCTTCTCTTTTCATTGTGGGGTGTCGGATGGGGAGTTTGTGCGGTTGGAAAAACTAGTTTAAAAAACACTGGCTTTCTGTAATACAGCTGCCAAACCTACACTTGCTAGAATGCTCTGTTATGTTAACGTCTGCATCCTTTCCCATATTAGTAAGAATCATACCTGACACACATGCCATGTGAGAGGCTCAAACTGTAGTTTTTAAGTATGAAATGCAAGAAAACCCCTTCTGTCTATCAAACTGTCAAAGCATAACAAGGTCTAACTCTCTCCCGTTCCCCTTTCATATGTCTGCCATGCCATGCATGATCCTGCCCTCCCCTCTTTTTTAGCCCAGTTATCTTCCATCTTCATGCCTAAATAAGATGTTTCCCCAGACTTGGATTAGCCTACCCCAGGCATCCTCAAACTTCGGCCCTCCAAATGCTTTGGACTACAATTCCCATCTTTCCCAACCACTGGTCCTGTTGGCTAGGGATCATGGGAGTTGTAGGCCAAAACATCTGGAGGGCTGCAGTTTGGGGATGCCTGGTCTACCCTACTCAGCGCTTGAATTGTGAGGGGAAAGGTAGCGGAGGCCTCTCATGAAATCCAAAAGGCCCACCCCAGACTTTCATCAGTTTTCTCCAAATCACGGTGCCCCACTCCTGTAGAAGATGGGAAGTCGGCCCCTGTTACAAAATGTGATGGCGACAGGCCCCTTCCCCACCCCTCACCCCACTCACAAATTCAAGCACTGCTTCCAGGTCCCCTCAATTTCTTCTGCATCATGACAACCTTCCTACTTTCCACAGTTCTCTGTTGATAGCCTTTCCTTCTCCCTCATCCTTTAGCCAGGCCAGGGCGATACCTGGTTTTCAACATTGCATTATTTATCGCCACCTAAACCCCGCAATATACCGACATATCACGATGTGTGAAATAAGGATGGAGCTATGTAGAGACATTGGCTGGCTTCACAGTTTCCCCCGCATCGTGATTTTTGCATAGCAGACGCACGCACTTGTGTGCACACGCAGGCACACGCACTGTAATTCCCAATTGTATTTCCAGGTCAAAAATTATGAAACCCATATCACGATATGGACTTAGGTTTTGGACGATATATCACTGAGCCCTACCCTTAGCAAGTATTCAAGCATTTGGGGGAGGAATTATGCCCCTTTCATGTTCTGTATTGCAGCCAGCAAACTGCTAAAATCGAACAAAAATGGCATGATCGTAGAAGCACCATGGGATAAAGATAATTTACAGTTGAAATATTCAGCTGTCAGCTGTCAATAAAACATCTGTACTATTTAACCATAGGGAGCCGATAACCAGAGGAGACTTAGTTTCTTGGAGTGTAGATCCATGAGTTCAGGTAACAAAAATTGCCAGACGTGTGTTGCATGTATCCCCCACCACTGTCTCTGAGCTGGAGTATATGGCTGCTTAGAGGTGTGGGGGGAAAGAAACCTTTGAAAAGCTTCAGCTGCCTTTGCACACACTTGGATCCAAAATTGTCAGCTTTCTGGAGTGGTGGCTATGTTTGCAAGCTGTTTTAACACTTGCCGGGCCTTGCTTTTGTCTTACACAGCTGAATGTGGATGGCAGATGAAAGCCCAGCCCTCACTTGAACTGCGTTGTGTTTGCGGGTTTGTGATTAACTTGCAGAGTTCATTGAGGCGCTTAGAAAATTTAACAGACTCCTACGGTTGCAGGTGGACTAAGGCATGATAGTTTTGAGACGGAACGTTTTCTCCCAGGCTTTCCCCTCCTAATATAGGAATACTAGCTAGCTCCACTACCCCAGTAGTAGAATGTTTTGGCTGTTAAGTGTGCATGCATACATGCATGTTCCAACTGTAGATAAATAGAGAGAAATAATGCAATGTTAACACTGTTGGTTTCTTGTAATATACGCCATTCAGCTAACATGTCTTAAAACTGCTGTTTGTCTTAGTGCAACATTCAGCCGTCAAAGACTCTGCATTGTCTGAGCAGCAGTCGTCTGTGAATTACTTGAGGCCTAAGAAGCAGCGGCCTCAGATGTTGAACTTGAGCAGTACTGAGATGTCTGGGATCCTCAGGTCCAGGCCAGCCAGACTGGATAGCCCTTCAAGCAACCGCTATGCCGGAGACTGGAGTGGCTGTGGGGAGAGCTACTTCGTCAGCCCCAAGGAGACCCTGAACGAAGCAGACTATGACGATGTTCCTTCGGAAGATGCCGAAAGTGGCGATGACGGTGGTGGAGTGGATGGCTCGGAGAAGCTCGCTGAACGGCCCCATTGCATGTCCAAAGAACACACTTTTCAGGCCTATTTGACGGTGCAAGCCATGGATTCTGCAGGGAACCACAGAGTAAACCTCAAAGATCTTCAGGAAAGCATTGATACTCTGATAGGAAACCTGGAACGGGAACTCAATAAAAACAAGCTCAACATCAGTTACTGATAAGTAATGTCCCTCTGCAATACCTTTTTCTCTCTTTTTTTTGATGTCTCCCTACCCCCCCCCCCCGTTTCTTCCCCAAAAGAGAGACGGGTGGAGTGCTGTTATTTCCATTGCATCGCGCAGTGATTTTGATCCACTGTGGGCTTAGTACATTGGTATTAACACAATCTGTTATTGTTTTGTTGTAATTTTACTCCCCCTTCCTTCTTCTCTGTTGACCCTCCTGGGTTTAAAATGGTACGTTACTTTTCATGAGATGATTGCAGAATTTCCGTTTCCCTTTCAAGGTACTATGCACTTAGGAAGTTTGGACAATTTATGCAAGGTACACAAGGCACCATCTCTGTCTATTACAACAGGAACAGCACTCATTTGTTCCTGAAACTTTAGCCCTGGTACAGATGTTTTCCCAGAAAGGGAGGATTAACATTGCTGCTTACCTGATAATTTGCAGCGCAAACTGTAGGTAGATCATTTTTTTTCTACCATATTTTGACACCTTATTCACTTGCAATGCAAAGGCTGCTATAAAAAAAAAAGCTTTTTATATATACCTATATAGCTATATATGAAAACGTTTAAATGTACAAATATTAATGTATTCCTGCATTAACACTTTCCTGCAATTATTTAAAAGTGAAAAAAATATTTTTCTAACTTTTTTTTGTCTTTTTTGTACATATTTATACACATATATTAAAAAGCATTGGCTTGATCTACTCCATTTGGAGTACAGTGCTTGTTCACCATATCCCTCCTTGTCCTTCCTCTCCCCCCCTGCTAAGTTGTTCCAGTTGACAAGCAGGAAGGAGCCAGATTAAATTCAGCTGCAGGCGGAAGGTTCCCCTCCCCTGCTATAGAACATAGCATAGGAGATAATGCCGCCTCCTGCAAGACGCATCTACAGGCGGCATACTTGGCTGTTGTCGGAAATAGGAGGACACTGCATTCGTTCCCCCTTCCCTGTCCAGCCTTCCCTTTCCCTCACCCCAAGTCAAGAAACGAGAGCCTTGCAGGGCAAGTTCTATGAGACATTATGAAGAGCATTTGCTGTGGCTGCCTGTTTCAAACCCTTTGTATCATCGGTACTTCAGGAAAGGGACGCTTTATATTTGAATATGAATACAACTTCTAAAAGGAATGTGTGTCGCAAGATGCCAAAATAAATGGCCAGCTAAGCAGCAGTGGATATGGGTTGGACCAGAAGGGACTTGCTGAATACCTGCGAGGAGTTTGAAGGCCACAGGTGACATTTATATCTCTCAGCCGTACATGTGCATAACTTTCCCAGATAATGTGTGCTTCTTGCATCGCGCAATTTCCACGTTTTTAAGAGTTTCTAGAGAGGCTTTGGCAATGGGAACAATTGTTTCCCAGAGTCCAAATTTCACACTGTGGTGGCTCACAAATATGCATATTATTTAAAATGCACATTGCCCCCCCCAATACACATCCCTGTAACCCTTTCCAAAGTTCAGCCAGATGCAAACATGGACAGAGCAGTATTTCATGCATGATCAAAGGCTCTGTTAATGCCAAATTTTCGGAATAAGTTAGATGTGTGTGTGTGCGCACGCGCACACACAAACTCAAACTCCATGAGACTTAAATCGGGATGGATTTAAAGACTGAACGTGTTTCCTGGTTCAGCCTCAAGTAGCAAGCGTAATTCAAGAGTGCAGATCCCCATGCTGAACCATGTTTATGAAGCTGTAGTCCTTGTGAATACAAATGCAGTGATCGGGGGATTATGGGAACTCTAGTCCAGGACAAACCAGAGGACTGCAGGCTCCCCAAGCCCTGCTCTAAATCAACCGTCCTCAGCATCTGTAGTCCAGATGTTTTGGTCTATAACTTGTATCATGCCCAACCATTGGCCATGCTACTTACATCTGTTGGGAGTCAAACTCCAACAACATTGGATGGGCATCAAGTTGAGGAAGGTACTCTAAATGTTTTGGGGTTTTTTCTCCCCTGTTCAGAGTTTTGCCAGTGTCTCATGCTAACCAGACTGGCTGCTAGAACACAGAAGTACAGGATGTGGCCACCGCTCCCCACATAGTGGTGAAAACCATCCACTGTATCTAGAGCTTTCATAGGATTTTATTTTTATTTATTTTTATTTTATTTTTTAAATGTAGAATGGGCCTTAGGACAATATATCTAGCTCCCAAGTAGTCCATATGCCTTGAAAATCGGGGCACAGGTTGTAAGGTAGGAGATATGTTTATAAAGGGGTACGGCATGTATGAATCCAATTGCAACACATGTTTTACGTGTCTGCATAATTAGCATACACAATCCTAAGGCTCCCACACCAAGCTGCATATTGTGTGTGCCAGTCTGGTGTCAACGGGCTCCTGGGTCAATACAGCCTCCTGGGTCTACTCGTGTAGTAAACACTATAGGTTTTGGGTATCTGATGCAAAGGTATATGAACAGAGAGATCCTGGTTTTTTATTTTAAAATTTTTTTAAAAGGAGGAGAGTAGTCCTATTGGTCCGAGTGGAATATTTTAGATGTTCTGAAAGCTTAGTAGATGCTAAAATGACTGTAGCCCCCTCCCCCCAAAAAATCCATCCTATTTTTAAAGGTTGACACGTGAATTGAGAAAGTGCCTTTTAAAAATAATATATCTAGGTCCTGAATGCATTTTGAAGTTCTTAGTATTTGCTCTCATACCAGAAATATTAAACAAGTATTAAATGAGACTATCAATTTACTGTTTATCTTGCCAGTTGTCTTAAATGAGTATTATTGACAGCTCCTCAGCCCTTCCCTTAGAAGGATAAATGTGACAAAACGTTTACGAAACTTGTCCTCGGATGTTGGCTATCTTAGTAGTTGACCAAAGCAAATGCAAGTCTTATGCAAATATATAACTGAAAACTCAACTTCTGTCCACTGTCTAGCAATAAGACCCAAGCAATAAAAATTATACAACCAATTGCCTCATTTTAAAAAAGGCTGCATTATTAATAATGCAGAGGAGTAAGTTTTTAAATGGAAATGCTTTTTAAAATATAGGTCAGCAAAGGTTTATGAAATAGTGCTTTGGGTCTTGCAAACTCATGACACACTGTAAGATTTAATTTTCTCCTGTATTATGTTAGCGGCCGCTCTCTTGGCCTATGGACCTTGTGTAAATGCTATTTTAACTTGTTTGTTTCCCTCCTATATATTGTCTGGCTACTGTTGTTGTTGTTGTTGTTGTTGTTGTTGTTGTTGTTGTTATTATTTATTTTGCCATGTTTTTTCCTAAATATCTCCACTTTTTATCCAGTGTCCTTTTTATTAATTTATTATCGTTAGCGTCTCAGTACACAATACAGTCATTGCAATTAAATAACAACGATACTGTTTGGAAATTTTAACCTGAAGCATTTATTGATAAGCTGGTGTATTTTTTTAAAAGTATATATGTACAGGAAGTGGATTATTTTTAAAAATATAAATGTTAATTCTGAATAAAATCTGGATTAAGAATAAAAATGGGTTGCATTTTGTAAAAGGTTGCCATCAGTGCTATTTTTCTAGGAAAAGAGGTGCTGGAGCTCACCATGAACAACTCCCTCGTTCTCTTAGAATGACAATGGCGCCCACCTGAGAGGTGCCGCAACAGCGAGTTCAGGCTGGAAAAAGCCCTGGTTGCCATTATTCGAAGATAAGTTGGATGTATTTCTGATTCTACATAATACCTTGAAAATGTATTTGCCCACACAGAATCTACTGTGGTTGTGAATGTAAGTTTTCCTTCATATTTTTCAGGGCTAGTCGTTCAATGCCAGCGACTGAGAGGGAGGACGAAGACCTAATCTCATGCAGGAATTTGAGTGGCGACTTCAGTGCTATTTCTTCCCAGCCAGAGGTAGTTTATCAGAAAACAGATTTGTTTCCAGCTCACTGGGTGAATTGTTGCATTGTTACAGCACGTGTTTTGCCATTTGCTACCAAGCCAGGTTTAATGTTTTGCTGTTATGGAATGAGTTCAGCTGAAGATGCGTCTCCTAAAATAGACCTGCCTGGTCACTGAAGTTTATGGTGTGAAAGTGCTCCCAATGTTTATGGCCTTCTTCTCTGTTGCCATCTTGATATTCTAGGATACCTTCCTAAGAGATGGAGTACAGTATTGTCTCCTCCCAAACATCCATTTCTACCTTTGAAAACTCATTGCCTATCTGATCTGCTTGCTTCTGATCTTCTGCATTCGTGTTGTTCCGCTGACTATAGTTTTAGATAAATGAGAACTTCAACATTGGGAAACTCTTTAGTTTTTGTATATCAGAATAAGTAGCAAAACCTTGTTTTGTAGTTTTGGGTCTGTGGTGTCTCATTCACGCAGGAAAGCCACTGATGTTGCAGTTGTCTAGCAATGGACATGGATGTACAAACGAAGCCTTCATGTCTCAGTGGATGGATGATTGGAATTGGGCCAGAGAGAGAGCCTAGCTTTGCGTTTTTCATATTTGCCCTTTGCATAATGAGAATGGAAGTAGCCTACTTTGTCGCGTTGTGAAAATCACAATGCCCTTTTAGCACACACACAGACATGCTATCAGAATGTTTAGCTTTCCAACAGCTTTTGAACATACAAATTCCCAACAGAAAATGAGTAAAATTCTAGTCTATACACATTGTATCTCGAGCCAGAACAGCATGTTGTTGAGTAATTTGATCAATTTCCCAGAGGCCTAATGAGCTACAAGCACACAAGGACTCTATTGTCATCGTCATCGTCCCCACCTCCCTGCTGCAACATATGTTAGAGGGGGAATAATCACACAAATTAGGCCATTGTGCATATGACTGTACATGCAAGTGCTTCTCATCTAGACCATTTCCAAGGGCGGTGGGGGGGGGATGCACTCACTGCCCCCCCCCCTGAACTTCTGCGCCCACCTCCCATTCACGTTCACTTTCCCACTGGACTAACCTGTACAACTGCCTATAAGCAGGGGTGCAGAACCTGTGGTCTTCCAGATGTTGCTGGACTCCAGCTCCCACCATCCCTGCTGATGAAGCTGGCTGTGGGTGATGGGAATTGTAGTCTTAACAACATCTAGAGGGTCACAGGTTCCTCACCACTGGCCTACAGGGAGAGTTCAAAGCAACTCACCTTTGTTGTTGCTACTGGTAGTAAGCTCAGGGCAAGCATGGAAAGAGGATAGCTCTAGAGGTTGGAAACGGGGCCCCAGATGGCTGCTCTGCCACTACCCCGGCCTTGCCTTGCATGACAGGAAGTTCATGGTTGTTCTCCGATCCATAGAACAGGCTGTGGAACTCAGTAATGTATGAGCAGTGACTGAATTTAATTCTCTTAGCAAATTTCAAGATTTCAAGTTGTCTTGGCATTTTGGCCAGTAGTTTTTGTTATATTTTTGTTACATTGCAAGTAAACAAAAAAACTTTAGTTTTAAGAAAGCCTAATACTAAGTCCACCACGTTAGAGGTATTTATATCCGTTTTCTTTGTAGCAGTTGTTTGTGGCTATTTGAGAGAGATGCACGTTTTCCATACACACTATTTTAGAACTGAATGAAAGCTGCGCTTGTTTCAACAAGCACAGATGATAAAAAAAAATTATGTGAAAACTTGTGTCTCCCAAATAGGAATTCATCATCTGTCAGGAAACAATTTAATGATGCATTTGTTAAATTGAAATGCAATCTGAGAGCCTGTATTAAATGGCTTCAAATCTGTTTTAAATTAATGGCTTCAGCACATCCCTGCTTAGAGATAGATTGTGTGCCTGCATGATTTACAAATTAGATGTGTGGAAATTAAGAACTGTGATGGTGACCCACTTGGTGGTTTTTGCTCATTTTATTAGAACCTTCTGTGCCATGCATGTAAATGTTTCCTGCTCTTATTAAGAACAGAGGAATGCCAGGATTCTACCCTGGTTAATACAGTTTACATTTTACCAGCATAAATACATTGCTGACTGGTAGTGCAATCCCCCACCCCAGCCTCAATCCGTAGCTGGTTAAGTGTATGAATGCAAAAGAGCCCCAAACCTGTACTGAATTTCAGCTTTCTGTCCGTTGTTCAAGCCACCTAAACTGGTGGTATATGTTTGTGTAAGCTGTTCCTTGTTATATTATGTAACAGTTTATATAATAGGGTCCACTCTATGTACATATTGCCATCAGGCATAGTCCCCCCCCCCAATAAAGAATAGGATTAGGATTCAAATTGCAGACAAACAATAATAAATGCAAGGATTACAGCTTGCTTGCTTTAGGAAAGATGAACATCTTCTAACACACGAGTCTAGGATTTCCAGTTTCTCAAGAGAAGATTGTAGGTCAGCCTGCAGTGGATAGCTTGGCGAACCCATATAGTTTACCTGCCTTCCATCTGGCTGATTTACTACTGCAGCAGGCAGGCATGGAGTGTGGGACGTGATGGGGGTGGGGGGTTGAGGTCAGCATGGTGCAAACAGGCCAGCAGAGCTAACCTGTGTTTGGCATCTTCAGCAGGTTTGTCTGGGTTTATGCAACAGTGCAAATGAATGGTTCATGTGATTCATTCTTAACGTTGCAGTTTAAGCAGTGCATGTGCTTTTTATTAACTTTTTAAAAATGCTATTTTTTTTGGTGTGGAAGCCTTTTGCAATGCGATTATTTCAACAATAGTGAAGTTCTTGTTTGCAGGCATTTTTGTTCTTCAGTTCTTAAGTGCAGCCACCCCATGTTCCTTACTCGTGAATAGAGAGAGAAGCATTTGACAGCAGACTACTGAATTGTGGCCTCTTGTTATCTGCCTCCATCTGTCTCTGTCCACCTTTCATATTTGAATGCTGACGGGTGGAACATTGTCAAGTACAAGTTTATTGATCTAACCCTGCCTCCACCATATGGTTCAGATGGAGGCCCCATGTCTGTTCACCTAGGCTGAACCTTCCAGCTCATTCTTTTGGGGCCCTTGGTAGCTTATTTTGCAAAATACACTAAGGAAACTAGTGTTTGGTGAGCCAGCCAGTCCCCTCCTCCCTGCCCCGGTGGGTGGGAGATAGCTACAGTGGTATGCTAAAAATAGCTGGTAACTTCTCTTATAAAAATAGATCCTCGGGATTTTTGCAGCACAAATCTCTAAATCTGATAAGCTTGGGACGCATCTGGTTGTTCAAGGCCACTAATGTTTTAGGGGGGCTAGTCTAGTACACAAAATGCATGTGTGGGTATTTGAAGCACATTTATCACTCCCTCTCTCTCTCTCTATATATATATATAATTGTGGCTGTACTCAAATACTTGAGGGTTTATTGAAAAGGTAGTGGCAGGGATCCACCTTAGCTGTTCTTTAGCCTGTCTGTGTATGTAAGAGAAAGGTGGGTAAACATATTTTAAGGGGTCACTTGTTCATCACCTCGTGATATTTGAATGTGCTGTCTTGGGCATACAGTCTGGGTCATGTGTATGTGTAAGAACATAAAGGAAGCCCTGGTAAATCAGACCAACAGGCCACCTCGTCTTGCTCTTACGGTGGCCAACCCAGATGCCTCTCCCGACTTCTGAATCCCAGCAACTGGCATTCAGAGGCATGCTGCTACCAGGTGTGAGAGAGAGGATCTAAGAGATGGTGACTGAAAGATCATTTGGACTGGGGAGAAAAGGAGGACAGAGACCTAAAATGGTCTTTGGCCACTGTGTATTCTGTTAGACCTTCTGCTATTCTATTTTTTTTAATGTTTTCTTCCCAGCTTTTCTTCTAATTACCACTTTCCTGTGCCCCAAGGTGGTTAGCATCTACTACGGGTTGTTGAATTAGAGGCGGTACGATGGCCATCTTCAAATATCTAAAGGGCTGTCACATGGAAGGTGGATCAAGCTGGTCTTCTCCTGCTCCAGAAGGTAGGACTCGAACCAGTGGCTTCAAGTTACAAGGAAGGAGATTCCGGCTAAACATCAGGAAGAACTTTCTGAGGGTAAGAGCTGTTTGGCAGTGGAATGGTCTCCCTCTGGAGGTTGGGGACCCCCTTTCATTGGTGGCTTTTAAGCAGGTTGGATGGCCGTCTGTCATGGATGCTTTAGCGGAGATTCCTGCACTGCAGGGGGTTGGACTAGATGACCCTTGATGTCTCTTCCAACTGTATGATTCCCAACAGTAATTGTTACTTTCACTGATGAAAGCTAGACAGGAGCAGTGGATATTGCAGACTGGTAAGAGTCGCTTTGCAAACTGTCTCCATGTGTCTTTCCGCTTTCTGCCCTGGCCGTATGGACACTTGTTTGACAGAAGCCTCCGCTACCACAGCAGGCTGTGGAAAGTGTGGATTCACCCTCTTAAGAGTCTAACCTGCCCTTCTCTGAAGCCTTTAATTTCTGCTTAATGGTCTCTGATTGTTTACATAGTACCTGACCTGGTAACATAGCAATAGGCAGTACTGCATGATGAAAAAATGTCACCCCAACCAATAAGAGAGTGACATTAATATTAATCAGGTGCTGTTCATTAGCACAGGTAAATAGTCAAGCTGTTGTTTAACTTCTCCAGGGGGAAAGCTGCTCTCCTGCTGCAATACAGCTTTTGTGTGTCAAGGGAAAGGTGCTCCCTTCAACACAAATCTTTTTACTATTTCAGTTTGTGCATCCTGACGTTTATATGTTGAGAATGTGTACTGGGCAGAAGAACTATGTAAACAATGACTGCAGGTGAGTTTGAATGGTGATTATGCCTCTTGCTTGGCTACATGGGGAGAAGATGTGTTTGTGGAGAGGTTGTAGCAACCGCTGACTTTTGTGTGGCTGGTTGCTTACTGTTAATAGTTAAGTCATGTCTGTTGCGACGCCCATTTTTTCATTCAGCAGCCTCAGAAAGGGGTTCGTTTAACCTCCGGTATGCTAGTAAAATTGAATTACTGTGTCGCGAAATGATGCAGGTCTAAAAAGCGTGTTACCAACGTGAAAAGTTTGGAAAAGCTCTGGCCTAAATCAACCTTAGCCACTTTGAAAGCTGAAGTATTGCTGAGGCCAGCTGTTAACATCATCTTGGAATCTCTGTGTACGTTATGTGATAACGACTGAATATGCAGTAGATTATTGCATTAAGGCGCTACAGGTTCTAATTAATCTCAAATGCAAAACCAATTATTATATTGTCAATACACACCTTTAGCCATGTGTGAAAATGTTGCTTACCTGTATATTTATTATGATACTGTACCTACAGCCATATTGGGGAGGGGGGCATTTTCCTACACTGGACAGTCCAACCCTGTACTGTTCAATTTGCAGCCTGTCTTTTTTTTTTTACTGTAATAAAAAAAAAGACAGGCTGCAAATTGAACAGTACAGCAGCAGGTCCTTTTGGCTTGTGGGAGCTCTCCTGAATTGCAAATTTTCAAAACCACACAAGGGTCTTCTCAGGTCTTTGGATCAGTGTCATTCTAAATATGTTGCTGTCTTATGCAGCTAGTTGGTCCTGGAGGTGTATTTATCTGGTCCCTTCAGTATCCCAAGACGAGTCAGAATGGTCTTCTCTAGATCCAAATAGTCTATATATTCTTGATTTGTCTGTTCTTCCATTAATTCTCTTGACCGCTGGCCACCTGGCGGTCTCTGCAAGGAAGGAGGGGGAAAGTTGTAAATACATTTTTGAGTTGGAGGGGGGAAAGTTAATTCTCAAAGCCTTAAAATATAGCCTCTTAGGTAGATGATGATATGATTATTATTATTAAGGACCACTGGATGGTTAAATCCATTCAAAGGCGACTACAGTGGTACCTCGCAAGACAAATGCCTCGCACAACGAAAAACTCGCAAGACGACGAGGTTTTCTATGGCCGCCCCTTCATCTTGCGAAGCGCGGCCATAGAATGTAGCAAAGGAAGCTGACAGCTGATCTTCCTTTGCCGCCTTCCCGCGCTACAGCTGGTTTCCCGGGGCTTGCCAAGCAGGCAGCGACAAGCCCTGGCAAGCAGCGCGCAGAGCCGAAGCGCAGTGGGCACTGCTTTCCGGGGCTTGTCACCGCCTGCCTTGGCAAGCCCCGGCCGCGCTTCGGCATCGGGGTACGGAGCTACCGCCTGTCTTCCCCGAGGGGAACACAGCCGACATCGGACTGTATGCGAGGCGGCAGGGGAGAGAAGTGGAGAATAAGGATCCTTATTCTCCACTTCTCTCCCCCACCGCCTCACACACAGCCGGCATTGGACGGGGCTTCGGAGAAGGCACAGCGCTTCTCCAAAGCCCTGTCCAATGCTCCCGGGTGTCCATGGCATTGGGGGGGGGGGGTTGAGAAGCACAGAATAAGGATCCTTATTCTCCACTAATCCCCCCCGCCGCCTCGCACACAGCCGACATCGGCTCGCAGTTTCCCATAGGAATGCATTGAAACTTAATCAATGTGTTCCTATGGGTTCCGGGGGACTGGCAGCGGCGCTTGCTCTCTTGGCTTGGGGAAGGCAGGCAGGCGCCAATAGGAACTGCCTGCCTGCCTGCCTGCGCCGCTGCCAGTCCCCCGGAGCCCATAGGAACACATTGATTAATTTTTTGTAGGATAAATTGAGTCCTGGAACGAATTAAATTCGTCTTGCGAGGCACCACTGTTTGGGGTTGTGGTGCTAATCTCTCTCAGGCCGAGGGAGCCGGCATTTGTCCACAGCCAGCTATCTGGGTCATGTGGCCCAACGGAACAAGTGCAGGGGCGTCACAATAGGGGGTGGGGCGCCGCGGGGGCAGCACGGCGCCCCCTCGCTACTGTGGCAGCGGCACGACCGCCATCGCGGAGGCCCCAATGTTTCTGGCCTCACTTCTTCCTGGTGGTGCGGAGGCAAGCGGCGGCTGCTGGCACCCCTTGCCGCTCTGCCTCCACCTGAGTAGGAAGAAGACAAAGCGTGCGGCAAGCCGATCCATAGCGCGCTTTGTCTTCTTCCTACTCAGGCGGAGGGGCGAGGGGCACCAGCGGAGACGCCCCTCGCCGCTCCGCCTGCGTAGGAAGAAGCACACTATGGAGCGGGTTGCCGGCGGCGTGCCTTCTGGTTTGCCACCCCTGAACAAGTGCCAGAGTGCACAGAAGCACTGTCTACCTTCCCACCACAGCAGTATCTATTTATCTACTTGCACTGGCGTGCTTTCGAACTGCTTGGTTGGCAGGATCTGGGACAAAGCAAAGGGAGTTCATCCCGTCGCAGGGATTCAAACTGCCGATCTTCCAATCGGCAAGCCCAAGAGGCTCAGTGGTTTAGACCACAATGCCACCCTTTATCAGAATATCCCAGGACAGTGAACAACATTAAGAATATCATTACAGAACTTCAATGATAAAAACATAATGAAAAGCATGCGGAGACAGCCTGTTTTCTCTTGTCCATCCTCCAGGCCTCTCTGTAATGGGGGGGGGGGCATAGAGGAGGGCATCAGATAAGGGCAGGGTCCAGGTTGGTTCATACAGGGAAATGCCTTCCCCTCAATACCCCTTGAGGTCCTGAGCCTGGTGGCTTTAGCAAGCAACACCACCAAGTGTTCATATTCAGGGTACAAACCCTGCTTCTAAAACAAGAACACTTTACCAGTACAGCAGCTCAAACATGTTGTATACTACAAGGTATCCTTCACTGAATTTGCTACCTCAGACATGGAATCAGTAGGGGCTGGCCCATATTGGGACAATGCCCCATGAACGCTCCACTTGCCTGCCTCACAAGTGGTCCAGGGGGTTGCACTCCCTATGATTCCTCCTCAATCCCAATGATACCTTTTTTGAGAGGGTGGAGCAAAACTAGTATTCGTTGGCGCTGCCTGTCATTGATTCTAGCTCCGCCTACTGGGCTTCTGCCCTACCAGTTCCAGTGAGCAGCAGCCGCTACCGCGTGTCACATGACCTTGTACGGATGCCAAGAGCTACTATCGTTTGTAACTCACAGCCCCAAAAGGCACAAATTCAAACTCTACATAACAGTAAATCCCCACCACTATGTTTTATATTATAGTTATCATGTTTTGGCAAAGGCATTCAGTACATGCCCTTCCAAAAGCATTTCCCAAAGAGGCTGGGTTCAGACAAGATGCAAAACCATTGCTTATTTTAATGCTGAAACCATGTTTTATGTAGTTTTTTCCCCCCAGCCAGAACTCAGTTCCAGCACCTCAAGTGAGCACCGTCGCCATTGTAAGAGAACAAGGGAGGTATTCATGGTGAGTTCTAGCACCTCTCTTTCTACAAAATACCGTAGCCCTGGAGCCAATCATTAACTGAAACCAGTTTACAAAGCACTGTTAGCCACAGTTAAGAGCACTATCACAAACCATGGTTTTGTGTAACGTCCGAATGAAGGGAGAGAGGAAAAAGCATAGGGGAAAATGAGGAGACCTAACCTTCCTTAAATTATGATTGTGATTAAATTTAGTTTCCCTACACTGCACAGGGTTGGACTGCTTATAAACTAAAGGAATGGAAAATAAATAGAATACAGTGGTGCCTCGCTAGACGAAATTAATTCGTTCCAGGACTCAATTCGTCCTACGAAAATTTCGTCTAGCGAGGCACCGTTTCCCATAGGAATGCATTAAAAGTCAATTAATGCATTCCTATGGGCTCGGGGGGAACTGGTGGCAGCGGCGACGCTTGTTCTCTTGGCTCGGGGAAGGCAGGCAGGCGCTTCCCCGAGCCAAGAGAGCAAGCGCCGCTGCTGCCAACGACAGAGCCGGATTGGAAGCTTCGTCAGATCCGGCTCTGTCGGGCGGGGTGGGGGAAAGGCGAAGGAATGATCCTGCGCCTTTCCCCCACCTCAGCCAAGCCCCATGCCGCCGAGAAGCGGCGGCGGGGGAAGACGTTCCCTCGCTGCCGCGTCTTGCCTGCCTCCCCCGACATGGAGCGCGGCTTCGGACACCTCCGAAACCGCGCTCCATGCCGGCTGTGCGCGGCAAGACGCGGCGGCGGAGGAAGACGTTCCCCCGCCACCGCGTCTTGCTTGCCTCCCCCGACACACAGTGGGGATCGTAGGGCGCTTGAGATGCCCCTACGATCCCCACTGTGTGTCAGACGGGATGCGGGGGGGGGCAGGAGAAATCCTGCGTTTCCCCCGCATCCCGCCTGTTGAGGGGCTAGAGGCGGCGGCGGGAAAAGACCTTCTACCGCTGCTGCCTCCCCCCCCCACTGAGCACAGCTTCGGAGGTCTCCGAAGTTGCGCTCCGTGTGGGGGGAGGCAGGCGGGAGGCGGCGGTAGAAGGTCTCCCCCCCCCGCCACTCAGTGTCCAAGGGGAAGACAGGCAGGGGCAGCCGCTGCAACGCCGCGTTTCGGCTCCATCCCCCCTGGCAAAGGAAGATTAGCTGTCAGCTTCCCGCGCTGACAGCTGATCTTCCTTTGCCGCTTTCTATGGCCGCACTTCGTAAGACGAAGCGACGGTCATAGAAAATTTTGTCGTCTTATGAATGCCTCTCGCAACGCAAAACTCTTTTGTCTAGCGAGTTTTTCATTGTGCGAGGCATTCGTAAAGCGAGGCACCACTGTACATGAAAAACAGGCACATTTTTCAAAACCTTAGCACTCCTAGCTTTTTTTGTCACTTTAAGAGAATCTTACCGTTTTCTTCATCAAGTTCTCACGCTCCATATTCTCTCTTTCTTCATCTCTGAATTCTCGCCGCTTTTCAGAAAACTCCAGATGTTTGACTTCTCGCTCAAAGTAATGAAGGACACTAGAACGCTGATATTCCAAGGCATGTTTAGTTTATGACAGGTATTTTAAATATCCATCAACGAAAACATAGGTGCCTCATTTCCAGCCATGGGAGCCGAACCAGGTTTCCATATTACAGATGTGTGGAAAAATGGGGGGGGGGAGAGAACCATGTACCCCTCCTAGTCTTAGCTGCTCAGAAGAACTGGGATTAAAATTTAATTTTTAAAAAAGAATGAATGAGTCTCTTGATAATGTAGTTTCTCCCCAAATCCAGCCACCAAAAGTTTGTCAATTGTGCCAATTAGAGGCTGCATTTAGGTGGTCTTCACTGACAAAAGCTGGCCAAAGTAACTGCCTGTTTTCCAGTTGAGTTCTGCTCCCATTCCAGCCCCAGTACACAATTGCTTGTGTGCAATTGCCAGCTAACTGATATGACTGTTACACAAATGCAACAACCATCGTGTTTGCATTTTTCTCTGTTAATCAACAGGATGCCACCAGATCATAAAATCATAGAGTTGGAAGGGACCCCAAGAGTCATCCAGTCCAACCCCCTGCAATGCCAAGCCCACTACAGCCTATAACTCTTAGAACACCATGCAAAAAATCTTGTTTGCGGCTCCCCTGCCCCGCTCCCTAGTCAAGTTTCTGGAACAGGTTACATACCTCATTGAGGGAAGGGTGGCTTAATGTCCACGAAATTTCCAAAACATGCAAGGTGCCAAAGTCGTCAGATACTGCTAAGAAGTGTTGCTTCGCTGTAAGAGAAGACAGAGAATGCAGGAGGAGTTGTACACAAAACACAGAAGAATTTTGTGTTCAGTATTTGTGGCAGAGCAAATGAGCTGTAAGGGTTAATTTGGGAACTCAATCTCTTCCTAGCCTTCTTGCTCTTTGCCCCAAACCTTATTAAATTGGAATCCCCACATACAGTTTTTAAGCCTATTTGTTCAAAGTTTGGCACCAGAGAGCTAAAAGCAGGAGCAAATATCTCAGTGTGCCTACATACTGTACAGAAATATCACAATAAAACATTATGACTTCTAACATCCAAAGACAAAAGATTAACTTTCTACGTGTCTGACTGCAGAGCTAACTGCACGTTCTACATTAATCTGTGCAACTGAGTCCCAGTGCTATTTAAAAATAAAGTAAAAGCCCATTTAGGGAGGATGGAAATGGGTGCTGACAAAACAGGGGGGAGAGCAGGAATGTGAAACCACACGGGGTGTCAGGAAATGATTTTTCCCTAGAAAACCACCTGGGAGTGGCTCCTGAAGCAGCTTTTCATGTTTTAAAAAATGGCACCTGGACTCTGTTTCATGCATCTGCTTGTAATGTGTAGTTCACCCAAGGCCTTTTTTCCAGCACTCATTCCACTTTCAGCTGCTGAAGACAGAGGGTAATGCTTAGACCAGCAGACCTAGGCAACATTGCATTGCTGCTTTCCCTATTCTTCCTTTCCCTTGCCACCTTATAGCCAACTGTGCATGTGATACAAGTTTGATATCTCCATTTGAATTGCCTTCCTTTTTTTCTAACCTGGCAGACCCACTGCAAAGTTACATTCAAAGTAAGGAAATAGGAAATACGGTACACTGACATACAAGAGTATATCCAGGGTTTGATGCAAGTAATCAGCGCAATACAGACGTTTTGGGTCTGAGATGCTTCATGAGTCTTCTCCAACAGGTCCCAAATGTCAATATTTCCATCTTCTCTCCCAATGAAGAAAACACCTGGCCTTGATAAGGACCACTGCCCAACAGTGTATCTCTTTGCTGTGCAACTTGACACAAGGAGAGGTCCGCTCTTCATTAAAAACGCAAAGACCAAAAGGAAAATAATAATAATAAATAATAAATAAATAATAAATAAATAAATAATAATGAAACAAATACCAGATTAAAATTGTTCACCTAACACTTCCATCTTCCTGTCTTTTTTTGAGTATTCCTGCCTTTTCCCATCCCATCCCATCCCATCAAAATGGGGGCTGCGGGGAAATCCCCATTAAACTGTTCATCAACTTTCAATCATCATGCTGACAAGTCTTACACATTGTACAACCAGTTACAATTCTACGTGAGAGTGCTTTTTAAAGGATTTTGTTATATTTGGGTAACTTAACTGCAATTGAAGAATACAGGAAAATTAAATATAAATTTATTCGGGATCTGTACCCTCAATTTATGGCAGGTGCATGGGATATAATAAATTCCACTCTACTGGCAGAAGATGCTATGCTTGCATCGTGAATTTATGCATATACGCTGAAATAGTGAAACCTCTACACCTGTGGGGAACTGAAGAATATCCTTCAGTATGTCCTGAATCAGTTGGGCACAGTATTATTCAAACAGGAGCAAGAAATAGGGGTGTTATCATGTTTCTGTTTCTTGCAAAAAAAAAATCCAATATGTTTCGAACTATAACAGCTCTTGATTAGAGAATTATGGCTGGTTTTAAAATATTCTGTTATATTCACTGAGAGGAGTCATATAACATATAAACCATCTGCAGGAAACTTCTATTGAAGAATATCAAAGGAAATAGTTAAACAGGTCAATGTCCCACCCCTAACCCCCAACCCCCAACAAATAGCTGAAAACACATTCCTACCTGTTCCTTGTGCTACATTTGGAACGGACTTGTCACCCCCTTCTTAAGGATTTCCCATTCCAGAGGAACATACCGTGACACCTTCTTTCCATATTGCAAAATTCCAGCCTCCAACAGTGAGAAGTATGTCTTTGAAAAATGGAGACCTCTGTACAGTGTGGACAATTCCATCATGGATGATGTACGTGTTGGATGGCTTTTGACCTTACAAGAAAAAGAGAGAGACTCTGTTTTGTATGTGCATACATTTGTCTCTTTGTCACATTTTATCTGGCTCTTGCAAGGTGTTGAACTAGTTGGTAAGTGCCTATTCCGTGCCCATTAAAGAGGTCAGGATAAAGAAAAGAATTGCTAGGAGACCCGTCACAGAGTTACAATCCCCAGCACCCTTAACAAACTAGAGTTCCTAGGATTCTGGAGGAAGCCATGATTGTTTAAAGTGGCATAAGTGTGCAGATGTGAATAATGCCTCAAAGTACAGGTCCATATGCCACAAATGCATATAGTTCCTCTGTGCAAATTAAAGAAGGTAGATTGGGTCTTACCAGCCCCACACATTGCTTTAAGGGCAGCAGGGCACACAACAAAGTTTTTCAAAAGTTTTTTGTTTGTTTTTTAAAGGAAGGTCAGGCGATCTAGGTCCTCCCTGCACAAAAAATCCCCAGGACTCAGACCCCCCCCCGACAACCCCCTCACATTGCCCCTGAACCTAATCTAACTAGTTCCTTTACCTACATCTAGTTTTTGAAAGATGCTCTGTTCATCTGTTCTCATCTGAACCCCACAGCACAGTAAGAATACATGCATGTATCTCCTTGAGTAATAAACCTTAGCTGCAGTGTGCGAGGGGAATTTAAAGTCCGTATGAAAATTTGTCAGGAGTTTCTGCCAATATACCCATGTGATTTTTCCTGATTTAAATATTTTGGCAAAGCAGTATTTATTACCCTTAAGACGTGCATTTTTAAAGCATTGCTTGGCTGGAAAACCACACAGCACAATTTGGAGAATTGTAAAATTTTCAACAGTGGTTTCGTTTTGATTCAACTGTTGCTTTGGAAATGCGAAGATAATTGAATTTATCCCCCATGCCCCATTGCTAGTAGTAGTGTTCTCAGCATTTATTTGCCTTTTCTACCTCTCCCTCTCTCTTTTACTCAGCAACACCTCTCTAATGCCAAACTCATTACTGTACTGTTAAACTCAGTTGAGTAACATTAACACTGACTAAAGAAACTGTTACTTGCAGATTTTTTTTTTCAGACCTGTGTTTTCCTTGGTTTAAAACAAACAAACCACACGAATCCCACCCAGAGAAATTAAAAGCATACCAAGCAGTCTTCCTGAGTCCCCATCTCTCTCCATCTTCCAGTCGGTACAAAGGACTTCACCATCCTGCAATGCCATAAAGTGAAATACTGGTCACAATTTTTAATTTTTTAAAAAACTGAGCTTTGATCTCTTTTGAAGCATACAAAAGTGTTTGCAAAATTGAAACAATTTCCTGCATGATGCCTTGTTTTTAAGATGCGCCGCAAACTGAGAAAATGCAGAAGAAACGTGGGGATGGTTTTGAAGGTGCTTTTTTTAAAATAAATAAATAAGTAAAATACACTTCATGGTGTGGTTATTACTTTTCCTTTAAGTTCAGGCCTTGCATTCTCCCATTGCCTCTTATCTCCCCCCACCGTAAACAACAATTGTACACCCAAACGTCCAACTTACCTCAGTCCCAACAAAAAAGCTGCTGGTGACATTTTCTAGCAACTTCAGAGGTTTCATGGACGTGGCCTGTATCTGGCTATATGGCAGCTTTTCCACAAGTGCCTCCTGTTTGACTTGGGGCTGTGTTTTGTCTTTGGAAGAATGTGGATAAAATCACTATGCAAATCGTATATACAAAAACTCCTGAAACTTTCCACATTCCTACTCACTCACTGCTATCATTTCACGTGTTTTGCATTAAAAACGACAACTACTAAGCACAGCAATCGTTCCCATTACTTAATGCCTTTCGCAGAAGGTGAAATCCCACTCGTGGCAAGCTATGGAAAATCCACATTTCAGAATCGTCATTGTCCTGCAGTTTATTCAGTTAGGAGTTCTCAAGAGAATTGTTATCTAACTCCCTCAATGGGTATGTTTCTCCATGTTTTATGAGAGAAATTGCTGTCAATTTCTCCAGGTTATCTTACGGCGAATAGACATGCCCCGAGGGAAGCATGTATGGCATTTAATGAACGTGCTCTCTCAAACTCCTAGGGACACCCCCCCCCCAATAAAATATTTGAGGGAGCCAGCCTCTTCCCCCTTCCCAGTTGATTAGCATTGCCATTCAAATGGTGTGCGTGCGATGTGTCTTGTGATCAATTATGTGGGGTGGGGCGTACCTGGGCCCCCAATATTGCATTCAAGTTTGCATCCCTGCTCTCCCCCCCCCCTCTCCACTAAAAGTAGATTTAGTAAGCACCCACAATACATGTATAGTGTTGGGCTCAGAGGTTTTGCAAGCAAAAAGCTTAGCTTCCTGTGCACCCCCCCCAAACCCCTCCCCAGAGGGTATGGGGCAACCCTGAATGACGTAGAAACCAGGTGGAGGGAGATGTGCTGGCATTAGTCTATACAGTGCATGTATATATAATGTAAATATATATATACATACCTTGAATTTTGGTATGGTAATGCTCTTCTCTGAAGCTAAGTTTTATAGGGCTGTACTCTGCGCCTGTATCTGTCTTGGGCAGGTTCAGCTGTTTTAAGATAAGCAGAGCATTATCATATAATCCACAAAGAAACTTGAGTTAAAAGTTACATCACTTTCAGGTGTGACCAGACAGAAAGGCAGCTTACACATTGAGTGGTATTGAGATAAGAGGTCAGAAGTATTAAGTTGTGCCACGCAAGCCCTCACCAACCTGGTGCCTGCCAGGCAATTTGGACTACAACTCCCATCAGTCCCTGTGGGGCTTGCTGTCCAAATCATTTTTCCATTCATAAGTTCAGTTTCTTTCCATTTCCACATCAGATTGCATTTTCTTTCTTTTTTTTTAAAAAAGGAAAGTCCTTATGAATACTCATCAGCATTTTACTATGAATTTCTCCCCACAAACACGTTTTCCTATGTCATTTTGCCTAATATACACCTTTTACCAAGCAGGTTTCCCTCCATAATAATGCATTTGTGCCTGCTATTTTTATGAATGCACACTTTATCCTAGGGATGCAAAAATAAAAATAAAAATGTACACATTCCCCAGCTGGAGAATTGCACTGCGAAATTCAGAACTGCGCAAATTTCGAAGGACGGCTGCTTTTCAGTTTGCATTTTCTTTCAGAACGTGTGGATTGGGTAGGGCTTGCTTTTAAATGAATCGTGTTTATCCGCCATCCCTGCTGCAGAGTGGGACAATTTGTACATGCAATTTAAAATGGGTGAAACTCGAAAAATTAGAATAGCGTCGAAAAGTAATGCAACTTATTTTATTATTAATTTTTACAAATGCTTTCTTTTGGAAATTCCACAGTAATAAAACAAATAGTTACAATAATACAAAAATAAACATCGGTATTGCATTTCATTAATTCCATTCCATTTATAATTGACCTGCCTAACGACAAGTAATTACAATTACAACAAATAAAGACTTGACATATCTTGCTCTGCATGTCATGCATCTATCTCATATATTGGTTTCACCTTTTAAGTTGCATTACTGAAATAAATGCACTTTTCGACGATATTCTAATTTTCCGAGTTTCACCTGTAATTCTTTTCCGAAACATAGAGTGCTCAGAGAGAAACCTCACTGCCTTGAGGAGATGAAAGGTACAGTAGAGAAATTAACAATAAAACTATATGCTGTAGCCACATCATCCCTATCAATTCACCTTGGTGGCTCTCCTGAATTCATAGCCCCGTACCTTAATGAGAGGCCTCCAGCAGAGATCCAGGTGTTTGAAGGTAGTAGGCACATCAGGCGGAGCCAAAAGCACTTTCTCATCCTTTTTCTTCTCATTTGAAGGCTGGAGAGCAGGCCTGTGGGCTCGAAGATCCCAAAAATAGATTGTGCTGTGAAGGAATAGACAATGATAGAAAAGTTAGGTTGTAGCTCCAGCCTGCCTCATCCCCTTTCTATGAGATAGCAGTTGTTTAGGAACAGCCGAATACATCAGGTAAGCAGATGTCACAGAAAAAGGAGCCCCTTGGGGTGTCATAAGGATTACAATATGCTACAAATGGAGAGCATTTGGGAGGGTGAAAGGTGAGTCCCTACTGGGGTGCCAATAAGAAACAGGTTTCAAAAAACACAATCATGATGGGAGGTGGTGGTGAAGTAAAATGAGCAGAAACAAGCCCTAAATCCACCGATTAATCTACAATAAAAGGGGAGGATTTTTACTCTTAACCCAGCCCTGAGCAACTTGCGATTACATCCTCCAAACCAAACGCAGCCCATTTTAGCTATCTGATAATCCCCTTTTTGCAGTGTCAGGTAAAGGTAAAGGGACCCCTGACTATTAGGTTCAGACATGACCGACTCTGGGGTTGTGGCGCTCATCTCGCGTTATTGGCCAAGTGAGCTGGTGTACAGCTTCCAGGTCATGTGGCCAGCATGACAAAGCCACTTCTGGCAAACCAGAGCAGCACACGGAAACGTCGTTTACCTTCCCGCTGTATATCTACAGTCGGTATAAGTATGCCTCAGTTTGAGTACCGTGTTTCTCATATTTTAAGGCATCCCCAAAAAATAAGCCATGACAGGATTTCTAAGGGTTGGTGAAAAATAAGACATACCCCGAAAATAAGCACTATCGCAAAGCCCCGACCGAGCGAGAGGCGAAGGCGCGGGACCCAGCAGGAGCTCCCTGCCTGCTTCCCCGAGCCGTAGCGCATCGGGGGACAGAGCCGAAGATCGGCGGGCGCTCCTTGCTGGGCTTGACAAGCCCGGGAAACAGCGCCCGCCGATCTTCGGCCCTGTGCTGTGTGACAGGCGGGGGTGGGGGGGAAGCGGAGATCGTTCTCCGCTCTCCCCCCACCCCCGCCTGTCACCGAAGATTGGCGGGCGCTGTTTGCTGGGCTTGACAAGCCCGGCAAACAGCGCCCGCCGATCTTTGGCCCTGTGCTGTATGACGGGCGGGGGTGGGGGGGAAGCGGAGATCGTGCTCCGCTCTCCCCCCACCCCCGCCTGTCACCGAAGATCGGCGGGCGCTGTTTGCTGGGCTTGAGAAGCCCGGCAAACAGCGCCCGCCGATCTTTGGACCTGTCCTGTGTGACAGGCGGGGGTGGGGGGGAACCGGAGATCGTTCTCCGCTCTCCCCCCACCCCCGCCTGTCACCAAAGATCGGCGGGCGCTCCTTGCTGGGCTTGACAAGCCCGGCAAACAGCGCCCGCCGGTCTTCGGCCCTGTGCTGTGTGACAGGCGGGGGTGGGGGGGAAGCGAAGATCGTTCTCCGCTCTCCCCCCACCCCGCCTGTCACAGAAGATCGGCGGGCGCTGTTTGCTGGGCTTGACAAGCCCGGCAAACAGCGCCCGCCGATCTTCGGACCTGTCCTGTGTGACAGGCGGGGGTGGGGGGGAAGCGGAGATCGTTCTCCGCTCTCCCCCCACCCCCGCCTGTCACCAAAGATCGGCGGGCGCTCCTTGCTGGGCTTGACAAGCCCGGCAAACAGCGCCCGCCGATCTTCGGCCCTGTGCTGTGTGACAGGCGGGGGTGGGGGGGGAAGCGGAGATCGTTCTCCGCTCTCCCCCCACCCCCGCCTGTCACCAAAGATCGGCGGGCGCTGTTTGCTGGGCTTGACAAGCCCGGCAAACAGCGCCCGCCGATCTTCGGACCTGTCCTGTGTGACAGGCGGGGGGGGAAGCGGAGATCGTTCTCCGCTCTCCCCCCACCCCCGCCTGTCACCAAAGATCGGCGGGCGCTCCTTGCTGGGCTTGACAAGCCCGGCAAACAGCGCCCGCCGATCTTCGGACCTGTCCTGTGTGACAGGCGGGGGGGGGGAAGCGGAGATCGTTCTCCGCTCTCCGCCCACCCCCGCCTGTCACCGAAGATCGGCGGGCGCTGTTTGCTGGGCTTGACAAGCCCGGCAAACAGCACCCGCGTGCACTTTATTAAAAAATAAGACATCCCTCAAAAATAAGCCATGTCGTGTTTTTTTGAGGAAAAAATTAATATAAGACATGACTTATAATATGAGAAACACGGTATTTTCAGTTTAAGTACTCCGTGGACCTGTCTGGAATGGATTAATCAACTTTCCATTACTTTCAATGGGAAAGTTAAGTACACTTCAGGTTAAGTACAGACTTCCGGAACCAATTGTGTTTGTCTCTTGATGGGTTTTCCATATGTGACAAGCTGGCTGTGGTTAGCTTGGGTGTATGTCACAAATTCTAACCTTGAGCATGTGGGGGGCAAGGTGATGGAAGTCAGTCTCTGAAGCCTCTCCTATTTAGAGGACTATTCTGAATGCCAGTGTGTGTGTTAGAGAGGTTTTCCTGCTCTTAATCTTCCTTTGCCAACACACTAAATCTAACATCTAGACACTCCACGGCATGTGCAAACTAAATGCTAATGGAGCTGCTGAAGAATACTCTTATGTGAAAATGCTCGTGCAAAAGTAAGTTTTTTTTTAAAAAAAGTTATGCAAGATTCCATAAAGCGAAACCTTGCAGGTAACATTTTTCAACAGCTTAATTGGTAGTATGGGACATCAGGATTTTTCTCTCTCGTCTATTGGTATTAAGTAGTTATTACACGAAACAATGGAAAGAAAAAAGAAAGGGGGAATTGAAGAAAGAGTGAAGACAGTACCTTATCAACCTGCTTCAGAAGTCACAATGTGTTTGAAGACATTGCCAAACCACAGTTTCCTGGTTATGACATCACAGGAAACTGATTTAGGAAATCGGGACATCTTTGCCAAAGCAAGCCACAGGAGAGCAGGAGCAAAGAGGATGGGCAAGGAGGGAGCCTGCAGGCACGCAACTCATTCCTGGTCCAATAAACCATGGTTTAAATGTCAGAGATTGTGACATCTGAATTGGGCCTTGCATAATAAACCTTGAAGAAGAAGAAAGACTTACCAGTCTGGGGAGCAGGTGACAAGCTGTACACAAACTCCGGCTCTGTTTTCAAACATAGTGCCCATTCTGTTGATCTTAGAAATAGCAAGTAAAACAACGTTTATTAGAAACAAAAATACAAAAGGCAGTAGCTATACAAGTGTTTTGGAGTAGGCATGCTCAACAGCAGGGATGGGGAAACTGTGGCCCTCCACCTGTTAAGAACACAATTGTGGCTCTGTGATGGGAATAGGCATCTCCTAACAACTCCATGCACCCCTAACCAACTACAATTCGCAGGATTCTCTGGGGGAGGCCATGAAGGTTTAAATTGGTATGATGCTGCTATAAGTGTATAGAGCAGATGGGGCCTAATTCAAATCTTGCCTCTTTCATAAACATACTAGGGCGCCTAAGTACTGCCCTACCCCCTCAACTGCAGCATGACGATCATTTGGCCTACCTTACAAAGCTGTTGAAAGGGTTGTTGAAATAATGTACATAAAAAGTTGGGAACACTGGGGAATTATCTATAGTCATCATAATGAGGACAGGCTAGAAATTCACAGTCAACATCCACATCACACAACATTTTTCTTAAAGGGCACACACACACAAGTTACAAGCGTATGCACAGTTTTTCATGCAATAATTAAATTTATCTCATTTACCAAAACAAAACAAAGAAGTATGGTGTGAAGCAGCCCTTTGAAATCACATGGGTAATTCATACTGAGCTAAATATGCATGGGTTGCTTAGTGTAGATCACTGTTCCTGTGTTGGTCCCAGACAGTAATACAGAAGTAACAAATAAGGCCTTATTTGTATTTTTCTCTTTTGCATTAACAGTACAGATATGAAATACTTACAACTGACTCTTACCTCAAAAAACTCTGGCAACCACTGTATATCTGTTATTACTGATTTATGGCCATATTCAATGGAAGAGACTGCACAGTATCTCACCAAGTGTGGCTCCTTCCCAACTTGTTGTTCCAGCATGAAACTTGGCTGAAATTGAACACAAATTAGTGTCCACTAATTTCCATACATGACAGAATCATAGAATGTTGGGAGTTGGAAGGGACACGAGGGTCATATGTTATCCAATTCCCTGCATATAATCTAAGCCCCTGCAATGCAGGAATCTTTCACCCAACACAGGGTTTGAACCTGCGGCCCTGAGATTAAGAGCCTCATGCTCTACTGACTGAGATATCATTTGTATCCATTGCATGACCCAGCTCTTTCTAGTTTTTCCATGCTTTCTTGGTGGGCATTGCTTCTTGCATCCACTTGCCATTCCTGTTTGTATTGTGAATAATTTTGAATACATCCTGGGGTGGGGGGAGGAAACGGTCAAGAATTCATTGATACAACCTGACCTATCTAGCTAGCCCATATTCTAGGGATTGAGTCAAAAATAATAATACTCTTGCGTTGTATGAGTGAGCACCTGGGTCTCCCTTTGTTTTTCAGGGGCAACTAAAAACACAAAGCCACAGTTTCCTTTCACACCTGAACAAGAAGAAGAAGAAGAAGAGTTTTGACTTTATATCCCACCTTTCACTCCCCTTAAGGAGTCTCAAAGTGGCTAACAATCTCCTTTCCCTTCCTCCCCCACAACAAACACTCTGTGAGGTGAGTGAGGCTGAAAGACTTCAGAGAAGTGTGACTAGCCCAAGGTCACCCAACAGCTGCATGTGGAGGAGCGGGGAAGCGAACCCAGTTCACCAGATAACGAGTCCGCCACTCTTAACCACTACACCACACTAGTCCCTTTTAGATCCCTTGAAAGGATAGTTACAAATTTTGAGCTCTTGTTTCTTCAATAAACTAGAATAAATGATGCAATGTGTACATTCTCAGGCCTATGGTACATTGCTCCACATAGAAGTGGGGAGCAACTGCATGCAATACAGTAAACAAATGCAATGTAGGAACTGGGTAATCACTTTCCCTTGTTGTCACAAAAATGGAAATTGCTAATGGCTGTAGCTTTGGGGTGCCTTGCAGAAGCATCTTGCTGGGAGGAGGGAGCAGAGCAGAACTGTTACACTAGCTTCCTAGCAGGTGGACTGCTGTTGCTTAAAGGAGAGAGGAAAGGGAAGGGAATGTGGTGGCGGGGAAGTCAGTGTGACATGAGCACACCAAAACAGCCCATCTCATGCTCCTCCTGGGGCATTTGCAGCATGCTAGCTTCTCTCCCGCCACCTCCTCCCCCCTTCTGGCAAGCCACAGCGACCCACCTGCCAGAAAGCGAGCATGGTGGATCTGCCCCACTTCCAGCCCCTTATCCCTATGTTACACTTGTGTGCACACAAACAAGTGCTCTGGAAAGCCTGCAACTTCATTCCTGCACAGAAGAAAATGTGAAGCAACTTTCTCAGTGGTTCCTTGAGGAATTCATGATACGGAACGTTAAAAGCAGAATCTTTAAAAAGTACCAACCATGTTAACTGTGGTATTCTTGCTCCCGCCTGTACCAGACTTAGCATTTCGTAACCTTTCTTCATACGCTGAAATGTCCCACAGTACAACCTGGAATGGGAGGGCGGAGAGGGGAAATGACACGTTAGAAGGCAGATTGTCCTGTTTTAATGGACACTTTAATGTGCCACGTGATGGAAGGATAGAATATGCCTCTACAGAATATGCAGAGAGGGCCAGCTGAGCTCACAGGGAGAAGAAATCTGTTTTGTACTAATAGAAAGGGAACCATTTTTATGGTGGTTTTTTTGTTGTTGTTTTTATAAAAAAGTCCCATACAATGGCATGGGGATTCCAGGTGTACTTCAATAAACCCTGAATTATCTAAATGAGGGTGTGATGCAACATCTAGGGAAGCCTCAAAGTAATCATGTAGGCAATGTTAGCATTCTGAGCAGGGGTTGCCAATGCGGCGCCCCCAGGCACCCTTGGGCCCACAGAGGTCTTCCCTGGCACCCATAGGATCCCACTCCTGTGCTGAAATTAGGCTTGAAGGAAGCATTCTGCTGCCACCAAAAGAATAGGCTGCAGTGTGTGCTTGGTTGTGGCGTGTATGTGATGCCCTGGCATTTTCTCCAGTTTGCAAATGTGATCACAGACCCCAAAAAAGGCTGGCAACCTCCGATTTCGAGGGTTAGATGAGAATGACCAGACCCTGCATGGGCCTTAGCCCTTGCTGGTCCCCCAAACATATGCAAAACTGCTGGAGCAACTTATTCCGCAATATCGATGTATGTTGCAAATGCAAACAGGTAGCTGAAAAATAATGGAATCCTAACCTGTCCATTAATGCAGCCTCCTGCAATGATGTTGGGATTGCTTGGGGAGAACTGAAAGCAGTAGATATCTTCAGGGCACTCCAGCATCAGCTAGAAAACATAAATATCCACATGGGGAGGGAGAAATAGATCAGATCTGAGGACAGTCTTATGCTGAAATTATTGGTCCTGTTCTTTAAACACCTCAGAAAAATCCAAGCCCTCCTTTACCTGGGGGTGAATTGGGTCTGCAAAACTCCAAAAGAGAATTGGTGCTTTCCACAAGAGCAGTCGACCAGAGTTGTTCACCCGCTCCTCGTAAGACAGTCGCTCCGTTACCGCTACTGCGATGATCCCTGATTGAAGACAAATGTAATTTCACCTTTTGCAAGGGTAAAACTCCGTTTAAAGTGGTCCATGTCCACACTCGGCCATGCTGTCAGAAATTTGCGCCAAGAATTGTCCTGGGGTGTTTCAGAAGAGGTACAAATCCCAAAAGCTAATCATCACCATCACTTCTCGATGGCAGTGAATTCCACAAGCATTACGTGAAGAGATGTTTTTCTTTTGGCTGTCCTCAGCCTTTTACTAAGCAAGTTTCTGGGCCACCTAACACGATGGTGGGGGTGGCAGTGAAGAAACAACTCTCTTATCTGCTCTGCCCACGTTCTTCTAGTCATTTACAGGCGCTGCTTTATATTCTGCCTCCTAAGTGGAGCTCAGGGTTCTAGCCTGCCTGCAGCAGGAGTCTTAAAGTAGCATGGGTTGCCTGTGCCCGGGGCCGTGTGGAAGGCGGGTTGTGAGGGAGGGAAACGGATGCAAGTATGCATGCAAATTCAACAGCCTAACAGTGTCTGCATCACCCAAGAGATTGCAGCCTCGGGGATAAGAAGAGGAAGTTGTTCCATTGTTTGGAGAGCTCACTTCCTGGTTTGCATGGAGAAGCCGTTTTCAATGGAAGCCCACATCTGTATTGAGGCAGTGCCGGGTGTTGAAATTTTGCGCCGCTAACAATTTTGGGCCTGGGGCAACCACCCCGTGGGCCCCCCATGCTACGTCACTGGTGTTAACATCCAACTTGACTCTTAAGAGTAATGAAGCAGAAGGAGACTGCAGCAATAACACCGTTTCACTTTCATTTCTGCTACAGCTTGCCTAGCGTGAGGTAACCCAAGTTTCCTAAAACAGGGGTAGCCAGTCTGGTGCAGTCCAGATATGTTGGGTTCCAACTCTCAGCATCCTTAGCCATTGACTGCTGGCTGGGGCTTATGGGAAAGTTGAGGTCCTACAGGATCTGAAGGGCACCACTTTGACTACCCTCGCGCTAGCACGCTACAAAAGATTTCCTCGTCTCATTTTCCTTCGTGCTGCTGATTTGTTCAGGGAAAGGGCCAGTGGAACGCGCAGTGTGGCTAATCTTTAAACCCAAGACTTCAGGACAACCCTCACAAAGTTTCTGCCCGCAAACCGAACGCTCCGCAAACTTTACCATAAATGGTTGGGTGCCAGCAGACGCAGCTCACGGTCCTGTCCTTGAGGTAATGCAGGTCTGTGAATGACTGGTACTCCTTGAGGGAAACGTCGGACTTGCCCGCAAAACCACTTTCGTCTTCCGCAAGGGCTTTCCAGTCGTCAAAAAAGGCATTCAGGATCTCGTTCTGCTGCAGTGCTATTTCTACTCTGGAACGGGGACATGTTTTGTTTTCTTTTTAATAATAAAAAAAAATTCAGATACTGCATCTCAAATTGTTATATAGCATAGATTTGTTATTTCAGGGAGGATGCACTTTTACTTTTAAAAAATAGTGTCACTAGCACTAAAGCAACATGTGCCATGGCTTCTTTATTTGATACTGTAGACCAGTGTTTCCCAAACTTGGGTCTCCAGCTGTTTTCGGACTGCAATTCTCATCTGGTCTTGCTAGCTAGGGATGATGGGAGCTGTGGTCCAAAAAAGCTGGAGACCTACCGGTAAGTTTGGGAAACATTGCTCCAGACCTATTATACAGATCTTAGGCACACGTTTGAAAGGAAGACATTTTCCACATGATACCAGGAGCTGCTCAAGATGCTGGAGATAAAAAATATGTCCAAGTGCTTTATAGAATGGGCATGTGTCCTCCTTTACAGAGGACAGTTCTCTGTTTGAAGGTCTGTCTGGTTTAAAGATTAAGAACCCTAAGGAGGGAAAGCAGAAGTCTTCGAGATCAACAGTATTATATATAATTTCTTGGGCTGAGTATTCCTTAAGTGACCCTATCCTCATACTTTATGACTGCAAGAAATCTTGTCTATGTCTCCATACAGAACTTGCAGTGGACCTTGATACTTCACCTTAAAGCCACAGAGACAATGAAGTCTTTCAGGTCTTCCGATGACAAATACTTCTCTTTTTCTTCCTCTGAAAAGTCCCTTGGGTAATACTGCGTTGTTGCGTTTTTGGGGTAGGTCCTATGGTGAGTGAAAACACACTGTTAAGAAAAAAAAATGGGAGGGAAAAGGAAAATCCACAACAATGAAGGCAGAATTGATGAAACTTCACACAGTGCTTCCTCCTTTAGCCAGATTTGTGTATGCCACTTATTTCCCAGCGTTCCCGCATTCCTGCTGCACGGCACCATCTGTTACTGATGGGAGATGAGAAAGCACACAGGTAAGTCTGGCTAAACCAGCTGTGGTCAGCCTCTCTGACCTGTAGGGCTAACTAGGCCTACACTTGAATATAAGACATCATTTGTGGGGCAGGCAAAGTCATACTTGGACCTGTCAAACCTGGCCCACCGGTGGCAGCGGAGAGAAGGATTTCATGCACCTCCTCCACGAGAGATCCGAAGGGTGGCAACACAAGAATGGGCCTCTTCTTCAGTGGCTTCCCACTTGTGGAATGCTCTTCCCAGGGAGGCTCGCCTGGTGCCCTCATTACATATCTTTAGGCGCCAGGCGAAAACTTTTCTCTATAACCAGACCTTTGGCTGATTAACATTCTGTGGCCTTTTGAATGTGCTGGGGGGGGTATTGGTTTGTTTTTGTTTCGTTATGTATTTTGTGTTCGCATTTTGTAGTTTTATGTTGTGAACCGCTTTGTGATCTTTGGATGAAGAGTGGTATGCAAATTGAATAAATATGAATAATAGTAGTAGTAAAAAAATATGAGGGTGTTTTATTTGGTTTGTTTGTTTTTGCATCAGCCCCATTTAATACCATGCCTAGTCCCATCCCCACAAAAGAAAATGTAGTTGTTTGTTAGGGAGTGATGTTTGATGTACATAATCTCAGGGAATAGTCAGAAGACATATCCCTGGGAAGGATCTGAAGTAGCATAATATAGCAACCACACCATACCTTTAAAGTGCTATTATCCCACATTAACAGTAATGGATTCCACCTCCACCCCCCAAAAAAGAGAAATCCTGGGAAATATAGTTTGTTAAATGTGCTGAGTGTTGTTAGGAAAACCCTGACAGAGCTACAGTCCCTAGCACCTTTAACAAACTACAGTTCGCATGATTCATGGGGTTGGGGAGCAGCCATGACTATTAAAAGGCTATGCTAGTGCTATAACAGTATGTTGTGGTTGCAATCCTTGTTAAAGCTAAACAGGTATAAGGCTGGTCAGTAGCTGGATGGTCGGCCAATTAGGAACCCCATGTATGTTGCCTTGAACCGCATCAGAAAAGAAAGGCAGGATGTAGTAAAATAAAAAATCTGAAATGGCACTCTCTGCTTCATACCGCTCTGCTTGAAAGTAAATTTTAAAAAAGTGAAAGGTGCCCAATTCTAGGTTTCCCTCCATTCAGATAATGAAAGAAAATAATGGGGCATTGTTTCTTTTTAAAAATTATTTTAAATGTGGTTTTTAAAAAAGTCTTATACTTACCATTTTGTTTGAGTTCCTATTTCTTCTACTATCGGGACAACCTGAGTGCCAACATTTTTCTCAAGCTGCCGAATGGTAAAGTTCTTATCGAAATAACTCGTACATTCCACGTAGCCGTGTTTAGGGTCAGCCGAAGCGTTTCTGTTGCGAAATTTAACCCGAGCCCCAAATTCTCTCTGCCGCCGAGAAATCTTATATTTAACCTGAAATTTCAGCCAAAATATTTCTCAATGGAAACTCTTGTTTTTGTATGTTTGAATGTGCATTGTCTTAAAATAGAGAATAACAGATCTTTAAGATCTCTTACAGGACCTGCATTTGATCTGATTTTACAACCATTTTTCAACATGCTCATCATTCCCCATGGGAAGGAACAACTGAACTCTTGGGATGTGCTTGTTATGAGACCAGTTTGTTGGTGGAGTAGTCTCAAGTGTTCTCACCAAACCTTCTCATCCACATCCGGAGGTCCTCTTCTGTGGAGTATTTCACAGGTTACCACCTCATTTTTCTCTGCGTAAAATCCACACTTTGGCCAAGGCTAGCAAAGATTCTGTAAGGGTTAGGTTCTCGTTTTTCTAGATGCTTTCTAAATCCACTCCCTACTCAGGCTTTGAAATCTGAAAGAATTCTAGTCAAAATTGGGCAACCCAGGATCCAGAAGTGCAAGCTGGATTTCGAAAGGGCAGAGGAACCAGAGACCAAATAGCAAACATGCGCTGGATTATGGAGAAAGCTAGAGAGTTCCAGAAAAACGTCTACTTCTGCTTCATCGACTATGCAAAAGCCTTTGACTGTGTCGACCACAGCAAACTATGGCAAGTTCTTAAAGAAATGGGAGTGCCTGATCACCTCATCTGTCTCCTGAGAAATCTCTATGTGGGACATGAAGCTACAGTTAGAACTGGATATGGAACAACTGATTGGTTCAAAATTGGGAAAGGAGTACGACAAGGTTGTATATTGTCTCCCTGCTTATTTAACTTATATGCAGAATTCATCATGCGAAAGGCTGGACTAGATGAATCCCAAGCCGGAATTAAGATTGCCGGAAGAAATATCAACAACCTCAGATATGCAGATGACACAACATTGATGGCAGAAAGCGAGGAGGAATTAAAGAACCTTTTAATGAGGGTGAAAGAGGAGAGTGCAAAATATGGTCTGAAGCTCAACATCAAAAAAACCAAGATCATGGCCACTGGTCCCATCACCTCCTGGCAAATAGAAGGGGAAGAAATGGAGGCAGTGAGAGATTTTACTTTCTTGGGCTCCTTGATCACTGCAGATGGTGACAGCAGTCACGAAATTAAAAGATGCCTGCTTCTTGGGAGAAAAGCGATGACAAACCTAGACAGCATTTTAAAAAGCAGAGACATCACCTTGCCTACAAAGGTCCGTATAGTTAAAGCTATGGTTTCCCCAGTAGTGATGTATGGAAGTGAGAGCTGGACCATAAAGAAGGCTGATCGCCGAAGAATTGATGCTTTTGAATTATGGTGCTGGAGGAGACTCTTGAGAGTCCCATGGACTGCAAGAAGATCAAACCTATCCATTCTTAAGGAAATCAGCCCTGAGTGCTCCCTGGAAGGACAGATCGTGAAGCTGAGGCTCCAATACTTTGGCCACCTCATGAGAAGAGAGGAATCTTTGGAAAAGACCCTGATGTTGGGAAAGATTGAGGGCACTAGGAGAAGGGGACGACAGAGGACAAGATGGTTGGACAGTGTTCTCGAAGCTACGAACATGAGTTTGACCAAACTGTGGGAGGCAGTGCAAGACAGGAGTGCCTGGCGTGGTATGGTCCATGGGGTCACGAAGAGTCGGACACGACTAAACGACTAAACAACAACAACAAGGATCCTACAGTTTATTGCTTCTAAAAAGATAGTATATTTAAGGCTGTTATTTAAAGTAGACAGTCGTACCTTGGATCTCAAATGTCTTGGCTCCCAAACGATTGAAACCTGGAAATGAGTGTTCCGGTTTTCAAACGTTCTTTTGGAAGCCAAATGTCCTGGCTTCCTGCAGCCAATCAGAAGCCGCACTTTGGTTTCCGAACATTTTGGAAGTCGAACAGACTTCCAGAACGGATTCCATTCAACTTCCAAGGTACGACTGTGTAAGACACTGTTAGGAAGACTGACCTTAGTTGTTCTTTCCTTAACAGATTCTTCTTCAATTTCTTTTTCGCTTCCAAGCGAAACCCAAGGTTTCCACACAGGAGGTTTGTATACATATTCTTCTGGGCTGCCCTCTTTGACCTCTTCCTCTTCCTCTGGCTCGGGAGGCTATCAGGAAAAATATTTGCAAAGGTGAACGTGCATCGATACGATACAAATAAAGATAAATGCAACATTAAAAAAAAAAGCCTTACATGTAAAATGCTTTCCTTGGCCTCTTCTGTCGCAATAAGATAAAATATTTGCCCATATTTTAATTCCCTGTCAAACACTATCAGAAGTTCTTCCCCAGGATATTCCTGTGCGAATACAAACAGTTGAAAAGTTTTAAGCAGTTTAAAACTATTTCTAAAAGCAACTATAACTGACAGTTGAAGGAGTTGGATACGTTTAAGCTTGGAAAAAAGGAGACCAAGGTGATATGATAGCTATATTCAAATATCTCAAGGGATGTCACATGACAGAGGGAACAAGCTGGTTTTCTCCTGCTCTGGAGGGTTAGGGCTCGAACCAATAGATTCAAGTTACAAGGAAGGAGATTCCAACTAAACATCAGGGGAAACTTTCTGAGAGTAAGAGCTGTTCGACAGTGGAACGGCCTCCCTCATGAAGTTGTGGACTCTCCTTCCTTGGAAGTTTTTAAGCAGAGGTTGGATTGCCATGTGTCACAGATGCTTTAGTTTAGATTCCTGCAATGCAGGGAGTTGGACTGATTGACCCTTGGGATCCCTTCCAATTCTATGGCATCACTTCAATATTGATGGATTGGAAGGTTCTCCGCTTACGTTTTTGGTCTAGCACTGCTTCAGAGGAGCAGGCTCCCTTAAGCTTCTTCTCAATGTATCCTTCTTCCCATTACTTTCAAGAATGCCCTCTGCCTGCCAATGCAACTGATTTCTTTCTAGATCACAACTGCTCATCCCACACCACATACTAGGGGTCACTTTTGGGGCCCATAGGCACATTTACAAGCCAGAGAAACTGTTGTGGGAAACACATACACCGCAATCCGTGTTAATGTTGGGCATTCCTTTTGTGAACCTCATGCCTCCATCACAGCCACTTCTAAGCTTGTGCTCAAAAAGACTGTTTGCCAGGAGGAGTAACAAATCTTAAGTGAAATAAAGTTAGGCCATCAGTTTACCAAGTTCCAGCACAACCCCCTGTATACAACATGCCCCGACAGGGTAACTCACTAAGATAATTTTTTTGAAAGGATGGAAGTCTGAAACTGCAGCTCTTGCTTTCATGTCATCAATGATGTCCTCTCTCTTCAAAAGTTTATGAGGGTTTTCCGCTGTGACATCGACGTCAGCACGACAATGAAATATCTCCTGAGTGTTCTCAGTGAGGACCAAGGGGAAGATTTCTGGGTGGCCTGAAAGAGTAAAGAACAATATAGAAACACCACTTCTTAAAAGGCTGGCTGTATTTATTTCAAGTACCAATTTGTCCCACACATTCTAGAATTCTTCAACAAGTATAACTAGGTACTTTTTGTACCCTTACAACTATTAATACAATTAAATGAGATTTTCCACCCCCTTTTCACTTCTTTTGCCATATACCCTAAAACGAAACCCCTTTATTGCAGTTAATGGGGCAACCGCCATGGATACATTATGAATGGAAAAGAGCTCAGGGTGAAGGAATTTATGTCCGTGAAGATGTCAAGGACAGGCTTTTTTATTTTTAGGCATTTACAAAGCTGAATGAAATCTACATTTGGGAATATTGATAAGCTTTAGGTACACATGCTTTGGGGGGGAAGTCTTCACTCACTTAATCCTTTTTTTTTTGAACTGACAAAACGCTAAATCCTATTTTAATCCAGCTCATCCAGAAATCTAAATCCCTCAGCAAACGTCTCTCACTTAATATGTTACATTTCATAAACCCTACATTTATCCCTTAAGCCCTGTCATTTCTGGTCCTCCACTGCACCTGCTCAACTGCAGCTATTCATTAAAAAGGAGGAAATAGATGCCTGGCACATTCGTACGTTTGGCACCACGAGCCCCAAGAAAAATCAGCTTGGTAATATTTTCGCTTGAGGCAGAACGTACCCACAAGCTCACTGAGGGCCACACAAATGGCCAGAAACCTTCTGCAAATGGAGTAGGCAAAAAATGGTGGGCCCTATAGATGGATATTATCCCACCATTCCTCCAAAGAGTTCACGGTAGTACATGTGGTTCTCCCCTCCCCATGTTATCCTCACTACAACCCTGTAGGGTAGGGTAGGCTGAGAAACAGTGACTTTCCCAAGGTCGCCCGCTGAGTTTCATGACCAAGTGGGGATTTGAACCTGAGTCTCCGAGATCCCAGTCCAACCATTACATTACAGATACCAAACGTCTTATGAGATACACTGTATTCTACTTAGCACTTACAAATCCCAGCTAATCATCTGCTCCCCTTTCCTACAACTTCCCAAATAGACATGTGTTCTGTGTTATTTACCCCATAGCTAAAAGAAGAAGAAGAGGAGGAGTTTGGATTTGATATCCCGCTTTATCACTACCCGAAGGAGTCTCAAAGCGGCTAACAATCTCCTTTCCCCTCCTCCCCACAACAGACACCCTGTGAGGTGGGTGGGGCTGAGAGACTTCAGAGAAGACTAGCCCAAGGTCACCCAGCCGTTGCATGTGGAGGAGCGGAGATGCGAACCCGGTTCCCCAGATTACAAGTCTATCACTCTTAACCACTACACCACACTGGCGTAGAAGATGCAGCTTCTGAAGAGAAATATTTCTTTTTTTCCTTTCCCAGCTAGCCTTATGGCCTTAAGACTCTGTCTGCTGCATATTATTCAAAAACTGTTTTTTTCCGTATTGAACTTACCCATGCTTGCCATCGATAAATCCACTTCTTCATCTTTTTTTGCTGAAATGAGATAAAGTGGGGTCTTAGCATAAGAACGTTAAGAAGAACCCTTCTACACCAGACCAAGGGCAAATTCTTGCCAAGTATCCTCTGGAACCGAAGGCATGAAACAACCCACTCACACCATTGTCTTCTCCATTATATGTTATTCAGAGGTTACACCGTACTACACTATCTGAGTTTGCTTGTTTTCCTTTTCCCTCCCCATCCCTTTATCCCCCCCCCATCCCTTTTCCCCCTCATGCCTTTAAATTTAGATTGTAAGCTTGCACAAGATCTCATGTTTATGATCTGTGTACAGTACATTTTTAGGCGCTTTAAAATAAAATAGCCATAATTCTATTTCCACCTGGAGGTTTCATAAAATGTTGAGGACTAGTATACCCCACAAATTTGTTGAATTCCATTTTAAAGTCTCCTTTCATCAATCAATTTCAGTGGCTGAGCTCTAGCCTGGGAGCTGGGGCTGCTAAGATCTCTCCCATTCGCAACTTTACAAACCTTTCTCATGCTCCCCGCAAAATCTTTTTTCCTGAATTAAAAGGCCCCCAAACACTTTAAAGTTGCCCTTTGATCATTTCGGTTGTTCTTTTTATAGCCAGTGTTATATTTATATATATATATATATATATATATATATATATATATATAATCCCAGACAGGATAATTAAAGCACATCCAACACACATTTAAAGCAGATGACACCCCTCACAAAGAATCCTGGGAGCCATAGTTTGTTCAGGGTACTAGCAATTGTAGTTCTGTGAAGCCACAGTTTCCAGGATCTTTTGGGGGGAGGGGGGAGTCATGTGTGCATCTGCCCTCCCAACTCTACTGCTGCCCACTGTTCCTACCAGAGAAACTGGCATGGTTTGGGATGGGGTATGGTAGACTCCGTAGCGGAAGAGGGAGAACAGTCTAAAACTACAAAGCCAATGCAAAGCTACCCAATTTTGCCCAATCCTCCAACTTTTTCAGGAAGTGCAGGGGATTGTGGTGAACAGGGGGTGAGGAGAAAGTGCAACTTCCATCTACATGTGCTTCCTTCACCCGATTATTCTGAGGACCCAACCCACTGAACTTAACCATTTTTGCTTCTGCTACATGTTGAGTTTCACCCCGGCCTTTTCAAGGAGCTGTCTAGGCGGAAATGGAGGGGTGGAGGAGCCATCAACAGTAACTGAAAACCTTCAACTTTTGAGTCATACCTTGGATCCCAAATGCCTTGCGACTTGAACGTTTTGGCTCCTGAATGCCACAAACCCGGAAGTGAGTGTTCTGGTTTGTGAACGTTCTTCATAACCCAAACGTCTGACGTGGCTTCCAATTGGCTGCAGGAGCTTCCTGCAGCCAATCAGAAATCACACCTTGGTTGTCAGACATTTTTAGTAGTCGACATGACTTCCAGAACCAATTCCATTCGACAACAGAGGTACGACTGCACATGAAAACATCACAGAGAGGCTTCCGGGTTCAGCGCCAGCGTCGATCGGCGGGGCTTCGTCTCGTCTCCGAGACGGCCCGTCTCTGCTAGGAGTGGGGAGGGCAGCGAGAGCGACGCTGCGCCCCTTAGAACCTCGGGAAGGGCGTCCCGAGGGCAATTTGCTCGGCACAGACCCAATCCGGACTCCCCAACTCTTCGGCTAGCTCTAATAAGAGCTCCGGAGCGAGGAGGGTAGAAGTCGCGGGGGCCATTTTGAGCGGCAACGTTATTCTAGCAGGGAGAAGCTTCAAGCCGAAGGCGGAGAGCGCTGGATTCTTCCGAAAATAAAATGATTGGAAAAGACTGTAAGTAACCTCATGATTTGGATTATTATAAAACAATTTGGATCTGGGAGAGAGGGGAGAAAAGAGGAAGCCACCCCCCCCCACGGCAACAAAAGAGACAGTAAATAGAAACCCGAGGCCATAAACAGAAGATTTACAATTCAAAGGATCCCTCAAAGGCATCAAAGAGAATCTCCCCTTTGATGCAGGGTGAAAAGGGGAGAGAGACTGCGGTTTATGACTGCTCTGCAATAAGAGGTACAGCCTAAGAAAAAAAACCTTTCCACTCGGGAGCCGGCAGCCCAGACAACCCAGTGAGTTGTCAGGATTTATGAGTCAAATTTTACTTCACTTTGTATTTCTGGACTTTGTGGAATCTCTTTTTTGGCTTAAGTGTTTGTGAAATGTGAGTTCGAACTTTATTGTTAATAAGACTTGAAGAATGCAGCCAGCTTGTTAAAATGGAGTCGAAAAATAAACTGTGATCATATTCCACCCCACGTGACAAGTTTTGACCTTGGCAGGACTGAAATATGTCAACAAAAAAGTGTTCCCCTGAGTTCCAGCGGTCTGTTTTGACCTTAATGTGGGAAACAAGAATAGAGTTATGTCAAGAGGAGACACGACGGCAAGAGTTACAGGAAAAATTCCAGGAGGTGATGGCGGAATATGATTTTTTAGGAGATGAAGCTTTGGACACTGAAAAAGATGAATGTGAGAATGACAATGATGGGGAAGGAAAAGAAGAAGATGAGGATTGTGATGATTCAACACAAAATGAAGCACACCACGAAAAAAATGATGACTCTACTCTACAAAAAGTTGGATGGAGTGCCCTGCTTTTGAGGGGGGCACGATTGGTATCATTGGAACTCCAGAACGCCCACAGGGAAGAAGGAAAAAATATGCAGAGAAGAGAAGAAATTCAGGGGTCCTGTATGGTGGCCTGGATGACAAAAGACTGTAAACAGGGGGTGGGGTGAAGGGAAAGTGATGTTGTGATTAAGGATGGATTAATAGGTTTATAACTGGTCTGCTGATTTTGGAATTTGCTGGATTGGGGGGGGAAGCCGGCAATCGGGGATGTAAGGTTAAATTGAGAATAGTTATAGTTTTAAAAGTGAATGGATTTTGGAAAATGTGAAAATATGGAGGCTTATAGAGGGAGAAAAAACAAAAAATTAGGCACGGGAAGAGAAAATGGGAGTTTGATTTCTCAGTGATTTGAATATTAGATGAAAATGTTAACAATTGATTTATAAGTTGTATAAGATGCAAAGGTGTATTTTTATAAAGTAAGAAACTGTTGCAGATGATAAAAAAGGGATGAAAACCGGGGAAGGGGGGGGGAGGGGAAGCCCACAAAATATGGTTTTACAACTATGAATGCAAGAAAATTTTTTTGTTTTGTATTGTTTTTTCTTTTTTCTTTTTTCGCTCTTTCTTTTTTTTCCCCCTTTTTTCTATTTCTATTTTTCTCTTTTTTTTTTTTTGGTATGACAATAGATGGTTGGATGGATGTCCTCCTGCGTACTGCCCTGGTTTGCTGGAGCTCCCTGGTGGCAGGGGGGGGCTTTGGGGTCAGGGGAGGGGGGGGAGGACAGAAACCCAAGCATAAAATGGACCATCTCTGACTGTTCACATACATGGGATACTTCTGTGGCAGGGGAGGACCCATGTGGGTGGGTAGGAAGGAGGTGGAAAAGGGGTTTAAGTATGTACCTTTTTTTTTGCTTTTTTGTATTTTGTAAAATTAATAAAAAGTATGTTCAAAAAAAAAAAAAAAAAAAGAAAACATCACAGAGAAATGTTGTTGGGCATACTATCACACGTATTATTGCCTGGCATCCAAATTCCTGACAAATTACTTTCTTTAGTTCCACAGTTCTGCGGTATTATACTTACCAGCACTTTTTTGCTTCCTTTTGGGTGAGCCTTTCGGCGATCCTTTGGGCGACTTTTTAGGTTTCGGCGATCCTTTAGCTTTAGGTTTCTTCGCTGAACCAGGAGCAGAACGCGGTTCGGGAGTTTCTGCACTTTCAGCCATTTTGAAAGATTTCTGCCTAGAAAATAGGTGACATGTGGATAATGAGGCGGAATTCAGGGGGGGTGGCTTAAAAACTCATTCATAACATGATAGTTAGAGCCACATCGTTGTGTGACAGTGCAGGCCGAGACTGATGGGAGTTGTAGTCCAAAACAGCTGAAGGGAATCAGGTTGGCAAATGGCTGCCTTATGTGCTATTGAGGCAGAATGATGTTTGCTTCAGTTTAGCCCAAGTAATTTTGCTACCCCAAGCAGTAAAATCCATGAACCTTCACCCCAAAATTCCTTGCAAAGGAGCCTGGACTCAATTAAGGCTGGATGACGGCCAGTAAACTGATTTCCGAGTATGCATTCCCTGCTTTTGATGGAGTCCTACTCCCCCTGAAAATGAAAGTTCATAGTCTGGGGGGGGGGTTTCCCTGGCTCCACCTCTGTTGCTAGGGGCCCAGGTGACCTCCCTGACTAAGAGTGCATTTTACCCCACCACTGTCATCCATGTGCTGGTCCCCTCCAGACTGGTTTTACTGCAATGCACTCTTTGTGGGGCTGCCCTTGAGGTTGGTCCGGAAGCTTCAGCTGATGCAAAATGCAGTGGTTTGACTACTCACTGGGGTTTGACTACTCACACTGCCAACATGTCACCCCACTGTCGAAAGACCTGCACTGGTTGGCAATTAGCTGCCAGGTTACCCTGAAGATACTGCTTTGGTGAACAAAGCCTATACAGCTTGGGACAAGAATAACTGAAAGATAGCCTCACTCTTTATATATCCAGCTGATCACTGTGCTCAACAGGCTAGGGCTTCCTGCAGCAGCAGGTCGGCTCTGCACAAGTCATTGGGCCATTAGTGCTGTGGAATCCCTCCCCCTTCTCTGAAAGGCACCATCTTTGTTTTCTTTTGCCACCTACTGAATGCCTTCCGCTTCCAACAAGCCTTCCTGCCTCCCTCTGATTTTTCCGAGTCTGAATCTGTATCAAAACTGCTTTTCAGATTTGCCACTGTAAGCTAGTTTTGGAGGAAAGGTGGGGTACAACTGTAACACAGCCTCCGATATTTCTCTGATGAAAACAGGGATGTCCTATTCCATAACAACAACAACAAGTTTTATTATTTATACCCTGCCCATCAGAGGCCTGGGTTGGGGTGACTTCCAACATATATAAAAACATAACAAAACAAAACCCTTCGCTATACAGGGCTGCCTTCGGATGTCTTCTAAAGGCGTTATTAGTTACTTATTTCCTTGGCTTACAAGGGGTTGCATAATAATAATAATAATAATAATAATAATAATAAATAAATAAAAAATAATAAAAAATACAGAGGATGCTGCTTGGGTTGAACACTATTTGAGTGTCCCTCTGTAACCTTGCAATAATAATAATAATAATAATAATAATAATAATAATAATAATAACAACAATAATTTATTTGTACCCCAGCCACTCGGGATGGCTTCCAACAAAAATTTAAAATACATTAAAAGGTTGGAAGGTTGCTTAGGGCAAATATATTAGGTTACATGCTGTTTCATTGGCACTCCCGAGACTATCACACACCTAAATGTGAAGCCGAGTTGGACTGAATGACTGACTGCACAGTCCTTTACAACTCAGTGATTCTACGATGATAAGACAGGGGTCTTGGCAAGGGGCTGCTAAAGTGGTCAAGCTGGTTGAATAGAAATCCTAGCTCTGGTAAAGGAGCCGGTTCTGTTCTTAAGAACGAAGCATTAATGAATCGCTAATACAGAAAAGATGAATGGAGGAAGGTTTTTAAAAAGTAATGGGGGGCGGAATAACTCCAGCACCATCATGTGGAAATGATGTGCATAACAGAAAACAAAATAGTGGCTTCATAATTTGAGTGACTGTTTTTATTTCCCCCCCCCAAGGTGTCACCGTGTTTAACCCAACGCTATACCAGAAACCAAATTCTAACAAAGCAGATAACAAAAGAGATGGGAGATATAGAATGTAATCCAACCTAAGTTAAGTGCTAAACCTGATGTCACAGGGAGAGATTTGAGCAAATGCTCGCTTCTTTCCCTGTGTGACTTTCAGGTAGGTTTGCCATATGTCCAGAATTTCCCGGACATAGGTGGTACTCAGCCCCGGAAAGAGTGGAAATTGCTGAAACGCCCAGGAAAACTCGGACGAACTTTGCCAAAGAAAGCTCAACAACTTTTGTGTCCAGATTTTCACTTTTTGAAATATGGCAACCATACTTTCAGGGTCTGGAAAAATCACAAAGGATGGACCAAGCATCCAGTTGGTGGCTATGGAAGCTCTGTCAGTCGCCACTTTACAGGGAACTGAAATAACTGCAGATTGGAACATGTGATTTGCTTCCCTCTCAAGTCATCCAAACAGTCTAGTCACATGAACAAAGGCAACACTGGTGTTTCTGAGATTAATCACAGAGCTAATTTTAGAAAAGCGGTTTACAAAGCAAGGCAGAAAGTTCTTAAAAACAGCTACTTATCAAACTGATTGCTCTAAACCTATGGTGTATTGTTTTTGTTGCCTTTTTTTAAAAAAAATGCATGTAACTCTGATCCTTCTTTTTGAGTGCTGAAACTTTGGAAAGTGGAAAGAGAATACCAGATATCAAGAATGAGTGAGAGGAGCTCATTAATACAGTATCAGTAGCTAATGGCTACAATCAATGTTGGAGGCTGGACATGACACTGTTAAGAAATAGCCAGAGCTAGGTAAAGTAGGGCAAAATATGAAACCAAAACAATAATCTTTCTACCCTGAGACCTTTTTGAGCTGCTAAAGTGTTGCTGTTTTACAACTTGATGGAAGTAGAATTAAAATGGTGGTCCCAATATTCAGTGGCCAACTTCCACTGGCAAGAGTCTAAGTATGTTTACGCAGAACTAAGTCTTGTCTAATTCTCAACAGCAAAAGTATCTAGTTGAAATGGACCTTGGGCCTTCATTTCCTGTTCCTTCCAGCTCGTCCATCATTTCCTCTTTGCAAAGCAAAAATGCCAACATTTGCTCATTCATCCATTTTATTTTTATTAGCTCAATTGAGTTCTATCAATAAATACATTTTAAAAAATACATGCAACTTTTTAGACAGGAGATTAATAAAATTAGGGGAGAAATTCTGGCTATGAGAGAAGAGGCTGCTGAATTGAAGCTTGGCTAAGCAAAATCTCTCTTGGATTATCCGATAAAATCAGATGCAGCAGGTAAGATCAGATTTTCGCAAGGCACAGCAGCAGAACAATGAGAAAAGCTCTCAGGCCAGGGGGATACAATCAAAATATGGCTCAAGCAAAAATATGGATGAGCCTTTAGTGACTGGCCACTAATGGGGTAGCTTTGGCAACTCTGCGATAGCTCAGTTGGTAGAGCAGGACGTTCTTAATCTTACGCTGGGCAAAAGATTCCTGCATCGTAGGGGGTGGACTAGATGGCCCTTGGTGGTCCCTTCCAACTCCACAATTCTATGAGTCTATGATCCCAGCACTCACGGCATGAAGCAGCACCAGTGAAATTTGTGGCACTGGGGAAAAGGGAATGTAGCCTGCGGAGGGTGCCAAGGACCATACCAAAAAGCCTGTAAGCTCTTCAACCGTGCCTTAAATGAATTATGCACATTATTTTTAAAATGCCTTCATTTTTTCGGTCCTGAATCTCCAGCCAATAAGTGTAATGGGCAAATTTGGTGCATATTCTTTGAGATGCTACATTTTGAGACGATAAACATGGTAGCGGAGAACAAATCAGTCCATGTTTTTTTTTACATGTGATCTGAACAAACTGCATGATCGTACGAACCACACATCAAAAGCTCAAATACAGATATAGCCTTCTAGAAGTGTGATGATTTTGGTCCATGGTAGAAGGCACAAAGAAGCATCTCTTCAGGGCTATATGTGAACCCTCAGCCATCAGGACCTATTTTAAGTGCTAGAACTTCAGCCCTGTAATTTGTGAAATAATCGCAATAGCTTTGTGCATGTTAACTAACTCCCCTAGCTCAGTAACCACAGCCAGACATGACACAACCAAGATTACAGAAGGACATCTAGATCTGAGGGTGTAGTACAGTATATGAAAAGGTCCTGCCACAATCTTTTTACTCTGAGTCAAAAGCAGGGAACATCTCTTTGAACTCCTCCTGCACTCTTTGACGTGAGTGTTGTGGAACATAACATTTAAAATTAATGAAGTTCAGTCAAAGTGGAAAATTTTCCCAGTAGATTGTGACCAAGGCTCCTAAGGGCCTCTACTGTTTCCCTACAACCTTTATTTAGGTAGACAAAATAGCAAGCAGCTCAAAAATAGCAGCTCAAATATATAATTATATTTTGCTCAACCCCCTCCCCCCCCCGTTTGGGCTAATTAAAAACACTTTCCCATGAAACTGTCATCTGAGCAAAAGGTAACTGTTAAGTGTTTTAGCCTGGGTGTTTGTAGTTGTGCATTTAGCCAACCTAAATCTTGAGTCATGAAATAATGTTTAGAACTGACAGTGCATTAGCAGAACTACAGGCGGCTTTTAACTTTGTATCTAAGTATTTTGTATTAACTTAAAAGTAACAAAAACAGAGAAGTGTGTTCTTCTAATTATCTAATGGGCTGAAAGAGTTAGCATTATGAAACTAAGCTACCATGTTGCTAGGTGCTCAAGGGGAGGAAAGTTAATTAGTTATCAGCAAAGACATGGATGATGTCTGTACCAAGAAGGAAGAACGATTAATCGGTGACCGGATCGAACTATTTAAACATCACGTTTATGTGCAGTACCCATTAAAGACTGTAATTTATTTCATTACAAAAGAACTGAATCATCAGAATACGCAGGTATAAAACATGAAGTTCTTTTTTACAAATGTACTTGACATCTCAGTCCTTGAAGATCCATGCTTCTGTCAGAAAACAAACTGTCTCATATTTTTACAGCTAAAGTCTGAAATGATATAATATCTGACTACTGAAGTGATCTAATATCCGAGTGTTTTAATTTTAACCTTGAAATTTGTACAGCAGCCACACAATATATTTCTATGACTCCTCTGGTATTTTTTTTACTGAAAGCCCATAATTTGTTAAAACCCAGTTTGTGAATCCAGGTAATGGGAAACTTTAACAGAGTTCCACAGGTATGAATGGGGAGAAACTCAACAATTTCAGTGAGCGCATCATGAATGGAAGAGGAGAGAAAGAGAGAGCGCTGTCAAAAATTGGTGTAAAGAGAGTCTGTGTGATGTAGAGATTAGTGTGTTGGGCCAGAACTGGAGAGACCAGGTTTCAACTAGGGTGACTTTGGGGCAGCCACAGTCTCTCAGCCTGGCCTACCTCACAAGGCTGCTATGGGGATAATCGCTACAGAAGCAGAAAACTACAAAATAAGACAGGTTGTCCTTTAACTAGCCAGCCAGCTCTTCCAATAAGCTTCCTGTGAAGACAACTCCTGTGTACTTGCTTTAGAAAGGCCTTGGTGCTTATATACTTAAGGTGATAACAGTACTCCTGTCAGGTTAATCTTTTCAATATTTTGCATCATGTGGAATGGACTCCTGTATCATTTGGAAACGAAAGTGGGGATTCTTCACCATGGTCTGTATGAAAGAGAGGGTTTAGTACTAAATATCAGAGGCTGCCGACCATGGTTGTATCATTTTAGGCTGTAATTCTCTACACAACTGCACACAGTAATCCTGCGGGTGAGGATTTACATGTTTGTTACTGAATGGATTTGCATTGTGCATTGGATCGCTGTATTACTTTGTGCCTTTGCAACAGGAAATATGCTCAGAATATCACCACCGGACCAGAAGCAGCATGTGACAAAATGAACTGCAGTCTACAGAAGTTTGTGTCACCATACTTTTGTTAATCTTTAAAGTGCCACAAGTTTTCTTTGGTTGTTTTTTTCTGCAGGGAAATATCACTAACCCTCTGGAAGTAACCTGCTTGTACATTTTTTTCAGATTTACACAGAAACAAATTTAAGCAACTTTCACTACAGATATGTTTTCATACAGATGCCATATGAGGTACAGAATAGGAAAGGTTCGGATCAAAACAATTCTATTTCTTTAAACATTCTTTAGTTCTCTTTTTTAAAAAAACTTTTGTCTTCTGTCTCTCTGAAACATCTTTGCTCCATACGACATGCATAATTAATGCTTGAGAAATCTTCATATCGCTCCCAACCCGTCACTATGACTGAGAAAACATCAACCAGTTTTTCTGGGCCATTATTAAGCTATATCTCCTGACCTATTACTGATCCAGCAACCATAATGTGTGTTTTGTTTATTTATTTTCTGCTACCTCCATTCTTTAGGATCAGTTTTGTGCAGTGCTATTTTTTATATATATATATCGAAAAAGAGGTGTACCAAAACTCACCATGAATGCCTCCATTTGTTCTCTTATAATGCCAATTGTCCCCACCTGAGAGGTGCTGGAACTGAGTTCCGGCAAGTTCTGGCTGGAAAAGCCCTGTTTTTGTGTAATATCCCTGTGTGCCAGGGACAGGGAGCTTGTGTGACCTTCCAGATATCATTGGATACCAACTCCCATCAGTCCCAGTCAGCATGGCTAATGGCCAGGGATAATTGAAGTTGTAGTTCAGCAACATCTAGAGAGGACTGGTTCCCCAAACTAGCCCTATGCAGATTACCACTTTTCTTGACTCTGTAATTCCCCTACCCTGACACATGTGTTGAAAATGATCACTTCACTTGCAGGTGCAGATATGCTGAGCTGATTAGTCTTAAACTAATCAGTAAGCTCCCTGTGTGAATGTGCTGCCATTGTTGTCAATAAGCCTCCACAGTAGCCTCTCCCAGTCGGTAGCTCTGGAAAAGACTTTGCCAGATGAATGAAGAGTCTCTGGCTCTTGTCACATCTACACCATACATTTAAAAAACATGCCCCCACCCAAAGGTTTCTGGGAGCTGTAGCTCTGTGAGTGTGGTAAATTGCACTTCCCAGGATTCCCTGGGGGAAGTAATGTGCTTTAACCGGTGTGGATGTGGCCTCTGCAGAGTTTCCCAAACCCCAAAACTTGGGTTTCCAGCTGTTTTTGGACTACAGTTCCCATCATCCCTGACCATGGTTCCTGCTAGCTAGGAATGATGGGAATTGTAGCCCAACAGCAGCTGGAGACCCAAGTTTGGGAAACCCTGAATCAAGCAATTCTGTGTCTTCCTCCTCCTTAAGTCAGAGGGAAGTAGGTCAGCCCTGAGTTTACATAAACAGATGCCAAGCTAAACTTGAAGTATAATTATGGGCTAGTTGAGTGTTTAGATCTGGGCAGGATGAGAACATGCCATCAGTTCCCCATCTATGCAGTGGGTGCAATCAGGGTCGTCCCTCCCAGCTGGAACTCACCGGGGGGCGCCATTGCCATTATAAGAAAACAAGGGAGGCGTTCATGAGGAGTTGCAGCACCTCTTTTCCCTAGAGAAAATAGCACTGGGTACAATAGTATATTCAGATTGGTGACCAGGCATGCACAGCACTGCTGAAGGTGCATTTCTAAGGGATTAGATGAGACGGCAATGAAAGATTCTGAAGGAATACCACGGATAAAGAATTAAGCCAGGCATGCTTGCAAACTCTGGCTGCAATCTGCAAGCTCCCGGTCAGCGACCTAGCTGGCTCCACGGGCAACTTGGGATGCCCCAGCGCAGCTGCCCCCCCCCCCCGCCCGGAGTTGCACGGTCCCGGTCCCGGTCCCTTTCCGCTCCTTACCTGCTTTGCAGCGTCCCCCACCCTCCGTCCGCTTCCCAATCTGAATGCCGCCTCCCTACCGCAGGCGTCGTTCAGTTGCTATGATCAACAGTTGCTATTAAAGACTGGCAGTTGCAATAGCCAATAAGCATTCGATAGGCATAACCCGCCCCTCCTGGAGGAAAGAGCCATTGGACGCTTCTACAAACGACGCTGGGAAACATCGAGAGGACTACAACTCCCAGCATGCACTTGATTTGGCCTCGCAGCCGTCGGTGGAAAGAGGAGGGAGAATTGTAGTTTTCTTTTTGCGCAGGCTTTGGGGTGCGATTCGTTGGAGCCCATTATTGGCGGTTCCTTTGAAATACCAAACGTCCACTTTTCAGCTAGCAGTTCTTTTTCTTCTTCTTTCCTTGAAGCGTTTGTATTTTATTTCCAATTTTCTTTCGAAAGATAAAACGTCCTCCTGAGCCATTGGGAAAGCAAGAGAAGACAGCTGGATCACTGCAGCAAAATATGCCTTCGCGTCTGTCGCTGACTTGCTCATCTAATAACTTTCAAGAGCTTAATTATATACTTGAGCGTTATTTGGATTACATCTGCGGAGATGCAGTCAAAGGGAGCTATTCAGAGGAGCTCTCCCCTAGCAAGAGATTGCTCCCTATAATTGTTACTTTGTGACCGAAAAGGAGATTTCATTAAAGATATTCAGGAACTAAACTTGCACGCAGTTTTCTTTACTGAATTTGGGAGGGAGAGAGAACGAGAAACAACTGACACAATTGCTGTTACATAAAATGCTTTCACAAAGACTGTACATCTTTAAAAAACAAAACAAAAAACACACCACGTATCTCCACTATATCCAGACATCTTTATAACACCAATGTATTTCCAGAGACTTTTTAATGACAGAAAACAATTCCCGAGGTGCCCAGGTTGACACTTATTTTGGGTTATATTTCTAATCTTATCATTTGGTCACCATCTTTTAAAACGGTGGCTATGACGAATAAAATGAATAAATCTCGACATCTTGGTACCAGTGAGACTGATCTTGAATTTCTAAATTGATTTTAATGGGTAATGCGATAACCTACAGCTAAAAAAATGATTTACAGTCATTAAAAGGTTCCCTAATGCTACACTGCATTGAAACATTAATTACAAAGTAATGGTGATGCCAATACAGACTGTGTAGAGAGCCTTTCCTTCGCTATTCAATAACTCTAACCATATCCAAATTTCCTGGGTGGAGAGCAAGAACTACAGGGAGTTTTGTGTACTTATCCATCTTGTGCTTAATTTCTAAACTACAAAGTGTGGAGGTTTCAGCCCTCTTGAAGTCACACCTTTCTGCCCTGTGGAATTCTTGTCCCAATCCCTTGAATTCCACTGGGATTATAATAAATATGAGGTGGAAATATACTGCACATTATGAGCTCAACAATAAATCTGGCCACAGTGGAACACCAGCTGTAGGTGAGATAACTAAAGCTGAATAGAGGTCATAAGAATCATTGTGTAGATGAGGAGACACGATTTGGATGCTCCCAAGTTTGCTACTTTGGAGTGCTGGGTCTGCAAGTGTGCCTTGAAGAAGCCCGTATTTTACGGGAAAAGTGCAAGTGTAATACTATTTAGTCATAATCTAAAACCAAGGGTTTATGTGACCATAAACTTGAGGCTTGGCTGCTTTAATGCAGAACATGAGGGGATGCTCTTGATAACTTCAGGAAGTTCCGTACTGTAGCTATAGTATGTTTCATTCACAGAGTTGGAAGGGACCCTGAAGATCGTCTAGGCCAATCCCCTGCAATGACAGGAATAAGCAGCTGTCCCATAAGGGGATTGAACCTGCAACATTGGCATTATTAGCACCACTCTCTAACCAACTGAGCCAATCCAGGAAGGGTAATGGCCTGCCACATCACACAGACAGGTAATAGGGGACACTACACCTTTGTTCCAGCATCTGACTACCTATTACCCCCTGTGCACAGTTCAAGAAGGTGCAGATCCTGGTCTATTAGGCACTATGTGTACCACAAATACTGCCTTCTCTCATTTATTCCATCACAAGAGTGTTCTTATGACATCAGTACAACAAGTTCAAACAACAAAAGGGATTTAGAAAGTTATTTTTAACTGTACAACCATTGTGGCACTCCCTTCTCCCAGAGGTCTATTATTAAAGTATTGACTCAATACAGTACTTGCTGGAAGCGCCTTTTAATTTGTCTATAGTAAATGCAGCTCACATTCTGCAAGGATGGGCGTATTCCTAGGATGCTATAAATTCCCTCCCTCCCACCCACCTGTGCACCCCATGGAGAAAAGCATGTGAACAGAACTACAGCACATCTCCAGTCTATATTACCTGTTTTGCTACGTTCTGTTGGAATGGTGGCAACATTCAAGAAAAAACCATATTTAAGCCTTAAAATTGATCTTTTTCTTTTGAGTCAGGCTTTGCTAATGAAACTCATCCATCTGTTTGTGTATCAAATTTATTTAATAGCTACCTCTATTAAAGATATTAATGGTGCATTTAATTATATAAGTTCAATATATTGATTGTGTGCATATTAAATAATATTAAATATATTGCAAGCACTTGAATTTACAACGTGGAAATGTAATTCGCTGTGCGGTCCGCAGATTCTGTGCCAAAGTACCCTTGGTATGAAAAGTTGGACCGCCCTGGTCTGTACCAAGAGGGCTACCCTCTGGGTGGGAGAAAAATAATAATAATCTCACACTGCCTTTGTCCATCACCCCACAAGGTAAGAGTCAGGTCCGCTGCAGGCAGCAATCCAGCTGTACTAGCAGCTCAAGCCAGGGGTGCCAACTTGAATAAAAAATTAAATTGTACTAGCAGCTCAAGCCAGGAGTGCCAACTTGAATAATATATTGTGGGGCCCAGGTAAACCCCACTTCACATTATCGATCACAAGATGTGGCACACACACACATCATCTGAATGGCAATGCCCATTAACTTTGGGGGACCCAGGCCCTTCAAATATTTTAATGTGTGTGTGTGTGTGTGTGCCAACCAGGGCCAGATTTAGTTTTGATGAGGCCTTACTCTACCGAAGGTAATGGGGCCCTTTATATGTCCAGCTGTCCTTTGTCAACAACAAATTGTCGCTGTTTTTTGTGTGTTGAATATACAGTGTGCTATATGCTCATTTATGGACCTAATAGGTATCTAAAGCCATTTGCCCGTGCAGAATGTAGGCACCCTATATATAGAAATGAGCAAACCAGGGATATTTTAGGGAGCAGGCTAGCAGGCGGGGCCCATTACATACATCATAGGAGCCTACACAACACAAAACACTTGGAAATGTACACCCATTTTCCCCCTTAATTTTTTGGGGGGCCCCCAACAAAGTGGGGCCCTAGGCTATAGCTTGTTTAGCTTATACCTAAATTCCGCACTGGGCAATGCCCATTAACTTTGGAGAACCTTCAAATATTTGTGTGTGTACTGGGACCTCTGCTGCTGCTGCAGAGAGAGGTAAGTAGGGAGGCATTTCTGGTCTAGTTTGTGCTCACACCGGCAATCTTCGCCTGCGGGAGGGGGAGAGTCAAGCTGCTACTGCTTCTACTGCTGCTGGAGCGCGCTTCGGCAGTCACGTGGCGCATTCTCCTCCTCCGCCGCCGCAGTTCCTGCGCCCGGGAAGCTTCGCAGGCACCAGCTCGGAGTGTCCGCCCTCCCGCCTCCTGCTGAGGAGGACGCTCCCCTCCTCCTCCGCGGCAGCAGGGATGTAAGCGGACTCCCCTTGAGGCGCCGGCCGCCTCTTCCTCCTGGCGATGCGCGCGCCCTTCCCCGGCAGGTAGTGCAGGTGAGCGAGCGGTGGTGGCGCGTTGCCCTCTCCGCGGGCATCAGGTATCGCTTTGCGCCCGGGCGCGAGGTCTCTCTCTCTCTCTCTCGGCGTCCCTGGTGGTGTAGTGTTCAGCCGGCGGCGTCTCTAAGCGCTTGTGGCCGCCTTAATGAGTAAGTCTCCGGGAGAGGCTGGTTCACGGATGGGGGGAGCGCATGGAAGGGAGAGGCGCGGTAGGCTCAGGCGCCCCAATGCGCTGCTTCTCTCGCCGTCCCTCCAAAGGTCAGTCCGGGCGCTCCTGTTTTCTCTCCGAGGCAAGGAAAGGCTCTCCTCCTGGTTGAAGATCTCGCGGAGGTCATATAACCGGGGTGGGGGCAGGGAGGAGAGAAGGAGACAGACTTTCCCCCCTTCGTTTTGTGCCCCTTCTTCAAAGAGGCTGGATTTTGGAGCTGAGCATCAGACAGGCAGGTGGACGCGCGCAAGGATTATTATTATTATTAAACGAATCTCTTTCATATGATCAGTTGGTATTGTCGAAATGGATGGTTTCATTGAGATTCCTGCATTGGGGGGCGGGCGGGTTGGACTAGATCCCTTCCAAATCAATGATATGGAAGGTGCTTACCGGTACTTGGATCCCCCCCCCCCCGCGGGGATCCTTGCTTCTTTTCTCCAGTGCTTTGGAGGGAACTCATTGGTAGAGGGAAAGGCGCTTTGTGTATGTTCAGAGGCATTGCCTGCTTGGTCAGATTTTCAGGGCTATGGGGTGGTACTGGAAATAGACGGCGCTGGTCTATTGGTTTATTGGATTAAGCATCTTGCAATTGACTATAAGGAGGCCCCTATTAAATGGACAATTAAAAATGAAAGTTAAGTATCAATTTGTTTTAACTCATGGATTTTGGATAATTTATACCCATGCTCTTTTTCCTTTGTTTCAAAACTATTCTTTAGTCATGAAAGCTTATGCAGATTTAATGACATATCTGATTAAAACCAATTTGATTCATCCGTACAATGACTTATACTTGAAAGTTTCACTGCAATCCTGACCACACTTACCTGGGAATAAGCCCCATTGATTTCCTTCCTTCCTAAGAGAGGCTGGGATGGTGAATATGAAGTCAACAGAAATATGCTTGTTGTTTCCACCTACAATCTCTATATCAGTAGATGTGGGACTTTGATATGGGTATATCCAGTAACCTTGCAGAAATGTGAGTAATCACTCCAAATGCCTGGTGATTTTACCCATGTGGTAAAATCTTTATCCCTTCCAAAGTTTCTTGTTCAAACAGTAACAGAAAATGTGGACTCTTTGGACATGAAAATGATCCCGATCAGTGCATTGGGCAATTTTAATTGCAGTCATTTATGGATACATTAGGGACGCTATGTGATGCTCCTGTTAGCTAGCAATTCTTTGCATGTATCCGTGCTGCGTATCTTGTCATGCTATCAGCCGTGAAAATGAACAGAACATCAGTTCCTGTGTAAATATGTGCCACTCTTGCAATGCCCTTGTTTCCATCAATTGGTGTGTGAGGGAGAAGAGAGTTGACATAGATTGGCACTTATCAGCTGCACAGCTGATAAGTTTTCTGGGTTTTTAAAGCCCAGATTGCATGTTAACATATTTTTAAAGAGCTAAATTAGGGACTTCTATCTAGTGCAGAAATTTGCGTCATTCATCTGTAGTTACAGACCCTGGTTTGGCAAAAAGTGAATCGAAGCCACTACTTTGTAGATTAGCTGCTGCTTTCTCACCTGTGCAGGATTTTCTTCTTCCAAAAATTGAGCCGTTTTTGTTTTCTATAATGGCAATTACAATAACCCTATACATGTCTACTAGGAAGTAAGTCCGGTTGGGTTTAATGGAATGTAGTCTCTCAGGTAAGTGTGTATAGAATTGCAGCCTAAATGACCCAAAGAGGTCAGGTTAGCGTTTTGTGATGTTTTTCACAACTTGATTATATGTATGTTTACCTGAAAGTTAAGGCCCCTAGTGGGATTATTTCCCTGCGGAAAGCTGTCATCCAATGTGCATTTCCTTTGGGAAAAGAACTATTAGATTTACTTCTAAGCATACGTTCGGATTGGATTATACAGTACCTGATCTTAAATGAACACACTGCACCCTGCTTGTAGGCTCTTGGCATATTTTGGTCACTGCTGCAGGTAAAACGCTAAATAATTAACGTACCATTTGCAAGAGATAGGGGGTAGGGGCAAGAGAACTAGAAGCAATGTCAAGCTGTAAATACTTCTACGACATTTGTGTAACAAGCAAAGCAAAGGGGATGTTCTCCATTGGCAAGATGTATTATACTTTCTGGGGACCTCAAATCTAAAGCAGGGCCAAAAAGCTGCACAGTTGCAACCAAGACTTCCAAGTACCTTCCTTCCCTTTACTGCAGGGTTGGGGAACCTGTGCCCATCCAGAAATTGCTGGACAGAAACTTCCTTCAACCCCGACTACAGGCCACTCTAGCCTTAACAATATCCAGAACGCACCAGGCTCCCTGCTTGACATCCTCATTGCTGGTCACAGAAATAAGTTAGTAATTTTAAACTCAGGGGTAAAGAGAGGCTCTCCCTTTAGTTTCCTCACTTTTAAAGAATCTGCATTCTGCAAATAATTATCTTGATACAGATTTGTATTTAGTTTCCCAAACTTGGGTCTCCAGTTGCTTTTGGACTACAGTTCCCATCATCCCCGACCACTGTTCCTGCTAGCTCGGAATGATGGCATTTGTAGTCCAAAAACAGCTGGAGACCCACGTTTGGCAAACCCCGAGTGCAAGGATGGAGAACCTGAGGCTTTCTAGATGTTGCTGGACTATAACTCCTAGCATTCCCTGATGATTGTCTATGCTGGCTGGAGTTGATGGAAACTGAAGCACAACAAATACCTGGAGAACCGCAGGTTTGGTGATTTAGTCAATCTGCATCTTGGAATTGTATGTGGGTAAGAAATAAAGAACACTCTGATCAGATGACCCGTTTTACAAGAAATACAGATAAGTTCCAATTAAGAATCTATATGCAGGGGTGTTGTTTTTTTTTGCATAGCTTTTTATTTTTTAAACCCACTTTAAGAAATCTGGCTTCTATTGTATCCAAACTCTAATAGGAAAACCAGAAAAAAAATCAAGATGTGGAAATATTGTGTTTATGGAAAATGCTTTCGTTGCTCATCTCTAAAAATAGTGCTTTCTGTGAGTGAAGCATGGGAACTGTGTGTGAATTAGTTTTTCTGTACTCTTAACTAATTCACCCTTCCCTGCTGTGCTTAGTCGATGACCTAATAAGCCTGATCATATGGGTTGGCTTGGCATGAGTGTATATATCTGGTTTCTGTTTTACACCATACACATCTGGGCTGTAAACTGCCACTCCTAAGGGCAGTGGTTCTCAAAGCGGTTCTTTCCTCCTCTGGGGCACAGTTTCAGAATAAAAATTTGCTCGTGCCACACCAAATCTTTTTATTGATAAGAAATACTTTGGGGGAAAAAAAACCAACTCCTGGCAGTGCTTGATTTATAACATAGAACACAACTACTTTATAATATGATCATGGGACATCCAGAAAGTATGAAAACGATGCAGGTAAATAAGAACATGGGACCATTCCCAAAATAGAATTATAAACGAGCCTCTTACATATGTACCTTTCGTACATATACAAACTGAATGAGAGGGGCATGAGCTTGCTTTTGCCGGGTAATCTCATTTATATCAGGTCTAATTTGAGACGAACAAACTCTCATCTCCTCATTAACACAAAGAAGGCTTTCTCTCTTCTGATCTTTCATATTTGTCAAGAATTGAAAATCCCTGTTCACAACAGCATGTTGAGGAGAACTGCAGCAGAATAGCTAATGCTATTCTCCAGCACTCTGTTCGAACGGCAGTTCAGGGTCAAAACTAGGATTATCCTCAGTATCATTTTATGTTCTTGCTCTCATTGTGAGCCCTGTTTAGGGAAGCTTTTAATCTTTAAGAAATTAGTGTATTTTAATATTTCTGTTGGAAGCCGCCCAGAGTGGCTGGGGAAACCCAGCCAGATGGGCGGGGTATAAGTAATAATAATAATAAATTATTATTATTATTATTATTATTATTATTATTATTATTATTATTATTCTGCAAATTAAAAATAAAATAAAATTCTGATACGATGCTACACTAAAATGTTTAAGTGTTTCTTTGATGGTCCTTGAATCTTCCTGCCATACCATCCTCTCCTGCTGCGCCAGTGTGTGGCATGCCACACCCTTTGAGAACCACTGCCTCGGGAGGTTGGGCCAGATGACCCTTGAAGGTCCCTCCCAACTCTGCAATTGTATGATTGTATGATTCATTCATGGAGACGATAGACCAGCTCAAATAGTAGAGATGCTCCTAACCACAATTATAATTTTTCTGTTAGTCATTCTGAGGTTGCTAATGTCTCTTTGATTTAATCACTGGGTTGCACATTCCAGCAATGGAAAACCCTGAAGTGGTGGTTGTAAGCAGCTGCAGTTCCCATGATGATGAAAACGTTTACGGCTACAAGAGGCGCCCTTCAATGTGTCAGGAGTTGCTTCTGGAAGATCAGCTGAGAAGGAAACTTAAATTTTTCTTCATGAACCCCTGCGAAAAGTTCTGGGCCCGGGGGAGGAAGCCTTGGAAACTTGGCACACAACTTCTGAAAATTGTCATGGTTACTATCCAGGTGAGAGACAATGGGAAAGCCGCAAGTTGCCTTTTAGAAACCCCCCAAACCATCTTATGTTGCTTGGACGTGATTCCAAGAGGCTATTGATACTGAATTGAGATTCTCATTTGAGAAATACATTTCCAGAACTACTTTTAATACTAATGGAAAATGTCAAAACTTGAAATAAAAGGGAAACAACTTCAGTTGTTTCAAATTATGAAAGTATGGGAGAAAAACAATCTCCTCTGATATTGGAGGACTGATACACACCCAGCTATGCCACTAAGCAAAGTGAGAGGTGGGAGCTACCCCCGGTTGTTCTTTCGGAGCCCTCTAGATCAGGGTTTCCCAAACTTGGGTCTCCAGCTGCTTTTGGACTACAACACCCATCATCCCTAGCTAGCAGGACCAGTGGTCAGTGATGGTGGGAAGTGTAGTCCAAAAACAGACGGAGACCCAAGTTTGGGAAACCCTGATCTAGACATTTCCTTTTGTTGTCACATGACACAGTATACAACTATACACCATACATTCCCCCCTCACAGAATCCTAGGGACAGTATCTTCAGAGAGATACGATTCCCAGCACCCTCAACAAACTGCAGTTCTCAGGATTCTTTGGCGGAAGCCATGCACTTTAAAATGCACGGCATGTATGCAGCCCGAATTGTCACCAATGGCTATTTTTTTGGGTTGCAAAATTGACCCCTCCACAACAGTGTTGGGAGTAAAATCAAACCTCCAGGCCAGTCAGCTTCTGCACACGGAGAGGGGAGGGGGGTGTCATGCTGTCCGTTGCCTCGGGCTGCAAAGCGCCTTCGGCTGACAGTCAGTTTGATAGCCATTGCACTGTCTTCACCTTTGCAGATCCTAGATAATAAGCTATACTTGCAAATAGAGAGTGAGAGATGTGAAGGTTAAAGTTGCAGGAAATCCACTGCTTGCATTCAAGGCCCAATAACGGATTGGAAATAGGGAGGTATACACCCAGTAAACTGAGAGTGTACTCCTACCTTGCCAACTTTTTCTTCGCCAAATCATATTAAAAACCGAAGAGAATAATAAGGTTGCAGTTCTGAACTCTTATACATTTATGATAAAGTGCCATAATTGTATTATTTTAGATGCCTGCTGAAAATGTTTTCGTTGGGCCTATCCAGACACATCATTGGTTACATGTTTTATTGCATTTCATTTTTTTAAAGGATGTTTTTAAATATGTTTTTATTTGAAATTACAGGTGTGTGTTTTCTACCCTGGGATCTTTCGGGAGGAAGGGTGGGATATAAATTTGATAAATACAAATATGGTCTTAGCCATAGCTGTCCATGCAGCAGGGAAATGACCTGTGTAGAAATGTGCAGCTTTTAACCACCTGAAATTATTCGGAATACAAAAAACAACATTATTTGGAATAAAAACCACAAAAACTTTTGCTCTCTTCTTTCTTTCTTTTTGTGTGTGGTTGCCTTCAGCTGGTTGTGTTTGGGTTAAGCAACCAAATGGTAGTGGAATTTAAAGAGGAGAACACAGTGGCTTTTAAACATCTCTTCCTGAAAGGCTACACAGACAGACTGGATGACACCTATGCAGTTTATACGCAGATGGATGTCTATGATCAGATCTCTTTTGCAATAAATCAGGTAATTTCACTTCCTATGAGCCATCTAGAACAGGCATCCCCAAACTGCGGCCCTCCAGATGTTTTGGCCTACAACTCCCATGATCCCTAGCTAACAGGACCAGTGGTTGGGGAAGATGGGAATTGTAGTCCAAAACATCTGGAGGGCCGAAGTTTGGGGATGCCTGATCTAGAAGCAATTTACAATACAATAAATATAGCTGGGGTTATCCTACAAGGGTTCCGTTTTCCATGAAATTTAAAGCTAGCTTTAAAAAAACAAGCTACTACTCCATATTAAAGTCATTTGTGAGCATTAATTGCACAGAAAATGGGCAGTAGGACAAATCTGTTCTCTGAATTTTATGGTTTTTGTTCATTTATTACACCTTTCTCCTACCTTTTACTTGAAGGAGCTCAAGACTGACATAATACAAGGTTCTTTTCATACATTACCCTCAAAACAGTCTTGTGAGACAGGCTAGGTTGAGTGGCCCAAGGTCACCCAATGAGCTTTATAGATGAGTAGAGACTTGAACCTGGGCCTCCCTGCTCCTAGTCCAACACTACACTGACTATACAGACTTTCTGTACAGACAGAATTGCACAACAAAATGGTCAACACTAAAGCTCTTTTCGGGTGCTTCTGCAGGGAATGGGGAACCTGTTAGTCCTCCCCATGTTCTTGGACTTCGGCTACCTTCAGCTTCAGCCAGCAGAGCTTAATGGTCAGGGGTGATGGGCGTTGGGAGCCCAGCAACATCTGGAGGGGCCACAGGTTCCCCATCTCTATGCTATTGTCTGAAGAGGGAGACCTTTAGGCCTGCCCCAGAGCTGCATGACTCATTCAGCTTTTTGCTTTGTTTTCAGCAAAATCATGCAATGATGTCTTGCGCATTCCACAGAGAAGTAGGGACCCTCACCTAGTTTGCATGGCTACAGAGAGTGAGGCCAAAAGAACGTACCTGCAGAACTGGCGCACCAGTGTTCACTCCTCAAGTGATAATGGCTAAAAAGCTGTATGGTGTAGGGCAGATAACGGCTGATCCGTGGTCCCTGAAAAACATATCGCACAAGGCTTCTCAAGTGCTGCCAGTCAGATGAATGTCCACGCATTGCAGAATGTTTTGGCCCTCACAGTTTGATTTCAAACCATGCAGGCTAAAAATGGGCCATGTGATATCAGGTGGGTGGCCCCACCCACCTGTTAAGCTTAGCTCATGGATGGGTGTGTCAAGATGAAGGAACCCATTTGCCAGATTGATCCAGTCCCCCCACCCCTGGGCTTAGTTGTAGAAGTCTACTTGAGCCCAAATCTGGAACATGTACTTGTTTTGATAGCAGCTTGAAAAACATTTCCTCACTGCAACATTTGGGAGCTAAGATGTAGAACCTGCTTCCGTCCTTGTCTGGCTACCTACCTGTTTGGCAAGGCTAACAATATAAGGATTTCCCCGTATCCCATCTTGTTTCCACGTGGCCCAAAAGACACTACTGCCTGAGGCAGAGTAGCAAATGCTGCCAATCTAGGTGCAGAATAAGTAAGGCCAGTCAAGTTATTTTGGCTCTGGAGGCAACTCCCCCCCCCCAAGTGCTGCTCCTTGTCTCTGGCTGTAAAAATCCAAGAATTATTAAACACCTAACCATTAGCTGGCCTTTCAAGAAACCCAAACCAGTTGTCTGTGGTGATCACCTCATCCTGCCTAATGATAGGGCCGGCTCTGTAGTAATTCTGCAGGGTCACAGGCAGGCTAACCCTTGTTATTTGTCTTCAGCATCTGAGCATAGGAATAGCTAATAGATAACATCATCCTCACGAGCCAAACTTTCCAGAAACTCCTTCCCACTGATAAACTACCATAGTTCAAGAGCCTGTAGATACAGTCTCGTTCAAATTGGTGCATGCCTTTTGTGAGGAAAATTGTAGTCACTTGCTGGTTTTCAACTATTTGGGTTTCTCTTGTGAAACTCCCTGTGAAAAATCCTTAAAGGGCAAAGAAACTGCTCATCTTTGTCCTAATTGCTTGTTCTCCCCATATTTATGGGAAGCAGGCAAATAGAAGCTCAATAAAATGCAGATTGCAATCTCGACTTTGTCCATACAAATTGAACTAAACCCAGTGAAACCAAACATAGCTCAGAGAACAACACTAAATTTATTTAGGTAGATTTAATCATTTATCTGGATGTCCTCAGATGCTCCCTTGACCTTACAGGAGGATGACCCATTTCTGGAAATCAGAAGAGTTTACAAAATAAACACCAAAGACAAGACAATAGAAAACGTTACTTTGTAATTACAGTTACAAAAACCTAACGCAGCCAATAACATAAAATGCATTCAAAGCTGCACATTTAAAATTAAACATTAAAAGCATGTTGAAACGAAGTTATTTTAAATAATATTTCTAGAGAGGTGATCTGTGCTGGTCTGCTGCAGCAACACCAACAAAGAGTCTTGTGGCACCTCAAGATGTTACTGTGGCATAAGGTTTTGTAGACTCCAGTTCATCGTGCACCTAAAAACCAAGAGAGGGGACCAGAATATCTCCAAAGGGAGGACGGTCCACACACATTTGGAACCACCACTGGGATGATCCTGCCTCCAGTAGCTGCTTATCTGATATTGTGTGTCAACAGGATGGAGAGGGAGTCATCTGAGCTTTCTCTTGATTGTCAGGCAGGTTCAAATGGGTTCACTAACCATCTGTCAGTTTTGGGTTAGTATTTACAGCTGCGTACCATATCTGTTGGAAATCATGCCTACGAGAAGAGAGGAGCCGAAGAGACACCTATGGCCATATGCCAATACTTCTACAAGCGAGGAACCATTTGTCCTGGAAATGACACTTTTGATATTGATCCAGAAATTGAAACTGGTAATATATATATTTATTACTCAAGTCTGTGTTTGAGAGAAAGGGGGGGGGGGAGGTCAATTTCCTTTCATCACTCATATGTAATATCAACTATTACTCTTGAGGTTTGTACACACACCATCTCATTCTAGAATCAATGGAGACTTAAGTACTTCATTTCCCCCCCCCCCATATAGCCCACATACATAATGTAGATCCATTGTGTTGCTGTTTTCCCCTGGGTTTTTTTATTTACAGTATTGAGAAACTGGTGTTCATTCTGAAATAAGAGCCCATTTCACATTGATTCAGCATTACTCCACATTTGAAAAACAGATGTTGGCGGTCCTGACACTGAGGGGCGTATCCTTAACTGCCCAATGAAGTTGTGGGTGGCTGTATACCAAGATCACAAACACAACTTCCTTCTTCCTTCTCCTGGGGCACGGCGCAGGGAGAAAAAGGCGTGGGTAACTTAATCAAAGGGAGAGCTTCCCAATGCATGTCAAATCACCACGCCTACCCTTGTGGACAGCAGGATCTTCCCAAACCTGGGTTTCCAGCTGCTTTTTGGACTACAATTCCCATCATCCCTGGCCACTAGTCTTGCTAGCTAAAGATGATGGGATTTGTAGTCACAAAACAGCTGGAAACACTGATCTAGACTCTTCTTTACCTTGCGAGATGCTGAGTACTTCCCACAAAATCAGTCTGCTTTTCCCTCACAGAATGCTTTTATGTGGAACACATGCTGCCCTTGGAAAACAGGACACTGGGGAAGAACATTTTGAACTTCACTCTAGACTTCCATAGGTGAGGCGGGAGTTCTCAGTTGCTGGTGTGCTCGCATGTTGTTGGTCATGGTGAAATAAAATCCCAAAATCTTCTTCTAGACTCGTGACTCTGCAGCTCACATTCAAACTGAAGGCTATCAATCTCCAGACGGTTCGTCATCACGAACTACCAGATTGCTATGAATTCACTCTGACAGTAAGTACAGGCTTGAGTTGAAATGTTCCCATTTGCTGTAGGGCCCCAACCAGTTTTTCCAAAGGGCAGCTTGGAGAAGGGGTGATGTGAACCCAGGAACCCATCAAAGCCTCGAGCAAACAATTGGGAATTGTAAGACGTTTCAATCCTATGTGTCTTGCTAGAAGAATGTTTGTCAGATCCAGTCTGTCTTAACTGTCAGTGTGATATATGGCTTCAGAGCTTTCTCTCTAAATAGATAACTGCTTTTTTGTCTCTGACCCCACAGATAGTCTTTGATAACAAAGCACACAGTGGAAGAATCAAAATTAGCCTAGAGAACGATATTGCTATCAATGAATGTAAAGACTGGCATGTTTCTGGGTCACGTAAGTAAAAATCTCATGTCCAGGTCTTTAAAAAAAAAGCAAATTCAATCAGTGCAACAGGTGGGAGAGGATAATTCCACCCTGTGTCAGCTTTGACTGTTTCCTTGAAGGTTTCATATTCATGAGCATGTTCCCTCAAGTTCGCTGAAAACTTTGACTAGTAGAATTGCTAGGCCACCCCAAATTGCACCATGATTCAAATATTAACAAAGAATAGAAACCTCATCTCCATTGTGGACAAGTCTCCCAATGGAAATAGACTTCTTCTCACTTAGCATCACTGCTAAGGGCTACTTTTCATATAGCACTTTTTAAAGATAAGCAGTATATGGATATTGTTGGTGTTACATACAGTGGTACCTCGGTTTAAGTACACAATTGGTTCCGGAAGTCTGTACTTAACCTGAAGCGAACTTTCCCATTGAAAGTAATGGAAAGTGGATTAATCTGTTCCAGATGGGTCCGCGGAGTACTTAAACTGAAAGTACTCAAACCGAAGCGTACTTAAACCTAGGTATGACTGTATTTGAGAAGGAGAAGGAAGACATAAAACTAATTAGCAAGACAACATTTAACACTCTCTTAAAAAATATATAAAAAAACTGTTGCCATTGGCTTTGGGGCTGAAGTCCAGGACCTCACTCAGTTGTGAGTGCAGAAGGGCCCCCCAATGCAGGTCTGCCTGGCTTTTATACACAAACACACACTGTGTCTGTCTGTCTGTCTGTTTGTCTCTCTCTCTCTCTGTGTGTGTGTGTGTGAAAGAGAGAGAGAGAAAATATATATGCACACTTTATTGAAAAATAAAAAGTATATAATTACAAGTGCACAGAGTAAGATAAGACCCAAAAATGAAGAAAATAGTACCCATGTAGAAAACAAAACAACATTTATGTATGCGACAACAGCCGCACAGATGCTACTAGCCCAGGGATGGAACGAAGAAAGAGTCCCTGGCAGAGAGGAATGGCAAACTAAGCTGATGGACTACGCCGAAATGGCAAAGCTGACTGGAAAGCTCAGGAACCCAAGAGGACAAAAACTTTAAAAAAGAATGGGAAAAATTTATAACTTACTTAGGAGACCACTGTAAGTAGATGAAAACATTAGCAGGATTTTAATACCACTTGTAATGTAACAGGTATTATGGATAATCTGGATGAATATAAAATATAGATTAGGAAATAATATGTAGCTGAAAATGTTCAGGTTAGGACCCATGGAAGGGCTGGGGGGGGGAAGTCGCAAGACTCAGAGAAATCTCTTTAAATTTATATATATTTGCAATTGTTATAAACTTTGCTTGTTTGCAAAATCTAATAAAAATGAATTTCAAAAGAAAGAAAAAGAAAAGGACAAAAAAATGAAAAGGAAATTGTATACATTACAAAAAATAAAATGAAATGAAATGTTATTGTAGTTAAGTTATTAGCCCTTAGCCTAATATGGTATTTATAAAAATGAATTCCAAATATCGTTATATCCTTCCATGGCAAGTTTACGTTTGTAAGATACTACTATGTACTGGTGTGAATGAGAATGGGGTGGAGGAGGGAATGACTATTACCTACAAGTTTGTTATGGTTCCCCCCCCTCCTCTCTCTTCTAGTACAGAAGAACACGCACTACATGATGATCTTTGACGCCTTTGTCATATTGACATGCCTAGCATCCCTGGTTCTCTGCACACGATCTGTGATTAGAGGAGTTCGTCTGCAGAGGGTGAGTTTAGGGTTTGCCGGATGGCACTTCCTAGTATATTGTCATTTGCAGCTTCTGATATAATAATTCCTTTCCTTTTTTCTCTATGTCCATGTCCCCTCTCTCAGGAATTTGTATCTTTCTTCCAACAACATTATAATAAAGAAATCTCTTTCATGGATCAGATGGAATTTGTGAATGGCTGGTATATCATGATCATAGTTAGTGATGTTCTAACCCTAATTGGTTCTACGCTGAAGATGGAGATACAGGCTAAGGTAGGCAGCAGGCCTGTATGCTGAACAGGAAACAAACGTTTCCTCTGCTCTTAAACTGGCCTTTAATACCTTGGCATCCTAGGTTAACAGCAATCCTATACATGTCAGTTCAGAAATAAGTCTTCAGTTCAATGGGGCGTACTCCCAGCTTTGTAGGTCTAGGAATTGCTGCCTAAATATTTTTTTGCCTGCTTTTCTCCCCATTCATGTTGTGATGATAAGAAGATGCTGCTGGATCAGGACAATGGCCCATCAAGACCAGCATCCTGTTCTTACATTGAGGCTGGTCAGACGCCTGTGAAACCCACAAGCGGGATTGGGGCACAAGGTCACTCTCCCCTCCTGCAGATTCTAGCAAATGGTATTCAGAAGCATTGCTGCTTCTATAACTGTGGAGGCAGGCATCATAGCTAGCAGCCATTGATAGCCCTCTCCTCCATGAATTTGTCTAACCCACTTTTAAAGCCAACCAACTTGGAGGCCATCGCTAGCTCCTGTAGGAGCGAGTTCTATAGTTTAATGTATGAAGTGGGAGCCGGAAGCATCTCTGGGCACGTGGAGGAAGCTCTTCAGTTGTGCATATATATTAAATAGATGTTCTAATACACACCACTTTCCAAATACTAATTTCATCTAAAACAGGGTTTTCCAAACTTGGGTCTCCAGCTGCTTTTGGACTACAGTTCCCATTATCCCTGACCACTGGTCCTGCTTGCTAGGGATGATGGGAGCTGTAGTCCAAAAACAGCTGGGAAACTCTGATCTAGAAGCAACCCTACTCATCTCTCCTGTGCACCTTAAGTCTCTCTGGATCTTTCTGGAGGCTTCTTGTTCACCTGGGTCATAGTGTCACCCCTCAGGAAAAGGATGGCCTTACCTGTCTGCTACTGCTGCAAAAGTAGTTGATGTTTTCCCCCTGATTTTTGTCTAGCAAATCTGGGGTGCCTCCTGTCTTAAAGTGAATAGAGAGGGTTTTATCTAGGACAGCTTGTACAAAATGCAGTCCACATATCTTATCAAATGCTACCTCTCACCAAGACAGGTGTTTGATAAGGAGGCAGGTTGTGATCCAGATCTACATTGCACCTATCCTCCCACCCAACCACCACCATAATGCTACTAAGATTTAATGCTATTATACCTAATCTGGGTAGTTATACAAAACAGCTAATAACATCCCGAAATTCTGTTTCGTACAGAGTCTAACAAGCTACGATGTCTGCAGTATCCTCCTGGGAACCTCCACCATGCTTGTGTGGCTTGGAGTGATTCGCTACCTAGGCTTCTTTCAGAAGTACAATGTAAGGATCACCTAGGACCTCCATGCTGTTGGTATTTATTTTGTTTCCTGTTGCTATCTAGCTGTACTGGACGCAGGACTGAAGTCTGATCGACAATACTGGATTTTGTTTTGTTTTCTGCAGCTGCTTATTTTGACACTACGTGCGGCTTTGCCCAACGTCATCCGATTTTGCTGTTGTGCTGCTATGATTTATCTGGGCTATTGTTTCTGCGGCTGGATTGTTCTGGGCCCATATCATGTTAAGGTATTGCAATCTAGGGTTTTTTGTTTGTTTGTTTAAGCCTTGCATATAAATTTATTTAGCTCCTTCTGCCCCTTAAAACACATATCTACTGAGGGAGATGAAAAAGCAACCCATGGATTTTATTTAGGGCAGCATGCCCCAAACACAGAGTTGTTTCCTATGTACGGCCCTGTATATGGAGAGAGTATTAAAGTACAGTCCAAGTGATCTACTGTACTATTTATACAGTATACTATGTGAGGCAGGGACCCACCCACCCCCAATAAGGTATATAACATGTTTGTTTGAACTTGCTTCACTGATCTGTCAAAAACAAACACCTTTTTTGTTTTGTTCTGGTTCCCCTCTTCCAGTTCCGTTCCTTGAACATGGTTTCTGAGTGTCTCTTCTCATTGATAAACGGAGACGACATGTTTGCTACTTTTGCACAGATGCAGCAGAAAAGCTACTTGGTTTGGCTATTCAGTCGGATCTACCTCTACTCTTTCATTAGCCTTTTTATCTACATGGTTCTGAGTCTCTTCATTGCCCTTATTACAGACACCTATGAAACAGTTAAGGTATGTGTGAACCTTTCCAGAGTGATGCATGCTCTGATTATCTTCCGCTTAGACTACTGCAATGCGCTTTATGTGGGGCTACCTTTGAAGGTGACCCGGAAACTACAATTAATCCAGAATATGGCAGCTAGACTGGTGACGGGGAGCGGGCATATAACACCAGTCCTGAAAGACCTTCATTGGCTCCCAGTATGTTTCTGAGCACAATTCAAAGTGTTGGTGCTGACCTTTAAAGCCCTAAATGGCCTCAGCCTAGTATACTTGAAGGAGCATCTCCACCCCACCCCACCCCGGTTTAAACATATATGTTTCTATATATGCCATCCAAACGTCCCAATAGATATCCAAATGAATTTGATGTTTATAAGGAATACATTCCAATGCAACAATTGCAGTGAGGTACTTGGAGAATTGCATAGTAGATTTGGGGTTTCCCAAAAGCTTGAAGTCTTAAGTTCCAGCAACCAGAAGGTTTTGCTAAATACACTTTTGGTGTCCTGCTGTTGGTTCCCATACCATGGGAATATAATTTAAAAGTACATGGACATTGCAAATATCTAGGATTTCTCCAGGACAAAATTAATGCCTACAGTAACTTCAGACCCAAAGGAAAATATCACTTGACACACCTGCATCATATGTAATGCATTTTCAGCATTACATCTCCAGCATCTATCTGCATCAGACGTTGCCTCCCTAATAAAGAAAGACCTTGGAGTCCACAGCTGTGAATTAGTACTGGCAGATTTTTTAAGGCAAGCATTAAGGCACTGTGCATGTGCAGCCCTAATGTCTAGCCTATTTTTGGAGTTTTGGGGGGTGGGAAAGCATTTGCAAGAATATGATTTTCCTTCATACTTTGAAGATTCGTCTCCCATGGATATGAAGAAAGTGCATTTTGCATGTTTACATGACAGGTATATAAAAACATTTTATAATAAACCGCTTTATCCTTCTCCCCAGCCCAATTTTTCTACCCAGCAAGTCCACCCACAGCACTCCAACTCCCTTTAAAAAAACAAACAGGTGAAATGGTATGCTGTATAACAATTAAAACAAAATTACACCTCTCCATTGATTTGCATACAGTGGTTTGTTTGAGATTCCGTGCATTGGTGCTAAAAAAACAACACTTTTTTTTCAAAGCACTACCAGCAAGAAGGTTTTCCAGAGACAGAGCTCCGTGCATTCGTAGCACAGTGCAAAGATCTACCAAACTCTGGGAGGTACAGATTAGAAGACGAAGACCCTGTAACAATCTTCTGCTGCTGTAAGAGGTTAGTAACAAAATGCAAACCCGTCCCGAGAGTTGCCTAATCATTTCCAGAAAGTATCACTGCTAAATTGTGCTCTCTCCCTGATCCCGATTATGCAAAACTGAACTGGTTGCTACAGTTTCCAATTCAACAGTTGCCATATTACAGAACTGAAGTTTATACAGTACAAGCAACTCCCCACTTACGTTCCAGGCCCCCACGCACATAAATGAACCCGCGTGAAGTGCGGAACACCCTTTAAAAGCCCTCCCTGCCACGCTCTCTTCAATCCATAACAAAAAAAAATACTGTATCCAAAAATATCCACAACTAGAATTGAAGCTCTGTTGCCAGCAGGAGGCTGGGGGACACACAGGAAAGCAGCTTCTTCTTCTGCACTTCCCTGCATGCCAGCTGCTAGGTGGGGAGGCTAAGCAGCATAAACAAAGCCCCACTGTGCTTTGTTTTCATAACTTCTTTTCATAACTTCCTCCACCCACACTGATGTCCTCTTCGGGCTCTGGGGTGTCCTTGTGAGCCATAAGGACTCTCACACTCTCTCCTACCATTTCTGGGTATGAATTGAATTATTTCCCGGTGCCGCGTGTATGCATGGTCGTGCTCAAGTAGGACATACGTAGGTGGGGGGAGGGGATGCCTGTATTACTCGTATACTCCAAAATAAGCATTGAGCTACTCTGTATTATACACCCTTTGCAAGATGCAGTTAGTTCTCTTTGAATACAAACTAATGCATTTGCCTAATATGTTATTAAATGTGATACCCCCTCCTGGCAGACTTACTGTAGCTATAAGGAATGGGAGTTTAAAAACCATCCAGAAATGTGCTTTGGGCCGCTCCAAACAACACCAAGTTTAACTAGAAATGCATAAGACATGCTACATAGTCATTTATACAGTGGAACCTCGGTTTATGAACACCTAGGTTTACAAATTTTCGGTTTACGAACGCCACGGACCCATCTGGAACGGATTAATTTACTTTCCATTACTTTCAATGGGAAAGTTCGCTTCAGTTTATGAATGCTTCAGTTTATGAACAGACTTCCAGAACCAATTGTGTTCATAAACCGAGGTACCACTGTACATATATTCACACAGATTTGCATGGAAGCAGCATATCTGAAAGTGAGTAACAAAAATTAAGCATTAGGCAGGATATGATTCTCGGGCATCTGGAAAGTGAAAGTCTCCCACTTGAATCAGTGTATGCAGGCCTAGAATAAGGTACAGGGGTGTGAATGGGGAAAGCGTGCCCTGGGTGTCAGGTTGCCACCCCCCTGGTGCTAGCCAATAGTTCAAGGATGTGGGGAGTTGCAGCACAACAACATTTCACTCCTCACCCCCATTTCAAAGGCAACTGGGGCTGGCAACACACAGGGCAGCAAATCGCCCTGACTGCTTCATGTTCTTTGAATATCTCTCGGCTTGTGTGGGGCCAAGAGGCATCCAGGGGAAACCAAGGGGAAATGGGGTGCCACACTAGAAATCTGATACCAAAAATCTGAGCTTGCCAGCAAGGTAGCACGAGGTAATTTTTTTAAAAAAAATCCAAAAATTGGGATTGGCAGGTATCAAAAGAAAGGAGTGGAGGGTCCCAAACTTAAGGCCATGTTCATGAGGGATCCAGAGGAACAATGCATTAAGAAGAAAAAAATCTGTGGGAAGGGTTCTGATGTGGGGACATAACAATGGGCCACAACATGTACCACTGCACTCTTTTGGCGGGAACTAGAAATGTGATCTTGCCCGTAAAATGGAGTGCACATAATGTATTTTGCATCGAAACAAGAATTGCTTCATGAAAACAAATAATACTGTGTTTTGAGCTCACCAAGCTCAGCCGAAATCGACAATCTATTAAATTATCAGACATGCAGTGCAACCTACAGCAAGTTTACTTAGAAATAAATATTTAGTTCACTGAGACTTTATTTCCAAGTAACTATGTTGAGTGCTATAGTTTTACTAGTTCCGTTATTTGTGTTCAAAGGAACTAATCCTGATCCCCCCCCCTTTCAAGGTCTTAATGAGAATAGCAAGAATTCTTGAATATATCCGGAGATTCCTGGACGGCGCTCTCATTACAGATACTTAACTGAACCACCAAAGAGAAAATTCCTGTACACAAGGCACGAAACACCCACAAAGTTCCTCGCAAGATTAGCTAACTTTAATTACTTCCTAGTGCATTCATTAGAACTTCAGCAAAAATCAAAGCAGAATTGCCTGGGTTTAGAAGCATTGTTGAATATTGGTATATTACTATCATAGTCCTACAGGCATGATGTGTGAATACTGTCCACTAATGATTAAGGACACTAGGTGTTTTTCAAAACTGCTTTGTTTGTTCTAGTTCTGTGTACACATCTGCATTTCAAGTTGAGACAGTAGCCTTCTTGATGCTGCAATGGGTCAGGGCCAAAGTGATGGTGCAGAGACTGTTAAAGAAAAACCTAATGGGCTTCAGCAGGGCCTTTATTCAGAGGGGACTCACAGGAACTCCGTTCCTGCACCTCTCAGGTGGATGCTGTTGCCATTCTGTGAGAATGAGGAAGCTGTTCATGGTGAGTTCTGGCACCTCTTTTTCTAGAAAAATAGCACTGGGCTTCGGTCTCATAAAAACCTCTTTGAAAAGTACCCAATATTTAGATGTAGCTCAGTGTCTTAGTGGATTAAAAGAGTTTACATGGTATTAAAAGTGAAAAAATGATGCTAAAAATAATGGCAAAGCACAAAAATTACAATTCAAGCTTTCTCTGCACTTGGTCTATGGCACTGTGTGACCCAGCAGGTCCGTGTGTGTGTGTGTGTGTGTGTGTGTGTGTGTGTGTGAGTGAATGAGTGTGTATGTGCGCGCAGAAAATAGTTCTATATTTAACACATCTGCAAATTTGGTGTCTCAAGCATCTGCTGTTTTGGACAACAGAGCAAAAAAAAAATGCTCCACGGTGGACAACCTGGGTATTATCCAGCCTATAGAAAGTTCTGTGTTAGGTACAGAAAAGCTCTCCCCTTTAAATCTTCTAATATCACTGGAAGCTGCTGTAGTCTTTGGCTAGACAGAAAAGATTAAACCAATGACAGTGAGGACGAGCAAACAGGGTTGGCAAGGCAGAGTATTATACACTCCACCATAAATCATGCAGATAGAATTTGCCTCCTTTTATGGCAGGCCTGGAGAACATGTGGCCCTCCAGTTATAGTCCTACAACAACTGGAGGGCTACAGGTCCCCAATCTCTGCTGGTAGATGCCTCACCTGGAAAGTCCCACTCATAGGAAGGAGGCAGTTCCTCTTAAACACTCAAACGAATTGATAGCACTTAGCAGGAACAGTAGCTGGAAAATGCTTTGGTGTGGCACTGCTTGATTTATTAAGTAACAGGGTAACAAGTGGGATGGGAGGAATGGCTTTTGGGGGGGCGTGTCTGCTTTGAGTGCCAGATTCGCACAGGGACTAGCAAGCAAGCATCTGGAAAATGGGATTTTCATCCTTCTGAAATAGGAGTTTGGTCAAGTTAGTTGATGAAGAAGCATCAAGGTGGTACCTTGGTTTTTGAACATACAGTAATCCATTCTAGAAGACCTTTCGACTTCCGAAACATTTGAAAACAAAAGCATTTACTTCCAGAAGCCTTTACTTCTGGAAAACTCAATACAGAAGGCACTGTGAGCATTTTCACCCCTCCCATTCTGAAAATCTGGTGATATCTGCTGTTGGGAGGGAACAGTTAGGAATTGTTACTTTGTTGTTTTTCATTCCTGACTCTGCTCTCTGTTGTGTGCTGTGTGCAGTTTAATATCTTCTGTAGACAAGATGGCTAAGTGAGAGGCTGTAACACTCACAAAGCCAGATCTGTAAATATGCAGTAGTTAATAGAAATAAATGAGGAATGTTTTGAAACCTCTACAAATGCTTCTGCTGTTCACTGCTGATTTGGTGCTCATAAAGCCCAGTTATGAGTCCATGATTCCCGGGTGTATGCTGAAGGTGTTCCAGACGTCCTGCCCAGGCATAGGGGCCTAAGAAGACCTGGACAGATCCTGGCATTTACCCACATATGGTAGCAGGCGGATGGTTGCTGGTAGCAGACTGGTGGTTGCAGATGGCTATTGATGGTTGGATAATTGGATGTTTCTGATCCATTTCCATCTGATGCTGCACATCGGAGTTGAGCTGTGAGCTGAAGCTGTTTTTCAAGCTGCTGTTTGATTTACAGAAAGGTATGTTGCTGGCTGCCAGGAAGACAGCAGAGACGCTTTTCCAGTTTGCCTGTTAATTGTGCTGAGTGGGGAGAGAAGTTGCTGAGAGAGTCAAGAGTATTTGGGGTGCATGAAGGGAAGTGTCTTGCTGTTAACTAAACACAGGCATGGCTTCTGCACATTCTGGCCAGATGTCTCTATCTTTTCCTCTCCTTACACCAGAGACCTATCCTACATGGCAGGTCAAAATGAAAGCACTTTTACAAAGGGAAAAGCTTTACCATATTATAGAAGATGACCCCCCTAATGAGGATGATGATGGATGGCCAGCGTGGCATGAGGCAGACATGAGAGCCAGGGGGACAATTATTCTGAGTGTCCAGGACCAGTTGTTGGTCAACTTGGAGAACCAGCAGACTGCACGGGCTGTTTGGAATAAACTTCGAGATATGCATCTAAGACAAAATGCAGGATCCAGTGTGCTTTTCTTTAAAAAGCTGTGTAGGCTGGAATTGCAGAAAGATGGTGATTTGCCCAGCCATCTAGCCCAATTAAAACGTCTCAGACAGGATCTTGTCCAGCGAGACTTAAATATTTCAGAAGCTGTTTTTGCAATGCTTATCATAAACAGTTTGGATGAATCTTATGATGCTGTAGCTGCTCAATTGTCGTCTTTGCCCAATGACCGTCTAACAGAAGATTATGTGTCTAGCGTGCTCTTGAATGAGTGGGATCGCAGACAGACTGCTAGAGAAAGCAGGGACAAGGCTGTTGGAAATGCCTACAAGCCTTCAACAGGGGAAAGTGAAAGTGTTGCAAAAGCTCTTAAAATGCGCCGCTGTTTTTCTTGCGGAGAGGTCGGCCATTTTAAAAATCAGTGTAAAAACTCTTCAAAGAAGAAGGGCAACTTCAAAGGCAAAGGGGGAGGAGGCCGAAAACCCCAAGGGCCAGCTGCATCAAAGGCTTTGATTTCACGCAGTTCTAATCAACTCACACGTTCTGTTTTTGTTGTCGACTCAGGAGCCACAAGGCACGTGGCCAATGATAAAAATCTCTTTCTTCATCTTGAGAAACAGGGAGGAGCAATTCATCAAGCGGATGGAACGACTATTAAAAGTTTGGCTCAGGGAACGGTTTCTTTGCAGAGCCTTAATGCAACAGTTAAAAATGTTATGTATGCTCCTCATTTGCAGGATAATCTCTTGAGTGTTTCTCAGCTAGACGCTCAAGGATTTAAAGTGGTGTTTGCAAACTCTCGGTGTGAAATTCTTCGAGACAACAAACTCATTCTTTATGCTAAGTGTGTTGATGGTTTATATGTATTGCCTTTTGTTACAGGTACAGCTGCTGGAGCAACTAAAGAAACTGAAAAGGCGTGCTGTAATATATCAGTAGATAAGAATGAGAAATTGCATAACCATTGTATTCATGATTATCATCGTTTGTTTGGTCATTTGCATTTCCAGGCAGTAGGTAAAATGCAAAATATGGTTGAGGGCATGAAAGTTCAAAAGTGTCCTTATCATATGAAATGTGTCTCATGTGCAGAGAACAAAATTAAGCAAGCTCCCAAAGGTACAAAATCTGGGAGGGAGGTTAAGAAACCTTATGAGATTGTGCATGCAGACTTGGTTGGACCTCTAGCGCTCTCTAGAGGAAACTCATGTTATTTTTTGGTTCTGATAGATGCCTATTCTAGATATGTTTGGGTCTATATGTTACAAAAGAAGTCTGAAGCCTTCTCTAAGTTTCAAAAATTTTGTGCATGGCTCAGGAATGTTCACGATGAGCATGTACGTTGTCTTTTCACTGACAGGGGTGGAGAATTTTGTTCAGAACAGTTTGAAAACTTTACTGCAGAACAGGGCATAGAGCACATGACTGCCACGCCCAGATCTCCATGGCAGAATGGTTTATGTGAAAGAGTAAACCAGACCTTGCAACAAGGAATTAAAACTCTGTTGCATGATTCAGGCCTACCCAACCCCTTTTGGGCTGAAGCTCTATCGTGTTTCACCTATATTTACAACCGCAGATATCAATCAGCCATTGATTGCACCCCATACGAAATGCTGTTCAAAAGGAAACCGTTTGTAAAACATTTAAAAATTTTCGGTTCTGAAGTTTGGGTGCACACTCTGCAAGGTGACAAACTGAGCAAATCTGGTCAACATGGCATTTTTCTAGGTTATGAAAAAGGTTCTTATCGTGTGCTGATGACAGACACAAACACAATTAGGCTGACCAGAAGCATGGATTGTAATCCAAAATGGGACAAAGTTGGCATTTTTCAATGTCATCCCATTTCAGATGATGAGGTGGTGAAACCAATTAACAAAGAGGCAAAACCTGTAATTGATGCTGATGGTAGCACAGATTCTGACACTGATACAGATGATCAGAATGAAAAGACCTCTTTTAAGAAATCAGATGGGTCTGACACTGATCTAGAGGTAGAATCTTTGCCAGATACAGGTCACCATTCTCCCAAGGAGGAGGAACCAGACCCAGAGGATCCCAGAGTATTGCGTAGATCTGAGAGAACTACCAAGGGACAAGCACCTAAACGATTTTCTAAAGAATTTGCTAAAGCTGCTATTTCAGATATGGCTGCCACTAGCAATCCAAACTCAGTTTTTGAACCAACTAACTACAAAGAGGTTCAAAATTTACCTGAAAAAGATGCCGAACCTTGGCTTAATGCCATGAAAGCTGAATTGAATTCCCTAAAGCAAAATGACACGTGGGAATTGGTTCCAGTAGAACCAGGCATGAAACTTGTAGACAGCAGGTGGATTTACAAAACCAAGACTGATCAGACTGGTAAAGTGGTCAGATATAAAGCCAGATTAGTTGCACGTGGTTTTTCTCAAGTTCCTGATCAGGACTATCATGAGACATATTCACCGACAGTCAAATTTGAGACAGTTAGGCTGTTGATGAAAATTGCTGCAGAAGAGGGCATGACCATATCTCATCACGACGTAAATACTGCGTTTTTGTACGGAATTCTCAATGAGAGTATTTACATGTCACCGCCAGACGGAGTGCAGATAAAAAAGGGAATGGTGTGTAAATTAAAAAAATCCCTGTATGGTCTAAAACAAAGTGCTCGATGCTGGCACACTAAGCTGACAGAAGTGCTGTTTTCCTTAGGTTTCCAGCAAGGAAAGGCTGATTCTTGTGTTTTTGTTAAAGAATCTAACCAGCACAAATTGTACTGCATTTGTTTTGTGGATGATATTTTGTTTTTCTGGAAGGATGCAAATATTTACAAAACCACTCTTGCAAAACTGCAAAAGCATTTTGATATGAAAGACCTAGGGGAAGTCAGCAATTATCTCTCACTGGAAGTAGAGAGAAATAAGCAAGGTGATGTTTTGCTGCATCAATCACGTAAGATCAATGATGTGATTGAAAAATTAAATCTGACAGATGCCAATTCTGTAGACACCCCCATGGTCACAGGGTACCAACATGATACTAATGCTAATGTTTTTCCTGACACTACATTGTTCAGAAGTGTTTTGGGTAAACTTAGTTTTATAGCAAGGTGCACAAGACCAGACATTGCTGTTAGCGTAAATTTGCTCAGCAGATATGTAAATCAACCTACAGTGCAAGACTGGAAGGCACTGAAACGCATAGTTAGGTATTTAAAAGGCACTGTGCATTACAGGTTGAAGCTTACTAGCCAAAAATCTGGAGGTCTTGAGATCTATGCCGATGCCAGTTTTGGTAGTGATACAACTGATGGCAAGAGCACCTCAGGTGTGTGTTATTTGTACAATCAGTGCCTATTTGATTGGTCTTGTAAGAAACAGGCAACAATAAGCATGAGTTCATGTGAAGCAGAACTCAACGCTTTAAATTTTTCCCTCATGAATGTAGAGTGGTTGTTGCAACTATGTGAGGATATGAGAGTAAAAATTTGTTGTCCAGTTCAAGTTTATCAGGACAACAAAGCCTGCATAGAACTAATCCATTCAGAAGGGTGCAAGCAAAGAACAAAACATTTGCTAATCAAATTGCACCGTGCCAGAGAATGCATTCAGAAAGGAGTTGTAAAAGTCTCATATATGCCAGGGAAAGAAATACCTGCTGATGCTTTGACTAAAGCTGTTAATAAGGAACAACTTGGTATATATGTAAAGAAATTGCTTTTGTGCTAGATTTTCATAATGGTCAGAATGAAAAGGGGGAGGTTGTGAGCATTTTCACCCCTCCCATTCTGAAAATCTGGTGATATCTGCTGTTGGGAGGGAACAGTTAGGAATTGTTACTTTGTTGTTTTTCATTCCTGACTCTGCTCTCTGTTGTGTGCTGTGTGCAGTTTAATATCTTCTGTAGACAAGATGGCTAAGTGAGAGGCTGTAACACTCACAAAGCCAGATCTGTAAATATGCAGTAGTTAATAGAAATAAATGAGGAATGTTTTGAAACCTCTACAAATGCTTCTGCTGTTCACTGCTGATTTGGTGCTCATAAAGCCCAGTTATGAGTCCATGATTCCCGGGTGTATGCTGAAGGTGTTCCAGACGTCCTGCCCAGGCATAGGGGCCTAAGAAGACCTGGACAGATCCTGGCATTTACCCACAGGCACGTGGCACATTCGACTTCCGAAAAGCATTCAAAAACCAAAGCAGTTACTTCTGGTTTTTCAGAGTTCGAAAACCGAAACATTCGACTTCAAAAACCGAGGTACCACTGTATTTTGATTTAAGTGGACAAAGAGGCCAGGACTGACACTTGCTGGAAAGAAAGCGGGACATTCCGGTGCTTCACACCCATTAAGACTAAACAAGGTGATAGGAGATGTGAACACTAAGTAATGCAAAGCCCTAACACATTTCATTTAATTGCAAATGCAGTGTAATTTCTCAAGCCTTTATATTAAACAAGTGCAGACTGTTTGCAATAACAAAAGCGTGGGCACATACAGAACTACTCTAAATATAGCTATTAAAACTATTTTGCAACTTGTGTTAGATGTTAGAATGGCTAAAACACTGGTCCAAAACCTTTATGTGGAACCTGACTTTTATAGATGCCTTATTTACTAAATTGTATTTATTGGGAAAGCGAATGTGAAAAATAAATAAAGGAAATCTATTTTTAGACTTTTAAATATTTCAGATGTAAAAGCAACAATTATGACAGAGTACTACTGAAGGAGCAGAAAGACATTTTATGTACTGTGTACAAACTTTTGAAAACATTGATTATGTGTTGTTTGTTCACATTTTATAGGATGCTATGGTTAAGTATTTAACTTGAGCGTTAATTATTATTGACACTGAGAATAAATTTTTGTTCAACCTGCACTTTCTTGTTGCTTCTTTCTTGTATTTTGGAAAATATTTAACATTGCGGTTTGGCTCAAATGGATCTACCCAAGTTTGTAGAGAATGGTAAAAAACAAATCAGAATCATAAAACTTCAGGGTTGCATGATTACAAAGAACATTAGCTCCACCTTGCACTAAAATCATTTATGCCTATCATCCAGATCGCAACCCACCAAAAGAAAGCAGCAACAGTGAACAAGAAAAATTGTTTCTATTTTTATTGTCACCATGCACCAGAATTTCTTTGGGGGCATGTCTAGGGAATTTTTTTTTTCTGTTTCAAGCATCCTGGCACCTAGCCTCTGGAACAGGCATCCCCAAACTGCGACCCTCCAGATGTTTTGGCCTACAACTCCCATGATCCCTAGCTAACAGGAACAGTGGTCAGGGATGATGGGAATTGTAGCCCAAAACATCTGGAGAGCCAAAGTTTGGGGGTGCCTGCTCTGGAATTTCTTCCTGCTGAATATTAGGCAGCCGCCTTCTCTGTTGTCTTTTTGGTGCCTCCTGACAACCTTCCTCTTTTGACAAGATTTTTAAGGCTATAGAACTTTAATCTTATCACTAAGTAAGCAGAGCTGCCTCTATTGGTTGGAATGAAGGAACAAGACTTCAAAGTCATGTCTTCCAGGCAAACTTAAGCCTCATCACATTTCACTTAAGCACTGCCAATTTTAAGGTTGTTTTCAACAATTTTCTGACACAGCTCTTATGCCTATCCAACACCTATCCAACAGGTAAAAAGTAATAAAAAGTGTGCCTTTTTCTACCATGGAGTGAAAAGTGACACCTGCTGAATCCTGCTTGTCATAGACGTCTTAAAGAGTGAGAAGGTATCTTACAGGTTATTTACTCCAAAGTTAGCCTTGGGACGCCTACTTTGGGATGCCTAGGCTAGGGCTTGCCGATCAAAAGGTTGGTGGTTCGAATCCCCGCGACGGGGTGAGCTCCCGTTGCTCGGTCCCAGCTCCTGCCAACCTAGCAGTTCGAAAGCATGTCAAAGTGCAAGTAGATAAATAGGTACCTCTCTGGTGGGAAGGTAAACAGCGTTTCCATGTGCTACAATTCCTATCATCCCTGACTACTGGTCCTGCTAGCTAGGGATAATGGGAGTTGTAGTCCAAAAACAGTTGAAGGCCTACATTTGGGAAACACTGCTTAGACTTATTTCTTCGGTGCAGGAGCCATGGGTGTAGACAAGATTTATGCAAGCGGGGCATGACATCCATTACGCATTTTTTATTGATTTTATTGATTTAGCCTGAAGCAGCTAACCCCTATCCCAACCCCTTGGCTACATCTATGGCAGGAGCAGACGATTAAGCACATGGATCTTTATTTTTTTGTTTTATCTCTGCAATTTAAAAATCTTCAACTCCTGGGTCGAAGGAAGAATGCAAAAGTCTTGTTGTCAGAGACCGAAGATCCATCTACCAGTCAGTCCAGCAAGCTCCCACATAGGTTGCAAGATGGTGGTCCTCTCCCTCCCACTATGGCAAATCCCATTAAACCAAATGGGAATTAATTCTAGACATGCCCTTAGGACATTTAAGAGTAGACTCTGGCTTCTGAAACGGCCTTATGGGGGCTCCCTTCCAAACAGTTAAGGTGCATTTGTTCGCAAAATGTGCTAAGCTGCGTTCGTAGGGGGGGGGCAAAGTTGGTGGGCATTCCCATTCAAAAGGTGTGCATGCGCTGTGTCTTGTGATCATCATGCAGCGTGGGGCTTACCTGACACACACCCAATTTTTTAAAATTCCAGTTGGCGCCCCTGCTTGCACCTAAGCACGCCTAGGACGGGCCAAGCCCCGCCGGGGATCCCTCCTTTCTACCGACTCGACGGGCTTCCGATTTCCTTCTCACCTGCGAAAAGGCCTCCCGCTCCGCCGAGGAAAGCCCAAGCCGGCGTCTCGCCCACAGGTGACCGCAGCAGCTCCTCACCTTGGGCGGCGGCAAGGCGCCTTTAAAGCCGAATGGTGGAGCGTCCCCTCCGGCGCGCACGGAGCGGGTCCTCCGACGGGGTGGCCAAGCAGTTCTGCTCCGGCGGGGCCAGTTGCAAGCTCGCCAAAGCTCGCAGGCGGCGCGGGGCTGAGCGGCCGTCGAGGGCGCCCGCTGCTTTCGCTTTTCCTCGCTCCTTCCACGTGACGTCCTAGCCGGCCGGGCTCTTCCTTCGCGATGAGTCCCGCACGGCTTACTGAGTACGTCGCAGCGGGCAGAGCCGCGGGAGGAGGCGCCCAGCCCCCGTCTCCGTGCGGCATGGCGCTGGGCTACCTGCCCACGGGGGAGACGCTGGTGACCAGGTGAGTGCAGAGCGGGCGAGGGGCGGGGGGCAGCCGGCGAAGAGCGCGGTTGGTTCGCGGAAGCTCCGCTCCTTGAAGCGGAGGGGCAGAGGCGGCAAGCTGGCCCAGTTGAACTTGGCCGGGTTACTTCCGAGTAGACGTTTACAGGGTTGCGCTGTGATCTGTTCTCGTTTATTATTTTTAAACTGCGGGGCGCTGTCCTCCCCACCCCCTCCAAATTGAAATCAAAAGTTCATCCAATTGTGTATGCAATACTGTTGGTCCATGGGGAGAGGAAATTTTTATTTTATTTTAAAGGCAGTAGAATTCGAAGTGCAAGGACAGCTAATAAATCTAATAAAGGTTTGGTGCTATGGTACCCTTTTTCAAGTTAGCTAACCTTAATATACTATTTCAACTGGAACAGTTCTGTTACTTTCATCTGTTTCACAATTAATCAAAATCCTCCCATTTATTAATTTCTAGGGTTTAGAAGGTTTTCCCCAAATCTATAACAATACCCAGATGTTGATTTTAGTGTCTTGTTGCTCAAAAGCAGGCAGCCAACAGTGTTTTGGGTTTATTCAGAATGAGCGTGCCAAACTTCACCTGGTATTTCAATAATAGAATTGTAGCATGGGGACCACAAGGGTAATCTTGTCCAACTTCCTGCAATGCAGAAATCTTTTACCCAATGTGGGGCTCAAACCCGCGACCCTAAGATTAACAGCCTACTGCTCTACTGACTGAGTTGGCTGTTGTTTTGGTGGTTGCTTTAATGTTTCCTCTTAAAAAAGAAAAGAAATTGACGCAGAGTATAGCAAACTTCAGCTACCTGCTTCAGAGATTTTGGCAGCCTTCCTGATAGCTGGTAAATGAATGGTAACTTACCCGATTAGGCTGATGACATCTGGGCCTGGCCTGATAAGGCAGAAGAAGCAAGAGACCCACAAGGAGGCCTGTAAGATCTTGCTCCCATAGTTAGGACTTGGGCATTTATGTAACACTTTACTGAAATAATTGCACCAAGTGATGCGACTCAAATAGGTGTCTTGCAAGTAGGTGAGAGTTGTAACAGGATTGGGACTGGAGTCACAAATGTAACATGTGAATGCTTCTGTTCGAACCTTTCAAATTCTCCATCAGAAGACATCAGAAGCTGTGAGTTGGCATCTTTGGATAATTTCACATCTTTGAAACCGGTGGATTTGGATGGGATGGGGTCGACTCTGAAGCTAAGTGACGTGGGCATTACAATATGAAAACTACACAGGAACCCACAGACCTTTCAAAACGGCTTTGGCTTATTCTGCAGTTGCCCAGCTGGTGTTTTGTGACATACCAAAACTCTGCTCGAGACTCCATCCATGCATAGCTCCTGCCCAGAGCACCATGCAGATGGTGCTGTTCCTATGCTCACAGCTCGGTGCTCTGCAACTAGCAGGGCAGAACTGAGTTAAGTATGGTACTGTACTTATTTAGGACTTTCCCGGAAGGCTGTGTTTGCTCTCACACCAGAGAATACAGTGGGTCTTTCAGTGTGATTATTTTTAGTCGTGAGATAGGTGGCAAGTTCTGGGTTTGTTTGGCTAATGCACAACCACAGAGACCTTTGGCTTCAATAATTCCTTTAACGGCAGCGGGATGTTTTTACAGCTTTGACGTTTGTGCAGCTTTACAGGGCTAGTTATAGCAAAAAGGTTAGAGGAAACGAAATTGTCTCGGCTGCTTTTCTGCTGGTAAGGTGTCAACAACATGCTGTGCGAACCCTTCCTCCCAGTGTCTTAGGGACCAAACTGTACCTTATGCAATTGTATGCAAGGAATTTTTTCACAGCCTGCTTTCTCCCCACCCCCCCCCCTTTTGTTGCTAAGCCTCAGATTTGGGAGTGCCCAATGCACATGATTCTCAGTGGCGAAATAGGGAAAGCAGAATGACATTCCCCTTGTTCAACTTTTCTGCTGCTCTTCCCCTATTGCACACCCTCAGAAGCATGGAATCTTGCAGGCAAGGGCCGGAAGTTGTCTTGGATTGGGAAATGGGTTGGCGCGTCCCTCCCCTTGTATGTAATACGTAGTTTGGACCTTAGCCCCTAGCTCAGATTGGTTATACTGAGGTTGCTTTGCAGAAAGTCTGAAAAATCCTAAGAACAATTCAAGTCTTACAAAGGTATCTAGGTTACAGAAGACTTCGGCTTATCTTGGGTTAATCTGATTTACTTTATGTTAATGTTTACTAGCTGCTATTTTTTAAAATGCCAGCAGAGATGTATAAGCAGGCTGACAAGGTGTGATGAAACAAACCTCCCCTTTGGAACCTGGGGCAATGTGCCTTCGTTCTCTTTAATGCGAAGGCCTTGTTCTTTAATGCTTTTCAATGATGGCATGGAATATCCATATGCACAATGTTAAGATGTGTTGAATTTAAATCCTAAACCTCTTGTTTATGGCAGAAGTATGATGACGCGGCTGGATATGGATTTTAAAGAAGAACAGTCCCTAAAGGAGGATTTAAAGTTCTACTTCATGAATCCATGTGATAAATACAGAGCTAGACGTCAGATACCATGGAAACTGGGACTTCAGATTTTGAAGATAGTTATGGTTACTACCCAGGTAACTTTAAAAAATTACTTGCACGGAATCGGATATTGTTTCTTCATGCCTAATGAATAAGTAAATGAACAGTCCTATCGGTGACTCCAGGTTGCTAATGTTTCCTTTGGATGGTATTCAGCTTAAGTTTTAGTCAGATATGACCCATTTAAAATAAATGAACTCTGTTACGTTAATTAATTTCAGGGGTTCTACTCTCTGAGTATTCAAACTTGGTTGAATACTGTTGAGCGTAAATCATTTCTCTGCCTCTGTATCCTTTCCTGTAATTGTCCTGCTGTGAAGCAGTCTTGCTACATTTGACTGTATGATGATGATGATGATGACCATGTGGAGATCGTGATGATTTGTCTGTTTATGCATGTTTTTCCGTCTTGCTTTAACTTCACTCTGCTGGAACTTTAGCCTTAGTTCCTGATAGTTCCTGGTGCTTTATGCCTGAAAGGTACTCCACATACAGGGGTGGGCCTCCACATTTGGGATACCTCCAGCTTTGTATCTCTCTTATTATTGGAGTAACCTGTGTGTTGGATACTGGGTAAGAAGAAGCTGCTAGATGTTGTGAAGGATTGTCTTGATAGCCTTGCCTTGAAATGTGTGGATGGTGAGCAGTACCATGTGCTTGACAGCATGGGAGTGGCTCAGCACAGAATCAACCCAAGATACAGCTATGCTAGTTTCTTAGAAGGCTCTGCACACTTTTGTAAACATGTGGGGTCAACAGAATCGCAGCCATGGAGAATATGTCTCTAAAATGCACCTCCCCCTCACTTGAGTGTATTTATTGTCCTGGCACTTTTGGGGGGGGGGGCATCAAACTTTTACAAAAGGCAAAGGGTTCAGAGGTTTGTGCAACATATTTATGTGAATATACAAGTGCCGAGTTTTGAAGTTAAAGGGTCAGGTGAACAGTTTCTCTAAGACAGGCATCCCCAAACTTCGGCCCTCCAGATGTTTTGGACTACAATTCCCATCATCCCTGACCACTTGTCCTCTTAGCTAGGGATCGTGGGAGTTGTAGGCTAAAACATCTGGTGGGCCACAGTTTGGGGATGTCTGCTCTAAGAACATGCTGAGTCTTGGAACAGTTTTTTGGGCAAGTGTTCTGTACAGTATTGACTTATCAGTACAGTAATAAAATATTTCCTTTTTGCCTTCATGCTGAATTGCAGTATGCTGCTACGTAAGTAAGAAGAATGCAGTTTATGCCGTACTTTGTGTTTCTCCACCTGGGGTTACTTTCTTGCAGCCTTGGTAGCTTTGTATTGCAAAAAGTGTTTTTTTAATTTCTTGTGGCCAAGTGAATTGATTGTCCTGTTTTAGCATGTGCCGCTTGGAACTATAAACCTAGAGCTATAAAATGAATGCACCTTCAGGCACCTCTTAGACTTCAAAATAAATAAATAAATAAATATTCTGCCTACCTGTCAGGAAAGATGAAAAATCCACAGACCATGAAGGCATTATGCTTCTGAAGGCAAGTTGCAGGAGGGGAGAGTGTGATTGTGCACAAGTCCTTCTTGCCAGTTTCTCACAGGCTGTCAATGTGCAGACAGGATACAGGATTAGATAGGCCATTGGCGTGATCCATCAGGCTCTTATGTTCTCAAATGCACTGTGGTCATTTAAAAGTAATGCTAATTTCAGGAAAACAACTATAACTAGTCCGCTTCTTGTTGGATGTTCTGGTTTTTATTGCTTGCTACTGTCAGAAGATTGGCGGGGATTTGAAGATGGAAGAGCGGGCGGGCGGGGGGGGGGGGAGATTATTAGAAGCTGTTGTACAAACCTTAGTTAATTTAGCTTGTGTTGGCCACTGGGAAGAGCAGTAGTAGAACCAATTCATCTCCCCAGCTGCTTTGTCCTGTGGTAGAGATGGATCATCCCACCAAGTGCTTAGTTTATCTATTTAAGCTCTACACAGATACCGTGTTTCCCCTATTTTAAGACGTAGTCATTTTATAAGACGTAGCAGGATTTTTACACTTTTGCGGAATTAAGCCATACCCCGAAAATAAGCCATACCCCGAGCCAGCGGAACCCAGCATGCCGGCCGCGGCAGGAAAAGGAGGGCTGCTGGGTTGGTGCCCGGAACCGGCTACTGCTGCTGCTGCAGCAGCGCCACTTAGAATGAGACCGCCGAGCGCCCCAGCAGCGGGACCGACAATGTGCCCAGCAACACAGCACGGAGCGCCCCAAGCCACAACAGCAGGAGGAGGAGGATTCAAAGGGCTGGGTCCCGGAGACTCAGGGCGCTCCGCGCGCCGCCTCCTCTTTCTCCCGCGGCTCAGCACCTGGAACTGGTTGCTGCTGTTGCTGCTGCTGAAGCGCCGTGCAGCTCTCTATCCGTCCTCGCCCTCAACTGCTAATTTCTCCCTCACACACGGGCGGGGGGGGGGGGAGAAACAGGAGGAGGCACAAGCACCGTGCGCTCGGCCCTCTTTCGGTGCTCGCACAGAGGAGGCATGAACACGCACGCAAGAAAGGATGGGTGGGGGGAGGAGGAGAGCGGTGTTTGTGACACGCTCGCGAAAGAATGGCTGAGCGGCCGTGCGCACGGAACGGTGTCTCTCCCTCTGTGTGTGTGTGTGTGAGAGAGAGAAAAGGCGGGGAGCGAGGAAAGGAGACAACTGGGGCGGGGAAGAGGAGGAGGAGGCTTTCCGCAAGGCGGAGGACTGAGAGGCGCTACCAAACAGGAAGCGCTGCCACCGAGCCAGGAGCCGCTCCGCGCTTCCCTCGGCAAAAAAGGTGCGACCTGCAGCTGTCACAAAAGCCTCCCCGAGCCCAGCTGACTGGCGGCTGTCAGAGCGCAGACAAGGAAAAGCCTGGCGAACCGCTGACAAGCGGGTTCAAGCCGCTTGTCAATGGACTCAACAAAGGAGGGGGAGGGAGTGGAAGCCTCCGCACACAACAGTACCCCTCCAAAGGCGCCACAAGCCAGCCCTAAAACTGGACACGTGGCCTGAGGCGCGCGAAAACGGCACCCTGCCGCCCAAATACCGGTAGCTGGTGGCGGTTAGAGCGCTCCCGCTCAGAGCGCTAGCCTAGAGCACGGAAAACATGGCAAAAGCTTAAAATTAGCCCGGCCACTAAAGCGCTCCCGCTCCCAGCGCAAGCAAACGGAGCGTTCTGGACTGCTCCCCCTTCAAGCAGCTAAAAAGCCGCTCAACGAAGCCTATGCAACCGAAAAAATTACCCCCCCCAAGGCGCACCCCCCAGCAGGGAACACGCAGTGAAGGTACGGCACTAGGAGGATGAGGGGGTGGGAGTGGGGGTGGGGAAGGGTTAGGGTGGGACAGGGCGGGGATAAGAAGGGATTAGGAAATCAAGGAAACACAAGGGAAACGACGATCCAGCAAGCCTCCTCCTCCGGCTCCCAGAGGCTCGGGGCGCTCCGCGCGCGCTGCTGGGCGACAACCCGGCAAGCCGCCTCCTTGTGTTGTAAGAAGACTAGACTCAGCAGCAGAATAGAAATAAATGCAAAACTGCTTGAACACACCAAATATTTTCCTTATTTTGTGTATCACTTTGCATCTTACTTAAGACACCCACCGAAAATAAGCCACCCTGTGGTTTTTTTGAGGAAAAAAGTTATAAGACGGTGTCTTAAAAAAGGGGAAACACGGTACTGAAGATCGCTGGGAGTATTCATCAGATTCTTAAGCCTACATTCAGAATTATTGAAGACTTAGTTATGGGAAAGCCTCTCTAGATTCACAAAACTTTCACCCTGCTACTCTGAAGATGTTCACTCCTCGCTGGTCATGAAACATCAAAGAGATGCCAACCAGGCATCTTTTTTTACCCTTACGAAAACTTTAAAAGGCCAGCAACTTTAAATGTCTGAAGTGATTAAAAAAACCACACTTATTTCATTTAATATGTGGCACTGTGTGTATGACATAATCTAATTCTTTCTTTTTTCGTTTATGTAAAGCTCATCCTTTTTGGTCTGAGTAACCAGTTGGTGGTTTCTTTCAAAGAGGAGAACACTATGGCTTTCAAGCACCTGTTTCTGAAAAACTACTCTGGTGTTGATGAGGATGACTACAGCTGCAGTGTGTACACACAGCAAGATGCTTACAATAGCATACATTTTGTGGTCGATCAGGTAAGTATCCATTTTATGGCATCCACACACACAGGTTAATATTATAGTTCACAGTGCTTTAGATGTGCCAGTTTCTGAGTTGTAGCAACCAAAAGGGCATCTCTTCCACTTTCAAACCCATATTCATCAGCGACTCATTCCAGATGTGAAAATACGGTTTTGCCATTACAGGCTTGCAGCCTTTCTGAAGCTGTGTTTTTGTTTTGTGTGTGCTTCTCAACTAGTACCGGCAACTGAAGAATATATCCCTGGGTACACTTGGTTATGAGCAAGATGAAGATGACTTGCGAGGCTTAAAGATTTGTAAAGAGCAGTATAAGAAAGGCACAGTACTTTCCTCCAATGACACACTGCACATAGACAGCACAGTTGACGAAGGTACGGTGCTAATGTTCCCCCCCCCCTCTGGGATTAAAATCTGTCTAACTTCATTAATGAAGGAGAAATTGAATCCCATTATATCTCCTGTTTTTGTACAGGTTTTGTACTCTTTTTGTACAGTTTAGCTGCCGGTGCTTTTAAAAACAACAATAGAATAGAATAGAATAGAATAGAATAGAATAGAATAGATCTTTATTGTCATGAAGGTGTAGGTCGGATTTTCAAGGCTTCCCGTTGCATACCAGGGAACTCATTTTACACCGTGAGGCTGTTTACAAGTGCTTTTATCATGTTGTTACTTCTTATGAATGCTCCTATCTGTAAAAAACATACACCTGTGACGTCTCTCTGTCACAAGTCTTCCATTCCTTGATATGATTACAGCACACAATTCACCAATGGTCTAAACCACAGAGCCTAGGGCTTGCCAATCAGAAGGTCAGCAGTTCAAATCCCTGCGACGGGGTGAGCTCCCGTTGCTCGGTCCCTGCTCCTGCTAACCTAGCAGTTCGAAAGCACATCAAAGTGCAGGTAGATAAATAGGTACTGCTCCAACAGGAAGGTAAACAGCATTTCCGTGTGCTGCTCTGGTTCTCCAAAAGTGGCTTATTCATGCTGGCCACATGACCCGGAAGCTATCTGCAGACAAACGCCGGCTCCCTCGGCCTATAGAGCGAAATGAGCGCACAACCCCAGAGTCGTCCGCGACTGGACCTATCAGTCAGGGGTACCTTTACCTTTACCTAGAGAAGTTCCAGATATTCCTGTGAATTTGCTCTTGCTGCCTTGTAGATTTCTTTCAGAAGCACATTGTATCTTTGGGGTTTATATTTGAACACATGCACTAAAAGTTGCATCTGTGTCTTGATGGAGGTACCAGTATAAAATCAAGAGCTACGGTATACTTCTGTGAGCCCGTGCAGATGACCGTTCTGACCCCAATGTATATTAAAACTCCTTACCATTGTGGCAGAATAATACAGATGAACAAATCCTTGGAGCAGTTTCACTTTCTGCATGGATTCCCTGTCTATAGAGACAGAGCCTATTGTTCCTCATAGCTAATTTCGTGGGAATTAGGCATGCATGGGCTTTTGGCTGTATGGATAGAGAAGTAGCATGCTATTTATATGCAGAAGGTGACACAGACTGTTCTGGAGATTTGCCATTTCATTGTAAAGTGGGGTTAAACCTTGGGGTCAGTGAACCAGTGTGGTGTAGTGGTTAAGAGTGGTAGACTCGTAATCTGGGGAACTGGGTTCGTGTCTCCGCTCCTCCACATGCAGCTGCTGGGTGACCTTGGGCTAGTCACACTTCTCTGAAGTCTCTCAGCCCCACTCACCTTACAGAGTGTTTGTTGTGGGGGAGGAAGGGAAAGGAGAATGTTAGCCGCTTTGAGACTCCTTCGGGTAGTAATAAAGCGAGATATCAAATCCCAACTCTTCTTCTCTTCTTCAAAAAGGTTGCTGTTTTGCTGCATAATCCTCCATAGTCTTAATAGTCCTAAAATGAATTACTCCCAAGTAGATGTCTGTAGGATCACAGTTCTAGGTTCCTCGTGGTACAATTAGTATTGCATTTATATGTCTTTTGGTTTTTCCTTTCACTTCTAGAGTGCATTGTTGTGAAACCACAGGACGAAACGGGCCACTTGAAGAATTCGTCTTTTTTCAACTTTGAGTTTTATAGGTAAAGTGAGGTTTGGTGACACCAATTTTATTTGTGTTTCTAAAGAAGTGGGGAGAACCTAACATAATACAATTATCTTCCTGCACCCAGGCTGATACAGGTGATAATCTCATTCAAACTGAAAGGCATTGATCTACAAACCATCCATTCTCGTGAACTGCCTGACTGTTATGAGTTTGAAAATACTGTAAGTGCTGTTCATGTTATTATACACATAGACAATGTAATCCTGTCTCTTAAATTACTTACGATGGGCTTCAGTTCCTTTTCAGTTCAATAGGCTCCCCGCCCCCACCTTGAAAAGTACATAGAGCTGAAGGAGGAAGTTGCTAGAGCAGCAGTCTTCTACACTTCCTCTTTAGCTCCAAGTTTGGATCAGCAAAGAGTGGCCAAGAGGACAGGAGGTAAAGGGGAGCAATATGGGACACTGAAAAAGGAGGTGGTTGGGTGGGAATTTGAATTCCAGAAGAATCGGGGTGGGGCAAGGAAGGAACATGCACACACTGGATCCAATGAAACCTTTGTAACATAAAGTGCATAATCCCCCCCCCCACATTTTCCTCAGCCACTGTCATATCACTTTGATTTGCAATTGTTTCCATTGACAGAACAGTAATAATCACTGATATTTACACCAACCTTGTGATATATTGGATGAGAACACTTCTGCCCATTTCTCGTTGTAAATATTGTCGCATTCAGTTTTAGTCCTTATTCCAAATGCACATTTGCCATAATTGGTTACAGAGTGTCTTAAAGATTCTGTCTGTATTTTTCTGTTATACCTGTTAAGAAAATGAACGACTTTTAGCTTTATGCCAGCATCCTCAGTGTTTTCGAAAGTGGCCCTATTAGACATGTACCAAAATATTTTTTTTTCATTTTGTAATGCGACTTAAAAAAAATAGCACATGTGGCATTTCCCAGCACTGCCAATGTGTTTGTGTGTGTGTGTGTGTGTGACACATATGCTCTGCCTTGTTTGGTGGATGGGGGTCTAACCTAGCATCCAATTTATAGTTCCCAATTTCCAGGCTATTGATGGCTGGGTGCTTAGTTCTGTCTTCTGGCCACAGTAGGTTTGGGACAACATGATAGTCAGGCCTTTGGAAGGTCTGTGTCTATCTGTGTGTTTGCACACAAAGTATATTGATTTTAAAATTTTCAGATGTGTAAAAGTTGTTATGTGTGAGCAGGGCCTTTCCCCCCTAGAAGCTCCATTCCTACACACCTCAGGTGGGTGCCATTGCCCTTCTAAGAGAACAAGGGAGAAGTTCATGCTGAGCTCTGGCACCTCTTTTTTTTGGGGGGGGGAGCACTGTATGTGAGTAATGCACACCAATGCTGTATTGCTTCAAGCAAGTAAATTAAAAACAACATTTATCTCGACAGATTACTTTTAGCAATAGAGCCCACAGTGGTAAAATGAAAATATTTTTTGATACGGATGCTGATATTGAAGAATGTAAAGACTGGAACATAACTGGCTCTCGTAAGTATCTCTGTGTGAGATTACTATATCCATGTTCAACGAAGATGAGCTCCAAGAAGCCTGGGGGTTTTGTGTGTGTTTCTCTGATGAGTTGGGGTAGGGGCTGTGGCATGGTGGCAATTTGCAGAGTGAACATTCTTACAAGCAGCAGTTTGTACATATGGCCAGGCTTGTTCAACAACATTGTGCTGCAGCTAGCAAAGGTGACCCAGCTAACCTACCTGTGCCAGTGAGGCATATGGAGTTAGTTTGCTATATAAGTATGCTTCCAAAGCCCAGCAGTTGTGTGCTAATCCTAACCATCTTTTGTAGCGAAGTTGGTTTGATTGTTCCAAAAGCAAAATGCACCACCTCTTACCTGGACCATAATTACTATTTTTTACCTTTAAAACTATGTGAAATGAAAACAAGTTGGTGGTGGTAGAGCGGCTTGTTTGAAATTCTGGGTCTGTAATGGGAATATACTCTGCAGATGCTTAGTCCTCGCTGGGTCTACAAACCTAAGCTTGCTCTGATACCTCTGTCTTATGCTTTTGGCTACGGAAGCCTCAGCCCTGAACATCTGAAATTGAGGGAGTGCAGTAGAGGGGGAGGAGTTAAAAGAATATTTTGTTTGGATGCAGGTTACAAACAGGGTGGATCACGATTTAAATCAAGTCAGTAAGACTTGATTTAAATCACTTTTTTACAGAAAGACTCATTGCGTGGACAGGCGGAGTCCCCCAAACCCCCAGGCGACCCCCTGAGCGGAATAAAGATGCAGGACAACGTGCTATGGGATTCAAATTGGCCACAACTTTATTAAGATTCAGATGTAGGGAGACCTTGGCTCAGGCATTGGGCGTTATCCTTCCCAGTCCCCAGCCGGGGTTCTGGGAGGCTTCGGGGTTATCCACATGTATGGGGGTTGGGGCTGGCTCTGGAGAACATATGTTCAAGCAGAGAGAGCCCACCCCCTGTTCCCCCACTGGAAGGGGGAAGTGATGACGCCTATTGGTATGGTCAAGGCTTCCCCCAATACCCCGATCTTGTTGCCGCAAGGGGGGTGAGGTCTCCGCCTTATGCCCCTCCCTCTAGGAAAATCGCCAAAGAATTCCCCCCAAGGCCTGACACTGCCAAAGTTGTAACGTATTGCTACAGGAAAGGCAAAACCTGCCAATGCAGGAAAATTCCTTTCCGGCCCTTCAACAGCGGCCTTGACGTAACCTGCAAAAGAACTTGAATGAGGGTGTAAAGGGTGGGAGAAGCTCTGGAACCAACTGGTGCTTGGAGGTAAGATTCAGATTCTATTGTGTGAGCCGGACAGTCCCTCCCCTTACCTGGCCATCCCCTGGCAACACCTCCCCAGGCAGGATTGGATGCTAGGCTTGGGTAGGCGGAGACCCCTGGCATGCTACCTGGGAAGGTGGTGCCAGCTCCGAACTACCAGGGAGTCGCCATCTGGGATCAGGGGGCTGTGCGCGACCACGCAAAAGTCGCCCCCGATTGATGTGTGGAGCGGTCATTCTTGCTGGTATAATATATGTGCAACCAGGTGAAGGTTTCATTTTTGGAATAATTTTCAGAGTAGTTTTTACAGTTATATCAAAAATTACTGATTTTGTTATACTATTAGAAATACATAAACAGATAATTATGAAATTATTGTGAGGTTTAATAAGTTAACTGTTTATATTTGGACAACTTTTCTGTTGTACTTTATTGGAAGGAGAAAAATAATCATTTCCTTAATAACAATTTAAACAATTTATTTAACTAAAACAATAACATTATAGCATATGTATCCATGTTTGTTAACTGATGTGGTTGAACATTTTTTTAAAAAAAACTTATTTTAGCACACATTAAAAACTTAAAAACAAATTCTTATTTCCTGATGGATAGCCTTTGGACTATAATGTAACTTAAACAGAAAACTATCTTTAGAAATATTTTCCCTCCAAAAACATTTTATTTTAAAAACCCAATTTAAATTTTTTTTAAAAAAATCCAATTTAAATAAACTGATTTTTAAAAAATTAATAATAATTGATTTTTATCCACCTTTGTTGCAAATCGAAGTGTAGCTAGAGTTGAATGCAAGTACTTTGCTTTTTTTTTTAACCTTTGGACCAATGAAATTTTCTATTGCTGGTATTTTTTTTACTTTTTTTTTGAATTGGAGCTGCAATAGTAAATACTCCCTCAGCCCTAAAAACCCCAAACAGTAAGCTACAGAAACAAAAATAAATTACCACTGAATAATACTAGAACGTACATATGGAAAGTTTCTTCCTGTTTCTGCAGGAAATGCCACTGCAGGAGACCTGTCTCCTAGTTAATTTAACATTTTATGATTCATGTACTCAGCTCAATAGAATGTGCCAAAGTCTCCGAGTTTTGCTCGTTGCCAGTAAACCTGATCCCATCTCTGCATTTTTACTTTTCTGAGGTTAGGAAGTGTGGTGTGGTGGAAACCAACAAGACAGGTGTGGGTTGCACGTGTATGTAGACTTTTCTGTATTATGATAACATGTTAAAATTTTAGCTCAAGCATCTAGCTTCCTTGCAGGACACTACTTGTATTGTTTTGCAAGCGCTCTTCATAAGACTGGGTTCTAATCACTCTTGTTGGAAGGCTACTTTTTGGAAGAGGTGGTACACCTACAGATGTGTAATAACTTTTTCCTGTTCATTCTTTTGCTTCTCAGCCCTCTGCTTCATTTAAGACTTATTGAAAGAAAGGGGGATGTAATTTAAACTTTCTCTCTGAATTACTTGAGCAGCCCTATGCTGATTAAATTTTGCATTTTTTAAATCTCCTCTAATAGTTCAGAAAAACACACAGTATCTTTTGGTTTTTGATGGGGCTGTCATTGTGATCTGCATCGCTTCCCTTATCCTCTGCACACGATCCATCGTTCTTGCTCTGAAACTGCAAAAAGTAAGCATACCTTTGTCTTTGTGGTAGATGTGTGTTTAGCTTAAAAAAAACCAAAATAACTATCCTAAAACAGGAAGGATGGGTTGAGCCTACAAGAAATAAAGTAAGAACGATTTGTCTTGCATTATCTGCCTTGTAGCTTAGTCATGAGTTCTCTATGGTGGCTGTACTACTGGCAACTTTGGATTTGTCTCCGAAGCAACATGGAGGATAAGGCTGTCATCCACTTTCAGAGGCACCATACCTTTGAATACTAGTTGATTAGAACAGAATTAGAGTACTGTACTGCTGCTGCATACATGTCCTGCTTCTGGGCTTAAGGAATCTGGTTGGCCACTTGTAAGAACAGTATGCTAGACTAGACAACAGGACCAGTAAGGGGCCATGCGGCATGTAAAGGAATTATTGCCCACACATTTATGGCAAATATAAAATTTAGTTATCTTTCGCAATCTTCTGCTGGCCTTCCGTAGTTGTGAAACAAAACCACTCTACAATTTAGTGCAATGCCTGTTATAGTCGCTTGGTGGGCTCTAGTAACGTGAAGTAAATAAGTTTTCTGCTCTGAAAGAGTGGGAGTTTTCTAATAGTTCTTCTCAATGCTTAAAAAACAGAGATTTGTGAATTTCTTCCTGGAGAGATATAATCGCCACGTGTGCAACGCAGACCGCCTGGAGTTCTTAAACGGGTGGTACGTCCTGGTGATTATCAGTGATGTGATGACTATCATAGGCTCCATCATGAAAATGGAAATAAAAGCCAAGGTGAGCCTTAAAAAACCAGTCATAAACGTTTTGGCCCGTTCTGAAGCAGCTGCTATGGGAATCCTAAATTGCCAAGCCATGCTTTTGAGGTATTGGAGGAATCAACTGTGCAAAATCTTGTTTTCCTTTGTTTTCTTCCAGAATCTTACAAGCTATGATGTTTGCAGTATTTTGCTTGGCACGTCTACTTTATTCGTTTGGGTTGGAGTCATTCGCTACTTAGGCTACTTCCAGACCTATAATGTAAGCACTAGAGTCAAAAAATTCAGTAGTGGAGTTTTCCTTTTCATGCGTGTGAGACCACCACCTTACTTAGACAAGCAGGTCTGGGTTTGGTCAATGTCTGGATGGGAGACTCCCTGGGAACAACATGTTTACAACTGTGGGTACAATGATGGATTAGATTCCGCCTTTCTTCCAAGAAAAGAAAATAACCCTCTCCTCCTTTCATAGGTGCTCATTTTAACAATGCAAGCCTCATTGCCCAAAGTGCTAAGGTTCTGTTGCTGTGCTGGGATGATATACCTCGGATATACTTTTTGTGGCTGGATCGTTTTAGGACCATACCACGACAAGGTATGTGGGTGTCTCAGTTTGTGTAACTGGGAGAATGTAAAAAGTACGGTAAACAAACATGGTGCTCTCCAGATGTGGCTGAAGCACAGTTCTCAAAGCCTGCCGCCCCAAAAATTAAGCTGTGCATGCATACTCTGCATTCAATATACCTATTTGTATATGCATGCTTCACTCTGTGTTCTGAATGAAGCATGTATGTCTTGGAATCCAAATAACTTGCAACACTTGGTTTTCTTAAGCCAACCTCTTTACTGGAAGAGAAAATCGAAGGAAATAAGGAAGTTTGCTCAGGATGGAATGGAAAACTAGTAGGGCTTTTTGTCCGTGGCTCACTGTCAGGTTTCTCACAAGAGGGCAGTCTTGTATCACAGTTGTCCATTGACTGTGAACATGATCTCTTTACTGAAAGAAGACCGGTCTTGGTAGTTAGGTCAGAAGTTCAAGTGTTTTCATCCTCTTCTTTGGTCCAAAATACCTTCAAACAGCAGCTTAAATTTGATCTTGCTGAAATTGCTGACAGAAAAGGCGCATTGTTCTTTGTAAGACTTTGCACATCCGTTATGTAGAGTTGCAGCACTATTTTCTAACTCAGTAAGCAGTTTCTGAAAAAAGAATATTATTTTATTTTTCACACTGTTTATATGATGGCATTTGGTTTTTTAGTTCAGACTTAAGAGGTTTGGATGATATTTAGGCCTGTGCACTTCGATTTATAGTGGTTTTTTTTAAAAAAAGATTTTATAAAGCTAGCCTTTGATTCTTTCAAGTGCAGTATTCTCTAATTCCAGTTTTTCATGCATTCTAGTTTGAAGATCTGAACACGGTAGCTGAGTGTCTGTTTTCTTTGGTCAACGGCGATGACATGTTCGCTACATTTGCTCAAATCCAGCAGAAAAGTACTTTAGTGTGGCTCTTCAGCCGACTCTACTTGTTTTCCTTCATTAGCCTCTTCATATACATGATCCTCAGCCTTTTCATCGCCCTTATTACGGATGCATATGATACCATAAAGGTAAATTTATTGAGTTTGTGTTTATCAAGAGAGATGAGCTACCGTGTTTCCCCTTTTTTAAGACACCGTCTTATAACTTTTTTTCCTTAAAAAAACACAGGGTGGCTTATTTTCGGTGGGATGTCTTATTTTTATTGCGTCAGCATGGTACGGTACAGCAATTTGCGCGCTGAACAGGCGGTGGAGAAGTCAGCTGAGAGGCACATTTTTTCCCTGCGTCTGTTGCCGGTTTGCTGGCTCCCTGAGCACGCAGGAGGGGCTGAGGAGGTGACAGGAACAGGGCCGTCTTAAGTCTACCCAGCACTGTGGGAGGCAACTGAGCAGGAGAGAGGGTGGCGCTGTAAGAAGGACTCAAGAACGTGGCCTCATACCAGATAATAACTCTGATCCATCTTGCTGAGGATTGACTGCACTTGGTGATGGAGGCTCGCTAGGGTTTCATGCATGACCTTCGCAGAGCTACCTGAAGATGTGGGATCCTTCTGCATGCAGGACAGATGTTCTGCCAGTGAGCCACCACCCTTCACCAAAGGGACTTCTGATACTTCAAGGAGATGGTTGTGTGTTGCGCTCTGGATGACAGATGCATAGATCTGGAACTGGGCTGGGGTTGACTCACTGGAGCTGCTCTCCTGGTTCCAGGGTTTAAGGGCCAGAAGTATAAAGCAGCATCCTATGTTTCTGAGGAGAGAGGGAGGGAGGGAAGGAAGGAAGGAAAGAGGGAGTGGGAGGGAGAGAGGAAGGAAAGAGGGGAGAGAAAGAAGAGTAGGAAAGAAGGAAGGGAATAAAGAAGGAAAGAAAAAGAAAGAGGGAGAGAAGACAGAAAGGGAGAAAGAAGGAAGGAAGGAGAGGGAAAGAAAGAATAAGAACGAGGGAGAGGAAGAAAGATGGGAAGGAAGGAAGGAAGGAAGGAAGGAAGGAAGGAAGGAAGGAAGGAAGGAAGGAAAGGAAGGATGTGGAAAAGAGAGGAGAGGAAAATAGAATTTGGTAGGCGGGGAAAGTGGGGAACAAACTAACGAAGGCTAAAAAAGATGTGTCCGAAGGGGAAAGGGGGATGAGGAAAACAAGTGAACCGTAAAGAGGAGGAGAGGCAAAGAGGGGAAAGTGAAAAGGAACAAAAGGAGAAATCTGGAGAGTTGGGCAGGAGAGAGGTGGGCAGGGTCCTGCCTGCTCCCATGCAGGGCTTCCACGCCTCGTCAGTGCACGAGGCTTGAGACAAATTACAAAGGCAAACAGGGGCTTTCGGGGACGGTGGCAGCGGAGCCGGCAGCTTTCGCGCACTCGAGGCGAGCCGCACTGACGGGAGAAAGGTGTCTCTCTTCCCCCACCTCCAGCACAGCGGCGAAGTTTGCTTTGTCTCCCTACTTCACGCCCTGAGGCGCCGACTTCCCCAGGAGCAGTCACCCGCCCCAGAATCGGTGCCTGGAGGATCGCTGCCTCTGCAGGACTCTCGCGCGGAGGTTTCCTTCCACAAGCTCCAGGCACCGATCCGCTAACGGCGCCTGCAAAAGGGGCCTGCCCACATCAGGACGGAAGAAAGGGAAAGGCATCCCAGAAAGAGAAAGCCACGCCATGTCCCTTTTGACCGGTTAACGTCCCTCTCTCCCTTCGTGGAGGCTGTCAGAGTAAGCGTGGCTTCTCTCTCCCCGCCTGGGCTGCGTCTCATTCGCAACAGTGTGCAGAGAGAAAGGCACCTCTCTGCTCTGTCCCGCCCCATTGTGAACCCAGCGGGCAGCGGCACGATCCCGGCTACATCCCCACGGCGGCCCTCCCTGCCTTCAAGACTGCTTTGCCAGAGGCACGGCGATCTGCACCCCAGGAGAGCACGGCATCGGGCAGCTGGCCTGGCTAAGTGGGGGGGGGCGCCGCTCGACGGAGGCAGCTCCGCCGACACGTGGGCGGCTCAGTGTGCATGCCTCCTCGATGCGCCCCTGCTGGGTGGGCGCTGGGCTGCACCGTGCCATTCAGCCCAATGGGAAGGACGCCCCTGGGCAGGAGCAATGGCGGCTTACTTTCGGGGTACGTCTTACTTCTATTACTTATAGGAAAACCCTGCCATGGCTTACTTTTTGACTACGAATTAAAAAAGGGGAAACACGGTATAGTTCAAGAAATAACAAGAAGTTCCCAGATGGTGAGCTTCAGTAACATTTACTAACTTTTGTAGTTGCTCCTTAAAAGTATGTAACTGTCTAGACCATTTCCAATATGTGGCGGTGATGGAACCTTCCAATCTCTGTCTATAGTAAGTTGCAAAACTAAGGTTTCTCTATTTTTGGGAATGCTAATGTTCCATTTTATTAAGCTATTTGACAGCTATTTCTCCACATAGAATATGAAACTTCAGATCTTTCAACTTTTGCTGTAATAATAAGGCAGGGAGGCAGGTAAAGGCAGTCCCAGGCCCATGTAGAGTTTATCTGAGGCGGCCAGGAACAGAAGTCTTGGTGGAATAAAGTTATAAACCCAAACAAAAAAAGCAGTCGGTCCCTGACAGGAGCTCACCAGCCCGCTTACCCCTCCGAGGCCCAGGGCAAGTGTACTTGGCTTCTCCCCCCCCCCCACGCACACCTCTGCATGTGCCTGGGCAGTCCTGTTTTGGCTGCACAGCCTCAAGAGACACTGAAAGCCAGAAGATACCACTGTCTTCCCTGCCTTGGTTGTTTTCAACAGTAGTATTGAAAACCCTGTACTAAAGTAGCCTGGCAGAGTGTGTCTTGGAAAGGATATAGTGAACAGGAACAGCAAATGGTGTGATATTTTGTCAAGCCCATGCATAAGAACATTAGTAGTTTTGTACTGATGTTGCAGGTCGAGCTGTTCCATCTAGAATAAGAGGATGCAAAGGGGAGAGCATTTTTATCTCCCTCCTTACAGTGTGCACTATAAAAAGAAAAAAAATTGATCACAACCCTACAACTTGGTTTAGCCTTGCAAGCTTCTGCTGTAACCTCACCTATTCCCCTCCACCTGTGATATACAGGGTCGGGAGAGCAGTATGAAATGGAGAATGGCTTCCTAAACAGATTGTTCCCCCCCCCCAAATCTCCTGTTTCAGAAATACCAACAGATCGGTTTCCCAGACACAGACCTACAAGAATTCCTAAAAGAATGTAACAGTGAAGAATATAGCACAGAGCCACGAACGTCCAGGAGTTTCTGTTGCTGCAAGAGGTCAGTGTGTTGTTTCTTCAGATTCCTTTAAATTCCATATAGTTCTTTGCAAAGAGCTTTGAGGTTAAGGTATCCACTTGGCTTTTTTGCTGCTGTACCTTCTGTGCCAGCTTTTAAACACCGGCTGAAAACTTTAAATTCTGCCAGGCTTATGCAAGCAGTTAAGAATCATACGAGTTAGAAGGGAGCCCCAAGGGTCATGTAGGCAAACCACCTGCAATGCAGGGATCACAACTAAAGTCTCCATGACAGAAGAGTACATCCCTCACAATGGGTTACTGGTCTTTGTTTTGAACCTTGTTGTTTTTAAACTTTTTTTGTATTGTTTTATCTCACTGTTACAAACCATTTTGATACATTTGGGTGGTATAGCGATAGATAAATATTTATAATAAGTAATAAAATAAAACTGTTTGGAAGCGGCTTCTTCTAGCAATGGAGAAGAAAGGGATCTCATGCAAATCTCTCCTCTTGTGGAGCAACTGTGCTAAGGACAGGGCTGCCCATCAGGAAGCCAACAGGGATCATATGGTTGTGAGGTGTATTGTCCAGAATGCCTCTCTTAGTGATTGCATAGGAAAAAAAGGAGTGTTTTCAATTACATTTATTCACAATCATAGAGTTGGAAAGGACCATGAGGGCCATTGAGTCCAACCCCCTGCAGTGCAAGATTCCTTTTGCCCAATTCAGGACTCGAACCCAAGGCTCTGAAATTTAAGAGTGCTGTGGCATCTACTATTGCTCTAGCACTCCAGGAGCAACTAGGACCAAGCAGCAACTTGGCCCTCCAGATGTTTTGAGACTACAATTCCCATCATCCCTGACCACTGACTGGTCCTGCTAGCTAGGGATCATGGGAGTTGTAGGCCAAAAACATCTGGAGGGCCGAGGTTGAGGAAGCCTGCCTAAAGACCTAGTTTTCTTTTTTAAAAAAATCAAAGGAAATGCTTATCAATATTGAAGCGATATTTGCCCATTTTGGAGAACTTTTTAAATAGCCCCATATGGACACGTCCTGTACTTATTGTGCAAGGACAGCTTGAGGTTAAGGGCAGAGCACACCGGACTTGTTTTCCTGCCCCACTTATCTCCTTGCATCTCTCTGTTGAGCATAGCAATCGTTTGCTGACACCGAACATGTATGTGCTAGCCTTGAACTAAAATAGAGGGTGCGCAAGTGCCCTGCGGAGACAGACGCATGTTGTCCAGTATTCAGCCTTTGCTGGCTGTCTCTCTTTACACCAAGGGGTTGTGCCAGTCTTTGGCTCATCATAGTAGGCACATAGCAGGGAAGGGCTGTGGCTCAGTGGGAGAGGATCTGCCTTGTATGCAGGTTCAGTTTTTGGCATCTCCAAATATTGCTGGGAGGTAACCTGGTCTGAAATATTGGAGGGCTGCTGCTACTTGATGCAGACTACTCCAAGCTAGGTTGACCGATGGCCTGACTCTGGCAACTTTCCGATGTTCCACCTGCGATTCCTGCTGAACATCTGGAATGTGTTGTGAGACCCTCTTGCCTCTTTTCATGAACTCTGGATGCAGGGAACACCCAAAGAGAGCTGTAAATATATGAAAGGGAACTGATGATAGCATATCCCGGGACTCATCATTGCCAGGAACTGATAACTGAGGAGGTTGGAAGCACAGAAAACAGTTGCAGCTACAGGTTTTAGTGCTTTATCCTGTCTTTTCATTATTATCCATCTGAAACTGTGAACTTCTTCTTTCCGCAGACGGAAAAGTGATGACAACTTGATACTTATTAACTGAAGATGGGTGGTGCTGGTGTAAATTTTTTGCACACGTGGAGGTAACTGCTGGGAAAAGCTGAGCCTTCTGAACTGCAGTAGAACCACCGCCATGTGGTTCTTTCCCCCCTCTACGAACCAAAGACCAACTTTATAAAGAGAAGTGGTGGAGTCGTCCTGCAGTCCACAGCTGGAAAGCTCAAAAACTGTACATCTTGAGCTAGCATTTCATCAACAGCTGGTGACCATTTCTTGCTTCAGTTGCAAGCAGCTCTTCTTGCAAGTCATGGTCAATGAACTTCAGAGAATCAGTTATCATTTGGTCACTTCTTGATTTGCAACCTGCTTTCTAGGTATTTTTATATTAAAATATTTAAAGGAAACTCACCTCTTAAAAGAACACAGAATATTGCGGTTCTTGGTGACAGTACCTTTTGGGGGATTCATTTTTTTAGGTTTCTTTTTGGAATTACAAATGTAGGTTTTCCCTTTAAACCTATGTGAAACTTGTACCATAATGCTTTCTCTTCTTTCTGGATTTTGTTTCATGAAATTGATCTAAAAAGTTGTTTGATCATTTGAGGTTCACTCAGACAGGTGTACATTTCCCCCCCCTTTAAAAAAAACAAAGAATCACTCGTCGTGTGGTTGTGTGTGTGTGTGTGTGTATTATCCCTATTGTCCCCTTCAATCTAAACGAGGCTGCGATTCTATACATTGGGCAGGAGATGAAACGGCCTGCAAATCCTTCACAAATCAATGACAATAGGGGGCCTGTTCGCTCTTCATTGGCTTCCGAGGCAGAAAAGAGTTTGCACCCTAAAACCACAGTTGGATGATAGAGCTCCACCAAGACCCTCTTGGCAAGAAAGGCCTAGGGGGCTTTGCCTCCTACCACCACTCCTACCACCACAACCCTGCCTTCTTCCACCACTAGGTATAAAGCAGTAGTGCCGGTGAGGACAATGCAGATTGAGAAGGAGGGTGGAACTTTGGGTGAGCCGCTTGAACTTTAAGGCAATTATAAACCCTCAAAGCTGGTATTAGAGCCCCAAGTCTTTCCTGGCATCTGCAGTAGAAACAATGGCAAGTCAAGGCAGGTTATGTGATTCCTAGCAGTAAATTCAAAGGGGGGTGGGGAGGCAACAGCACAGGCTACAGCCTGCACCCTAAGAAGGAAGGGAGGCAAGCAAGCAAACCAGCCAAATCGCGGTCCTTTTCTTTGTTATCCGTTTGGTGTCAGAGGGTGATTTTTCCCCCTTTTCCTTAGGCTGCCCCCATTAAATAGCCGCTTGAATTAGGTAGAGTGGAATGACAGTTCAGAGTGAGGTGAGTAATAACAAGGTTTCATACCAGATTTTTGCGCAGTCAGGCGGAGTCCCCCCTAAACCCCGAGCAGCCTCGAGCGGAATAAAGACGCAAGGCCACGTTTTTGGGATCGGAATTGGCCACAACTTTGTTAAAATTCAGATGTAGGAAGACCTTGGCTCAGGCATTGGGCCTGTATCCCTCCCAGCCCCCAGCCAGGGGTGGGGTAACTTTCAGGGTTGTCCAGCATGTGTGCGGGTTGGGCTAACTCTGGAGAACATATGTTCAAGCAGATAGTCCGCCCCCCGCGATGGCCGCCGCTGGACGAATATAGGACTCCTTTGAGTTATTTATGACTCAATTAGGAGCCACTAAAAACCGCCCGGCACGCTTTCTCTAGCGCCTCTGCTCTGTAGACCCGGGCTGGCAGTAAAACATACAGCAGAGTCTTCTTCTTCTCACACACAGCGGAAACTTGTATAGCCGTTGGATAAAAAGCCTCTTAAGAACACACAGAGTCCAAGGTGTTCTAATAACTACTGAAGTTTATTTTACAGAGAAAACAACAAACGACCTGGTGAGCTCGCAGACATCTTGCGACCGTCTCCCAGGCAAAAACGAAACCAACTGCCACACAAAGAAAACACTTCCAGTACATTCTGTAACATGATATCTTCCTCAGTGATCAGGTGGACAGTACACAGTTAACCCTTTGGTTACTTGTTACTTCTCACACCCCCTCTCACCTGAACACTGGGGATAGCGGGTATCCAAACTTACCCCAAAACCAACCCTTCACAGAATTCCCCATGCCGTTGGAAACTCAAGGGTTTTGTGAACCCATCTGCTAGGTTCTCCTGGCTTGGACAATACCTCAACTTTACCAAGCCTACCTGTATGCTCTGACATACGTTTCGGAAGCGGATGTCTAAGTGTTTGGTTCTGGCCTTGAACTGTCCAGACTCTGCCAGTCTCAAAGATGGTTGATTGTCGCCCCAAACAGTGATGGGCTGGCTACAATCACCCCAGATTTCCTGGACCAAACTTCTGTAGTACTCTAACTCAGTGCATGTCGCAGACAACGCACAGAATTCAGCTTCCGTGGAAGACATAGCTATTAGGCTTTGCCTGCGCGACCGCCAACCAATCAGGGCATTTCCAAACTTGACTACCAAACCAGTCACTGACTTCCTGTCCTCCTGATTGGCCCAATCAGCATCTGCAAAACAAGTGAGTTGTGGCTCACCTTGCGCTGACATCTTCAAACAATACTCTTTGGTTTCCTGCAAATACCTAAGCACTCTCTTAATGCCATTCCAGGCATGTACGCTAGGTTTCGATGCCTCTCTACTAAGCAAATTGACTGCAAAAGCAATATCTGGTCTGCTCCATTGTGACAAATACAACAGACTTCCTAGCGCTGACTGAAACACTTCAGGACTCTCAAACGCTACTTTGTCCTTCACTTGTGACTCTTTCACAAAGTTTGTCTCCATGGGTGTTCTGACCCCTTTACAGTCAGACATTCTGAACTTCTCAAGCAAATGTTCAATCTTGCCTTTCTGACTGAGCAAAAAACTTCCATCCTCAGTTCTGTCTATCTGCACACCTAGATAAACATTCACTGCACCTAGATTCTTGAGTTTGAACCTCTTGCCTAGCTCTTTTGCAAACTTCTGCACTTGCATCTGGCTTTTTGCTAAGCAGATCAGGTCATCTACATAGACAAGCAACAGTTCCTGCTGTTCTCCTTCACCTCTGAGATACAGACAACTGTCAGCTAGACTCTTCCTGAAACCTAGGCTCTTCAAAACAGAATCAAGACATGAATACCAGTTTCTAGCGGATTGCTTAAGACCGTAGATCGACTTGTGCAGCTTCCACACCTGACCTGGCACGTCACTCTCAAACCCTGGAGGAGGCAACATGTACAGCTCCTCCTGGAGGTCAGAGTTCAAATAAGCAGTATCCACATCGAAGTGGTTGACCACTAGGCCTCTCTGCGCTGCAGTCGCTAAAAGCATCCTGAAAGATTCCGATCTCTAAGTCGGACTAAAGACATCTGTGTAGTGGATTCCGTTCTTCTGAGTAAAACCTCTAGCCACTAATCTAGCCTTGTACTGAGGCTCTCCAGTCACTGTGGGTTTCAGCCTGTAGACCCACCTACAACTGACTGCTTTCTTACCTTCTGGCAACTGTGTGAGACTATACACACCAAGAGATTGCATGGAGTTCAACTCTTTCTCCATTGCAACTTTCCATTTACTAGCTTCCTCTACTGACAACTGTTGCACCTCTTCAAAGCTTTCAGGTTCACACACTGCTAGGTTCGCCCATACACTGACAGCTGAAAACCTTTCAGGTGGTTTACCTTTCGTGGTGCGTTTTGAACGCCTTGGTCCCACATCCTCCCCCTCTAAATCCGAACTGCTTGTCTCTGACTGTGGCTCTCTCGGACTAGCAGCACTGTCAAGAGACTTACTACGCTTTGCAGCCCCCTCTGGGCTTGTTTTGGGTGAAGTGGGTGACCTACCACGTTTGCTGTACTTCCCAGGCTTGACCTGGGGTGAAGTCGGTGCGCTTCTGACTACTTGCTTCACTTCCCTAGGAGCTACACCACTTGGACCAGCTGCCTGACCTGGATCTGGTCCTGCAGCACCTGGAACTCCAGCATCAGCTACCTGAGTTTCCTCTTCCTGGTCAAAACCTGAAGACCAGTCAAGAAGAACTTCAGGGTTAGCATGAATGCGTCTCCAACCCTCTTGTTCACAGAACGTAGCACTCCTGCTAATGTGAATGCAGGTTTGGTCCCCCTCTGCTGGTACAAACCTCCAAGCCTTTGAGTTTGGTTCGTAACCACAGAAGATCATTTTCCTGGATCTTGATCCTCCCTTTCTGCGCTTCTGCTTTGGAATTAGAACCCAAGCCTCACACCCAAAAGTTCTGAAATAGTGCACCTTCGGAACTTTGCCATACAACATGTAGTAGGGTGTGTTGTCCACAACTGAATTAAAAGCGCGGTTCGAACAGTAATTCACAAATTTATAGCATTCCCCCCAAAACTTCTGGGGTAATCCTGCATCAAACAACGTTGCCTCTACCAGTTCAGACAGCGTTCTAAATTTTCATTCAGCTAAACCATTCTCTTGTGGACTAAAAGGGGCGGTCTTCCTGTGCCTAATTCCCTTGCTGCGGAAGAACCCTTGTAGTTCTGCACTCAAAAACTCTCCCGCCCTATTTCAAAGCCCTCACATAATAAGCAAGACACACTTAAGAGACCATTCTCCATGCCTGGTACAACATAAACATCAAGGTTAGTGTCTAAGCATTGCATATAAAAAACACCCTTGCTTTTAATTGTTCCACAAGAACCATCAGCAAGCTGCAGGCTTTTTTCATCTTCAAGTGGCCTGCAGTTCAGGATCTGTCCTGAAGGAGGTACAAGATGATGGCTGCTGCCTGAGTCGATAATAAAAGTGAAACTGTCCTGTCCTTTGTTTCTAACCGTTGCTAAGGCAGCAGAAAGATGTTGGCTGACAGGCTTATCTGTAGTCTTCCCACGCCCTCTGCTTCGGCGATGCTGGCTGGTCCCACGACCACGTCCGCTGGGTTGCCTGGCACCTGGCTGAGTGACCTTGACTGCTTCCGGAGCTGGGCAGAATCTCGCTACGTGCCCAGGCTGCTGGCACCGAAAGCAAAGCCTTGTTGCGCACGCACTCACAGTGGATTCCTCAGTGCTTTTTCCTGCACCCCCACTGGCTTCTCTGCGCCCACGGCCCCCCTTCTCAGCCGATTCATTCTGGCGTCGCAGTTCCTCATCCGCCAAACGACCAGAAACGTAAGCTAGCATGAGCTCATCTTCAGGCATTGCCTCAAACGTTAGGCACAAATGCTCATAGACGTTTCCCAGACTAGACAGCAAAATATAAACTTTTTCCTTCTCTTTGAACACAAGCTCATGCCGCTGCAGCTTATGGAATGCATCAATCACATTGGCAATGTGCTCCTTAATGGGTTGCCCTGGTCTCAGTCTCAACTCAAAGAGATGCCTCATAGCATGCAGCTTAGCTCCAGCTGTTTTTCTCTGATGGACCCTTTCCAAACTGTCCCAGGCATCCTTAGCATTTGCAGCATTCTGCACATAGGGCAGCTGCGTAGCATCACAGCTCATGGCAATGGCACATAGAGCCTTATTGTCTTTCCTGGTTTCTGCTGCAAACCTCTGCGCTTCACCTGCTGAATTATCAGCGACAGGGGTTGGGGGATTTGACACACAAGTCCATAAATCCTTTCCCAGCAACCACATTCTTGCCCTTTCTCTCCACTCTGCATAGTTGTCGCCATTCAACCTCTGGAACGACACGACAAACGACTCCTGGAGCTGCTCCGCCATCTTGTCTACCCCCGGGCTCCGTGTCCAGCACTGTACTGTACTCACTCAGAATAGCTGACGTTGCTCCTCCGGGTAGACTGCGGATCCCAGCCTCCAGTCCAGGGTCATTCTGCTAGCGAGTGCATCTGTTAATTGCCGACTGCAAATAAACAGGTTTCTCCCAGCTAGCTCTTTACACCGGCTTTCTCCAAGGCGTTTACAGCTGCAATCACCTTTTATTGCTTTGGTGATTGATTAGGGTCAGGACCTATAACCTGCTACCCATAACCTGTGACGAATATAGGACTCCTTTGAGTTATTTATGACTCAATTAGGAGCCACTAAAAACCACCCGGCACGCTTTCTCTAGCGCCTCTGCTCCGTAGACCCGGGCTGGCAGTAAAACATACAGCAGAGTCTTCTTCTTCTCACACACAGCGGAAACTTGTATAGCCGTTGGATAAAAAGCCTCTTAAGAACACACAGAGTCCAAGGTGTTCTAATAACTACTGAAGTTTATTTTACAGAGAAAACAACAAACGACCTGGTGAGCTCGCAGACATCTTGCGACCGTCTCCCAGGCAAAAACGAAACCAACTGCCACACAAAGAAAACACTTCCAGTACATTCTGTAACATGATATCTTCCTCAGTGATCAGGTGGACAGTACACAGTTAACCCTTTGGTTACTTGTTACTTCTCACAAATAACAGCCAACTGGCATCGCCAAATTGCCCCCCCTGGCCCGTTTACAGGAACCCTGTTATTGCCGTCACAATGGGGCAGGGGGTCACCGCCCCCACGCCCCGCCCCTTTATGTAAATGACCAAAGGATTCCGCCCAAGGCCTGCATCCGTCAAGTTGTGACGAATTGCTACGGGAAAGGCGAAACCTGCCAATGCAGGGAAATTCCTTTCCGGCCCTTTAACAGCAGCCTTGTCGTAGCAGCGCGTGTACGCCTGTGGAAGGAATAAACCTGTAAAGCAAGCATTATTTTAAGGAGTGGAGGGTGGGAAAGCTCTGAATCCGTCATCTGCTTCCCCAGAATGGCTCCTCTTCTCTGCGTGCCAGGTAAGGCTACCCGTTCCTACCTGGCCAATCCCCCGGAACGCCTCCCCTTGGCTGGATTGGACGGCTGACCGAGTGGGCGGAGACACCAGTCTCCAGCCTCAGGTAGGCAGTGCCGGCTTCCAAACTTTCAGGGCTGCCTCAGGGATCCCAGGGGGGCTGGACGCGACTGCGCAAAATGACCTCCCCTTTTAGGTTGGGGAATCGGTCATTCCAAAACAATCCTTGCTTTTGCTAAATGTTTTAAAAGGCAATGAGCTTCTGTTTCAAGAAAATTAGTTTAGAAAACCCTGAATGCAAGGACTTTCCCGGGGCCATTAAATAAAACCTTTTATTAAAGTGAAAACAACACATGTATTGATGATAATTCTCACACGCTAATATCTAAGAGTCGAACTTATATAGCAGGTGGGACTGGCTTTGTGAAAAGATCAGGACCTGCTGCAAGCTTAGCCAGATGCTTGCAAGAGGTGTGATAGCCCTTGGTATCTTTTGGAGCAAAACGGCTTTTCCGTTTTGTTTGTTACATGGGTGAGTGTTTGTTCTAAGTTTGCTATATATCAGGCAGTGAACTCTTGTAGATTTCACTATGTTCGAGCTCGGTTCAACTCCCAATGATGACATTGTGACTGAAAAGGGGGTTAATTGGAAAGTGAAAGGTCTAGGAAACCCAGCCAAGAGAAATCATATTGCCCAGTACATAAGAAAAGAACCTTCTGACTTCAGGAAATTTGCCGTGTTAACCGTTAGCAATGTTCATTGAAACAAAACCAATTAGGACTTCACTTTTCTGCATCTGGCACTTAAAAGTCTCATGGGATAGCAATCATATTAGACTGTAATTTCCCCTTTTAAGTGCCATATAGTTATTGGCACCCCTCCAGGTACCTGTCACTATCAATGGTTTATGGGGGGAAGCACATCACAATAGCTTTGATATACAGCCCCAATGTAACACAAAGGGACTTTCTCAGAAAGACCTTGACAAAAATTGCTAATTTTAACAAGAGGTGATTTAAAGGTGGTTGGAGACCACATGCAGACTAACCTTGAATCTGCCATTGTGTATATACACAATGTCTGAAATAAGGATGGAGCTATGGAGAGGCATTGGCTGGCTTCACGGTTTCCCCCTCATTGTGATTTTTGCATCACACACACACACACACACACACACACACACACACTATGATCTTGAGAAACTGCGGGGTGAAAAATTATGAAACCAATATCACGATAATGGACTTCGAACCAGTTTTGGACGATATAGGTATCAATATATCACCCACCCCTAATGAGGATTGGTAGTTTGCTGAAATGTCTACATTTTTTCCCCTTCAAAACTGCTGCTCTGATTTGGCAGATATGCATACGAGGGCTCCCGGTCTAAATCATTAGGAGTATGCCTTCTATTCAGCACCCACAGACCCTTTTCTAAAATAAGTTATGTTTTTTTCATCCAGAAACCTTTTTGGATTCCCAAATTGCATCTAGGTATACAAAATAATAGTACATGCATCATGATGGCACAATTCTGTATTTTCTTTTTAAAAAAAGTTCCCCCGCAGCTTAAAGAGTTGAGGGCTTATTTCTTGGCCTATGATAAAAGCCTTTCTGTTTCCACTGCCAAACCTTTTAGGGGAGAATTTGCAACAGTTTGGCACCATTTTTGAGCGAAGTGGATAATGTCAGATTTTTGGTGAAATTGTGACTGCACAGGTTAGGGACCCATATGATACCCCTATTTTCAGATTTCATTTTAAGTTACTTTGCAAGAACATGGAAGAGACAATCCACTACTACCTTAAAAGGCAAAAGTGATATGGGACTACAATGAAATCTGTTATAAGGTGGTTGCAGCAATTAGTGAAGTTGCGACTATAAACGGCATGAAAAACAAAAACTTATTAGGATCTTAAATGAAGGCATATAATCTACCTGGTTCTCCAGCAGCATGTAAAATAATGGAAGATAAAAAATATGTGTGTAAAGAACTAGATAAGATAAAACAGAACTGAAGGATACAAGATGATTTCAGTTGTATCTTAGAAGTAATTTGAACTGGTAAATAAACATGCAAGTGCCCTTAGAATAAATGAAGAAAACTGCCATTAAAAAGAAATGCAAAAATTGAAGCCAAGATGGAGCCAAGACTTTTGATTCGGAAAAAATGGAAGATTTGTCAAGTACTATGCACCGTTACATAAAAGCAGTGACCTGGGAGGGAAACGAAATGTTCCAAGTTAATTTCCAATGTATTTTGGAGGATCACAACTTACCTAAATGGCGAAATAAGATTGGAGAAGGTGCAAAGGCAATTAATAAGCTGAAAATCTCATTTACCTGATGGGTTTTTGAGTGCTTTTCTACAAAGCACTTAGAGCGCCTTATACTTTATTTAATAGACAGAGGAGGGTGTGCTAGAAACATGACGGTGGTTCAAAAGAGTAGTTATAACCTATACTAGGGGGTAAGCTGAGAGCATGTTGCATCATACTGACCAATCTTGCTATTTAACTCTCTACATTAATCTGGGAGAGGAGTTGAACTCAGTAATTTCTAACACTATTGGTCTGGATCACCTCTAAGAAAAATCAACTATTTTTCAACTGCTTTTATTCAAATTATTTCCAAACTTTAATTTCTAGGAATTATTGGTATGTTCTTCAGGGAAATCTTATGTTTTATAATGTTTGGGTGATGGGTTGATCTGTTTTATAAACTTGTATCCCTGCCCTCCAATGTAAATATTGTCTATGGTGACTTAGGATAATGTGTACGCACACTATTGAATAATGAACATGATTCTGTGTTATGTGATCTGGGCAAGTGTGAGTGCAGGTTAATCTAGCAAAGAAGAGTATATAATTTTTCTCTACCCCCAAGAAAAAATCTAATTTAGTGTTAGCAATGCGTGTCCTCCTTTAAAAACTGGGAGGAATAATAATAATAAACTTGCTGTCCCCAATGCAAAATGAAAATGCTGTGAATTTCCACATGGAATATGCTTTCGATAGCTGGAGGCCACCGGGGAGAAATGTGTTGCAGTCCTACTAGGAATCATATTCAAAGGTTGAGGGAATGAAAGCTGTTAGTTTAATTGAAATGATGGAAATGACTCAGCACTCTGTAGCAGCAAGAATTCTGAGAACTAGCCCTAAGTGTGGCCTAAGATGCAGTGGAGGGGAGAGGCAAGGCAGCTTTGAACTCTGCAAACTGACTTTCCTAGTTTGCTGCTACACCAGAAAGGGATGCTGTCATTTGCCATCTGGGCAGGGCTGGGCTGGGCTGGCAGGAATACACAATAAACTTATTGTACATGGCCTTAGTGAGGTGATCAGTACTGGTGAGTGTTATAACCAAGTACAGTCATACCTCGGTTTAAGTACACCTTGGTTTGAGTACTTTCAGTTTAAGTACTCCACGGACCCGTCTAGAACAGATTAATCCACCTTCCATTACTTTCAATGGGAAAGTAGTGGACAAACAGGCCAAACCCTACGCCAAAGGATAAATGGACATAAATCTGACATCAGGAATCACAAGACAGAGAAACCAGTAGGAGAACACTTCAATCTCCCAGGACATTCTACACAAGATCTCAAAGCAGCTGTTTTATTACAGAAAATTTTCAGAAACAGACTGGAAAGAGAAGTTGCTGAATTGCAACTCATTACCAAGCTTAAAACTATGGAGACACCTGGTATGAACAGAGACATAGGATTCTTATCTCATTATACATGATCAAGCTTTCTTTAGCACCTCAGCCCTTGCTTTTTCCTGCAAGACCAATTGCAGTCATCAACAGGTTTACCACTCCTATCAGCCCATCACCCATTCCCATCACACACACCCCTAACTATACATAAGGGTCTGGTGACTTCTGTTTCAGTGTATCTGAAGAAGTGTGCATGCACACGAAAGCTCATACCTATGACAAACTTAGTTGGTCTCTAAGGTGCTACTGGAAGGATGTTTTATTTTTATTTCAATGGGAAAGTTCGCTTCAGGTTAAGTACGCTTCAGGTTAAGTACGGACTTCCAGAACCAATTACACTCATACTTCGGGTTAAGTACGCTTCAGGTTGAGTACTCCGCGGACCCGTCTGGAAGTTCGCTTCAGGTTAAGTACGCTTCAGGTTAAGTACAGACTTCCAGAACCAATTGTGCACTTAAACCCAGGTACCACTCTAGCAAGATTGGGTGGGTGGTGCCATTCTGCCACTGATTTAATTCTAGACAGTTTCATTTTAGTAGCTTCAGATGGGGAGGCGTAACACAACTGCATGTGTGTCCCAAATCAGTTTTATTTATAAATGTGGAAAGTTTCCACTCCAGTGATGGAGTGTGATTCTGTGGCGCTCTTTGTTGTGAGTACATTTGGTCTAGTCCAGTTCTTGCCCCCCCCCCCACCTTTTCACTGAAAGCCTTTTACTGGGTCAGCTGCAGGAAGGAAATGATAAATGATCTGGGTTTAAGCCTAATGACAGAGAGGAAAAACTATCTTCAGGACCAATACATTAACCATAAGAGTTTGAGTACTCTAATGTAGCCAAAGTCGCAGCATTCGTGCACAAGAGGAAGGTTCTGACAGGTTTGCAGAACTACAAAAATGTTTTGGAAAAAGAGCAGCAGCTTAATCATGACTGAGAATTGTCAGTGGCCACAGATTCTGATTGGTTGTTGTCAGGGTAGGGACGAACAGAATGGAGTTCTCCAGAACAGGGCACAACTGGCTGGAATCTTCAACAGCAGCACTCCAGACTGCAACATTTTAAAAGGGTATAAGATGTTAGCCAAAAGCCTGGTTGAAGAGGAATGCTTTCACCTGGCGGCTGAAGGAGTATAATGAAGGCGCCAGACGAACCTTCCACTAACCTCTAAATGTATATATACCAAAAGAGTATATTATCCAGCCCTGTTACAGTGTGGAAATCATTATGGCTTTTCAGTTATTGTTATGTTATACCCTCTCGCTTCCAGCTTTTGGTATTTCTACTGTCAGTTTTATCAAGCAAGATATGGAAACCATGAGTGCTAGAAACATTAAAATAAATAGGAAAGCTATGGCATCAGAGTTGCAACAGGAAATGTTGAGGGGTATAAAAGTGGCCCTGTTGACTCTGTAATCCATGAGCCTTTTGTCTGCCTGCCTATAATAAGCAAACAGCAGATAAGTTTGCAATTTTTTTGAAAAGTCTGTCTCCACTGAGAATTCATAATCCAGAGTTCTCATCCTGCTGAAACAAAAAAAAAGCGCTTTGCAGTTGTACAGCTCTTAAGTAATGTGAGCTACAATATTCAGCTTAATGGGAGAGAAAATGATTTTTTATAAGCGGCTGAAATGGTGCCTATTGAAAGCAAACTTGATAGATGAGACTGGAGGTGATAATGGAGAAAACCACAATGCAGGCTAGGCTTATTTACCTGCTCCTCACAAACTAGTTAGTATTTGTCATTACATTTTCAAATGCAAAAGAGAAAAATGAATGTGAAAACTGGCAAGCTGTATAAGGTTTTAAAGTTGTGAAGCTTACCCTCCACCCCAGGGGAAAAACAAAACACTTTTTATCAAACCTCTGTGCTATAGTTTCTTTTTCAAGGGGGGGGGAGCTTTGGATTCCACAACGCCAAGTGGGAACTTGCATTACTTATTATTTTAAGAAATGCTTAAGATTAATTTTTAAAATCTGAGCCAAGTACATAGTCTCAGTGAAGTTCATGCTCATAAATTCAGCTGATCCAAATGACCTAAATTTGGCTTCGCTCTGTTTTTGAAGTTCCACAAAGTTCTCAGGGGCAATTAAATTATATATGGAATTTTGAACAAACCTTGACAACGAAGCTGTCTTCTCAGCCCCCCCCCCCCATCTTAATACTGGTAACTAAAATGACCTTCTGTTTTACAATATGTAATGGAACAATTTTGTACCATAGCACACAGGGTTCCCCCCCCCCTCTATGTGTGTGTGTTAAGACAGAGTCTCCTTGATTTGAAGTTCAGTGTAGATTCTGAGTTCTCATACACATAGCTAGTACCCACCTGAGTATTCCTATTTGCTATATATTCCAATTGCTATTTCGTGGTGTGTATATACAGATTAACAAAAAACAAAACAAACATGTTTACACCTTCATCTCAACTTCATGGACACGTAGCTGAGATTAAGCACCACTTTGTTGCAGAAAAAGTTAATATATATTAAAAGTAAAAATAATAAAATTGAGCAACTGTAATCAAGTGGATGCTTGGCTGGCTAGCCCCTGACTACACAATGTTTTAAACAACAAGAAGAGAATGTTGTGGCAACCAGAATTGGGTGTATATTGGAGCCTGTTTGACACTGACTCATCTTCTGCTGCTAAGTGGATAGCTTGGGGTGGTTCTGGCTCCCTTGAATTTCAGCCCCCCTCCCCAAGCAGTCACATGCAGGTTCTCTGCCCACAGCGTTACATCCTCAACCCCCTGAGAAATGACAAAAAAAAGTATCTGAGGAGTGGCTGGGGAAACCCAGCCAGATGGGTGGGGTATGGATAATAAATTATTATTATTATTATTATTATTATTATTATTATTATTATTATTATTATCCAATTTACTGGAAGCTACTTCCACTGAAGAGATAAATGGAGAGGCTTCATTTCTCTTTAGTGCCTTAAAACATCTCCGAGGTAAAGCATCTGATAATGCAAGGTAAAATGCTAGTATGAGCAAGATTGCTAGCTGCCAACCAAGCAAGAGTGAATCTTGCAGAAGTACGGCCGTACTTCTCCGTAGCTTCACGTACTGTACGGTGGACCTGCACTGTTGCAGAGGTTTGAACTAGATGACCCTTGGCAATCCCCCCCCCAGCTCTACAAGTTCTATGATTCCATCATGACCCAACTACAGATTAACCTAACAGAAAATATATCAAATCCAGTTTGCTGACTTTATAAGAGCAATAAATGCAAGGGCAAGATCACTGAGATATTGGTCAGGTGGGCGAGTCATTGTTTGGGTCTACAATGGGGCTAACTGGGCTTGATGGCTGGTAGCAGTGTTTGTTTAACTGCAAGTCTGGCCTAGTCACATATAGGGTGTGTCTGTTAGCTTCCAAAAGAGGCACACAGGTATGGGGAGCTGAAACCTCTCTTGCAGGCTATACCTTTTCTGCAGCCTGTTGCCCTCACTTCTGGCATTGATGTCGGCAGTGCTTTTTCTCTAAAAATGTTTAGGGGTAGTCTCATTTTGACTCAAGAAAATCACCATCTTATAGTTCAAATCGGAGGGAAATAAATACAGTAAATGGACAAAAGTACAAAGATTCACAAAATGTTTAGGAGTATGCATACCCCCAGAAAAAAAGCACTGGATGTCGGGCTTGAGAAGGACCTTCTATATTAAAGGGATATGAATTTTGCAAAGTTGACACTTTTATGAGACCTGAAATTTATTACTGAACTTTTCGAGAGCACAGCTTTCATATTTATTTAGGTTTCTAGCACTCATGGTTTTCTTGCTTAAAGTTACGGATGGTCTCCACAAATACAGTGGTACCTCTACTTACGGACATGATCCGTTCCTGAGTGCCGTTTGCACCCCAAAAAGTCCGTAAGTAGAGTGCCGTTTCTGCGTGTGCACGTGGTGCAACAGAGTGTTCCTGTGCATGCACGAAGCACGCAGACCACTCATGCGCAAAGTGCGACGAAACCTGGAAGTATACACTTCTGGGTTTGCCGTGTTCGCAACCCGAAAATCTGCAACCTGAACCTAACGCAACAAGAGGTATGACTGTATTTGCTTTGAAACTCCAGCGCATGAATATTTCAGCTCGAATGTCTGAGACTTACTTTCAGTGCTTCCTAATTGAATTTGTTGAAAAGCGAAGACACAGCATCTTCCTTTATTTGATTTGATTTGCTGCTTATTGGTAAGATTAATGTTTCAAGCCATATTGTGGAAGAGCTGGAAATTAATGCTTTACTGAAAACACTTGTCATGTTCATTGCTGTCTTTCTTGCAACAATGAAAAAAGAAAACCGAGAGCTAGGCTGGCAAAAGTCTTATGTCAGCTTTTTACGTTTTGTGGTGGTACAAAGTCAAGAAGATGCCTGGCGCTTTGATCAGCTCTTAATTCTGCCTAGGACAAGAACCGGCAAGACAGCTTGCCGATTAGCTCATGCTGTGAGCTGTCCCACAGTGGAGGCAGACATCAATATGGCCACTTAACAAGTTTTGTGAGAATGAGCACTCATTTCCCTTCGTTCATTGAGTCTCTATGGGAGTAAGAGTTATCTCAGAACCAAAATTGTAATTTGTGTAAAAAGCAGGAAAGGAATTACAAAACAGAAGTGGCTTTTAAAAAGGGAGGTGGGGGTAGGAAAAAGTCAAAGAAAGGAGATAGCTGTGTTGGTTGGGTGAGGTAAAGCATAAGAATTGCTTTAGGAACATTGGAAGCTGCCAAGGCAATTCTATGTAATAGAACTAACAGCACAGAAATGAAAAGGGTTCCAGTGGGGAACAGGGCCAAAATTGTATTATTTATCCAACTAGCCCAGTATTGTCTACACTGATTGGCAGCAGCTCTTCAGGGTCTCAGGCAGAAGTGGCTTGTAGCAAGCACCTGATCATTTTGACTGGAGCTATGTGATGGCTCAGACCAGGGGTCAGCAAAATTTTTCAGCAGGGGGCCGGTCCACTGTCCTTCAGATCGTGGGGGGGGAGCTATATTTTTTTGGGGGGAATGAACGAATTCCTATGCCCCACAAATAACCCAGGGATGCATTTTAAATTAAAGCACACATTCTACTCATGTAAAAAGCACACTGATTCCTGGACTGTCTGCGAGCCGGATTTAGAAGGCGATTGGGCCCGGATCCGGCCCCCAGGGCTTAGTTTGCCTACCCATGGTTCAGACCAAAGTCTAGCTAGTGAAACATTCTGTGTTCCAATACAGGTAGTTGGTCCCCAACCTCTGGTACTCAGAGCAATACTGCCTCTGGGCATGGCTGCTCTGCTTATCTACACTACTTATAACATGTTATTCATTGATCACACAACCCGCAGAGTGAGAAACAGCATTAAAACAACACAAAAAGACGAGGGTGGCTAACCTGTGGCACTCAAAGATATTGCTGGGCTACCAATGGCCATACCGTTGGAGCTGGAGTCCAAATAACATCTGGAAGGGCTTCAGGTTCCTCACCTCTGCAATAAAATAACATTTCATTTACAAACAATATAATGTAAAAGCAGACAATATACTAATATCTGCACCAGCCCAGCGAAGGGTATCACTTTAGTCAACTACCTGGGTGAGCAGCCATGTTTACCTAGTGGCAAAACTCACAAGGGCACTGCTGCTGTTTGCACCTGAGAATGGAGGGCAGTCCAGAGTCAAGGTGTCACTGCTGCAAGGGTCCGCACATACAGTACTGTGTGCCAGAGAAGTGTGGCACCTGCAGCAGGCATCCTCCGATGACCTCAAAGTCCTGTCAAGGTGCAAAGGAGCAGAGTGCCTTTTGCGCATAGATGATTGCACAGGGCTGCTGCGGCCCCTGTCTGGTTCATAACTTTCCCACATGGCTTCAAAACTTAAAAAAACCTGCTGCATTAGGGGCAGCAAGGCACATCTGCCATCCATGCAAATTTCGAGAGGCTAAGACAGGACAGAAGGTACCTTCACCCTTCTGTCCCATGAAGTAATTGTGTGTGCGCGCACGCGGAAGTCTGGAGTTCTGTATGCTACCACAATCCCATGCCCTAGCCGTGGGGCTTAACTTTTGAGCTGTGGGGGCTGGTAGGGTGTAATAATAGAATCTTAAGAGTTGGAAAGGTACCCTGAGGGTCATCTAGTCCAACCCCCTGCAATGCAGGCATCTCGGCTAAAGCATCCGTGACAGATGCCCCATCCAGGCAGGAGGTGGTGCCAGAGCCATGGGCACGCATTCAAATTCTGCCCCCATCCTAGCTAGGGCCCTCCCCCATTATTATTATTATTATTATTATTATTATTATTATTATTATTAGTTTTCTTGGTATACAAAGATATGTGCACTGTCTCTCATAACATTTTTACAGATCAGTTTCATTTGTTGAGACATTTGGAAGAAAAGGGGAGAAGAGGTAGATGGAGGGAGGGTAGGGGGTGGAGTCGGGTGGCGATGTTTCGATTTTGCTTAATATACAGTCATACCTCGGTTTAAGTACACCTCGGTTTGAGTATTTTCAGTTTAAGTACTCCGTGGACCCGTCTGGAACAGATTAATCCACTTCCCATTACTTTCAATGGGAAAGTTCGCTTCAGGTTAAGTACGCTTCAGGTTAAGTACAGACTTCTGGAACCAATTGTTTGTAAACCGAGGTACCACTGTATGTGGGTTTTTATTGTCAGCGTCGCTTGTGTAGGTTCTCTGCTGTTCGTTTGTGTTCCTTTGGTGGTGAGAGATGTTGGGCTTGGCCTAGGATATGGTTGTTCATTTGTGGTTGGCTGTGGTGGTCTTTGTTTTGTGTGTGAGTGGGGTGGGTGGGTGTATTGGATCAGGTTAGCCATATTGATTTGTATGCTGTTGGTGGAGTTTTGTTGGTGTCTTGTTGGGCTGTGTATGTGATAAAGGGGAGCCATACCAGGGTGAAGCCGTCGTCTTCTATTTGTCCCCGTGTCAGTTTCAGCTTATTAAACACCGAGGCCAAGGAAGTTGGAAATACCTGTTGGAGATAAGAAGGTGAGGGCAGGCCCAGGTCTCGGTGGGGCACTGCCCCCTTTGCCCTGGAGGGTTAGTCTTCACTGAGTATGCACGCATGTGGAGTGCGGGGAGGGGAGAAGAAGAAGAAAACGTAGAGGAGGAGCAGGAGTTTTTCACTCGTGGTGGAAAGTGGGTGGCTGTGAGGGACTGATCCAGCCAGCCAGGGGCTGGGAGAGGAGGAGGAGGAAAGAGGGAAGCAGGGAAGCGAAGCAGCAGAGACTGGGCTTTCCCGGTGCCGCTGCTGCCCTTGCGCCTTGCTCCCTATTCACTCGGGAGGAGGAGCAGCGCAGCGTGAAGCTCCTCAGCCCTCCGCTTGCGAATGAAACCATAAAAAAACCACCGAGGGCCCAATGGGAATGGCCTGAGAGCTGCAGGTTGCGAAAGAAACCGCGCGGCTACGTTCCCAGCGCCGGCCCAGAAGGCAGCCTTGACCGACGGAGGGCGCCTCGGCTCGCCGAAGGGTTCCCCGCCCTCGCGCCGCCTTCGGTGGGGGAAAGGAGGCAGCCCACGGCGGCGGTGGCGGCTATCGCCGCCAAAAACTCCACCGTGCACTGTCCGGCTTGACGGGAAGGAGCCAGCGCCGGAGAGCGAGCGAGCGGGCGGCGTGGCGCGTGCCAGCCGGGCATGTGGGCAGGCAGCAACTGAGGCGCGCGCGCGCGCGGACTACTGTGGTGAGTGAGGGGCTTGCGCCCTGCCGTGAGGAGAGAGGGGCGGGGAGTGGGGTAGGGAGGTAATGGAGGGGAGAGAGAAGGGTGACTGACACGCCTGCGGTGTGGCTCCCCTCTCGGCGCCTTTTCCACTTGTGGAAGCGGGGTCCCCTTGGGAAGCTAGGAACTGCCAGCCGGGGATCCGGACTCGGGCGCCGCCGCCACCGTCTTCTTCTTCAAGCGCCTCTGGCTTCGCGCGGAGAGGAAGCTGTTGCTTAGCCCAACAGCGTCCGCCGCGGTGTTGAGGCGCGCGCGCGGAGGAGGGTGGACAACGTGCAAAGCAAGGAAAAAGAGTTTTCTCCGGGGAGGTGGGGAGCGACAGGACAGCGGGGATCGGGAACGCGGGACCCTTCTCTCTGGAGTTTGGGCCACGGAAGGAGCAGCTTCCCTTTTTCTCCTAACGATGCTAGCACAGTTGCAAAGCTAAGCAGGGTCCGGTGTGGCTCCAAGTTGGATGGCAGACCGTGCCGTGAGATTCCTGCATGACTTGATGACCCTTATGGACCCCTTATAACTCTGCAATTCTATGATTTGCTTGCTCGCGCTCTCCCTCTGAGCATGGGTGTTGCCAGGATTTATGTTAGGGGGGGGCACAGTGCCGGTTTTACGTGTAAGCTAAACAAGCTATAGCTTAGGGCCCCACTCTCTTGGGGGGGGGGAATTAAAGGAAAAAAAACAACTGGATGTACATTTCCAAAATATAAGATAAAAACAAATAAAATAAAACCTACATACAGCGTTTGTGTGTTGTGTAGGCTCCTATGATGTAAGTAATGTGCCCCACTTGCTAGCCTGCTCCCTAAGGACAAAGGACAGCTGGACATATAAAGGGCCCCATTACCTTCAGCAGCTTAGGACCTCATCAAACCTAAATACAGTGGGGGGGGGGGGACAGGACACCTACCTGTCGCCCTCCTCTGTCTAGCAGATTCGGAATGAAATGTCTCAACAGCAGTTGTTTCAAATTACTTTCTTTTGAACCCAAGGTAGCTCCGAAAAATCTGTCAAAAATCTTCCTACAATTTCCAAGTATTTTTATTTACCGTATTTACTGTACTTGGTTTTTGTAGTGATGGTGGGGGGCAGCTGCCCCCTTCCTCCCCTGGCTATGCCAATGCTTATGGGTGGTGCTGTTTGGGGGATTGGGCCCCATCACCCTGCCCGGACAGAGTGAGAAAGCGTGAGTGAACAGCAGGGCCGGCTCTAAGGCAAGGCTGGGTGGTGCAATGTGCTGGGCTGCCAGGGGGGTGCTGCCAGCCACGCTGCGCCCGCCAGACAGCCGCGCTGGGAAATGGGGGGGGGTGCCGGAGGGATCTTTGCACCACGGCGCCAGGGCACCAGATATGCTTAAGACGGCCCTGGTGAACAGACAGAAATGGTAGCTGCTCCTCCTGGGGGAGTTCCTGGGGTCACATTTCGCTCCCTCTAGGTGACCCAGCTAGAGCCAGGCTTCCTTTCATCACTGTGCAAAAAGAGAAGGCTTTTTCCCCAGCAGGTAGAGCAAAGATAGGAACCTGTGGGCCTTTCCAGACTGGCAGCTCCCATCTTTCCTAACCATGTGCCATGCTGGCTGAGGCCGATGGGAGAAGTTTGATCTGAAGGGCCACAGGTTTCTTCACCTTTGAGGCAGAGCCTTCCAGCAGTGCTGGATTTATGGCAGCGCAGGCGGGACCCCCCGCCCCCCCCCCAGGGCGCCGAGCCAAGGGGGCTCAGAATAATAACGAAACCTATTTATCATATTGGGTGTGCGTGACAAATTTTGTCCTTGCTCAGGTTGCCCTATTACCAAAATCCGCCCCTGCTTTCAGAGGGAGAGGGCAGGTGTGCAATTAGAGATGGGAGCAGCCGCAACCTGCCCTTGCCTTGTTAGCAAAGCTGGCAGGATTGCCAACAAGGGAAGAAAGAACTTCTCATCACTACTACCACCAAGAAGAAGTGTGTTTAATTTAACGTATGGACTTCAGAGTTAAGTGTATCATTACAGCAGGCAATTGCCCATGTTCATACACTCATGTCTCTTGGCTACTAAATGCCTGTTGGTTGTTGTGACTGACTCTGATGCAGCCAAGCCAGCGGAGATGTTTGGATGTGGTTTTTTTTTGGGGGGGGGGGTAATCCTCATCCCCAATCCATTGAACGCTGCCATTTCGATTTTCCTTTGCAACATGTTTGGTTCCGATGATGCCATTCTGGCATAAGCTCTTACATTTGCTTTATTCATCCAACCGCCTTGGGGCCAACATAAAAGTGCTTTCTCCCACCCCTCTCCCTCTCTCTCCCTCTCTCTCCCCCTCTCTCCCCCCCTCTCTCTCTCTACCCCCCCCCCCCCCGTTTGCAGTTCCTGCATCCATCATTTGACTGCAGTGCTAATCTGGCTAGAATGCACATTCACTGTTTTGTTTTTTAATCCAGACATTGGGTCCTTCCAGATGGTTGCTAATTTGAGGGTGGTATTCAACCACATACTGTACTGGCAAATTCAGTTTGTGCAGTTAAAGTGGACGTGCTCTTGCACAACAGAACTACTGGCAAATGCTCAACAAACAGCTGATGTATAACCTCCCTGCAAACTCTGTCCAAACCAATCAGAACGAATGCTCAATAAGTTAGGGCTGTCTTAAGTTAGGGCTACGGCGCTGCCTTTGTTTTTGTGCTGAGTACCTTGTCCCAGTCGCCTTTTCAATCACTTCGTGATCCCAAGCAGCTCACTTCATGGGCAGACAGTAGCACTGGAAAAGGCTGAATCCTTGGCTACTGGAGAGTGGAAAGAATTTCAATAAGGCTCCAACAATGAGAGATAATATTACTAACAGGAGTGGGACTGCCTTCTTTCGGGATATATGTTTACAGGAGCGCTTGGACAGCCAGATATATTTAAACCAGGATCCAGTCATAATCCTGGGTGACTTGTAAGGCTGAAACCTAATCATTCATTTGGGTGATTGCAGACTGGGATTGAGCTGGGGCCCTTCGTTGCATTGTCAGGCCACAGATAAAGATGCAAAGGGTTGGCTTCTTCCCTTATCTTAGACCTCCCTTGTGACAATCAGAGGGCGGCTCTTTAAGGAACGGTGTCCCTAAGGATGAGACTCTCTTTGTCAGCCATGCAAAGTATTATACACTTAAGCAGCTGTGCTCGCCTAACCTCTGTACCTATATTCATTTGGAAGTTGGCTAATGGTACATAACATAAAATAATAATTGTGACTACAACGACAACAACAATAATGCCAATGGATTCGTGGCAATCCTTTCCATTTACTGTTGAGCGGGAAGGCTAGCAAATGGATGTACTGTAATTGATTATAAGCCAGAGTTTGAAGTCACTGAGCCTTGTGGGCAAATACCTATTGCAAGGCAAATTGTTGGCTAATTGATGCATGAAATAGAGTGGCACCAAGTGGAGATTAAATGCTCTAAGGTTTGCCACTGCTGAGGCCGATAACAGTGATGAGTTCACTGTGTTATCAAATATAGCCAGGAGCTAAAGTCTCTCTCTGTGTGTGTTTTGCTACTTGCATTGTGTCTATCCTCTAAACTGCTCTGGATTTGAGAATGGTTCTGAGGTTTTCCAAATTAAGGGTGGTGTGTAAATGACCTAAAAAAATACTAAATAAAGTACATGCTTGCCTGAGAGATTTTTAGTAAACCTCTTGAAGATGTAACACAATACTTGCAGCCTGTGGTGGCTTTTCATTGTAAGTGTGTTCCTGGGGATGGCTGCTGGATATTACTTCTTTACAGCATTAATTGCCCCTTCACTAAGGGTGGATCTACACACGGGGGCGGGGCGCTATAAATAAGACAGAAATTAAATTTTTATAACAAAAGGGGAAAAAAACACCATGTAAAATCGCAAAGAATGTTTTTTGCTCTCCAGCGCCATCTCATGTTGCATGCTTATAATGCATTCAAAACGCTGTTTTCTGACTAATGTAGCTGAGTCCTAAGTCTGGGAACCAAGCTAGATGTGATGGCAGTGGAACTGTCAGTTTAAACAGGGCTCTTTTTAAACAAAAAGGGGACAGAACTTGGCAGCATAATTAGCTGGCCTCAGGGATTTTGGGCTTCATTCCTTGCCTGCAGCTCACTTGCCTACAGTCTATGTCTTAAGGTGCTCCTTTTCCTCATTCCAGCTGTGAATAAAGTGTTTGGAGAGAGAGTGCAGTGAAGAGGCAGGCATTGGTTTGGGTCAGGAGTCGTCATCCCTCGTGCACATCATCCTTTTGCTGCTGAGCATATTCTTCCTGCCTTTTTTCTACATCAGGATTTGCACAGATTTCATAGAGCTGGAAGGTACCACAAGGACCATCTAGTCCAACCCCCTGCAATGAAAGGAATCTTTTGCCCAACATGGGGCTCAAACTCACGACCCTGAGATTAAGAGTCTCATGCTCTACTGACTGAGGTACCTGTGGCCAATGGGCCAAATGTGGCCCCCAGTTCCCTCTGGCCAGATCTCATCATAGCCCACATTCAAGCTGGAATACGCCCCATACTATGGCAATGATGCACGTTTGCATGTTTGCCATGGTGCAAGATAGGCTGGCAGGTGGAAGCGTCTAGCTTTTGTGTGGCTTGATTGCAACCTCCTTTGCAAAGGTGAGAGTCACCGCCATCGTTCCACCCACTTTTGCTTCTGATTCCACCCACTTCGCCTCTGGCCCTGCCAGCCGTTTGCTTCTGACGCTCAGAAGGTTATTTGTGAGAAAAAATGTGGTGCTTCAGCTGAAGAAGGGTCCCCACCCCTCTCCTGGTTCAAGAGGGCTTAAGAGAACAATTCAACAGTATAAACCTTTCCACTTTAAATTACATGCCCTTCATTCTTCCAGTGTAGTAAGAATAAGATTTTGCATACAGCAATCTGAACAAGAGTACTTCCAATACTGTTAATCTGTGTCAGAACAGTTGATGTTATCTTTATTCTTATTTATACTTACTGGGGTAGCAGAAGATTAGTCACACGTGAAAAAAATAGTTTCAACTGGTCGAAAAATTCTCCACCATGAGAAAGGATTCAGAATTGCTTTAATATGGCAGTCTTCCATGACATGTGACATTGGTAACATGCATGGCGTACATTTAAAGCACATGCCTTCCCCCAGAGAATTATGGGAATTTTGTTTACCCACACAGAGAAAGCTACAATTCCCAGCACCCTTGGCAAACTACAGTTCCCAGGATTCTTTGGGGGAAAGCCATGTGTGGTGTGGATGTGCCCAACCAACTCAAATGAAGTTTTTCAGTTATCAGCTCCATTGATATTGGACTTTTTAATGTATCTCACCTGTGATTGGGATTAAGATATTGTCTGAAAGCTAAAGCAACCACAGCCTAGGAACATTCTGAATTAAAATTCTACACCACGTGACACATTCTCCAATGAAATATTCTGGATGGCTCATCATAGCTGCCAAGTTATCCCTTTTTTTAAGGGATTTCCCCTTATGCTGAATAGGCTTCCTCGCGAGAAAAGGGAAAACTTGGCAGCTATGTGGCTCATTCCAGATACTTAATTATGCAATGTGTGAAACAGAGGAAAACATGCTTGAGCTAGTGCTTATGGCTATTGATAGCAACATGGGTATTTTTATCTTTCCTTTCTTTATAAAAGTTTTGGATGTGCACTGGAAAGCGAAATGAAAATATACCCCGTACCGGGCTGCAAATCCTAGATTTGTCTAGGTTGGACTCTTATTTTACTTTCAGTCCACTGTAATCAGGACATTTCAGGGACTTTGAAGGCGGCTGCTCGTGGCTTTATGAGATCAAAAATCACTTTGGCTCTTTTCCTGCTTTCAGAATGCAAACAACGTTTGCAGGCATGGTTGATGTAACTTTTGCACTGGCCCAAATATGCATGCACAAACTCCTGTAATGAGGGCAGTGTAGCTATAGGAATACCGGAGGGGCTGTGTCCCCGCCCACTCTGCTCCTCAACTCCCCACCAACCCCTCCAGAAGACACTTTTATTTGCTGAATTATCTGCCCAATCATCCCCACAGAGCCAGTGTGGTCATGCTGTGCACCACACTGCAGGGGCGCCAAAAAATGCTGCAGAACGGAGTGCAGGATTCGAGGCTGGGATTCAAACCTGTGACCACCTGGGATTCGAACCTGTGACCACCTGGGAGGCTGGGATTCGAACCTGTGACCACCTGCATGCAAAGCAAGATGCACGGCCATTGAACTATGGCTTCTCCAGGTGTACAACCCAGTTTCTGAGCATGGAATGTCCGCTCTGGATCTTGGCAAGTGTGTTTTTGCTTTCACAGATCAATGAAGCTGCTCTTCTGAAATCTTTTACACTGTTTTTTTGCGGGGGTAAGCTTCCTTTGCATTGTGTTCCCAGTACGAAGAGTAGCAATATCTTTGCAACTGATTCTGTATTGAACTGTCTAGACTAGAAAAGAAGAGGCTGAGATATGGTGACTCTGCACAGCTGTGTATTGTTTTGTTGGCCGACATATTGAAGTATCTAGTCACCCCAATCCAGTAATCTCTGCTGACTTCCAATCCTGCTCTCGGTGTATACTGCCCGGGTGGAGAGCAAAGCTTAAGGGGGAAAGGATATGATGATGACGAAAGGAGTTGGTACATACATATTTAGTAAATAGTATAGAGACCGGCTTTATAATGTCTTAAATGCTGAGATTATTTCCTCATTACAGGCTGAGCTGCCAACTCTTTCTTTAGTCCTCGACTCCGGGAGTCTTTAAATGAAAGCTTTGTCATGACGTTTTTAGGTTTGATGCCATGTATAGACTTCCTAAACCGTAATTTCAGAAGATCTTAAATTATGAAAGCCTCCAGAGTCTAAATTTGTGGTAACTAGAGATGTACTGGGTGTCTGCCCTTAACAAGTTTTAGCATGGCTGCAATAGCTTTGAACTAGAGGAGTATGGTACAGAAATGGCCCACAATGTCTAACATAACGTTGCATAATGTTGTCTTTCCATGTGTGGTTTGCCTCTGTTGACTTTTAATTATTTACTCACGCCTGGGAAGTAATAAAGTGATGATAAGACACACTTGTGGACTGCTTTTCACTTGGGTTATTCAAAGGTATCTTCTGTACAATATATTTAAATAGTAGCAGTATTCAATAGACATTGTTACGATTGGCCAACACACCAATCAAACTGACTTGTCAGATGTTATGTGATTATGGTCAAATATTATCCAGTCTTTCATACAGCTGACGATGCTTGAACAATTGGGGTTTTGCCTACTTGGCAAAAGTGCCTTTGAAAACCAACTTTAAAAAAATGCTGTTGCTTTCCATTATTTCTGTTTATAAATTTATTTTTCCTATTATTATTATTGCTCCTGGCACACTTTCATAGGTAGTTATTTTTCTTGGAAATGTTAATAAATATTGCACAAAGTATTTTCCCCCTAACTCTATCTTTTTATAAATTATAGAATCATAGAATTGTAGAGTTGGAAGGTACCCCAAAGGTCATCTAGTCCAATGCCCAGCAATGCAGGAATCTCAGCTAAAGAATCCATTACAGATGGCCATCCAATCTCTGCTTAAAAACCTCCAGGGAAGGAGAGTCCACAACCTCCCAAGGGAGACTGTTCCACTGTTGAACAGCTCTTCCCGTCAGAAAGTTTCCCCGTATGTTTAGTCAGAATTTCTTTTCTTGTAACTTGAAGCTGTTGGTTTGAGTCCAGCCCTCCAGAGCAGGAGAAAGCAAGCTTGCTCCTTCTTCCATGTGACAGCCCTTGAGATATCAGTGTGTGTGTGTGTGTGTGTGTGTGTGTGTGTGTAATCCAGAAATGTTTTGTGTCTTCATTTTTACCAGAAATCTTTCTTATTCCAGCGCAGGAAAGATATACTTACAGTATCTTTTCTTCTTCTTCTTAAAGAGTAAGCCTGCATGTTCTAGTGTAAAAAAAAAAGGCCATTAATTTTGTGAACCAGCACTCCATCAGAGAGATCCGGTTGTAAACCCTTTCCCTATAAATCAATTTGCATTTTGCATTGTTACACTAAGTGAAAAGTTAATGATTCATTGCTGTGTGTATAAGATGACCACATTATTTGTGCTTGAGGGTTTCCCATAGGCATCTGGTTGACCACTGTGAAAACAGGATGCTGTGCAAGAGGGGGCCCTTTGGCCTGATCCAGCAAGCACTTCTTTTATGTAAAAGGAACATTATCAAACCCCAATCAAAACGTTTGTCTTCATATTTCACATTTATGTTGTTGTTTTCTTGGCATTCTTGGTAGCTCCTCTAGCTCCATGCAGCTGCTTGTTCCGAGTTCCCTCTTGACTTAAAAGGTGTGATCGCACCCATGAGCTTGGCCATGTTGCTGAGAATGCAAAGGACACTAATCCTCATAGCTCAGGCTTCCTCAACCTCAGCCCTCCAGATGTTTTGAGACTACAATTCCCATCATCCCTGACCACTGGTCCTGCTAGCTAGGGATCATGGGAGTTGTAGGCCAAAAACATCTGGAGGGCCGAGGTTGAGGAAGCCTGTCATAGCTGCTTCCCATCTCCCAATTTTGTAACTTGGGAAGGCTCCTTATCAAGTCAGGGGGTGAAATTCAACATTGCACTTGTTCCATCTGTGCAATCTGTGCACACACACACACACAACCTTACATGCTGTTTTAGGGGTTCTGCACCCACCCCCGAAGCCGTTTGCAGCGGATGTGGGTGGCATGAAGCACTACTGCGCAAGATGAGCACCTTTATAGAGATAATGTCATTATCCATTGCGCACTTCAGGACTTGAAATGCATGTGGAGTGGTGAGACCCACACCTTCAGCTAAAATCCTGATCCGTGGCTTTGTGAGAATACAGCAGAAGCAAAGCAGGAAGTTGAGTACACAGTGTCTGCAAAGAACAGGCAGCATGTTCTTTTTCCTGTGAATAACAATGCAGGCGAGGTGTTTCTGCCATGGGAAAGTCCTGGTGAGGCATTATCTACAGAATTACCCAGAGTGCTGAAAACTAGACGGGACAGGGATTGCTTATACCCTCCTCTGCAGTAACATAAGTTCCACCTAATCTTAAAGGCTGTGCACTGTGGAAATTTTTAATTTTTTTTTAAATTTTTAAATTTTAAAAATAAACTTTATTTATTTTTTGCAAGAATTTACAAAAAAAATTGCCATCCCCCAACCAAAAAATATAGTAAGCAATAATCAAAAATTATCGCAACCTAACAAAAAAATACAATAAATAATAAATAATCTTTGCTGAATCGAAAAGCAATTTACATCTCATCATCCACCCCCACCACCCACCCTATTGTGTTTTCCAGCCAGTCTTATATTGCGCCTTTTTACTCTTCCTTTACTCAAATGTCACCAATGTCAGACCCTCCAAGTGTCCCTCTTTTCCAGGGACAGTCTTGGATTTACAGCAGCCGTCCCGGTTTCTGATTTGATCCTGGGATGACCTGCTTTTCATTAGGACTTCCCTAATTTCACTGGAGAAATGTTGGAAAGTATGGAGTTATGCGACCCCCCCTGAGCCAAGGAGATAAGTAACTGTACAACCTTTAGAAGACGTCTGAAGGCAGCCCTGTATAGGGAAGTTTGTTTGAATGGTTTATGCTTTATTATGTTTTTATATATGTTGTTGGAAGCCTCCCAGAGTGGCTTGGGCGACTCAGTCAGATGGATGGAGTCTAAATATTGTTGTTGTTGTTGTAGAATAGGATGAAATGTCTCATCAGAGAAATGTTGGAGGTTATGCAATATGGGTATTCAGGAACCATTTTGCACACAACCACTTTTTGAAATATGGCAACCCTAAACTAGCCTAGAAAAGTCAAGTGAGGGTATATAAAAGTGTGTTGGGGGCAGAATCTCGACTAGCTATATTTGCCTATATTCACCATGTTCGTGTAGGCTCCACTACTCTGTTTGACTCAACCCTTTAATTCAAGGGAAGCCAGCATGGTGCCTGCCAGATGTTTTGGACTACAGCTGCTACAGTCCCTGACCACTGCCCATGCTTTGTGGGGCTGATAGGGAGCCATAGTCTCACATCTGGAAGGCAGCATGTTGGCTCCCCTTTGCTTCAACTGCTAGTCCATTTGCAGGACAAGGCATCGGACTTCCAATACCCCAACACATATAAATAAGAGACAAACGAGGCTGGTTTTTTGGGTAAAAACAGGCCACAACTTTATTGAATACAGGTGAAATAGGTTTGGCTTGGGCATGGGGCAATCTAAATACTTCCAGCCCACCTGCTGGAGGTGATGCTTGGTCAATCCAGGAGGGGGTTCCTAAGACTTACATCAAATAGGATGACCCCCACAGGTGTCACCGTCTGGGGGAGTGCCTTCGGCCCCAGCCCCCCTGGGCACATGGACATGACCACTCCCCCTGGATCCCTTTAACGGGATACCCCAGTGTTTGGAGGGGCAGGCGGGGACTGAAACCTCCCCTCCAATCCAAAACATGGGGTTGCCCCAATGCTCAACCACCAGAGGTGGGCAGACTTGGTAAAACAAGCGTGCTGCTTTGATGAAACAAGCACACAGGTCTGAACACGACGACAGCAGCCTAACTCCCTGAAATCCAAAATAAGGCTGTGGCCAAAACACAAAGGACTGCTGCTAGTGAACCGAAGTGGATGAGCAGAGTGTGTGGTTCTGGAGGGTGAGGGAAGAAGGGGTAAAGTGAGATGAAATTAAGGGGTGGCAGAGATTTTTCGTGGAATCCCACAATGAAACAAATGAGACCGTCCTTTTCCAACCTTGCGATTCTTCCTTGGGTAAAGAGGAGCATGTGGAGATGAGCTCCAACGGTCATGGAGGTCCAGAGCTCTTCCTCAAAATGGAAGAGGAGCTCCAAAGGCTAGCAGCTAGTCTTTGATTCAGTTGTTCTGAGGCCCAGAAAAAGGGCCAAAAATGTTTGCGTTGACTGACCCAGGGAAGGTTAACAGCACACATGTGATTCTTGACATGGTTGTTGGAGGCCTCCTTCCTCTGTTCGTTTGCCTTGGGCAAGGCTTTATAATTGGGTTGCTCAATCAAGCAAAGCATCCTCTCTGTTTATAGGGCTTTATATCCCAATGAGACTCCTGCCCTCTTTGTCTGGCCCTCAGGACTCTCCCCAGACCACACCACTTCTCCTGAGGCCATGTCCCTCAGCAGTCTTGCTTCACAGCCTCCTTGAGTGTTTTTTTTTTTTTGCCTGACTGGAATGTGCCCTTGAACTCTGATGATATCTTTTTCTTGCCTAGATGAAGGATGAGAGGTCTGTGTAGAAACCAGCATATGATACAAAGGTAAATTGTAAATTTGTTGCTCAACCCACGTTTGCCTCTGGCTCTGCACAAAAGCTTGTCCAGAAACAAAAAAATGCAGTCCTCTGGCTAACACAGGTTCCCTCACCATTGGCTACTGCATTCCTTCCTCTTCCTTTAAGTCTTCAAATTCTGAAGTTCCCTCACAGGGAACCTGATTCTTCATGCACTTGCCAACACACTGTTGACAGGAACAAGAAGAGGACAGGATCAGACTGGTAAGGAATGAGCAACACTAGTGCTATTTGAGTAGCTATAGCAACTAGGGAGGAAAATTTTGAGTTCTATGATTCGCAAGTGATAGAGGGATAAGGAGAGGCCTTAGTTACATTAATTGGGGCAGGTCTGCTGCTCTTCACAAAAGTAATGGCCTACCTGACTCAAAGGTGACGGCTTCAAGCTTAGCAAAGCATTCCCGTCTTGCACCTTTCACCGCTGTGTACCAGAAGGGACTTCAGCAGGTTTACCTGGCATTATATGCTCCACCTGCTGAAATGCCATCTCCTGTACTTGGAGTGGACAGAAGGTAGGGTGGTAGATCTTTGGATGATCTGAAGTTGACCATCGAGGATGCCGGACTCCCAGTATTTAACGACAACGACAACAAAATGCCCCCATCCCTCCACATTACAGTGCTGAGATGAAGGAAGCGGAAGCAAAGGTTACAAGGATTGGATTGTTGTGTGGAAGAGCTGCAAGGTCCATTCAGTTCTGGGATTTAGAACTATTTCCTGGTCGCAAAGTTCTTTAATTCTAAGTGGACATCTTTTGTACCTGGCTCCAGTTAGATCTTGGGGTTCAGTAGGGGGCTGTGAAATGAAGTTGATTCTCACACGCTGAAGGCTGCTCTCACCTCTGTTCCACACAGCTGTTAGAAGTGTGAGAGCTCTGCTAATTTTTTTCAACCGACCACCCATGCACTCTGCAGTATAAACTGGGAGGAATGGAGAATCTGGGTGTCTGTGTCACAATTAGCACACAGTGTGCACATTTTAAGTTAGAAATGGCGAGCGATGCCTGCTTAGCTGACTCTCGTGTGCCTAAATAAAGCAAGCAACCTAGCAGAGTGAAAATTATTAGCTAGCATACAAATCATAGAGAATATATGCAAATATACATAACAAACATGGCTCCTGGTGAATCAGAAGTTGCTTTTAAGGTTGCAGCAGAATTGCCACTTTTTAAACATTGCCACTTAAACATTTGATTGATTGATTGTCCTGAAGGGTTTCCAAATGTTTCCCCTGAGGCTTGGAGGTTCTTAAAGAATGGGATAGGACTCCTTAGTAAAGCTAGAAAAGGCTCAGGTACCTCTTACTCAACGCTTCAAATATATGTGCCTGATATTGTGACCAATACAGTGGGATAGAAATGTAATAAATTTAGAAAATTCCATGTGATTAAATCAATGGATGGGACATTTAATTACATAAATAAGCCATTTGTAAGGGCATTTATATAGTTAATTTACACTCCTATATTAACGAGCACTCAGAATGTCTTGCCATAAAATGACAAAGTGTATGTGATTCTTTTGGAAGAGCATTGAATATGCTTGGATCTGGATTCTGACACATGGCTTGCTTGTGGCGTGTAGGAACTCTTAAAACAGGGCATGTCCACATAAGGACTCCACTTAAAAACACCAAGGTTCTGAAACTGGAGTAAAAAGCATAAATGTGCGCATTAATGGATTTAGCTTGCCTGCTTCTCATAACCTGTGTAGTTGCATAATTTGACTTTCGAAGGTGAGAAATATTTGTTTGGGAAAGCTCCCTTAGCCATGGCAATTCCAAAATGGAAACCACTCCTAGCCTCCATTTTTTACCTTCCTTTCTTTTCTCTCTCTCCCTAGGATGCCATACTCTAATCCAGGATGAATGAATGTCACTATGATAAACGCATGGACTTCTTCTATAACATGAGTAATACGGCCACAGCAGATGAGTGGACAGGGACAACTCTCGTCATTGTGTTATGTTTCGGGGCCTTCTTTTGCCTCTTCATTTTCATCTCCAATTCACTGGTCATAGCCGCTGTGGTCAAAAACAAGAAGTTCCACTTCCCTTTCTACTACCTGCTAGCCAACCTAGCAGCTGCGGACTTTTTTGCAGGCATTGCTTATGTATTCTTGATGTTCAACACCGGCCCAGTCTCCAAAACGTTAACCGTTAACAGGTGGTTTTTGCGACAGGGACTTCTGGACACGAGCCTGACGGCTTCTCTGGCCAACTTGCTAGTAATTGCCGTTGAGCGCCACATGTCTGTTGTTCGGATGAGGGTCCACAGCAACCTCACAAAGAAGAGGGTCACCTTTTTCATCTTGTTGATCTGGGCCATAGCTATTTTCATGGGCGCGGTGCCCACCTTGGGCTGGAACTGCCTCTGTGACATCTCAACCTGCTCTTCGCTGGCTCCTATTTATAGCAGGAGTTACTTGATATTTTGGACCGTCTCCAACCTGGGGGTTTTCTTCATCATGGTGGTGGTGTACATAAGAATTTACATGTATGTCCAGAGGAAAACGAATGTTTTATCTCCGCACACAAGTGGATCCATCAGCCGCAGGAGGACTCCAATGAAACTTATGAAGACAGTCATGGCGGTCTTAGGTAAGAGGATGTGGAGGGCAGATGTGCTTGTGTTGTATCGTCGTCATTCAGTTTGAGAAGGATGGTAGATCTTGGTTGAGCCATCTGTGGTTACATTTCCAGTGATGAGGGCCCACTTGGTCCTCATCGTAGGATGGGGGCTCTGGGATGGTGGGATGGAAACTCACCACGTGTCTTCAGCTGCAAGAGGGTGTTATTATTCCATGCTTCATCCTTTCTCTTGGATCTATGTTTGTGGTGCCATGGGAGGGCTACACAGCCGTTGACCTAATGCTTGGCCTTGGGGCTGCTTATGAATCATTAGGCTGCTTATGCATAATAACCAGCTTTAGTTTACAAAGGTACCGGTAAACTAGGCATTTAAACTGCAGGTGGAGGATGTATCTACCTGCAAGCTTCTTGTTCACTACATCCAAAAAAATTGAGACGGGTTCAATCTACTCCATAGGCCCTTTAACCTTTTTTGTGGTTATCCTTTTAGCTACAGTTTTAGGAAGGCTATAGGATGGGTATGATTTGAGTAAAATGGAGATGGGAGGTAGGGGGTGGAATTTGGGGATTTTATTAAGTGCTTTTTACCGCAATCTGGGTGTCACCACTGAGGGGGGTGACAAAATGTGGGATGGCACTCACCGCAGGGCCTGCAGCACGCCCGAGCCATGCGTCTCTCCTGGGAGTGACACTGTGGCTTGGGCACCTGCAGGCTCCGCGCTGCCCCAAACGGTCCGCCCGCTGCCTCCCCCTCAGCTTTGGGCAGCTGAGTGGGAGGATGTAAGCAGACTCCTCGGAGGCCCCGCGGAGCATCCTGCCCTGGCTCACCCCACCCCGCGGGTAGCTGGCCCCACCCCTGGGCACAGGGCACCGCGCCACCCCAGGCACCCGATCGGCTTGCTCCGCTGCTGGGTTTGGTCCCCTCCAACTTGAAATGCAGTCCTTTTAAGTAAGGCCATTCTAGTATCTCTCTGGTGGTTTATTGGCACTATGATAGATCTCAACTTCCCCTGTTTATAAAGCATATCATCTTCCACCCATTTCCACTCTTCCCAGAGCTCATTCCCCTCATAATTATTTTTGCTCTGTCCCTAGTACCCAGGATCTGAAAACCTGCTGAGATGGAGCCTCTACTCTTAATTACTGGCAGGTGAACCCTGTCCCGTGATTGAAAGACTCTGAATACTTCCCTGACATAGTACCTTCTTGTTTATTTTGGGCTACAACCTCCTGTTGTCCTTGGCCATGCTAACTAAGGGGCTGATGGGAGTTGTAGGCCAGAACATCTGGAGGGCACCAGGTTGAAGGTTGGGGAAGGCTGTTATACAGAACGCCTTTATATAAGTCATCCTCCTGCTCCCCCCCCCCCACAAAAAAATAAAATCTAGTATTGAATTTTCATTCTCACCTGCTTGGGCATCTACAATGCGCAGTGCAAATATTATAACAGTCAAGGAATGCTAAGTGAGATGAGGTGACCCTGAGCATCTCACAGTGGCTGTTATTCATGTTGCAATTGCCTGTCAGGCACCGAATATCTTCTTTCATAACCATGCCTTGTCCTTTTCACAGGAGGTAACAAAAGAAAGCATTGCTCTGCCTTGGGGGAGACCGCTACTGACCCTATTGTAACATTGCAAGATATCTGTAACATGGAGGACAGCTTCTCTTTTCATAGTCCGAATGCTTCGCCCATTTATCTATTGAATGCCGTGCCCAAGGACACTGCTGCTTAGGTCTGGCTTCAGAATTGCTCTTCTGTTTTCTTGTAGCGCAACACAAAGTATGTGTGGGAAAGGTGGAGGGGGACGGGGACCCAGCTCTTAGATCTAAACAAATACATTGTGGTTGACATAGTGAATTCAAAGTAGGAATTGTCTTCTACAATGCAGCTGTCCCATTGCAAGGCACATTTGTTTTTCCACTGGGTCAATGCGGCTGACTTTAGTAGATACAAAATTATAGATTTGGGTAGACCAGTCCCCCCCCCCAAAAAAACCTTGGGGCTCCAGCTGCTTTTGGACTACAATTCCCATCACCCCTGACCGCTTGTCCTGGTAGCTAGGGATGATGGGAGTTGTAGTCCAAAAACAGCTGGCGACCTAAGTTTGGGAAACACTGGGGTAGATGGACATAGCAAGCTGCCTTATACTGAGTCAGACCATTGGCTCATCTAGTTCAGTACTGTGTTCTCTGGCTGGCAGCAGCTCTCAACGGTTTCAGATGGGGTTCTTCCCAGCCCTAACTGGAGATGTTAGGGATTGAACCCGGGACCTGTTTTATGCAAAGCACACTTAATATTTTACCACTGAGCTATGGCCCTTCCCCATATATTATTGACTACTACCATTGGTAGGAGGTAACACAATCTGTTTGCTCAAAGCAAAACCGTTAAGTGCATTCTGGGAGGTTAAAAATCCCCCCATGCCTCTCCCTTTTCTTCCCTGGGTGGTTTCCATTTCCTCTCCTTCTTTTCCCTGCCTGTTTGGACATGCAGGGAGACAGGTTACAGGACACCAGAACCAACACAGTACCAGCAAAAGCTTTGCTCTCACATTCATCAAATCCTACGCATCCATAGCATCAAGATGTGATTTGAGCCATGGTTTGTTCAGGCTTCTTAGCCCCATGATTTTTCTTTGGGAATGCCAAAATCACAGTAAAAAACAACACCTTTCTCTTACTGCTGAGTAATCCACAATAAATGACCACACTTCTGATATCAAAGAAAGGCTTTCTAAAGTTAGAGGGTATGGGAGTTTCTTTTTAGTGACTTTTTAACTATACTGTACTTACACTAAACTGCTACGAGGAGCAGGTTACAAGTGGAAGAAGAGCTTTATGGTTTGGTTGTGTGTATGTACCTAGATATTTGTATTTCAGGGGCTTTGTGGTTGGTTGGTTGGTTGGTTGGTTGGTGTGTGTGTGTGTGTGTGTGTGTGTGTGTGTGTGTGTGTGTGTACATGTGCACAGATACATTGCACCTCCCATCTCCTGATGGCTGGAACATGTCCACTGTGAGGGGTATATCTTCAACCCCCCTGAACTTCCTCTTTTGCGTGGCAATGTCCCCACCTCCACCCCATGGAAATAATGACACATGAGACATCAAGTAAGGTTAATAGGCAGAAAAGGCCACAACTTTATTGGTTACGGATGTTGAGCGGTATTGGCTTAGGCATTGGACCCTAACTGGCTATATCTGACCCCAGCCCGTGTGCTGGGAGTCCGGGAAAGGTTAACCACAGCCAAGGAGCCCAGTGATGCACATCGACTAGGAACATCCAGCCAGCTTTTGCTGTATCTTGGCTGTGACCTAGACTGTGCACTTTTGACTTTTGTCAGTGGGGAATCCTTACTTTGAGCTAACTTTTCTCTGCAGAGCCTGAGGCCCTCTGATGCCATTTCAGATCCTATTAAGACTGCTACTCCTGTGATACAGTGTGGCATAACTTTAAAAAAAAACTAGCTTTGAAATACAGAGAAGATGCAACCCTGAAAACATACCACAAGCTTTTGAGCTCTATATATCTACGACCCACACACACAAAACTATTGCACTTTTTACCAGCAGCATGGCAGGCTGAAATTTAAGAAGCGAATATTGTTTTCCTGGCCTGAATACACAGTGATAACGAGAACTTCAGAGGCAAAGAGTCTTGCCAGGGAAAAGGGGCTTCAAAACGAATTTTGAAAACTTGTAGTGGCAATTGGTTTTTATTACATAGTTTTTAGAGATACCTGAGCAGGAAAGCAAGTAGAACGAATACCCAACAAGCCTTCCTCAAATAAGTACTGCTAACAAGAATCGCAATTGCCTCTGGATGAAAGGTTCCCAATGCACATATTTGCACTGATTCAAGTATGTTTTGCTGCCTTTCGGTGGGAAAGGAGAGCCCGCTGGTGCAAACCGCTTGTAAAATAATGCACTGCCGTGACTTCACCCAGCTCATACCGAAATGGATGGCAACGCTCTCCATAAATTTTGGCAGGGCCAGATAAGGGCTTAGTTTAGCAGTAAGCTATAGCCTATTAATTTGCTCAGGAGAGCAGCATTTTCACTCCAGTCAGACGTCATGCCAGTTGCTTTTCAGATGTTTCTGATTCCTTCTCCTATTATGTTGGGAGATTAGAATCTAGCTGGGTTTCTTTAAATGACTTGTTTCCACTCTCTGGAAACTACGTATTTTAGTCGCATTGCCTTCCATTTATTTTGAGTGCCTTCCTTTAATCTGAAATGGCTTTTGTTTTCTGGTTGTCAACCGTTGAAGATGTTTAGGCTTGTAGCTTGTGCGAGAATTCATTTTGTATTTCCATTTCCTAGAAAACAGAAATGGTTTTGCATTATTGACAATCTGCCTGCTTCTTAATGTTCCAGTGTGATACCAACAGCTAGATTACAAGAACCCTTTCTAGGTTGCTTTTTTCAGCATCCTGTTTTCCAGAGCGGCCAACCTGATCCATAAAGAAGGGCTAGCTGACCCTCTTATTCTACTGCTCTCCAGCAGCTGGCATTCAGAGACATGATGCCTCTCATCTTGTTTTACCGTCACCAATAGTTGTATCCTCCTCTCCTACACAAAAAAACCTATCCAATTACTACATCTTGTGGTGGTGAGTTCCTTGGCTTAGCTGTGCTCAGTGGGAAGAGGCACATCCTCTTTCCTGGCCCACATCCCCACATTTCAGCTTTATTGGTTGACCCCGTGTTCCAGTATTCCGAGAAAAAGAAGAAAAACTCTTATCCGCTCATTGTCTTATTATTATGATCGACTTGCAAATATTTCCACCGAGGGAATTTTATCATGTGCTCTCATATCTTTGGATAATGATAGCGGTCTTCTTGGGAGGCTTAACCAATCAGGTGGTAGAGAAATTTAGATAACGCTAGACAGACAGAAATTACTTGCTGTGGTTGCTAGTTCCATTCGCCTACGTGTGCAATGTCTGTGTTACTCTGACCCTTGGACAGATAGGGAGAGCCCTATCATCGACCCTTTTGTTCTTCTTCTTGCTCTTGTCCCCTGCTCCCACTTGAGTTTCCCTTAAGAACACAGCATGGATCCCAACCCACAATTTCATAGTCCCCAGCTTTTTGTTTGTTCTTGATGTGATCAGATCCAGATTTAGCAGAAAGTGACCCAGATAACTGCTTGTCTATTCAAGTATCCACTCAACAGATGCTTTTAATGGTTGTGTTGTTCCCTGCTTTTTTCCTCTGAAATGAAGCCTAAAGTTGTTAATAAGTACAATTAATCAATTGCACAAGTAATCAATGAATAGAGGCACAGTGGTCGAATGTGCACGTAATGTCAAACCATGGTTTAGTGCACAAGCCTTTGCAAACCTAGGCAATACTTTGGACTCAAGCACTCCCCTCTCATGTTACCCCTGCAGTTAGGAGGCAGAAATAAACCAGTATTCAGTTGCACTTTAAGCAAGCCAGGTGATCAGGAATTCATTGTGCTTTCAGTTTCATTCCTTGCCATGTGAACTAGGAATCCTGGTTTAAAAGGCACACTCATCAATTTCAAAACAAGCCAACTTCAAACAATGGGTTGATACGAGGCTGGCTTGTTTAACAAGTAGATGTTTTAAGAGGCGGCTGGATCATGATATAGAGGTTTATAAAATAAAATACAGTGGTGCCTCGCTAGACGAATTTAATTCGTTCCACGGGTCTTTTCTTATAATGAAAAATTTGTCTAGCGAATCCCATAGGAATGCATTGAATTTTTTTTGCCCATAGGAACGCATTAATTGAATTTCAATGCATTCTTATAGGAAACCGCGATTCGCTAGACGAATTTTTCGTAAAACAAATTCGTCTAGCGAGGCAACCTCCACTAGAAAAAACCTTTCATTAAGCGGAAATTTCGTTAAGCAGGGCATTCGTTAAGCGAGACACCACTGTATTTTCTTCCTTCCTTACAATAGTAGAACTCAGGATCACCTAATCAGTTGACTATAGGTTTGCAGGCAAGAAAATAAAGTATATCTTCATGCAATGTGCTGTTGTCTCATGAAATTCACTACTCTTCCATAATCTTCTAGATTCTCAAAGATCTGTGAGCATGGTCAGACCTCATTGAGCTACACATCCATGGTGGAAAGGTCTATTTAGCCAGTGCAGCTATAGTCGTACCTTGGTTTTCGAACAGCTTAGTTCTCAAACGTTTTAGGTCCCGAATGCCGCAAACCCAGAAGTGAGTGTTCCGGTTTGGGAACTATTTTTGGAAGCCGAACGTCCGACAGGACTTCTGTGGCTTCTGAACATTTTGGAAGTCAAACATACTTCCGGAACGGATTCCACTCGACTTCTAAGGTATGACTGTAAATGGAAATGTCACCTATGGTACGAATTCACATCTAAGGATGAATAAGGAGGTCATGTTGAGTGAGCTTTCAGAGGTCTCCTGTTGGCTGCTCTTAAAAACACAGGACAGGACTGAATGGATCTTTTGTCTGATCCAGCAAGACAGTGTTGTTGTTTTTTCATGTTCTAGATGCTCCACTGCATGTAGCTTGTGCAGAAGCATCCCGGTGAAAAATGCAAAGCAGCCTTTTGAAAGGAAAGGAGGTGACATTCCAGGCAAGTCCACACACGACCTTGGTTTTTGCTAAGCTGAAGAGTGATCGGCAGTCTTTCCTAACATGCTTATATTTGAACAGAAATGATGCTTGCAGATACCAAAAAGCAAATAAAAGGTCTCTCTCTTTGTATAAATTTGTATCGTTTACGTCTATATAGCATACACTGACATTTTTTGTATTGTGCAAATGAACTGAGTGGCTGTTTCAAAAGTGATTGAGATGTACTTGGCCTTGGACTTGTCCTGTACGTGGAATGCAGGGAGGGACAAGGCAGAGCTACACCATACAGTACATTTAAAGCACCTCAACCCCCCCCCCCAAATCCTGTAGTTTTCACTTCATAGAGCTACAGTTCCCAGGATTCTTTGAGGAATGCCATGTGCTTCCAATGTTTTTTGGGTAGGAGTTTTGAATGTACAGCATTGATCTGCCCACAGTTAGGTCTCACCACCATATGCATTTCTTACAATGCCTGCAACACTGATGGGGGATTTGAAATTCTTCAAAGCTGCCCATTTCAAGGTGACTGCAGAATTGTAATTTGAACTCTTGTCCCTGTTCAGATTAGGTTTCCATTGCCCTACATTTGCATGGTTTGTGGGCGGGGAAACACAGCACTGGCATAACTTGCTGGAATATTTCTTTGCCGGCTTTAGGAGAGAAGAGAAAAGGCTTCCTAAAATGTAAGCTTTTGTGATTTTTTTTTAAACAACAACAACAACACATGAATGGGCAGCACTTCCTCTGTGCGTCTTCTGCAGCCTGCCTTTTGTGCAGAGCTGTAATTTTCCTATTTTTGTAAACTAGGCAGCAATTGTGGCTTGAGCTAAGCACATGCTGGTTTGTGCATTAGCTCTGGCCTCTCTTTCCCTCCTTCTCTTTCTCTCTCTCTTTGCACTAAGAAGCATGGAATGACAAACTGGCAATGCTGGCACCAGAGATGAAAGAGCGATACAATTAGCCTGTTCCATAAATATTAATTGAGTTTGTCTGTTTTACTGTGTGGTTTTAGTCTTTCTGATTTGTTAGTTGCTCTGGGAACCCAGCAGGGCTGAAGAGCAAAATACAAATTTATGAAATGGAAGATATACAGTGCTCGTATGTGGTGGTTCATAGATTCTGACCAACATCACCAACCTGCAGACTTGGCTGGTCTGCACATTGTTCCGGCTGCTTTGAGACAGGAGCTAAAAATTGTCAATAGGCTGTTGCACTATCACAAATGGGTGATGGACCACAGTTTTTCTCAACTTACTGCAAGAAAGAAATTCGACTTGGTTTGCATTTGAAGGTGAACTTCCCAAATTTGCACTTTTTGAAACAATGCTCAAATCAAAACAGAGCCATCCTTCAAAAATCCAAATTTCTCTGAATTTTGCAACGTGGTTTTCCATGCATATACCAGGGTTGTCAAGGTTGGGGAGAGGATGAACCAGTGTTTGTCTTGAGCAGCAGCTGCCTCCTGCAGTAGCAGCTGTGAGGGAGCATCCCATGGTCTCTCCATGGCCGCTGCTGCCAGCTTCCTCCCTTGGGCAGCTCGTAGCAACTGCTAGAGAGCGGGCAAAGAGGTGAAGAGGCTGCCATCGCCAGCAAGGCCCAGTCCTGCTTAATGCGCTGGCTCTGAGAGGCAGGCAGAGGGTAGGCCTGCCCTGGGCGGGAAGAAAGGGGGAGTGGAGCAGAGCACTTCTTTTAATGCTTTGTGTGTCCACGTCTAATCCTGCTCCTTTCTAATATTTATGTATTGGTATATGTTTTTTTTCTTTTTGTAAATCTACCAAAGAATAAAATAAAATCTGGATTAAGTAGTTTTCTCAAGACAATGGAGGGTGGGTGTTCTGTGTCCCATTGGTGTAGAGGTGGTGGAAATGCTCTGTGGCAGGGGGAGATCTGTGTGGCAAAAAATGGGAGGTCGAAGGGGGTCAGTTGAGGGGCAAGTGAGAAATGTTCCTGTTTTCATCTGAGGAATATCGGAGGCTCTGTAGTCCTTTTTGTCTTGTCCTAAACCCAAATGCTTAATGCAGCACAATACAAACAAACAAACAAATTGAAGCAAACAAACACATCCATTCTCTCTCTCTCTCTCTGCTTCCTTCTCTCTCTGATAGGTGCCTTTGTTGTGTGCTGGACTCCTGGCCTCATTGTCCTTCTTCTCGACGGCTTGAACTGCACTCGTTGTGAGGTACAGAACGTGAAGCGGTGGTTCCTCCTCCTGGCCCTTCTGAACTCTCTCATGAACCCCATCATTTACTCGTTCAAAGACGACGAGATGTCGAGCACAATGAGGCGCATGATCTGCTGCTCTTTTGAGGAGAGGCCTGAGCGTCGGTCTTCGCGGATCCCCTCCACAGTGCTCAACAGGAGTATGGACACCTCTAGTCAATACTTAGAAAATGGCATCATCCAAGGGACGATCAGTGGCAAAGGAAACACCTGAGCTGCACTCTCTCGTTCTTCCTCCTTAAGAAGTGGACTGTGGCTTGTGCGGCGGATGAAAGTGGACCGAGCACTAAACCAGCCGAGTTCATGAAATCCCAGAACAGCAGAAGTACATGTTCTGTGTGCCAGGAAACCCAAATCCCAGGGTGGCCTGACATCATTGTAAATAATTATTGGATTGGGTGTGTGTGGTGTGGATATGCTGGAAGGGATGGAGAAGAATAGAAGGAGTGGACTTACTTTGCAGTGTGTGTTTTTAAGTTGGAAAACTGTACAACCAGCATTGTGGAATTCATCCTTCTTCAGAGGCCTAGTTAACACTGTGCCTGGCATATACGACTACAGACTGCTGAGATGAGGCTGGTTCTCACATCTAAATGCTTATCTATCTATATCTATTATCTATCTATCTACCATCTCCACATAGAGAACTAGGATATCAGGGAGAAGAGTTGTAAACTAGCTTTCTGACTCATGTTTTAATTCTCTATGTGGAATTTTTTTTATTTTAGTTGTTGTATGGAGGGCTATTCAATACTGTGAGATCCAGACCAAAGTAGCAGCCTGTCCCTACAGATGTTTACATTGAAGTATGTGCCATTTTGCTCAGTGGGGGTTTGCTTCCAAATGATATGCATTGCTTTGGATTGCAGCCCTAAAGCCCTAGCTGGGACTAAGCAATGGGAGCTCACCCCATTGTGGGGATTTGAATTGCCGACCTTCAGATCGGCAAGCCCTAGGCTCTGTGTTTTAACCCACAGCGCCACCCACAGAGACATAAGCAAGACTATATGTGCAATTTGTGGTTTATGGATTGAATCCTTTCAGGTTACTGAGGGGAAAACTTCTTGCAAAGGCATGGGGTCATACCTCTTGTTATTTCAAAGAATTTTTTAATGTGCATAGATTAATTTTCACACTGTACTTTTTAAGTGGTTTTATCTCCTGTGGACTGTGTGTGAGATCAGTGGTATGCTTCAGGCGATGGTCCAGAACTGTAAATAAATGCAATGCTTTATTTCTGAGTTTGGGTACCTCATTGTTTGGGGGGACCACCTTCAGACACTGGGATTCTTCTAGAAGCAATACAGGGACCTTTCCCTCTAAACGCTGCCAGAAAACAGGACCAGAATTTGCCACCTCCCTTGGGGAGAGAAATACCACTTCTTATTAGCATGTGCTAATTCATTCAAATTCATGAATGTTTAAAATTATGCATCTCCTAGGATTGCAAAATAATAGTATGTCAAATGAGAGAAAACTGCACTTTCTCTTCTTGCATGTTCCCTGCATGAAAACAAAAATAAACAAAGTTCCAGGCCGACTTAGGTCTGGCTTAATAGCATGCCTAAACCAGTCCATCAGCCCAGTATTTTCCTCTTACTCAATCATTTTGCAAGTAGGTGTCGTTACCTGTGTTCAGAGATATCTGCAGCCACTGCTGCCAAATAAGTAGCACCAGGGCATTGTGGCAAGAAGAATTAAGACCGGAATTTGATATTAGATCTCCTGGGGCCCAGCCGATGAAGGCTAAGCCTTGAAGGAATGATGCCCATTGTTCATGATGATACAGATTGCCCAATTCCACACAGCTAGCTACGTAACTTAGAAGTGAAAAACAACAACAAGGCCAGCCTACGGTGCAATGTGAAAATTTGAAAGCCTAATTGCAGGATGCCCCATTTCTATTTTATTAAGCATGTCATTGGCTTGCATTAGCGTAACAAAGATCTAAAATTGTATACATCTCTGTGTCAGTCTGCTGCTCTCATCTAATACCTGTGCACGCCCTTGCAGGTCCAGTTTCTCCTGACTGCCATATTCCTCACTATTATCCTATAGCATCACCAACCTGTCTCTCCGTTTCAGGTGCCTGCTGTACAAAGATCACATCATCTCTCATGATGAATTTTCATCCTCTGATGGCGGACATTTGGTGTGCCACCCGCCCACGACTCCCAAGCCTCCCCCAAGCTGTCAAAACGAAAGGGGAAGGGGGGGGAATGCCGCCATCAAAGCGGCGCAGCTCTCCCCTTACCCCGACGGCTCAGGGTAGGCTTGGGAGTCACAGGTGGGCAGTGCGCCAAATGTCACCCACCTCAGTGAAGACACCCGGGGTGGTCCGCCCCCACCTATATAAAAACATAATTAAACATTTTAAAACTCCCCTAAACAGGGCTGCCTTCAGATGTCTCCTATAGGTTGTATAGTTACTTATCTCCTTGGCTTGGGGGTTGCATAGCCTCCAACATTTCTCCGATGAAAATAGGGACGTCCTAATGGAAAGTGGGACATTCTGGGATCAAATCAGAAATCCAGGACTGTCCCTGGAAAATAGGGACACTTGGAGGGCCTGGTCTTTCCCAGCCCTGCCAGGAGATGTCAGGGACTAATCCTGAGACTTTCTGCATGCAGGGCTCTACCACTGGAATCTGTGCAGCAGGTGGGGGGTGGGGGCAGGAAGTCTCAATTTCAAATATTTGGCTGTGCTTTCCAGCAAATAAATCACCGCTGACTGCCATGTAGGACTCGCTCTGGTAGGAGGACATGGTTTGTTCTTGATCAACCAGCATGCAAAACTTTTTTTAATGCTGAGAAACAAGGCTGAAGGATAGGGTGGAATGAGCAATTGGCCCACCCTATGACTTTCCCCACATTTACTACCCTTGGCCAGTGATAAGATTTATTGTTCCTTAAATATGCTCCATGAACATATGCATGGTCTTGCTTCTCTCCTTTGGCTCAAGCCCTCCTCAAAACCAACGTTTTGTGTGTGGCCTTTGTCTTCTTAAATTTCCTAACCAAGCTTTAAGTACATATCAATGAGACTTGTCCACGTTCTTCCCTCCCATTCTCTTGTCTGTTGTTTCCTTTGTCTGTGGTTTCCATTGGTTTGTTTCTGGTTGTAAACTCCTTGGGAGCAGGGACTCATATATGTTGCCTGTGTAAATCTTTAAGGCGCCATCATGCACACTGATGGTGCAGCATACGGAAATAAAAATATATCCATGCTACAAGATCTAACTCTTTATTTAAGAGAAAAAAACTACACTCTTTGTTAATGAATTGTTGACTTATTACTCAGCAGAATCACATACCCTCCAATACCGTGACAGCAAAATGGAGGACACCAAGTTCATGGATGCCATCTTCCTGTTTTTTTCTTGTGAGAGCACGGCGGACATTTTGGGCGCTGTGATCTCGCATGATTTCACGCTGCGATTTTCCACCAAAAAAGCGCTTTTGGGGGGCATGGTGCCCAAAAACACAGCACCCAAATTGGCTGCCGTTCCCCTGCAAGAAAAAAAGGGGATGTCCCAGTTTTTCCGAGACACTTGTGGGGTATGGAATCACACTTCACCTCCCTTCCTCAGAACAGCCTTCTCCACCTGGTCCTAAATGGTGTGTGTGTGTGTGTGTTTGTGTGTGTGTGTGTGTGTGTGTTCCTCCTCTGCTGTTCAGAAAGGTTTTCTACTTCCTTCAGTGCAACTCCGTTGATTTGTCAAAATCCTGTTTTGGGTCTTTAAATAGTCAAGTCCATACACAAGACAGATCAAGGTTCGCCAGCCTTTTGGGACCTATGGGCACATTTGGAATTTTGTGATAACGCCACAGTCGCTAGTCACAAAGGGACTGTGGGTGGCACCACATGAAATGGCTGCTACATCTTAAAAAGAGCAGAAAAGCAGACAGGAATGGAAAATGGTGTGGACATGTACAGGGCTAGGTGGACCAATGTGCTGATTCAGTAGAGGACCGCTCTCTAGACATGAAAATCCACAAAGCCCCGTCTCTCCGCCTGCCACAGAACAATAATGTGCAGTGAGCGTATTTGTGGCGAACTTGAGTTTTGGGGGCATGTAAGAAAATAAGAAAAGCCAACTGGATCAGGCTGATGCACACCATCTACTCCAGCCCAATATTCTCACAGTGGCCAACCAGATGCCTACAGGCAGAAGCACGCAGGCAGGACTTCGGCACAATAGCATTCTCTCTTCTTGCAGTTTCTATAAACTACCTGGTTACAGGTAGGTAGCCGTGTTGGTCTGGGTCGAAGTAAAATAAAAAAATTCCTTCTGTAGCACCTTAAAGACCAACTAAGTTTTTATTTTGGTATGAGCTTTCGTGTGCATGCACACTTCGTTTCAGTGTATCTGACGAAGTGTGCATGCACACGAAAGCTCATACCAAAATAAAAACTTAGTTGGTCTTTAAGGTGCTACTGAAGGAATTTTTTTATTTTACTATAAACTACCTGTGACTGTGGAAGGGGAACCTATCCATCAAGGTTAGTAGCCATCGATAGCCCTCTCCTCCATGGCTGGTGTCCCTCACTGTCTCCTGTGGGAGCGAATTCCATAGTTTATGAGCTTCCCTTGGTCCATCCTGGATCTCCCAACCTTCAGCCTTCTTTTAATGTCCCCAAATTCTGATGTTATGAGACCTTTTCTCTATCCGCTTTCTCCATGCCATGCATAATTGTTTGTGTGTGCAAAACCATCTGGTGGGAACTTTGGCTGCCAGCACACCATCTCCTCCTTGCAGAGCACAGACCCCCCATCCCTTCTCTTGCAACCCCATCCCTGAGAAGGCCCCTCTGATGGTAGACATGCCTTTTTAAAGGGCAGCTCAAGAAGATGAGGAGAAAACTGCCTCTCCTGTCTAAAACAATAACATACCGGTAAGTTTAGCAGTTGGGAAAGATGCTTCGCGGGGTGCAAATCATCATGCAGGCCGTTGGCTTCCATTTGCAGAAGCAACTGTTCCATATTTGTAAACAGAATTACTTGCTTATTCCTAATATAAGCGGTGGGGTGGCCGTTGTTTAGCTTCAAGCTCTAAATATATATCCCCTATATAAACCTGGCTCGCAATGCTGAATGCATGTATTGCCTCTAAGGGTAGGTTGCACCATAAAGAATAAAACAGACACAGAGAAAGAGGGAATCAGTGTGTTCCCTGTCTTGTCAGACACATTTGTATAATCAATTTACCATTTTTCATTCATCCTTGTTCCTGGGGAACTCTGCCTCTTTTTTGTTCCTCTGCAGGCAAATTTGCAAGATGCAGTTCCAGAAACAAACCCCGCTTCTGAGGACATGCATCTGCTTACAATGCAAAACGTCGAAGGTTGTGTAGCACCTCTCCATTTGATTCATTGGCTAGATCTCTGTGGGAAATCTAAGCATGGACTCCCTGCCTTCATTAAGTGAAAATAAATAACCAAGAGCAAAGAGGTTGATGTTCGGTTACCTAATGCTTTTGCAATCAGCCGGTATTAAGTTTGTTCTCCAGTTTATATCATTGTTGTCGAGACACTGTTTTGGAACTTACTGCCTGCTTTTGCTAGGACTGCACATTTGCAAACAAGGTTATGAATCACGTACGGGGCACAATAGAACCATCAGAGTTTCTGCCATTTTACAGGTAGGTAAAATGAAACAAAAGAAGGCTTCCCAAAAGGGCAATCCAATCCGCCAACCAGACCAGTTTTACTTGTGTACAGGGATAATGCCTTAATCACGCTGTTGCTTCACTGACAAGAGCTGGCGCCTCTGCTCTTGATACTTTCGCTGTCCTCAGAATTTCAGGATCACTAAAGCAGCCCACGATAGCACCTTCTCTGTGGTAGCCCCGTAAATCAGGGGTCCCCAAACTAAGGCCCGGGGGGCCGGATGCGGCCCAATCGCCTTCTAAATCCGGCCCGCGGATGGTTCGGGAATCAGCGTGTTTTTACATGAGTAGAATGTGTCCTTTTATTTAAAAAGCATCTCTGGGTTATTTGTGGGGCATAGGAATTCATTCATATTTTTTTTTCCAAAATATAGTCCAGCCCCCCACAAGGTCTGAGGGACAGTGGACCGGCCCCCTGCTTAAAAAGTTTGCTGACACCTGCCCTAAATTCTTTGTTTAAAAAGTTTATTTATTTGATTTTTCAGATTAAAGTTTTACAATCATATATCCAACATACACCATAAAAACAAGATTCCAAAGAATCTCCTGGACTCCTCCCCTTTGTGGATCCTGTTGTTAATCATTTCGTCCTGCATCTTTTCTAATAATCCAAATTTATTATAGCCGCCCATAGTGGCAGGGGAAGCCCAGCCAGATGGGCGGGGTATAAATAATAAATTATTATTATTATTATTATTATTATTATTATTATTATTATTATTATTATTATTATTTCTCCTCCATTATTTCCAAAGGTCTCCATTAAACTACAAGTGTTATTCCAATCCTACTAACCATTTCAGCTGTTTACAATGGTTTTTAAGATAAATTATAAATTTTTCCCATTCCATATTAAAAATTTGGTCTTCCTGATTTCTCATTCTTCCGGTCATTTTTGCCATTTTGGCATAATCCATCAGCTTTATCTGCCATTCATCTCTGGTAGGGACTTTGTCTTCTTTCCATCTCTGGGCCAATAACATCTGCATAGCCGTGGTTGCATACATAAATAGTCTTTTCTGCTCCATTGGAATTTGGGCACCTAAAATTCCTAAAAGAAAGGCTTCTGGTCTTTTAGAAAAAGTTATTTTAAACATTTTTTTCACCAATTCATTATATATCATTTCCCAAAGTCCTTTTAGCCCCCTAAATTCTGGAACTCCCTCCCCACTGAGGTACATCTGGATTCTGATACTCCCAGTTTCCTCTTCACTCAGTGTGTCTCCACCGCTAGTATGTACACATAGTGTTAGGCACAATCCACATCTATCCTGTAGCTTCTTGAGAAGTACTGAGTTTTGATGGATTTTCCCCAAACCTACTTTGATCTGATATGAACTCATAAGTCACATGAAGTCATTATCAAGCCCTCTCTTCCAGGGCTATCTTTACCCAGGGGTGAAAGGGGTGCGGGGCACCTGGGTGCCGAATTCTGGGGGGTGTCAAATGTATACCTACTGTATACCGGTCCCTCTTGATCAGCAGCAGTGAAAAGCAATGGAGCGAAAATCCCTGCTCCCCTCCTCTGTCACTCTGTTTCTCCGTAGTGTCAAATATTCCTGATGAGGCAGGAAACAAAATAAGCTTTTTCAGCTGCGTTGTTGTTACAGGTGAGCGATCCCCCCCAAAAAAGCTCAATCACTTTGAGTTTGCCCCCCTAAAATAAAGTTAATTTGGGGATGGCTAAACTAAATTTGCGGGCGCTGGGCGGATATTTGCACCCCGGCGGCGTGTATGCTAAATACGGCCCTACTCTCTGCCTGCCACTGTGGGTACTGTAGTGGTGGTGGTGGGGAGCACGTTGGCAACAAATATTCACACAGTTGTTCAGAAATAATTTTACACCATTTCTCAAATTTGTGAGAGAAAGACAATTACTTACAAAGTGCCATGGAAACTTACAAACTACCTAAAATAAAGTGAACTTGCAATATCAGATATTACTAGGTTCTTACAAATTCTTGACTCAGTTTTTTTGTTTTTTTTCTTGTTTTTCAAACAAGATCAAGTAGATTCAAGAAAAAGGTAAGTTCAACGTTGTTTTGAGGTGCTGATGAACCAGCATATGAAGATATAAAGAAGACAGGGTGCCAGAGTGCAGATGGGATTCGAAACACAGAAGAGAGAGAGAAAAACCAGCCTTGCTGTGTTTTAAGTCAGTAATGCGCACACAGCCTCTGGCCACCAGCGCTTCACTTAAGTCAAGGTGTAATAATTTTCCCTGAAGCAATGGGGGGGGGGGAACGACACCAAAAGAGCATTGAAGCTGAGCTTGCTCTTTCTTAAACTGGGAGGCCAGCCAGAGCAGCCAACCCTTTCCAGGAGTTTGCCACACAAGGTCCGGCATTCGTTTTGGTAGCTCAGCCCAGGGAGCCGGATAGCAAAAGTGGGAGGATGTGGGGAGAAAACCCTTTGTTCTTTGCTGGAAAATACGAATGCGGTGCTATGCGGATGTGAGAAAATAGCTCTGGTCTGCACTGTGAGATGCAGGGAGACATTTGTGTGCAGTCAAGGGATGTGTGTCTCGCGTCCTGGCCAGGAAGCGGTCACAAAATGTTCTCTTTGTAGTACACCCTAATTCTGGGCGTTTCTTGCATCCTTGCCTTGCCATTTCCAGGACTAGGCACTCTGTCCCCCCCCCCCCAAATGGCTCTCATTGTTTCCCCATGATCTGTCTCTTGTCATTTGCAACTTCCGAATCTGCCACCCCAAAATTCTTTCTGTTGTATTATATTTATTATGTTCATAATTGAGTTTCCAAATTAAAAGGGAGAAATGTCCAAGAGAATATAATCCTCAGTAAATAAATAAACAAAATCCAACAATCTGTATAGTTCCCAAGTTCATCAAATACCCAACGTTTACCAAACAAAAAGCAAGAATGTCCCTCTTCACACAAGAGTTGCTTTGCAGGATCAGATCCAAGGTCCATGGAAAGGAATCGGTTTGTGTCCAAGAGCACTAGCCGGAAACCTGCAGAAGTCCACAAGCAAGATATGGACATCCTGGCTCTTCTCTGAGCAGCATTCAATTAAGTCATCCTGTTACTGCAAGGATTACTGCTAGCACAATATGACTTTCCACTGTTCTTCTCCCTCCTGTGTGCCCCACACCCTCCCCAAATCTACTCCATAAGTTTTGTAGAAAGAACATACCTCTGGAACCTGCCCCCCCAATCAAGCAAATAAGACCATTATTTTTGCTTTGTTTTTGAATATATTTCCAGCAGGTTTAACTCAAGGCAGTTTTAACATGCCCGGAAAAACAGTTCTCTAGGCTGCAGTCCTATGACCCTGAGAATGAAATAGCAAAATGAGGGAGGGGAGGGGAAGGCATTTCTTCTCCACCCACAATTTCACCTTGTTGGGAAGAGCCTAGCAGATGTGGTGGTTCAACCACCTTTATTCCCACACACCCTGTTGCCACAGGAGTGAAGACTTAGTAGGCTGACTAGAATGATTTATTCAGCCTGGACACTGAGGTCCAGCTCTGAGGGCCTTCTGGTGGTTCCCTCACTGTGAGAAGCGAGGTTACAGGGAACCAGGCAGAGGGCCTTCTCGGTAGTGGCGCCCGCCCTGTGGAACGCCCTCCCATCGGATGTCAAGGAAATGAACAGCTATCTGACTTTTAGAAGACATCTGAAGGCAGCCCTGTTCAGGGAAGTTTTTAATGTTTGATGTTGTATTGTATTTTAATTTGTTGGAAGCCACCCAGAATGGATGGGGGAACCCAGTCAGATGGGTAGCATATAAATAATAATAATTTATTTTTTTATTGTTATTGGTTTGTGGATATTCACTTAAAGGAGGCCATACCAGAGATGGTAGAGAAAACCTTATGCAATTTCCATCATTCACTCTGTTCCTGCAGAGTTTGCCGAGAAGGGATGGGATTTTTTTCCTGATTACTCGCATCTTTTGTGCAAGCACACGTGCGAGAGATAATTTATTGATGTATGCATGTTTATAAAGATGTTCATTCGAGGTCACGGCACAATATCAAACAGTCATAAACACATTTCCTCCTTAAGTTCCACAGACACTTTTCTGCATGTCTAAATGTGGACGATGGTTCTACAAGAGTTCGCCTTCTACTCTTCAATTTAGCAAAGCTGAGTGTGGTCCTCTTTGTTTACAGGAGAACAAACAGAGGAACATCTTTAAAACTCTTGGCTCCCAAATTGTTTACGTGGAAAGCACGTTATCCTCTTAGCTACAACTTGAAATTTCAAAACGAGCTCCGCTATCCAATACACAAAGCATGTATCTTCTTGGAGATGTCAAATGTTGTTGTTGTTTGTCGCTGTGATGCATGATCATATGATTTTATTCTTTCTATGATCAAATCCCTGTGTGTTTACGATGATCTGCCGGTTCTTGACAATCTAACTTTTGCTGGAAACACACAGATCCTGTATATTATAACTCATAAAGCTGGGTTTGTCCTTAAAATGAAACAATAAAACAATATATAGGAGCAGATAATGGGTTGGAGAACTCCTATTGAAATTAATTGAGGTCACTTTCTGATTCTCTACCATTCATCCTAGCCGTCGAACAGTCTAACTAAATTCATTTGTTACAGGTAAGTAGCTGTGTTGGTCTGACGTAGTCGAAAAAAAAATAAAATCTTTCCAGTAGCACCTTTGCTGTTGTTTAGTCATTTAGTTGTGTCCGACTCTTCGTGACCCCATGGACCAGAGAACGCCAGGCACTCCTGTCTTCCACTGCCTCCCACAGTTTGGTCAAACTCATGTTCATAGCTTCGAGAACACTGTCCAACCATCTCATCCTCTGTCGTCCCCTTCTCCTTGTGCCCTCAATCTTTCCCAACATCAGGGTCTTTTCCAGGCAGTCTTCTCTTCTCATGAGGTGGCCAAAGTATTGGAGCCTCAGCTTCAGGATCTGTCCTTCTAGTGAGCACCTTAGAGACCAACTAAGTTTGTCATTGGTATGAGCTTCAGCTTCTGAAGAAGTGTGCATGCACATGAAAACTCACACCAATGACAAACTTAGTTGGTTTCTAAGGTGCTACTGGAAGGAATTTTTTTATTTTGTTTAAATTCATTTGTGTGTGCATATCTTCCTAGTAGATTATACTTAATATACATATGTTCAAGGAAACAAGAGAGGTGGAACCTTTGGAGTGAAATGCTCATTCACTTCTATTTCGAAACCGCCATCTTAATTCTATATCCAGTTTATAGCTCTTGGAAAAATCAGAGTGCCATAACATTCCACCATTACGGTGGAACCTATTGATTTACTGACAATCTTTTGCCTTTCTGATCTGTTCCAACGTTAGCCACAAGATGTCTCTGTAAGCTTGAGCAAGACCTGGAGAAACCTTGCAAAACAGATTTTTGAATACTTACATATGAATGGAATTAAAAATGGATCGCAAGTTGTGGGTCAGTTCACACATAACCTTTCCAGGGTGTAGGGTCACTGCTGCACCCACGCCTTGCCACGATCCTACTTCTCAACTCAGGAGTGTTCAGTCAGTGCGTAAAGTCGACCACTGCATGTTTTTGTTCAATGACTACAAAGGAACACTGGGTTCCTTTGCATAGCCGCTAGAAAGCCACTCTTTGTGCCTGCTGGGGCACCAGAAGCAGGCATGTACTATCAACCTACTTCCAAAACCCACCCACCCACCCACCCTGCGTGCTCAGGGGACTTTCTGTCCTCGGTGGACATCAGGTGTGATGCACCTGGGCAGTGGCATGGTGGGGGTGGGGCAGAGGGGTGGCGGCCTCAGGCACAACATTCTGAGAGGGACGCAATCCAGGCACCCCTCATCAAGGCCACGTGGCTTAGCTCCTGCCGCCTTCTGGAGCCACAGGGAGGCAAGCTGAGCCCAGTCTGGGCCTTCAGGTCCGGGGCGCCACTTCCTTCTCCTCTTGGCCAGTGAAGGGACATCAGCATTCCTCACTCCTGGGATGGCAGAGCTGGGAGCCAGCGGAGCTGCCAAGCTGAGAAGGGGCCATCAGCAGTGGCAGCCAAGTGCCTTGCGGGCTCTGCGCACAGACACCCCGGTGCGCTCCTCCACCCCAGCTGCCCCATCCACCAGGGGGTGCAACGCTTGCCTCACCTTGGGCAGCGGAAACCCATGCAACACCACTGCTGGGACCATCTGCATGCAAGGCAGATCCTTTGCCAATGAGCAACAGCCATTCCCCTGTTGTTGGCAGGCTGCTATCTCTAAGAGCTTGGAATGACACTCCGGTCTTGCCTATATATTTTCATTTATTTATTTATTCAGAGCTTTTGTACCCTGCAATTCAGGCCCAAAGATTCCCAGAGTGGCTTCTAGTCAATTAATTGAAAGAAGACAGTCCCAGCCTGCAGGCTTGCAATGGTTTCAAAATGGCTTTGGTATGGTTTCCTTAGCAAGCAAATCAGGGAGGTGAGAAGCACCATGTAGAAGATGCTGAAATAGTTGAATGGATGACTTCGGTGGAACCCACACAAAAAGGACATGAAGGCAGAAGGCTCTCTCGTGCAATTGCTCCCTGGCAGCTGATATTCAGCTGTATGCTGCTTGAATCTGAACCTGGAGGTTGGACATAGCCATAAAAACCACAAGCATTAGAAATCAAAGTGAATTTTATTCATTTGAATAATTGTTGTTGTTGTTGTTTGGTCAACAACAGTTTGGTCAAACTCATGTTCGTAGCTTCGAGAACACTGTCCAACCATCTCGTCCTCTGTCGTCCCCTTCTCCTTATGCCCTCAATCTTTCCCAACATCAGGGTCTTTTCCAGGGAGTCTTCTCTTCTCATGAGGTTGCCAAAGTATTGGAGCCTCAGCTTCACAATCTGTCCTTCCAGTGAGCACCGAGGGCTGATTTCCTTCAGAATGGATAGGTTTGATCTTCTTGCAGTCCATGGGACTCTCAAGAGTCTCCTCCAGCACCATAATTCAAAAGCATCAATTCTTCAGCGATCAGCCTTCTTGATGGTCCAGCTCTCACTTCCATACATCACTACTGGGAAAACCATAGCTGGGAAAACCATAGGGCTATTTGAATAATAACCCTTTTCTTTTCACCATTCCTTTTCACCTCCCACAATGGATGGCTCCCTGTCATAGTTTTCTCAGTGCTGTTTAGTTTTCAATGGCTGTGTAAATGGAGTTCCCTTGGGAGCCTCAGTTCATTAGGCCTATTAGAGGCTCTCAAACAAAGAGCTGTTGGGAAAGGCATTAGCTCGAAGAATGATTGCCTGACAGCTGATCCACCAGAGGAAGTTTTGCCAGCCTTGGCAGTTCCAAATAGCAACATGACAAAAGGCTATCATTCAGAATGACCACCAGATATAAACCTGGATTAAGAAAGGAATAGGAAAAGGAATAGGAATAGGAATCCCTGGTTCATATGTTGCAAGCTGAGATAGCTTATTTTAAAAGTAAATCCGTTTACCTCCTGCAAGTGGGGCAGCGTTGCGGGCTGGCACTACCTCACCTGAAGCATCCCAATGGAGAGCTGCCTCAGTCAGGGGAATCCTGGCCAATCTGGCTCTCCAGCAGCCAGGAAGAGAGGGGAACTAGCCCCGTTGTATATCAGGGGGAGCTGTGTGGAGAGAGTCTCTTCCTTCAAATTCCTGGGAGTTTACCTTAGTGAAAACCTCACTTGGAAAATCAATACAATCCAGGTGGTTAGGAAGGCCCAACAGAGACTCCATTTCTTTAGGGTCTTGCGTAAGAACAATGTCAAACAAAAATTGATGATCTCTTTCTACCAGTCCACAATAGAAAGTGTCCTTTCATAGTGTATTGCAGTGTGGTACTCTGGTTTGACAGCCACAGACAGGAAGTCCCTACAGAGGGTGGTGAATACAGCACATGATATCATGGGCTGTCCCCTGAGTTCGCTACATGACATCACAGGAGACCGCTGCCTCAGGAGAGCGAGGTAAATTCTCAGGGACGACTCACACCCCGGCCAGCACCTCTTTAATCTCCTGTCTTTGGGCAGGAGATACAGAAGTATAGTCAGCTGCACCAACAGGTTAAAGAACAGTTTTTATCCGTGGGCTGTTGGGCTGCTGAATGGGGGAAAAAATAGTGGTGCAATTGACTTCTGACAAGCACACAGAGTGCGAACAAGACTGAGTGTATGAGGGGGGGGGGAAGCGGGGCTCGTTTAATTTCACTGCACACAGGTGGTGTAGTGACAATAAAGGTTTATTATTGAAGCTTGAATTTAGCTTGCCTGCTGAATTGGCCAATCGCAGGCAGGCTTAGGGGCAAGCGTCCTTGGAGGGGTGGAGCTGAACCAGCAAGTTTCACTGAAGTCTGCTCTGAAGCCCCTTTTTCAGCACACAGAACACATTGAGTGGACACTGGTAATCTTTCATAGCATGGTGCCCTGTGTGAGGCCAAAATTTGCTGCTCCCAAATGGAGCTTCTCAGTTACAGATCTTCTCAATTGTGTGCCGCCTCAGCTCAGCACCCTGTGCGAGGGAACTGCCTGTACTGCCCTAATTTTGGCACCCAATGCTAGCTGGGGTTGATGGAACTTGCAGTCCAACAACATTTGGAGGGGGCCCCACATTGGGGAAGCCAGGATTAAACGGCAGCAGATATTTAATTTCCTGCCTCAGGTGCCAAAGTGCCTTGGCCCTGCGAGTTCACCTGAGGCTATTTGTCTGACAATACTTCAAAAGCTGTTGACGACCTTCGAGTTACAACCACTTGTCAGCATTTAGTCATTATGTAGCCCAGTGTTTATAGGAGAATGACTCATGGATGAGACATAATGCAAGATGAAGGTCAATCCCGATGACACTCAAGCGAGGAAGGCAAATCTAGGAGAGGGTGGAAAATATGGTGAGGCTGAATTTCCCCACTTCTAAGAGGATGTTTGCTTGACATTTCTTTTTCGGATAAACATCATGGGCGGAAGGGCATAGTCATTCCTTGACATCTGTTGGAAAGGAATCACACAGAGATCACTGGTACCCGGTGATGTTTTGGACTGTAGTATCTTCCAGCTTTCACCTCATTGCAGATACTCATACTGTGAACTGTCTCTTTGTTGTTTTGAATATATGCTGCAACATATGGTCGTTTCTGTCATGAGACCTTTGTAGTTTCATCCTGTTGAGAACATGAATTTGATGCTCCACAGATATCAGGCAAACCTTATCATATTTCCTAAACATGTAGTTGCTGCACTTATACCTATTTCTCCCACCTGCCCACATACATAACCCTAAGCGAACATTGGGGTGGGGGTCACCCTGCATGCTTCAATGTCCCTGCAAAAGGTTTTTGGGGACAATTTTAATATATGTTAAATTATTTAAATCAGCAGCTTTGACACAGCAGCTTTTCTCCTGCTCTCTTCTTGAGATTTCTCTTTTTCTTGTATTTTCTTCCTTCTGACTTTGCTCTTTTTTTAGATTAAGTACTGTTTTATCTCTGTAAATAGTAAAAGATACTTCCACTAGCACCTTAGAGACCAACCAAGTTTGTCATAGGTATGAGCTTTCGTGTGCATGCACACTTATTCAGATACACTGAAACAGAAGTCACCAGACCCTTATGTATAGTCAGAGGGGGTGTGTGATGGGAATGGGTGATGGGCTGATAGGAGTGGTAAACCTGTTGATGACTGTTAACGACTGTTAATGACTGCAATTGGTCTTGCAGGAAAAGCAGGGCTGAGGTGCTAAAGAAAGCTTGATCATGTATAAGGAGATAAGAATCCTATGTATCTGTTCACACCAGGTGTCTTCATGGTTTTAAGCTTGGTAAACTCATTAACAGGTTTACCACTCCTATCAGCTCATCACCCATTCCCATCACCCCACCCCACCCTCTGACTATACATAAGGGTCTGGTGACTTCTGTTTCAGTGTATCTGAAGAAGTGTGCATGCACACGAAAGCTCATACCTATGACAAACTTGGTTGGTCTCTAAGGTGCTACTGGAAGGATTTTTTATTTTTATTTTGACTGCGTCAGACCAACACGGCTACCTACCTGTAACTAGTAAAAGATACTTTGCAATGGGTCTGTGTTTCTGAATATCTTTGAATAAGTATCAATAAATAAAACTGAAAACAACAAAGAAAGTTTTGAGTAAATGCAACCTTGCTTATATCAGTTGCAGTTCGTGGTTATGAAGAGCCTAAAACTTACACCTGATATAAACATTTGCATTACTGGAACCTAAAACCGAGGGATGCGAATAGAAAGGAATCCAGTCATTCCGCATCAGTGAGGATGGCCAGTTCAATATTTATAAAAATGACTCGATTAAGCATGAGATTGTTAAAACAGGACTATACTGATGCAGGACAATGTGTGTCTTTCTGTCTCTCTCTGTGCATGTGTTTTTCCATTGTGAATTTGCTCGATGGAGGCTTTGAAGCTTTAGGAGTTTCAGTGACGGTGGCTCCTCTGCAGAAAGAATGGAAAGCTAGTCATATGTCAGGAAGGAGAACGCAGCCTTGACAGATTCGCATGGTGGGAGCTGCACATGCAGAGCAAAAGGCCATTCAGCCCCTATGTAACTTTGTGATTAACTTCCTGGCACCGGGCATGAAATCGCCAGGGAAAGGAGAGTGGGTGTAATTGTTTACTTTTGCCTTTCAGAATGATGGATTCAAGGAAGGAACAAAGGCCTGGTTGTCCTGCCAGCCTAGCACAAGGTGTTCTTCACCACATCTTGAAGGAAGAAGAGGCTTATTTGCTTCGTGAGGACTTTGGGATAATGCACTTGTGGAAGTAAGGGAAAAAGGTGAGTGCACTTCCTAAACTCCCTTGCTTGTGGTTGGCATGGTCCTTTGTAGATGAATGAATATATACATTAATGCAGCTTCTCCTCCACCACCATTTTGGACTACAACTCCCAGCATCCTTGACCATTGGCCATGTTGGATGGGACTGATGGGAGTTGTGGTCCAGAACATCTGGACCCAGGTTGGGAAAGGCTATATAATGAACTTAACCCTTTTTGAACATCCTCCAAAGTGTCTTCATTAAGAAGTGTCTTCTTAGTGTCTAAACCAGGGCTGGGGAACTGTGGCCTTCCAGATACTTTTGGGCAGACTACAACTCCCCTCATCCCACTGGAATTGTAGTCCAGCAATACCTACATTAAAACTATTATTGGTTTAAACCTTTCGGATGATAAATACTGCTTTTAATTTGCTGAGCCTTTCTCTATTTTATAGTAATTTCTTGTGGTTTGTACTGTAGCTTTATGAAGAATTGTGATACAAACCAAAGCGTACTTAAACCGAGGTATGACTGTATTTTTATTTGCTGTATGCTGCCCTGAGTAATGTATCACATTAAAAAGATGGGATAGAAATATAAACTTTGGCCAGGCAGCTTTTCACACATCTGTTAACTTCTTGGTGTTCTCTAAATGGCATTATGAAGCTATTCACTTCCGAGAGAAGCTTACATTGTTGGCAATTTCCATGTGGTATTCTCTGCCTTATCTTTCCATGCTAATCTCTGGTTGATATATTATCTGAAGGGATTAATATGTACTTAACAACTATTATTGATTTCCTCTAAAATAATGTGTACTTGGCATTTCTAAAATGTTAAATCTTTATTTTCCAAACACTGTGAGTGTTCAAAATAAGAGGCTGGTTTTTGTTTTGTTTTTTGAAAAAAAACCCAATATGTGCTAAGATAATAATCTAAAAACAGTGCAAACCAATATTTGACAGAAACCCTATGCTGTTTCTGGGGTGCTAAATGTTTTATACTGAAAAGTTGGGGCACTTCCAGACTGCCACTATTTTCAGTGAGATTCCACCACATACTGGCAAATTCAGGTTGCACACTTGAATATGAGTTGGTGCTCTTGCGGAATAAACCATCTTCTCCTTAAAATCGGAATTTGTCAGAAGTGGTGGGAAAATGCATTAGGAAGTGGGGAGACCATTTACTTAATGCAATATTCTATAACCTCCCAAAAAAACCAAATATGGCCTATTACTACTACTACTACTAATAATAATAATAATACCCTGCTCATCTGAATGGGTTGTCCCAGCTACTCTGCACAGCTTCCAACATACATAAAAACATAACAAAACATTAAACATTTTTTAAAACATCCCTATACAGGGCTACTTTCAGGTGTCTTCTAAAGGTTGTATAATTACAGTATTTGTTTCCTTGGCTTGGGAGTCGTATAACTCCATACCCTCCAACATTTCTCTGATGAAAATAAGGACATCCTAAGGAAACGTGGGACATTCTGGGATCAAATAAGAAACCGGGACGGCTTCTATAAATCTGGGACTGTCCCTGAAAAATAGGGGCACTTCGAGGGTCTGTATTGAGCCAGAAGCCTTTGTACTGGAAATTAACTCCATAATTGCCTGGGCTGCTGCTCTTGGGATGCCACCAACAGAACTGTCACCCCAAAGGAATGTAAAAGGCATTGTGAAAAGTTTGCTGAGAGCTATTGGTTCTTGTTGCCATAGAGATTGGCATGAGATTGGCAGTAGCACAGTTTTAGCATAATCTTTAAAAAAACACGAAACCAAGGCAGGTAATAAATAGATCTGTAGTGTTATATTCCCGTAACTCATCTTATGTTGCTATTTCTAACCTCACATTTCATGTTCCTCCTCTGACTATGGCTTATCTGCCTAATTTAATCTATTTGAATGGATATGTTGAACATCACCATGGCACCACAGAGGACTGAAAGCTTAGTTTCTGCAGTGCTTGGGCAAGGGAAAGGCACAGCCCGTCCCTTCCCAGTTGCATGTGTAGACCTTTTAACCACCCCCCAAAATAAATTCAGACAAGACTCAAATTTTAGGTTTGGTTTTTGGCAGAATTTAGGCCACAACTTTATTGATTACAATCAAGTGAGTGGTTGCATAGGCTCTGGTTCGACTCGCTCCCTGCACCCTTGCAGGTAGCACTGACCTTGGGCACCAACCATAGGTCAGCCTCGGGTGAACACCTGGGACAGTGGACTCAGACTCCTGGCGGAACCCCTCACAGGGAAGACCAACCATGAGTCCATGGATTACTGTAGCGGAATACCAAACACATAGGGATGGATAGGCATCCTGCCAGTCCTATCACCTGAACCAGAGCCTATCCACAACCTTACAAGTTGTGATGATTTTCTACGCAGCAGGCGAAACCCAAATGGCACCAGCCAATCAGCCAAGTGGGGAAAATTCCTTCCGTGCCAACTGTCCCAACGATAGGCAACACACGATGGCATAGCAAGGTCAAGCGCAGGCCCTAAATATAGGGAGAGGTGGCCGGGTGTTTTGATGCACTGAGCCCAAAAGAGGAAGCTCAGGGACATGTGCATGGGCTTAAATAGAGGTCCCCTAATCACTTTGACTGGCATCCCTCTGGCTCGATTGCTCCCAGGATCAAGGGACCTCCAATAGGGTGTCGTGGCTATCCAAACGTTCCCACCCACAACACAGGGTCTGGTTGCCAGGTCACACGTGCCCTCTTGTTAGGGAGGACCTGATTTAGCTAAAATGAAATAATTTCCAAAGTGCATGGACCCAAATAAACATTTCCTTGAATTAAGCTTAATTTCTTTTAAAAGCATGTTCATCTTGCCCTTTTCAAGAGAGAATAATTTTCCACTCTTCATCCGGTCTAAATATAGAAGCTACAGTATTTCCACTCTCTATTAAGTTACTAATAAATATACTGTTATATTTATACCCCCCCCCTTTGTGTATATTGCCTTAGCCCGGGTCCTTAATTTCTAGGTATGTGGGTGTTTTGTGCAGATTCTTGGGAAACAGTATAATTTTAGAATCAGCATTGAACTCACTGGGAAATAAAACTCCACAGTAATGACTCTGTTTCCAAATCTCGCTGATTTGGAAAAGTGGGGAATATATGCAACAACTTCCACAGGGTGTATAGGGTGTTAGGGGAGGGGTAGTACCACTAGTGGGAGACATGTCATACTCCTTCTGGGGTAGTTTGTCCACCTTTGGTCCTCAAGCTGCACTCAATTCTCACCTGCGGCTTCTAGAAGCTGTCATCATGTAGCAGCAGCAGCAGCAGCCGCCACCGCCGCCATACCCCAGGAACTGGCCAGCAAAACAAGATGCTGATGGGTCTTCAACCCTCGTTGAGCTAAGGTATTCCCCTGCATGCGAAGACAGGCTCCGGCAGATTGAGTAGATGAGATCAATAGTGGGTCCGATGGTCAAAACGGCATTTTTCTGCATGTGAGCTGTAGGGGGAAGCGAGGGGCAGATGTGCCTCATCAAGCTGGGAAGGTTTAACTCTGATCCTAAACCTCCGCTGCCTTGCAGAATATCTTCAGGAGAAGAACAGGCTAAGCCTAAGGAGTAACCCCTACCAGAGTAAAGTCCCTAAAACAGTAGGATGGTGTCTTGTACACCTCCTTCTGGGAACTCCTGCAGCCAAGCTGGTGCCAAATGTGTGGCTCTGCTTACTTTTGGAACACATCAGTGAGGCCAGGAGTGGGGTCTTGTTGTCTGGGCAGCCCAGGACCTCCATACACACTGCCCAGGCTTGTGGCCCGTTGTGGTCACTGGTGCTGCTAACACAGCAGTTTGACCTCACCCCCGGAGGCGCACTCCACTGTCTCTCGAGACAGCTGCATGCCAACGAGACTTCCACAGTTTATCTGGAATCTCAATAAATACAATTTTTAATATTGATTTGAATTTTTTAGGTAAAGGTAAAGGGACCCCTGACCATTAGGTCCAGACGTGACCGACTCTGGGGTTGCGGTGCTCATCTCGCTTTACTGGCCGAGGGAGCCGGCGTACAGCTTCCAGATCATGTGGCCAGCATGACAAAGCCGCTTCTGGCGAACCAGAGCAGCACACGGAAACGTTGTTTACCTTCCCGCTGTAGTGGTATCTATTTATCTACTTGCACTTTGATGTGCTTTCGAACTGCTAGGTTGGCAGGAGCTGGGACCGAGCAACCGGAGCTCACCCCGTCGCGGGGATTCGAACCGCCGACCTTCCGATCGGCAAGCCCTACGCAACCCACGTATTATGCAAGAATCGTTTTTTTTAAAATGTCTGAAAAGTTTAAGGGAATAAACACCATCCCTTAACATAAACAGGTTCAAACAGATCAAAACAACAACAGGGCAGGAGTTGGGGGGGGGCATTTCTTTTGAACAGAGGAATTGTGTTATGTCCCAGGGGTTAATACAGGCAACAGGTATAAACAGCACTTTCCAGGCAAGACTTTCATACGGGTCATGATCATCTACAAATACTAAACAAGAGTCCACATTGGGCTGGGGGGAGGAAGTCAAAGAATTTGCTATATTTTTGGCTATTTTATCGTGGTACTATCTGCAGCAGTGCCAACATGTCCTGGATTAGTTCATACTTATGGCCTCTAAAAATAAATAAGGAATATTGCCATTCTAAACCTCAACTCAGTTTTACAGTCATATGGAAGTAATATAAACTCTGATTCCGTATGTAATAAGAGCAATGGATAATTGTCAGTCTGATTCAGAAAGATCAGCTCCACAGCTCCAGGGAAATCATTTTGGAGGTTGTTGGGGTTTCTTTTTTACACAGAGTACGACTAGGACTATTACATATATTATGCCTGTGCTATCTTCTCTCCCACACACCCTCAAAGTTGTGTAAAATGATTTTCTTGTCTAGCCTCTGATCCTGTGTAGTCAGATCAATTTTCCTTACTCTGTGTGGCAAGGAGATTGCCATGTCTGCTGCTTTATTCGATATCAAATTAAGATTCGGATCGCTGCCTTAGTCGAGTCTCACAAATGTTAACTGTGACGGATGGATGCAAATGATCTGATTTTATTTTCATTTTAACGCAGCAGAAGGGAGTACATGCTGTTCTTCACTCAGTTTTTCAGTTCAGCGAAAGTTACTAAGAAGAGGGTGTAGCAAGTAATAATGGCATTCCTTCCCGGCTGAAAAACAGATTTGGGCATAAGCCGATTACATTAGAAAGAAGAGGCACATTCAGATCAGCCTGTTTAGTCTTTTAGTATATATGACAGTTGCTTAATGAAAACTTTTGAGGAAGAGATTTGTGCGAACACTCCAAGGAAACTGCATCATGTCAAAGCTTTGAGGCAAAGGGCCCTAGTAGTAGACTTAGTAATCAGATTTTTCTTTGTTTTGGCCCAGTTCACATGCCACAGAAAACTACAGATTATGGTTTACAGTGGTACCTTGGCACTCAAACGGCTTGGCTCCTGAACAAATTGGCTCCCGAATGCTGCAAACCCTGTTCTAGTTTGCGAACGTTTTTCAGAAGCCGAACGTCTGACACAGCTTCCGCTTGAGTGCAGGAAGCTCCTGCAGCCAATCGGAAGCCCCGCTTTGGTTTTTGAGCGGTTTCAGGAGTTGAACGGACTACTGGAACGGATTAGGTTTGACAACCAAGGTATTCTAATCACAAAGATTGCTTCTGCTTTTGCTCCGCCCATCGTGCAAGCATTCCTTAGCGTTACGTCCAACTGAGGACGATCATGGTTTGTTTCACTCCGTTTCTGCAGTAATTTACATGTAAATTAATTCTCATGAAAATTCACCAGCATTTTTGTGTGGATTTATACCAATATACACATTTCTGCTTGCTGTTTTGACTATATACGCATTTTCCAAGCAATTTCCCCCCAAGGCAATGCTTATTCGTATGCTATTTTCACTCATGTCCAGTTTTTAATGAACATTTCTCCCCTGTATGTGTATTTTTGTACACACTGTTTGGAAAGCTGCATTGCAAAATTTAGAGATTTCGAAGGATAATTGTGATTTGGTTCCCACGTCAGTTTAAAAAGTGTGAACTAAATAGTTTCTCATTAAAATGCAAACAGAATCACATTTCTCCCTCATTTCTACTTCTGGCAGTCTGAAATTTGT